>NC_064633.1:221394026-222594026 GCF_023864275.1 Schistocerca cancellata | reverse complement strand
AGGAGCGGCCTGCATACCCTACATCAAAGGAGGCGTCGAAAAAAAGGTCATGGGCTGGATTAGCAGGCATGGAAGACAGATGGCTAGCATAACGACTCAGGAGGACTGCTCGCCGATTGGACAGCGGAGGTTCAGCAGTCTCAGCATAAAGGCTTTCCACAGGGCTGGTGTAAAAAGCTCCAGACACTAAACGTAATCCACGGTGGTGGATAGAGTCGAGACGCCGAAGAATAGACGGCCGAGCAGAGGAGTAGACTATGCTTCCGTAATCCAATTTTGAGCGCACTAAGGCGCGATAGAGGCGGAGAAGGACCACTCGGTCCGCTCCCCAGGAGGTACCATTCAGGACACGGAGGATGTTAAGCGATCGCAGACAGCGAGCCGAAAGATAGGAAACGTGGGAGGACCAGCACAGTTTTCTGTCAAACATAAGACCCAAGAATTTAGCGACGTCTGAAAACGGAAGGTTGACAGGACCTAGATGTAAGGAGGGCGGAAGAAACTCCTTCCGTCGCCAAAAATTGACACAAACGGTCTTACTGGGTGAGAAACGGAAGCCGGTTTCGATGCTCCACGAGTGGAGGCGATCAAGACATCCTTGAAGACGTCGTTCAAGAAGGCTGGTCCGTTGAGAGCTGTAGTAGATCGCAAAATCGTCCACAAAGAGGGAGCCCGAGACATCAGGAAGGAGACAATCCATAATTGGATTTATGGCGATGGCAAACAGTACAACACTCAGCACGGATCCCTGGGGTACCCCGTTTTCTTGGGAGAAAGTACGGGAGAGAGTAGTGTTCACCCGCACCCTAAAAGTGCGCTCTGCCATAAATTCGCGAAGAAAAAGGGGCAGCCGGCCTCGAAAGCCCCAAGAGAACAGTGTGCGAAGGATGCCTGTCCTCCAACAGGTATCGTATGCTCTCTCCAGATCAAAAAATATTGCTACCGTTTGGCGTTTCCGGAGAAAATTGTTCATGATATAAGTGGAGAGAGCAACAAGATGGTCAACTGCAGAACGATGCTTCCGAAATCCGCATTGGGCTGGTGTTAAAAGACTGCGGGATTCCAGCCACCAAGCTAAACGGTAATTCACCATACGCTCCAAAACCTTACAGACACTACTCGTGAGAGAAATGGGGCGATAGCTAGAGGGGAGATGTTTGTCCTTTCCAGGTTTCGGAACGGGAACGACAATAGCTTCCCGCCACCGTTTAGGAAAGGTACTGTCGGTCCAAATTCGATTATAAAGGCGAAGGAGGTAACGCAGACTAGGGGTTGGTAAATGCAGCAACATTTGGACATGGATACCATCCGGTCCTGGGGCGGAGGAGCGAGAAGATGAGAGGGCATGTTGGAGTTCCCGCATGGAGAAAACAGTATTGTAGCTTTCGTGATTTTGGGAGGAGAAAGCAAGAGGTCGCACTTCCGCTGCACGTTTCTTCGGGAGAAACGCTGGCGGGTAATTTGAAGAGCTCGAAATCTCAGCAAAGTGCTGACCCAACGAGTTAGAAATTGCGACGGGGTCCACTAAGGTATCATGCGCGACAGTGAGCCCAGAAACCGGGGAGAAACTAGGCGCGCCTGAGAACCGTCGAAGCCGACTCCAAACTTCCGAGGAGGGAGTGAAGGTGTTAAATGAGCTAATAAAGAATTTCCAGCTTGCCTTCTTGCTATCGCGGATGACGCGACGGCATCGCGCACGGAGCTGCTTATAGCGGATACAGTTGGCCAAAGTAGGATGGTGACGGAAAATGCGAAGAGCACGTCGCCGCTCACGTATTGCGTCACGGCATGCCTCGTTCCACCAAGGAACTGGGGGGCGCCGGGGCAATTCGGAGGTGCGTGGTATTGAACGTTCCGCAGCTGTAAGGATAACGTCGGTAATGTGTGTGACCTCATCGTCGACGCTGGGAAAGCGACGGTCATCGAATGTCGCGAGAGACGAAAAAAGTGTCCAATCGGCTGGGGCAAACTTCCAGCGTCGCGGCCGCGTATATGGCAGTTGAGGCTGCAGTCTGAGGACACATGGAAAGTGGTCACTCGAGTGTGTATCATCAAGGGCGAACCATTCGAAGCGCCGAGCTAGCGGAACAGTACCGACCGCAAGGTCCAAATGAGATAAGGTTGTCGTGGAGGCAGACAAAAATGTGGGGACCCCAGTGTTGAGGCAAACTAGATCCTCTTGGTGGAAGACGTCTAGCAATACGGAGCCACGTGGACAAGGGTGTGGAGATCCCCAAAGCGGGTGGTGGGCATTGAAGTCCCCAACCAGCAAATAGGGGGGTGGAAGCTGACCAAGAAGATGAAGGAGATCAGCTCGTGCCATTGGTATGGACGATGGAATGTATACAGTACAAAGAGAGAACGTGTATCCGGAAAGTGAAAGACGGACGGCGACAGCTTGGAAGGAAGTGTTTAAGGGGATTGGGTGATAATGGAGAGTATCACGGAGAAGAATCACGAGTCCTCCATGGGCTGGAGAGCCTTCAACAGAGGGGAGATCATATCGGACAGACTGAAAATGAGGGAGAACAAAGCGGTCATGGGGACGCAGCTTTGTTTCCTGAAGACAGAAGATGACCGGCGAGTAGGAGCGTAAGAGGACCGACAATTCATCCCGATTGGCTCGAATGCCGCGGATATTCCAGTGGATAATGGACATGGGGTGAAAAGAGAATGGAGGAATGTGACCAAAGTTGCTGTCAACTCAAAGACTGCTCGGAGCTAGCAACCGACAGCATGGAATGGCATTCAGCCGAAGGCAGAAGATCCTGATCCATAGGTTGGTCAGGAGCAGTCCCTGCCACCAGCGATCGGCCGGTTGACCGGCCACCAGCAGTGCGCCTCGGCGACACAGAAGATGGCCGAGGGCGATTTCCGCCAGGTGGTGCTGTAGAGGGGGCACGCCTTGGCGGAGAAGGAGAGGAACTGGGTTTCTTTGTAGCCTTCTTGGAAGAATGTTGTTTAGATGAAGGAGGAACCGATGGTTGTGAAGCTGCGGTACGTAAAAACTCTTCACGAGTATGCTCTTTTTTCGAAGACTTGGCGTCCGACTTTTGGGCTCGAGATGTAGCAAAACCCGACGAAGGGTGAGCCATAGAGTGGGCAGGCGAAAGTGGTGAGGTTGAACGAGCGATCTTTGCGCTGGCCGATCTGACGACCGTGGTACTAAAGGTGAGGTCGCAAGTCTGCGTGGCCGCCTCCTTTGTTGGCCGAGGAGAAGCAAGGACAGTGCTGTATTTTCCTGTCTGAGGCACGGTGGGCTTGCGACTGGCGAATAATTTTCGAGCAGCAAAGGTCGACACCTTTTCCTTCACCCTTATTTCCTGGATGAGCTTCTCGTCCTTAAAAACGGGGCAATCTCGAGAGGAAGCAGCGTGGTCACCCATACAGTTGATGCAGCGAGGGGATGGAGGTGGACAAGCACCCTCATGGGCATCCTTGCCACACGTAACACATTTGGCTGGATTGGAACAGGACTGGCTGGTGTGATTGAACCGCTGACATCGATAGCAACGCGTAGGGTTTGGGACGTAAGGGCGAACGGAAATTATCTCATAGCCTGCTTTGATTTTTGATGGGAGTTGAACTGTGTCAAATGTCAAGAAGACAGTGCGGGTTGGAATGATGTTCGTGTCAACCCGTTTCATTACTCTATGAACTGCCGTTACGCCCTGGTCAGACAGATAGTGCTGAATTTCTTCGTCAGACAATCCATCGAGGGAGCGTGTATAAACGACTCCACGCGAGGAATTCAAGGTACGGTGCGGTTCCACCCGGACAGGAAGGTGTGGAGCAGAGAAGTACGCAGCAATTTTTGTGCCTGGAGGGCACTGTGTGTTTCTAACAGGGTGCCATTCCGTAATCTGGAACAAGACTTTACAGGACCTGCTATTGCGTCGACTCCTTTCTGAATAATGAAAGGGTTGACCATGGAGAAGTCGTGACCTTCATCAGACCGAGAAACAACAAGGAACTGTGGCAACGATGGAAGAATCGTCTGTGGCTGAGACTCAGTATACTTACGTTTGTGAGCAGACTTAGTGGAAGGTGAGGAAACCATTGCGGAAGAATCCCCCATGATTACCGGCGTCTCCGATGGCGCGCTCCTCCCTTGTGGGGGCCCTCTCTGAGGGCACTCCCGCCTTAGGTGATTGTTCACACCTCAGGTCACACCTCCCGACAAACGGACGGAGGGACCAATCGGCACTTTCGGAAGGTATCAGCTCGGGTAATCACCCCTCCCTGGGCCTGGCCGTTACCAGGGGGTACGTACGTGCCCTACCTGTCTACCCGGGGCGGGGAATTACGCGTTACCCCGTCACCGGCTACGCACGAAGGGCGTGGGTCGGCCTTCAGACACGCACAGGGAGGAAGAAAGAGAAAGGGAAAGGAAGGAAAAGAGGTCTCAAACGCCGCAGCGGAGAAAAGAGAAAGAGAAGAGGTAAGGAAAAGAGAAGGACAAAGGAAGGAAGAAGACATAAAAGCAAGGAAGGCAAGGAATGCAGTACATTTACGAGCGTCCGTCTCCGGACGTAGGCACAAACCATACTCCCAGATGAGGAGAAAGAAGGAAAGAGCGAGAGGTGAGGGGAGGAGGGGCAAAGATAGGGGTGGGGAAGGATGCGGAATGGGAAGGTATGCAGCCCAGAAAGGAAGGAAGGCCACATTAGCTCGGGGTCCCGTGCTCGCTATGCACGTATCCACAAAAGAGTTGTGGACCCCCTGGGGGGCAGTTGCTTTGTGTTCGAATGTTAGCTTCTATGTCTACATAAATACATTTCAAATCACCGAGAGGTCCATGGCAGAGGGTACGTCTTGTTGTATCAGTTATTATGGTTTCTTCCTCTTTTATACACTACTGGAAATGGAAAAAAGAACACATTGACACCGGTGTGTCAGACCCACCATACTTGCTCCGGACACTGCGAGAGGGCTGTACAAGCAATGATCACACGCACGGCACAGCGGACACACCAGGAACCGCGGTGTTGGCCGTCGAATGGCGCTAGCTGCGCAGCATTTGTGCACCGCCGCCGTCAGTGTCAGCCAGTTTGCCGTGGCATACGGAGCTCCATCGCAGTCTTTAACACTGGTAGCATGCCGCGACAGCGTGGACGTGAACCGTATGTGCAGTTGACGGACTTTGAGCGAGGGCGTATAGTGGGCATGCGGGAGGCCGGGTGGACGTACCGCCGAATTGCTCAACACGTGGGGCGTGAGGTCTCCACAGTACATCGATGTTGTCGCCAGTGGTCGGCGGAAGGTGCACGTGCCCGTCGACCTGGGACCGGACCGCAGCGACGCACGGATGCACGCCAAGACCGTAGGAGCCTACGCAGTGCCGTAGGGGACTGCACCGCCACTTCCCAGCAAATTAGGGACACTGTTGCTCCTGGGGTATCGGCGAGGACCATTCGCAACCGTCTCCATGAAGCTGGGATACGGTCCCGCACACCGTTAGGCCGTCTTCCGCTCACGCCCCAACATCGTGCAGCCCGCCTCCAGTGGTGTCGCGACAGGCGTGAATGGAGGGACGAATGGAGACGTGTCGTCTTCAGCGATGAGAGTCGCTTCTGCCTTGGTGGCAATGATGGTCGTATGCGTGTTTGGCGCCGTGCAGGTGAGCGCCACAATCAGGACTGCATACGACCGAGGCACACAGGGCCAACACCCGGCATCATGGTGTGGGGAGTGATCTCCTACACTGGCCGTACACCACTGGTGATCGTCGACGGGACACTGAATAGTGCACGGTACATCCAAACCGTCATCGAACCCATCGTTCTACCATTCCTAGACCGGCAAGGGAACTTGCTGTTCCAACAGGACAATGCACGTCCGCATGTATCCCGTGCCACCCAACGTGCTCTAGAAGGTGTAAGTCAACTACCCTGGCCAGCAAGATCTCCGGATCTGTCCCCCATTGAGCATGTTTGGGACTGGATGAAGCGTCGTCTCACGCGGTCTGCACGTCCAGCACGAACGCTGGTCCAACTGAGGCGCCAGGTGGAAATGGCATGGCAAGTCGTTCCACAGGACTACATCCAGCATCTCTACGATCGTCTCCATGGGAGAATAGCAGCCTGCATTGCTGCGAAAGGTGGATATACACTGTACTAGTGCCGACATTGTGCATGCTCTGTTGCCTGTGTCTATGTGCCTGTGGTTCTGTCAGTGTGATCATGTGATGTATCTGACCCCAGGAATGTGTCAATAAAGTTTCCCCTTCCTGAGACAATGAATTCACGGTGTTCTAATTTCAATTTCCAGGAGTGTACAAATATGGAGCGTGGAAGGAATGGTTGTTTGAATGTCTCTGTGCGTGCAGTAATTATTCTAATCTTATCCTCACAATCCCTATGTGAACGATACGTAGGGGGTTGTAGTATATTCCTAAAGCAATCATTTAAAGTCGGTTCTTGAAACTTTGTAACTAGACTTTGTCGGGGTAGTTTCCGTCTAAGGGTCTTCTAGTTCAGTTCCTTCTGTTTCTCTGTGACACTCTCCCACGGGTCAGACAAACCTGTGACCATTCGTGCTGCGCCTCTGTATTTCATGTTCAATATTCCCTTTTAGTCCTATCTGGTACGGTTCCACACACTTGAGCGATATTCTAGAAGCGGTCGCACGTGTGATTTGTATTCAATCTCCTTTGTAGATTGACTGCATTTCCTTTCTACCAGTAAACTGAAGTATACCATGTGCTTCACCCACAATTGAATTTATTGATCATTCCATTTCATATACCTACAAAATGTTACACCCAGTTATCTGTATTTCAGATAGCACTTCATTATAGATAACTTAATCATTTGCTACAAGTCTGAATTTACTATTAATATTGTCTGCAATGTCATTAATAAACAACATGAACAGCAAGGGTCCCAACACACGTCTATATCTGACGATGACTACATTCAAGGTAACACGTTGCTTCCTCCCTATCAAAACATCCTCAGTCCAGTCACAAATTTCAGTTTATACCACATACGATCGTACTTTTGACAATAAGCTTAGGTGTGGCACTGAATCAAATGATTTTCGGAAGTCAAGAAATGCAGCACTTTCTAACTGCCTTGCCAGTTCGGTTTTACATGATCGATGTTTTCGGAATATGTTCTGGTTGGCACTGAGGAGGTCATTCTGTTCAAGATACCTCATTATGTTTGATATCAGAATATGTACTAAGATTCTACAGCAGATTGATGTCAAATATAAAGGGCGATACTTTTGCGAATAACTCCTACTACCCTTCTTGCAGATGGGTGTGACTTGTGCCTTTCTCCAAGAACCGAGCACGGTCTTTTTCCGAGGGTGCTACGGTATATTATAGTCAGAAGAGGGACTGACTAACTCAGCCCCACATTTAGTATAGAATCTGACAGATTCCAACGGCGCCTGGAGCATTGTTCACTTCTATTTCAGCTGTTTCTCAACACCACTGAAGCTAATACTTATTTCGTTCATCTTCTCAGTGGTATGAGTATTAAGTTGGGGAAATTCTCCTGTGTCTTCTTTTGTAAAGAAATATATAAAAATGGAGACGTCTAATTCGCTATGGACTGGACACTAATTTCGGTGCCGGTAACAGCCTTTACATGAGAGATCGCTTGACAATACTGTGCTACGGTAGTAATTGAAGTCATCACACTTTGTTCTCTTGACAGTCAAACTCGCTTCATCCAGCATCTCCCTAACTCTACTCTTCGTTTACACCTATCATGCAGTAATCTTTGTGTCGTTAGAAGTTTCTTTACAGCTACCGTACACCATGGAGGTTCCCTCCCATTATGAACTGTTTTATTGAGTACATATCTATCGTCCGCAGCTCGTGGTCGTGCGGTAGCGTTCTCGCTTCCCGCGCCCGGGTTCCCGGGTTCGATTCCCGGCGGGGTCAGGGATTTTCTCTGCCTCGTGATGACTGGGTGTTGTGTGACGTCTTTAGGTTAGTTAGGTTTAAGTAGTTCTAAGTTCTAGGGGACTGATGACCATAGATGTTAAGTCCCGTAGTGCTCAGAGCCATTTGAACCATTTTGAACATATCTATCCAGTGCATAGTCAACTGTTCTTTCAAGCATAGTTTCCTTGATCTATTCAAATACTTGAATAATCGATAAACATTCTCCCAACTTAGGATTATTCAAGTGGGTAAGATCATTACGCAGTCCCACCTTTGGATCATGAACGACAAACATGGCTCTGACTTGTGTGTGAGCATAAGAAAGAGCTCACTCCCGATTTTCACACTTGAAGCGACAGCTGCAAGTGAGACCTTGCAATGTGGCAACCCATTCTTCAAACAGTTGTTTAAATAAAACCTATTTCCGGTAAAGTTTATGACTTGCGGCCGAAACCAGAATTTTACTTTGAAAGTATTCAGTTAACTTGTCCTTAACGTCGGAGTATCCTAATTCACACCGGTCCTTGTCCGGAAAGAGTTGTTGTACTACCCCAAACACATGAACACCAGCATTTGACAATACGAAAGCACGCTTAGTTACATCACCTGATGTTCCGAGTGCTGTGAAGCGTCTCTCTAGCGTGTCTACGTTGCTGGCACGTTGTTCCTGTACAAGCTCAAATGCGTGGAACGCCGGTGGCGTCTGACTCATATCCACTTGCCAGTGCCATTGTTGTAACAACACAGCTTTTCCATCAGCAGCAAGGGACTGGAATAGGTTCCATATTGGCAATGGAAAATCCGCCTGCTGTAGCATCTGGAATCGGTTGCAAACAGGTCAGTGCTCCCAGTGAACTTCATAAGTTAATGAGGAGGCACCAGCCATGTACCAACAAGAAATGTCCACTCCTTCATAACTGTTACCAAGGAAAGTCCAAGAAGAAGCGCCAACACCAGAGTTTGGAGTGACCATAACCGTTATGTCCACTACGACCATTGTTTGGAAGTCAATTCTGTAAGTCAGCAAAAACGTAAGAACTACGCTGCACCGTATACCCCCTGCAAATTGAAATACCATGTCGGCGTGATCCACTTGATGTACGCTGAAGTTTATCTGCTTCAATGAATCAATAAATAGAATAAAAAATGAAAAACTTGTTATGTTCAAAACGAAAAGAAAAGATATGATATATAGGAATTTCATCGAAAATTTTAAAGACATCCAACTAAAATATCAATACGTCTGGTGTCAATTACACATTAGTATTTTTCCACACTATACGCTCAGAGACCTGTTTTAAGCTTAATGAATTTTCGTTTCTACCTATGTTACAATGTCTATGAACAGCTGCTGATGTCTGTTTAATAACAGCAGTATTGATTTTTTTCTTTTTTTATACGTCTGTAAACATAGCTGCTGTATCTGTAGCCCTGCGTTTCCTCACTGCATACAAGTCAAGCATAGTTAGGCATGTCAGTCTACGTAGGAGTTTATATATATTGTAATAGGAACAGTTAGTGAACTTACAGTAGCTGAACACTTGCTACAACATAATTTCAATCAACACATGTGCCGTGCGGTTCTGGCGCTGCAGTCTGGAACCGCGAGACTGCTACGGTCGCAGGCTCGAATCCTGCCTCGGGCATGGATGTGTGTGATGTCCTTAGGTTAGTTAGGTTTAAGTAGTTCTAAGTTCTAAGGGACTGATGACCTAAGATGTTAAGTCCCATAGGGCTCAGAGCCATTTGAATCAACACATGTATCTGTGTCTGTAAAACTCATCAACTGGTCATTCACTACACGCAACTGCCAATTTAGCTTGTTATGTCAGATGCTGATGTAACTATTTGTCCATGAAACTAAGGGTGTTAATCTGTTATAAGGTGTTTATTGAGACAGTTCGGCTTTGTGTACCTGTATGGCCTGTGCCATAAAATTTAGTCTACGATGGAAGCAGTTTATATATGGATATAACTCCTTTCACTCTAGCGTCTGTAAGTGCATGAACTCTATTCATTTTGTTTTCTGTCACCGCATCTGTGACTGTCACGCAAGCAAATTGCTATTAGATGGAACATATGGAACTCCTGTTATGATTGTCACGTGTACTTGTCATAGAAGGCGACACACAGCTTAGTAATAGTAACATTCTACTTCATTATGGATGTGTGTAGACCTCTTTGACCATCATTGGCTCAACCAGTTAACAATGATAAGCTATTCAGTAATCCTTGCATGGTATGACTGTTCACAGATATAACGTCGATCACGGTTTTAACATGAATGTGTACACTCGGTAGCACAGTTTTTATAGATTCGCGACATGATTCATATTAAGTTATGATGACAGATAATTCTGTACAAATGTGAACCATTGTCGTCTTAATTGTATGTAGATTTCGTAATGAGGCACATCACTGTGTTACGGTTTACCTTTATTTTTAGTATATTATACATATTTCACCTAACATCGTTCTGTGAATACCTTTATGTGAGTATGAGACATTCCATTACGTGTGTGTTGGTGTAAGCATATGCATCAGTTAAAAAGCTTCGTAACAGTTTAAGCCGGTAATGTTACTTATGTATTGTTATATTTGTGTATCGCGGCATGATGATGCGCACATGACTGAAACTGGTTGTATAAATAAAGTTACCAGCAGCTCAAGGCGGTAATATGACTTTTTCAAAACAAGTCTCCTACTCATTTGGAATTGCACGTAACACATGACGTGAACTACTGACGTGGATCTACAGGTTATGCACTGTGGTCAGGCAACAGTTCTAGAAGTTAACAGCATGAATCCCTTAAGGGTGTGTAATTAAACAATTCCGTAATCCCGTGTGGGCATTTTCTAATGGATAGAGCAGAACGTAAAATAATCTGGTTACAAGATTAGTGGTGAACATCTTGGATAGTTGTATCAGGAAAGTACTAAGAAGTGAAATAACATGGGAAGATCAGCTGAAACAGTTGTTACAGATGGAAGATTGACACTTTTCCAAGCGTTTTGGATAATGCAAAACGAAAGTCGAAGTTTTAAATTTCACGTTCAAGAAATCGTTCACACAGGATAATCGTGCAAACATACCGTCATTTGACCGACGGACAGACTCCTGGCGTAGATAACTGAAATTTCTGAAAGAAAATAAATCAACAGGTCCGGATGGAATGCCGATTCCGTTTTACAAAGAGTGCTCTACGGCGTTGGCCCCTTAACTAGCTTGCATTTATCGTGAATCTCTCGCCCAGCACATAGTTCCAAGTGACTGGAATAAAGCGCAGGCGACTCCAGTATATAAGAAGTGTAAAAGAACGGACCCGCAAAATTACAGACCATTTTCCCTAACTTAGGTCGGCTGCAGAATCCTTGAACATATTCTGTTTGAATATATTAAAGTTTGAGACTGAGAAGCTTATGTCCGCGAATCAACCTGATTTTAGAAAGCATCGCCCGCGCGAATCTCAGTTTTCCCTTTCCTTCCCAATATACTGTGAACTGTGGATGAAGGGCAACACGCAGATTCCATATTTTAGATTTCCGGAAAACAGTTCACACGGTGTTCATTTGCTGGCTGTTAACGAAGGTACGAGCGTGTGGAATAGGTTCAGACGTATGTGAGTCGCTCGAAGACTCCTAACGTTATATAACTCAGTCTGTTGTCCCCGACGGCGAGTGTTCGTGAGAGACAAGGGGATCGTCAGGAATGCCCCAGGGAAGTGTGATATGGCTGCTATTATTCTCTATACGCATAAATGATTTCGCGGATTGGCTGGGCAGCAATCTACGGTTGTTTGCTGTGACTGTAGTAAGATACAAGACGACTTAAAAGACAAATTTTCTGCTTGGCGTGATGAATGGCAGCTAACTCTAGATGTGAAAAAATGTAAGTTAATTCAGATGAGTAAGAAGAATCATAAAAGAAGGTTGTACACATGGAAGAATCCTGGAAACACTAGAAGGTATCAGATTATATAATGGTAAGACAGATTTAGGAACCAGGTATTAAATTGTAAGACATTTCCAGGGTCAGATGTGAACTCTGATCACAATCTATTGGTTGTGAGCTGTCGATTAAAACTGAAGAAACTGCAAAAAGGTGGGAATTTAAGGAGATGGGATCTGAACAAACTGATTAAACCAGAAGTTGTACAGAGTTTCACGGAGAGCATAAGGGAACAATTGTCACAAATGGAGGAAATAAATACAGTAGAAGAAGAATGGGTAGCTTTGAGGGATGAAGTAGTGAAGGCAGCAGAGGATCAAGTAGGTAAAAAGACGAGGACTAGTAGAAATCCTTGGGTAACAGAAGAAATATTGAATTTGATTGATGAAAAGAGAAAATATAAAAACGCAGTAAATGAAGCAGGCAAAAAGGAATACAAACGTCTCAAAAATGAGGTCGACAGGAAGTGCAAAATGGATAAGCAAGGATGGCTAGAGGACAAATTAAGTATGTAGAGGCTTATCTCACTAGCGGTAAGATAGATACTGCCTACAGGAAAATTAGAGACCTTTGGAGGAAGGAGAACCACTTGTATGAATATCAAGAGCTCAGACGGAAACTCAGTTCTAAGCAAAGAAGGAAAAGCAGAAAGGTGGAAGGAGTATATAGAGGGTCTATACAAGGGCGACGTTGTTGAGGACAATATTCTAGAAATGGAAGAAAATGTAGAAGAAGACGAAATGGGAGATACAATACTGCGTGAAGAGTTTGACAGAGCACTGAATGACCTGAGTCGAAACAAGGTCCCGGGAGTACACAACATTCCATTAGAACTACTGACGGCCTTCGGAGAACCAGGCCTGACAAAATCTGGTGAGCACGATGTATGAGACAGGTGAAATACCCTCAGACTTCAAGAAGAATATAATAATTCCAATCCCAAAGAAAGCAGGTGTTGACAGATGTGAAAATTACCGAACAATCAGTTTAATAAGCCACAGCTGCAAAATACTAACGCGAATTCTTTACAGACGAATGGAAAAACTAGTAGAAGCCAACCTTGGGGAAGATCAGTTTTCCATAGAAATATTGGAACACGTGAGGCAATACTGACCTTACGACTTATCTTAGAAGAAAGATTAAGGAAAGGCAAACCTACGTTTCTAGCATTTGTAGACTTAGAGAAAGCTTTTGACAATGTTGGCTGGAATACTCTCTTTCAAATTCTAAAGGTGGCAGGGGTAAAATACAGGGAGCGAAAGGCTATTTACAATTTGTACAGAAAGCAGATGGCTGTTATAAGAGTCGAGGGACGTGAAAGGGTAACAGCGGTTGGGAAGGGAGTGAGACAGTGTTGTAGCCTCTCCCCGATGTTATTCAATCTGTATATTCAGCAAGCAGTAAGTGTACAAAAGAAAAATTCGGAGTAGGTATTAAAATCCATGGAGAAGAAATAAAAACTTTGAGGTTCGCCGATGACACTGTAATTCTGACAGAGACAGCAAAGGATTTTGAAGAGCATTTGAATGGAATGGACAGTGTCTTGATAGGAGGATATAAGATGAACATCAACAAAAGCAAAACGGGGATAGTGGAAAAGAGTTGAATTAAGTCGAGTGATGCTGAGGGAATTAGATTAGGAAATGAGACACTTAAAGTAGTAAAGGAGTTTTGCTATTTGGGGAGCAAAATAACTGATGATGGTCGAAGTAGAGAGGATATAAAATGTAGACTAGCAATGGCAAGGAAAGCGTTTCTGAAGAAGAGAAATCTGTTAACATCGAGTATAGATTTAAGTGTCAGGAAGTCGTTTCTGAAAGTATTTGTATGGAGTGTAGCCATGTATGGAAGTGAAACATGGACGATAAATAGTTTGGACAAGAAGAGAATACAAGCTTTCTAAATGTGGTGCTACAGAAGAATGCTGAAGATTAGATGGGTAGATCACATAACTAATGAGGAGGTATTTAATAGAATTAGGGAGAAGAGGAGTTTGTGGCACAACTTGACAAGAAGAAGAGACCGGTTGGTAGGACATGTTCTGAGGCATCAAGGGATCACAAATTTAGCATTGGAGGGCTGTGTGGAGGGTAAAACTCAGAGGAGACCAAGAGATGAATACACTAATCAGATTCAGAAGGACGTAGGTTGCACTAAGTACTGGGAGATGAAGAAGCTTGCACAGAATAAAGTAGCATGGAGAGCTGCATCAAACCAGTCTCAGGACTGAAGAGAACAACAACAACAACAACAACAGGAAGAACAACAGGAAGAACAAACCTGTAATGTTAGTTACTGTATTACTAGTATCCTGCTTGATACAGTCCGGTCATTTAAATATCTGGGCGTAGAGTTGGAAAGCGATATGAATTGGAACGAGCATATGAGAACTATGATAAGGAAGGCGAATGGTCGACTTCGGTTTTTTGGTGGAATTTTAGGTGATGGTGGTGGTGGTATTGGTGGTGGGAAGTTCCTATGGGACCAAATTGCTGAGATGAGTGAGTGTAATGCCGATCGTTCACATCGTTCACGGCACACTGTTTTTGAAGTAGGACCACCTTCGTAGTGGTCATGGTCGTTGTCATTGTTTTACACTGTTTTCTCTTTGGATACGAAGTTAGGTATTCACTACACAGCACTAATAATAAAATTTATGCATGGTGTTTGGAAATCCCCGTTACAAACTTCTAGGACTTCTAAAGAGGACTGAGTAAATAATACACTCCTGGAAATGGAAAAAGAACACATTGACACCGGTGTGTCAGACCCACCATACTTGCTCCGGACACTGCGAGAGGGCTGTACAAGCAATGATCACACGCACGGCACAGCGGATACCAGGAACCGCGGTGTTGGCCGTCGAATGGCGCTAGCTGCGCAGCATTTGTGCACCGCCGCCGTCAGTGTCAGCCAGTTTGCCGTGGCATACGGAGCTCCATCGCAGTCTTTAACTCTGGTAGCATGCCGCGACAGCGTGGACGTGAACCGTATGTGCAGTTGACGAACTTTGAGCGAGGGCGTATAGTGGGCATGCGGGAGGCCGGGTGGACGTACCGCCGAATTGCTCAACACGTGGGGCGTGAGGTCTCCACAGTACATCGATGTTGTCGCCAGTGGTCGGCGGAAGGTGCACGTGCCCGTCGACCTGGGACCGGACCGCAGCGACGCACGGATGCACGCCAAGACCGTAGGATCCTACGCAGTGCCGTAGGTGACCGCACCGCCACTTCCCAGCAAATTAGGGACACTGTTGCTCCTGGGGTATCGGCGAGGACCATTCGCAACCGTCTCCATGAAGCTGGGCTACGGTCCCGCACACCGTTAGGCCGTCTTTCGCTCACGCCCCAACATCGTGCAGCCCGCCTCCAGTGGTGTCGCGACAGGCGTGAATGGAGGGACGAATGGAGACGTGTCGTCTTTAGCGATGAGAGTCGCTTCTGCCTTGGTGCCAATGATGGTCGTATGCGTGTTTGGCGCCGTGCAGGTGAGCGCCACAATCAGGACTGCATACGACCGAGGCACACAGGGCCAACACCCGGCATCATGGTGTGGGGAGCGATCTCCTACACTGGCCGTACACCACTGGTGATCGTCGACGGGACACTGAATAGTGCACGGTACATCCAAACCGTCATCGAACCCATCGTTCTACCATTCCTAGACCGGCAAGGGAACTTGCTGTTCCAACAGGACAATGCACGTCCGCATGTATCCCGTGCCACCCAACCTGCTCTAGAAGGTGTAAGTCAACTACCCTGGCCAGCAAGATCTCCGGATCTGTCCCCCATTGAGCATGTTTGGGACTGGATGAAGCGTCGTCTCATGCGGTCTGCACGTCCAGCACGAACGCTGGTCCAACTGAGGCGCCAGGTGGAAATGGCATGGCAAGCCGTTCCACAGGACTACATCCAGCATCTCTACGATCGTCTCCATGGGAGAATAGCAGGCTGCATTGCTGCGAAAGGTGGATATACACTGTACTAGTGCCGACATTGTGCATGCTCTGTTGCCTGTGTCTATGTGCCTGTGGTTCTGTCAGTGTGATCATGTGATGTATCTGACCCCAGGAATGTGTCAATAAAGTTTCCCCTTCCTGGGACAATGAATTCACGGTGTTCTTATTTCAATTTCCAGGAGTGTATTTTGAATAGGAACCCATGTCCGTAAACGTACCGTTTCCGTTCTACGACGGTTTCATTTGAGATGTGTCACGCATCCACTTCTGTTAGGGAAAGAGATAGTCTCAGAGTTGCTATGTCTGGTATGCAACGGGAAAGTCCGGTGACATAACGTGGTATGCAAAGTTCAATGTATGAGACTGCCGTAGAGACAGAGGAAGATCTGCTGGCAGGAGTTCTGGCCGTTACACTAGAAACTGAAGAGACACCTGGTGGCATGATGAGTGTGTCCAAGAATATGCTTCGTAGGTACAATGTTTGTAACAACGTTGGTGGCCGCCACATCGAACCGCTGCTGTAATGCATCAGTACTGTTCTGTACGTACAGTATCCTTGGTTCTTTTTTTGTTTTAGAGTAATGTAAACACTTAATGTTTAATTCTTAACACAAAAAAATGTACTTAAGTGATAAATAGATGATTCGTTATGTTTCTTTTCGAATTGTTACCTTGCAATTGTGTGCGTCACGCACAATTCAATTCCTGATGCTGAACGGGATGAGTTAAACACCTTAACTGAAACCGTCAGAGATCGGTAACTCTGCGTTTCCAGACATGGCTTCCTATTCAAAATATTACGCACTCACTCCCTTCCGAAAGTCCTCTAAGTCTGTAACGGGAATTTCCGAACATCTTGCCTTTTGCTTGTCAATTATCTGTTGCAATTCAAGAAAGCAGGAATTCTTCCTCTTCCATGTCGCAGAATTTGGAACATCTGATTACGGGCGGAAGCACAACACACACTGGAAGACTATTGCTACTGGAGAAGGTAGAGAGACACAAACTTGAGCGCAAGATATTTGAAAGTAAAATTAGGAGTGGCGATGCTGGTTTAAATGAAGGACTGCAAGATATGTCTACTGCCAAGGTTCTCAGCTATTTGTGACGGTGAACTAGACTTTCTCAACAGTGGCCTCATGTAAATAATTTAGCGTGGTACAGTGAATAGCATGGACACACTTGATTTCAAAGATAGTCATTTGAATTAACGTATTTTTTATTCAAATGTGCCAAACAGAAAAAGTAATTTCCCATTCAAAAGATACCACACAATGCAATTGTAAGAGAAACTTATGTTCACTTTCTCGAGGAAGATTCCTGTGATTTTGTTTTTAATGCACAAGAGTCTTTAGCTGTCACATATAAAGTAATTGGGTTTGGGTACGATCCAAACGCTTTTTCAGAAGTAAATGTGAAAGTAATGCAATCGCTGAAGAAGAAACGCTTTACAAATTCTGAACAATTTGTTGCTTTTGAAGTGTGTGGTAAATACGAATGTTTGTGTTACTTTGCACTGTTTCTGTTTCACTGTATACAGGTTGATTGTCACATTAAGTATATTTTATTCACGCTGTATACGCTTTGCTCACAAATTGCAATTCTGTGACATTTCGATTTTATAAAGGCAGATACAGGTGTTATATATGGTCAACTGATAGGGATTTCTCACATATTTACGCTAATTGAGACCGACAAACTGCTGTTTGCAGTACATGATATTGTAAAAAATGTGTAAGATTAACAAGAATGCATAATACATTGATATGTTTCTACCGTGTAACAACGTAAGATGACAATTTTTGCTACAAGACAAAGTAAACTGACCTTCGGCGTACGTGAAAAAAAGAAAAAGCTTTAAATGCGACTTGTAACTGAGTTACTGTGTGAATACATAAAAAATTAAAGGAAAATTTACTTCTAGAGTATTTTTATTTTTTCCTGCTCATTCCTCTCTGTAATGTGGTTTTGATACCTCATTGAAGTAAGCATTACAGAGAGAGCGAGCAAGCTAGTGGTAGAGAGAGAGAGAGAGAGAGAGAGAGAGAGAGATGAAACTTGAAACAAACATCTTTTTGTTAATGAAGTAAAGAACTTTCTAATGCCAATATCGCATAAGGATTACCTTATTTACAAACAACTGGTATCGGCAGACTTCTGACGTCTCATCTTTCGGTTTTGCAAAGTCTGTCGAAACCTGTTGTTTATAAATAAAGACATGTTTGTGCGATCTTGGCATGAGAAAACCCAAGAAGGAAAAAAAAAATATGCAGAGAGGTGAAATTTACTGACGTAGAATTTTGGGTGATTCCATAACTCTGATGTTGGAAATAATGTTAAAAACAATACCTTTGAATGTGATGTAAAAATCGTGTGTGTGTGTGTGGGGGGGGGGGGGGGTGTCATGAAATGTTTACTGAATATCAATTTCCACTAGTTAGGTATAGCATACACAATTTTTGGAAACTATAAAATTGGCGTTACTTTTTGTAAATCGCACCATTTTACATAATTCAGATGAAGCTTAGGAATTATTTTTGTTATTGATTCATAGTAATCGTTCTGTCTGGGCATGGAAGATACATACTGATGGCTTGTTCCAACTTTCTTTTTTCTATTTCCGACCAATGTGGAACTATTGAAAAACGTGTCGTGGCTTGTGATGTCATGATTATGGTGTCACTGATAAGCGTTGATGAAGTCATTGAAATCAGAAGGCATGGTTGCATGGTTTTTGACGTCATACATTTAAGGTCGTTTAAGTGTAAAATGGCAATATGGCATCAACAGTGGTATAGCAAGGTTGAAAACCACATTTAAGTACAATGTGGTCCAGAAGTACCCTAGAAATACTACTGTCGTAGGTCAGTGGAAACATATCCGCAAATGGAATGAATCACATTTCTTGTGACACCAGGTCGATGGTAGTGTCCAGATATGCTGTCGTATATACGATCAGCAGTTCGAATCATGCACTATGCCTCGGATGCAGGTAAATAGGAACAGTATTACGTCATGGGTGGATATTCATTTAGCCTTCCATTGAATCTGGGGTAGTAATCGAAGGCACCATGACAGCTCTGAACTACGTCAAAATTATTCGAGACAACCTGCATACCTTCATGTCTGGTGTCTTACCCGACAGCGGCAGCATCTTCTAGCAAGATAGCAGTCCGTGTCACAAGGTCAGAAGCATACTGCAGTCGCTTGAGGACCATGAGAATGAGCTCACATTGGTGTATTGGCCACCAAATGTGCTTCATTTGAATCCGATGGAAGACATGTGAACTAGCGGGAGCCAGCTGGCGACCACCGGAAAATTTACTGATCTGCGTGACTTGAGTGTTGACATTTGGTGTCACATACTTCCGTAAATCTACCCAAGGACTTGCTGAGTCCACGCCAGGCAGTATCGCTGCTGTATCGCGGTTAGAAGATGGACCCGCACGCGATTAAGCGGGTGGGCATAATATTTTGTCTGATCGGTGGGTGTTGATCTAGATGTAAATGCGGACTGGCTAGGCCAGTGTCGTATACACTGGCGTAGCTCGTAGAATATGGGACTCCACATTTATGGATTTTCTGATGGTTGAAGTTTCAGCAGCTAACGGCATGTTTCCTTTCTTCTGGAACTTCCCTTACAGCCAGTTGATGGTTAACTTGACTGGTGGTTCTCAGCACATATAATGCACTGGAGGGCAACTTTTAGACTCTGCTTTAGTGTGTAACCAGTTTTACCCTCAAGTGAGCACAGATAATACCTACAACATAGAAGAAATTTTCTGCTATAACGTTATAAAGTATCTGCTAATTTTTAAATAAGGAATACCTGTGAAAATAATTCCGGATATTCCCTGCACTAAAAAGCATGTGCAGTTAAGCACAATGTTCATAACTACGAATCAAATTAGTAACGCTATGTCTGTGCAAAGCATTTGTAGAAAATTACTTAGAAAACTAAGTTCCTTTTTTGCGTAACGATTTACAGTGGGCATAGAAAAAGGAAATTTGATTGATTGATTGATTGATTAACTGAGAGAGTATAGGACCAAACGGCGAGGTCATCAGTCCCGCGATCCCAAAGGGGGTTACATAAGAAAAGAGTCTGCTAAAAGTGGACGGATTCAGTCAGAGGAGTCAAATAACAAAAGACTCAATATTAAGCACAGACTAAGCATAAAAGGTGAGACCAAATCTAAAAACTGGAAAAAGGAGGGGGGGGGGCGGTCATGGGGCCACAGACCGTCAAGACTGCAAAAGGCGTCCCAATCACAACCAACCCGCCCTTGCTCGAAGACTAAAGGATAACCTTATATCTGGAAATAAAATCCACTTTAACGGAGGAAACCGAGGACCAGGGTCAACGATCCGCGGATCGTCTGCTAATATTAAATTTAAGGAAGCAGGAAGGCTGTACTTAGCACGAAGGGTCGAAAGAAGTGGACATGCCACCAATATGAGAGATATCGTCTGTCCGGCGCCACAACTACATTGTAGATGTGGGTCGTTACGTAGGAGGAAACGATGGGTGAGCCGGGCATGGCCAATGCGTAAACGACATAAAACAATGGACTCCTTCCGAGAGGGGCGGAAAGAAGTGCGCCAAACTGCAGTAGACTCCTTGATTGTGCGGAGTTTATTACTATGAGCAGCAGCGGTCCAGATGTTCCACTGTTGGGCAGAGAGAGATTTGACAGATCCGCATATCTGCAGCTGGAATCGTTAAAGGAAAAGGGGGGTAAGTATCCGCTTGTCTAGCCAAACGGTCAGCCAATTCAATTCATTATCTGGGATTCCCGCATGACTCGGGACCCAGAGAAAGACGACTGAACAGGCGGCACTCTCAAGGGCAGAGAGAAGGCCATGGGTGGCAGAGACCAAGGGATGACGAGAGCAGTACTTTTGTTTTGTCTGTTGGTATACCAGTAGCTGTCGGTTTATTTATTGAATGACATTTTATTTGTAGTTCACAATCGCTATTTGAGTTAACGTATTGTCATTTGGAAATAGTGAGTGTAAAATGGAACTTCCGATGGCGAAGGAGTCTGCATGGTTTGGGATGTGTACCATATGGATTGCTGATAAATAAAATGTTTGCTGACTTATAAAAGTTGAAAGTCTTTGCCAAAAGAGATACCAAGTTTCGTGGCCACAGTAACTAAGTGAACTGCAAGAATTTAAAAAATAAGCCTCTGCCACCTGAGATGCAACTATATCAACAAATTGATTGAACTGAAGAAAATGCAAAACAGTTCATTAATTTACAGATGAAATGATGTTACTAAAAGTGTTCGTGAAATTTACTTAACTTGTAGGACTATAAAGGAGTTGGGTTGGGAAATCACTCCACACCCACCTTTTTCACTTGATTTTGCACCCTAAGTTTCTCAACTTTCCTGCTCCCTGCCGAACAACTTTCAAGGAACTTCCTTTCCAGATAAAAATGCACTCCAAACATGGCACGATGAGTTGTTCGCCTCAAAACCACGTGATTCCTACAGTTGCGGATCCGAAAGTATACCACAGTGTTGGCGGACTGTTGTAAATAGTGACTTAAAGAAAATTTAATTTAAGTTACAGTAAATATAAAAATGTCCAAGCATAAAGATGTGTAAAGCAAACGCAGCTTCTAGCACTGTGCAGTGAAGCGGGCTTGTGGACATAACCTGTTAAAATAATCACAGATACAAGGTATCAAATAAGCACATTTTCTAGAGAATAAGGTATTTTCTCCGCCAGCTGAGTCAAGACCAACACCCACCTTTTCCGCTGAATAACGTGTAAAGGAACTATAAATATTATCTCAATTATGGATTCTCTACCACTTCTTGGTAGTTTCATATTTAAGGTTGAAAAAGAAGTAAATTGTTTTTGTTCTACTGTTTGTTGTTTATTTCTAACTAGATCTTTGCTTACTGGGTCATCTTCAGGAAACTGACAAGCGTCTGCAAGGGACACTAGTCGTTAGGTAACAAAACATTATAAGCAAAGATACAGTCCACTTGCACAGAATGTTGTGCACCAAACTTTTAACGTTGCAGTTGCAATTCTAATTTACAACATTAAAAACACAGTTTGGTTCACAAAATTCTGTGCGAGTGATTGTATCTTTGTTTACAATGGTTGGTCACTTAAGGACTAGTGTCCCTTGCGGACGCTACTTAGTTGTTTTCCCGAAGATGCGCAAAAACTGAAAGCTAATTAGGGATAAACAATAATCAGTAGAACAAAAACAGTTTACTTGTTATTTATTCCTGAAAATAAATAATATGATATTAGTAGTGATTTATATTTGTTGACAATAAGTGCAGTAACAAATCCCTCAAGACTCTACCAATTCCTCGAGGCAAATAACACGTTTCGCAAGAAGTTATCGTATTGCAACCGCTGAGTGCAAATCGTGATAATTCGTCCAAAGAGGAAAAAAAAGTGTCAAGAAAACTGATTTGATAGAGTATTTGAAAGTAAATAGCTCGGTTTATACGTGTAGCATAAATGCTCAGGAAACACGTGGTACACAGACCTGTTAGGCGTAAGTAAATCAAACAAAGTACAATCCTCACAAATCGCGAAGTATTTATAAATGTTCATTGATGCAAGGTGTGAAAATTGACTGTACGACCATTTGGATCAATTAAGAGCAAGCACATTCCGTTCCGAGCTCAGAAAAATACTATCCTCACACAGACACAAAGACCGAACCTCTATATGTAAGACTGGCTTGAAACCCATGTAAGTAACCGGCAATTTCGCGATGCGAATCAAGAAGATAGTTGCGTATGAACCATATGTTCACTGTGAATGATTGTTTTCTCGTATTGCAGGTGTGCTCAGATTGCACATCGATAGCAGCTCACCTCACAGCAAAACAGCAACCAGCGGCTTAGGTCGCCGAAACACGACCTTCCTCCAGCACTAAAGGACAGAAGAGTGACTTGTCCAAACCGTGCCCCGGCGTTCTCTGAGAGATAGACAACGAATTAATTGGTCGGGACAGCCTGTACTCAAAAAATACTTCCTGCTTACTTGTATGTCTCAGACTGACCCAAGGAATCGATACTATGCACAGAATTGCATCTTTGTAGCAAGCCTGCGGTAACTAGCACACGTAACAACAGAACTGCTTACACGGACCCGGCGATGTTTGTTGGTCGCCCGCTCGCGCTGCGCGCTCTGATACGCTTTGCAACGCGCTCGCCGTGGCTGACACCTTGATGGATGGCTGTCCGGTATTAGAAAAGCTGGCGACCCACCGGCTGCGGCTGCTGCTGCTGCTGCTGCTGCTGCGGGCAGCCGTGTTATTCGCAGGTGCCTCTATCATCAATCTCAATACGCGTTCACCAGCCTCCGTTGCGGATTTTCTCATAATGGGGTTAACACCTTTCGCAGAGAATTGGTTTTGGCATCTTATTTTTAAGTAGTACGAGAGTATAATTTTCCGGTTAGAGTCGAGGCTAAGCTACCTAGTACCTAGTGTATCATCAACCAACAATGGAGCGAGAATAATTATATATGAATTGTCACAAAGAAGCTCCAGATGAAAACGATATACTTCCTTCAGCGACGTTAACAAGCATTATGAGCACAGCGAGAAAAAATGCAATTCCGCTACTTCGGAGGAGCAGTCTTCATCTTTATGCGTACTGAGGTAAACAATTGCAACTGCATAGAAAAAGCAGTCGGTGACATTTAAGAAAGACGTTACGTTTTGCGGAGATCCGGACTCAACATTTTGAGAGTCCACTTGCAAGGATAAAGAAACAATTGTTGTCGCCAACAACATACGTCTCAGGTAATGACGATAATCGTAAAATATGAGGAACCCGACCTTTAACACAAAGATGTAGTAAGTATTTCTTGCCGCTTAGCATCCACAAATTGAATAGAAAAGGGAGAGAATGAGTCTTTTGCAAAACATACCACCTGTCACGCACCGTACAATGCATTTCGAAACACAGATTCACAAATGAAACTACCTGATAATGTAGGATTAATCCCATAAAACCGGGAAAATATATATCAACTGGAAACATTCCACTGCCTATCACAGCTTTGAATGTCGCCTGGTCCGTTGCGGAAGTGCTACGGGAAACCAAAGTATACAAATTGTTTCAACTTGAGACAAACATTTCGAAAAAGACGTATCGTACGAAAAACGATATTCAATGTGAAAAGTCAATGTTAGATAAAGGGGGGCATCTCTATGCTACAAATGACGACCTGCTAACTACCCCTCTTTCAAATGTTCAGGATTCTACCCCACAAAATATGTACAGTTTTCTGAAATCACTTTTTCTCACTCATGGTAGATACTGCTGTAATCTACAAATATCAAGTGTGTATGTTTTTGCAATTAAGAACCGACGCATTTGATTCTACATTTCATTTACAATGTTAATGTAAGCCTTCGTATTCTAATGGTTGATTTTTAAGTTCAAAATTTATTTACATGTTGCAAATTTGATTGGCCAGTTCAGTATGGTTAGCCACTTAACGGTCTGGTTAGAAACTACGTTTAGCGTGACACAGGAACAACGGTCGAGATATAATACGGGGGCTATACACAAAGTAAGGTCCACTACGTCGCGAAATGGAAAAGACTGTGGAAATCCGATGAAGCCTTCCACAGATGTTTTGGGCAGTGTCCGTAATATACCTGTCGATCGTGTCACATTGCTGTTTCAAGTACTGAGCACAGAGTGAGCACATAAAGATGCCTAGAACAATAGCGTCACCTGCCAAGTATAAGTGCCCACTGCTAGGTTGCGCCTGATTTCATGCAGCCTGACATAACGTACCTGCCATGTATTTCCTTCGACAGTTCTCGGCTACATACTCTAGGGGCAATGAGGACACCCCTGCAGTGTTTACGAAGGGAAGCGTTTGAACACTCAGCATACAGCCCAGAATTGAGTCTCACTGATGTTCGTCTCTGCTCACATCAATTGCTGGCCTCGAAGACACCATTTTGGCACAGACAACAGAGTGCAGACCAGCGTAGAGAATCGGCGGAAAGCGTAGGAGGCTGGTTTCTAGGACAAGGGTATTGAAAAGTTGGTACAACGCTACGACGAACGTCTAAGTCAGAGCGGCAATTATGTAGAGAAGTAGCTGGAAGGTGTAGCAAACTGTTACAAATAAGACAGATTTCTCCCTATACATGACAATTAATATAGTCATCATCAAAACCTGACATTGTCATTAATCCTCTCTTTTCGCAACATATTCTCCTTGTCTTATAAACCACTACCAAAGTCCACCAACACCAATAAACATTACGTACAGGAACATCTTCAGTGTAGTTCAACATTCACTTCCTCATCACCATATTATAGATAACAATTCCAACAACATCATTATGTTCAACATCAACAATTTCACATAAATCAGGACAAGAGCATGTTGACTTCTCATAATGATGTTCTACAATGACTGACAATTACTTCCATCTGTAATTGGAATGACAAAACAGCTGATACTTTAACAATTCTATTCCAGTCTCTGCTTTCAGAATTATCACTAACAACTTTTGAATTATTTCAGTCATCAGCATGCCAGTAGAAACCAAAACTATCTCCTTTCGTTTCCAGTGAGCAACACAGCTCTGTAGATTATTCCAGAGTAGCTTCTACTTTTGTATATAAGACACTACATGCATTCATTTGGAACTTACACACATAGCAAAATAAAACAGAAAACATGAAATATTCAAACTCCTAAAACACTAATTACCTTCAAAAGGAAACAGTAATAAGCCATCTCATGGTATTTAGCAAAATCATCATTATACAATGTATGTCCTATCCTTACCTACATCATAGTAAAAAAATTTCAAAGTCCACATTACCCACGTTTTTCAAATGTAGCTAAAATACAAAACAATTGCTATGTTCCGAATAAGAGACAAAATATTGTTATATGACTTTTGTTTTGTGTACAACTTAACTTTCCAGAAGGTCTGCATCGCCTCTCATGTGGCATAATTATTGTAAATTTTCCTCTTTCAAGTCAAATTCAAAAATTATTTTTCATCACACTTTCTATATGGATACAAAAAGTTTCTCTGACTCCTTATACTCACTTTTACTTTCAAGTCTATTGGTAAACCAAAACTGTGTTTATTTTGGTCACTAAAATGATTTTAGTTTTAAAGACTGACATTCTTTCCTACAATGTAGCTAAAAGATTAATATCTTTTTTTATTTTCACCAGAATTAACCGTCTGTCTATGCACATTGATTACAGAATTGGTATCATCACTATTTGCTTCAGAATAATTCTGCAAATTTTTCGATCAGACATTAAAATTTGGAAGTTGAAAGTACAAGGTTTTGCATCAAATTCAGCTGCTGTTATTAATATTTCATTACTTGTAACACTACTTCAAACATGTATCCTGCTGTTTTTAAACTGACAATAAAATTCATCTTGATGCACTGATTACCAGTCAATCGGTAACACACTACAAAGTCGTAAAATCTTTTGAGAAAAAGATGTTTTTGAAAATTTCAGACACTTCTCTTCAGCCTAACTGTTTCCAAATTACATATTCCAAACGTCTTTGGATCCTAAATTTAAATGTGTATTTTCATGAAACATTTCAGGTAAAGTTTCGTCTTGTGTGTCATATTTCGTTTGGTCATCAACGAATTCTCCTTCAAGATTGTACTTTAACTAAATCTTTATTTTCGACATGCACACTCTCGTTGTAAATAATTTGTAAATTTGTTAAATCGCCTTCAAAACAAGCGCTGCATTTTACAGCTATGGCTGTTTGATCTACAATTATAGTTTTGTTCGTAATTTCCTGGATATCAATAACTATTTTTTTTGTTCCTTCATAAAAATCAGCGGCCTGTTTCGTATTTGGTTCTGAATGCTGAGTTTTGTTTTTAAAGCATTGCTCATTTTTCGATTATGGATCTAAAAATTCTCAAATAGTTCTTCCATCTTGACTAATAAATTCCTATATTCTGCAAGTTTCTTTCCATTCAATCAGACTTTTCTTGGTTTAATTGTTTTGGTGCCTTTCCTCAAGTCTATTAAATTCTCACACGCGCCCATTTCTACTTTAGATCTTTGTTCACCACCCGTCATTGTTTCTATACTTCCCCACGAAAAATTGAAAAACAAAAATAATAAGAAAAACATTGTACTCATGTATCCAGGTATACACTTTCTGCAGCGGTGAGACTTAGTGGATGATGTTTTTCAGCTTTCCCTGTGTGTGATATAAATCTTCTTCGACACGATGCATCTTAGAACACCAGCCACTTCGGCTACCTTGCTTACAGAGGAACCTGCCATACGAGCACCAACAATTTCTCCACGTTCGAATTCTGTTGGCACCGACATAATGCACTCAACTACACAGAACAATGTTCTTATCACAGCTGACACTAGCAACGTATTGAGATCGTAGCACAGGTGCCATTCGTGTTCAAATTTAACAGCACCAACAGCACGCTTGGCTAGTTTCTGCATTTACGTCGAGGCATGAACTTCTCGCACCATTTCCATATTTTTGTCAAGTTCCTGTATATTATGTTGCAGTTAAATATGTAGAACTCTTAAGATTTGCAAACGTTTCACAGGACAACCACCTGTTCACACTTCCGGAAACAGTAGAAAATGCGCGGAAACAGGTTATGGCGCTCTAGAACGAATTCTTTCATGTGATTCTAAAATTGGTTACTATATTTGACACAAAAACCAGGTAACGTCATGTATTCCTAGGTACATTATGTTCCAGGTACAACACACTCACCTATAACACAAATTAATTGTGTGGTTGGTTGGTTTAAAAGAGGGGGGAGGGAACAAACTGCGAGGTCATCAGTCCCTTGTTCCCGGTAAAATAATTACAAAAGGGAAAGGACAAAAGAAAGGAGACGTACAGCACAATGACAGCAGAAAGGAACGACAGAAGGGCAACCAATACTACTATAGACAGAACAGGAAAAGAAAACCATAAAGAGAAGCAAGAAACAGGTAGAAGGGGTAAAAACAAGAGAGCAGATGACCGTGGCTGGCCGACCGCGAGAATTAAAAGGAAAAGCCAGACACTCTGCGACTTATTAAAACATTCACCCTAAAAGCATTAGAGTGGAGAACACAAAGAGACAAGGGACATGCGCTAAATCTTATATATAATGATAAAACCCACCGTCACGTATAAAACGTAAAACTAAATTAGGCGATGAGGCGTTGTCAGCTACAATTAATGGCAACGAGTCCGGTAATTGAAGAGTCCGTCGCAGGGCAGCCAAAGAAGGACGGCTCACCAAGATAGGCGGCCACTGCCAGCCGGGCGCCGTACCGACACTGTCGTGGGTCATCAGGGTGCAGGAGGCATCCGTGTGTCACCCAAGCGTGGCCAATGGAGAGCCGGCAGAGATGCACAGAGTCCCTGCGAGAGGCCCGCATGGAGAACTGAAACATTCGTAGTCTCCTTAATGGTACGCAGTTTGTTGTGCGTGCTGGGATTATGCCATTTCGTCTCCCAAAGCCGCAAAACCTTTCGGCGTAGTACTGAACGCAGGTCAGTTGCAGAGAAGCCGATCTCCATGAGCGGTTTCCGCGCAGCCTGTTTGGCCAGCCTGTTGGGAAGTTCGTTGCCTGGGTTTCCGACGTGACCTGCGGTCCAGATAAACACCACTGAACGACCAGACCGTTCCAGGGCATAGATGGACTCTTGGATGGTCGCTACCAAAGGATGACGAGGGTAGCATTGGTTGATAGCGTGTAAGCTGCTCAAGGAGTCAGTACACAGAAAAAACGTCTCCCCAGAACGTGAACGGATGTGCTCAAGAGCCACCAGCTTGTCAGTGAAAATAGTGCAGCCATCGGGCAAGGAATGCTGCTCAATATGTTCTCCATGGACATACGGGAAGCCGACGTGAATCGAGCGCTCGGTGTAAACCACTTCATCGCTTTGATACATTTCAAGAATAGAGACGAAGTGGCAGCAGAGAGTCGCGATGTTAACTGAGTCCTTAGGACCATGCGAAATGTCCAGGCGAAGCTGCGGCCTAGGTGTACACCATGGAGGGGTAAGTGAATGGACCTCTGTATAGGTGGTAAAGGCAACGACTTCAGTTCGGAAAAGAGGCATCGGACACGAACTGCAATTGGAAGCCCTGAACTGGACCGCCGATGCGGGAGATGAACCGCTGTGGGTGGGAAAAGGAGACGGTGATTCGGATGCGCAGGCGAACTACGAATGTGGGTGACATAACTGGCCAGCAGTTGTACACGCCTAACCTGCAATGCAGGGACTCCGGCATCCACAAGGACGCTGGTCATCAGACTCGTCCTAAAAACTCATGTCGCTAGGTGAACGCCACAGTGGTGCACTGGTTCGAGTAAATGCAATGCTGAGAGAGCCGCCGAACCATAAACCAAACTCCCATTGTCAAAGCAGGACTCAGCATGGGCTCTATAGACCTGCTCTGTAGAGCTTCACCCCAGTTGGTGTTGCTCAAGCAGTGGAGGGCATTGAGGTGCTGCCAGCACTTCCGCTTAAGCTGACGAAGGTGAGGAAGCCAAGTCAATTGGGCATTGAAAACCAGTACTAAGAATCCATGTCTCCACTACAGTGAGTGGATCGTCATGAAGGTAAAGTTCTGGTTCTGGATGAGAGGTACGACGCCGACAGAAGTGCGACTTTGCGGCCGAAAACTGGAAAACGTGTTTTAGAGCTCATTGCTGCACCTTGTGGATGGCTCCTTGTAGGCGCCGCTCAGCAAAACCAGTACTGGTGGAGCAGTACGAAATGTTGAAGTCGTGTGCATACAGAGAATGTGAGACAGACGGCCCTACAGCTGCTGCTAGACCGTTAATGGCCACTAAAAATAGAGATATACTCAATACATAGCTCTGCAGGACCCCATTCTCTTGGATATGAGGGGAACTATGAGAGGCACCAACTTTGACACGGAAACTACGAAGCAAATGTTGGATAAAAATCGGGAGCAGGCCTCGGAGACCCCACTCATATACTGTGGCAAGGATGTGATGTCGCCAGGTCGTGTCATACGCTTTTCGTAAATCAAAAAAGACCGCAACCAGGTGTTGGCGTCTGGAAAAGGCTGTTCGGATGGCATACTCGATGGACACGAGATTATCAGTGGTAGAGCGACCCTGGTGGAAGCCCCCCTGTCATGGAGACAGCAGGACACGTGACTGCTGCTTAGGCCTAATTTTTCGAGTGTGCATATTTAGCGTTATACCGCAATTGCAAGTGCATTTGCTGTAGTTTAAATGATTCATTAGGGTGCTTTTCAAGCTCACCATCATTGGTTTTTCTTTTATTTGCGTATTGTTCCAGTAATCATTTTATGATAATGAATTCATTACACGTATTTTACAAGGAAAGATTAAAAAATTCCAAATATCTTTTAGTGTGTCTGGAGCTGTGTTGCAGGAGCATCACCTTTATATGCCATATAGCGATAATCACTTAACACGGCAGCACTCTATTTTCCACAGCATCTTTACTCCAGCAGTGAAATATTCAGGTAAAATCCCTCAACATTTTCACCACTACCAACACCCCAATTCGATGGAAAAAATCCAGATGTGATTGCAAGAAAACATATAATCAAAAACATATTAAATTGAAGTTCTTAAGAGAACATGGCATCATTCCTCACTTCTCTGTAATGTTCTTCTTTAAAGTTTCACATAAAACTATTCCAATTATTCTTAAAGGATAGCCATGCTGTTTTCTTCTTGTCCTAGTTAGAGTATTGTGAAAATGTTATCTGTACTATGAATCCTATGAACACACCTGGTTTTAATTTATCGAAACTGAGCCTGGGAAACCCTTGATGTAAGTATATGAATGCTGAGCGTTATATGGTTACAACATTTACAAAACTCTTCAGTAGTCCTAATTTTGTAGGCATACCAGAAGCAAAATTTTGCATGGTGCTATAGATCGTTCATGCACAGTGCATTCCTAGAGTTAACGACAAATCTTTGGTGCACTTTTTTACGAACAGTTTTTGCCCTTTTCTTGGTTATTTCATTTGCGCAGCGAACATCAGGGTATGAATGGATTGCATTCCTAATGATAAGGCAATGAACATCCCATTGGTATCTCGCACATTTTCCTATTGAATGTTCCTCACACTTGATTTGTTTACTTATTTCATTGATATCACGGGAATAGAAGGAAAATCTTGAGCTTTATATACAAATACTACTTTAAGAATTGTCTTCGAAGCATCATTGAACGGTCCTAATTGATTAGAACTGTGCATCCCTCAGACTATGTGTTCTTTGCAGTATGGGACATCACCTTCAGTTTTAAGGAACTGCTACGATTCTTGAGTTCTATTGCGTAATGCCGACGTTGTTAGCGAGTTGTGTACATAATTCGACCGTTTCAGATGGAATGTTAAAAGTTCTGCCATATTTTCAGGAAGTTATAGACCCCTAATGCTGTCATTAAGCTCCTCTTGATACATATTGAGAATGGAGACATATCTGCATCTCTACACTGTACGTTTTCTTTTTCTTTATCTTTAGTTGATATTTCAGAAAAAGGTGCTAGAATTCTTTTCTTGATATCCAGGAACAGGACGATCTCTCTCACGATTAGAGGGTGAATTGCGGAGTGCGTGTTACGGTATAAACTCTTGATTTTGTCCTAATGAAAGCTCCTATATTTAAAGACGGGACTATCCAGAAATAACACTCATCAGTGTAACTGGCAGGATTGTTCCATATCATAGGCAGTCGTATAGGAAGCTGTTTCAAATTTCTCACGCATTATCCACAAGCAGTGCAGCACGCATTTGGTCCCCTATCTTACGCCCATAAATAATTTGTCCTTTTTAGAGGGCGTAAGTGCCCGCAATCTCAAAATTAATGCCAAAAAACGGCAAATATCGGTGCCAGTATCTTCATTTTCAACATGTTTAAGAGGAATTGTTGTGTGTGCCTGTTATTGAAACATAATCAGCTGGAATTACATCACGGGAAAGTACTTGCAAAAACGTCAAACACAACCACTTTCTTACAATTATGGAGAACTGAAGATCTTTATCGTGCCACAAAGGTACATGCCATGAGAGGAACACGTCCAGAGGAATTACCAGTTTATGTGAAGGGACAGTGCTGCGATAAATACGACTTACTCGAGCACTGATGTCAAATGCTGATGCAAGATGTCCGACATTAGTTGCAAAATGTGTAACTGCAAGAAATGAATGTAGTTCTACATCTATAGATAATATGCTAGTTTTAGCAACAGTTTCGACCTCAGTGGTACCAAAGTAAAAAAATTTTGCTCATTCCATTTCCATAAAATTTTGTGTGTTTTACGAGGGACGTTTGGTAACTGATGCAAAACTTTTTCTCTCTGTCAGTCATTTTTAAAGCAAATGCGGAATTTTTTGATGGACATCGTGGAATATTTCCGCTTTAGCCACTGTAGTTTCAAAATTTTCCGATAGATGCAGTGCTATATGTAGCCATCAAAGTGATGTCTGAAACGGAGGTGCGTTCCAAGCAGACAGGTATCATTGATTTTCTTTTGGTACTGCAGCATCACAGGTATTCACAGGCACTTGCAGAATGTCTGCCGATATCTGGCAGTGAACATCAAAAATAAATCGTTAGGCGAGGCGTCTGTCATCATCGCAACAAGGTCGTACAAATAAGTCTGATCTCCCACGGGTTGGCTAGCCGCATACAGCCTTGACTCTTGCAATATTGGAACGTGTGAACACACTCCTTCGAGGTAATCGACGGATCACAATCAAAGGCATCGCTGCACAGTGGGACCTCTCTGTTGGTGCTGCTGACTGACACACTCGTCCATCAGAGGTGTGTTCCTGCTACGGTTCCTCGCTGCCTAGCAAAAGACCATAAAGAGCAACGAAGGACCACCTGTGCGGAATTGCTTGACGGTACGAGGCTGATAGTGACTGTATTTGTTGAGCATCGTCACAGGCGATGAAACATGGGTACATGACGTCGAACCGGAAACAAACCGCCAATCCATGGAGTGACGCCACACCGTTTCTCCTCAGAGAAAATAGTTCAAAGACACACCCTCAACCGGTAAACTCTGAAGGGGTTATTATATTTTACGCCCTCCCTAATGTTGCAACGACCAACTCGGAAGTGTATTTTGCTTCACTCAGGAAACTGAAGAAAAGATATCAGCGTGTTCGTCGCCACAAAAATGCAAAGGAAATTCTTTCTTCACGCCACTACAAGGCCTCATGAAAGTTTGCACACTCGAGAGGAATCCACAAAATTTAATAGACGTGTTCTTTCTCATCCACCCTACAAGCCGGATCTCGCACCTTTCGACTTCCACCTGTTTGGCCCAATGTAGGATGGAATCCACAGGAAGCAGGGCGTGGATGGAGGGGAGGTTATTCATCCAGAACTACGCTGGATCCCATGTCGACCAGTGGAGTGGTACCATGCAGGCATACAGACCCTCCCAGTATGGTGGCGTAAGGCTGTCGCATTGAACGGAGGCAATATTGAAAAGTAAGGTTTTGTAGCTAAAAGAATGGGGAATAATATGGGGTACTGGAATACCGAATAAAACCAATCTATTTTCAGGAAAAATGTTACATTACTTATTGAATGTCCGCGTTCTACACTTTTAATGTATGGGAGACAAAGGAGCTGGTTCCTTGGGAATCGATCGTTGAGAAGTGTAACCTAGGTCGTGTGGATATTCTATGCAAGGGTCTCTTGCTATGAGAATGTTCCAAAGGCACTGTCAAACTGGCAAGAGGGTAAGCGGATATTTCATCCGGTTTACTGTAGGGGCTTAGCGAGTTTTGGGAGCTCTAACATGTAACGCGTAATCGGAATAACAGTTATTATAGGATGTGCATTTTCCCGTCACTGCATAAATTCACTGTCGGGAGGAGCTAATGAAGAGAGCGGCTAGATCGTGGTACAAGCCCGATATCTTTAAGTTTTGTGCAGCGGAGAGCGTATGCGGCAACCCTAGGAGGTTGTTCACAGTTCCGAGAAAGCCAGTCTGGTGATTTCAATGTAGGGAATGACAGGCAGGTGATATTTCGGTTGAAGTATTGAAAGATGAGACAGTGTCGGACTGTAGAGGGTGAGTGACAATGACCTAGGGTGTTCGCTGGTGCTGAGAGTACAGAGAAGGTCCCTAAGAAGTGGAGATCGAATGCACGTTTGGTCAGCAACCAGCCGTCCGTCTTAAGCAAAGATAAGATATAAATCATTTCATCGTTATCACACGAGCGTGAATGGGTGAAAATCAGGTGACGCTGGACGAATTAGATTAGGGTACTAAAAGTAATGGAGGAGCTTTGCTATTTGCTCAGTAAAATAAATGATGGCTGAAGCAGAGAGGATATAAAATGTAGCCTGGCAACACCAAGAAAAAGAGTTCCTGAAGAAGAGATTTCTTATCATCGAGTATAGTATATAAGTGTTAGGAAATCTTTTCTGAAGACATTCATCTAGGTTGTGGCCTTGTGTGGAAGTGAAAAATGGACGATGAGCATTTCAGACAAGGAGAGGGAAAGGTGGGTAGATCACGTATCTAATGAGTAAAGAAACAGAACTGGGAAGAACTGAACTTTCTGACATAACTTGACTAAAAGCTGCGGTAGGTTCATAGGACACATTCTGAGATGTCAAGGGGATCACTAATTTAATATTGGAGGGAAGTGTGTGTATGTGTGTGGGGGGGGGGGGGAGGGTAATAAATTGAGAGACCAAGGAAGGGTGGTGATACCTGGGGGCAGGGGGTTAATCCACCCCCCTTCCCCCTAATCCTCATGGGAAGAAAAAAGTTTAGCGTAGTGGGGTGTGGTTTTCGTTAAAAAAACATTACAAAACAAATTTCATTTACATGTGAAATTTCATCATTTTTTCACTTGGCATTGGCTGCATTTGTTGCTGTAGGTACACTTTTCTTCATAAGTAAGAGAGATACTTCGATGAATTTTGCACAGCATACAAACCATACTTATAGGTGTATGAAACTCTAGAATTTCCCAAATCTGTTAAAAACTGTGGTAAAAATTGAGATAATTATCTATAAAATTCGAGTTTTCTCTAAACACGAAGTTTAAAAAGTAACAGCCCATTCATTTTTCCATAGATTAAATACATTTCATACACCTGTAAGTATGGTTTGTAGCCTGTGCGAAATGCATCGAAGAATCTCTCTTATTTATGAAGAAAAGTGTACCTATAGCAACAAATGCAGCCAACAGTAAGTGAAAAATATCATGAAATTTCACATTTTAAAAATATCATTATTTCGTGTTTTTGAACTTCCACTGCTATGAGTGTGAATCCAGAATCCTTCCTGGTCAAGCTGACAAAGTTTTATGAATTTATTTGTAAAAGTATAGACAGTGCAAATTAAAATGTCCTGTGGTGCCTCTCCTTCCCGAAGTCGGCCCGTTTGACGTCCTACCCCCCTTAAGCGAGATATTCAAACGATTGTCCATTTTCCTGAATGCACAACTCAATATGTCTTCTAAACTAACTGCAGACGAGCTAAAGAGTTGCTGGTGACACGGAGGAACAAGCTTTATTTGTGCGCCGTTTGGCGTCATCTGAGGTTGTGGGCTCAGTGACGATTCTTTAGTTAAGCACCATAAAAACAGGTCTACTAGTGTTAAATCTGCAACTGTGACAGCCACTCCTGCGAACCACGGCATCCTAACGACCTTCCACCAAATCTGTCGTTCAGTGTTTGAAAGCAATCACTCTCACAATGGCCTGGGTGACAATGGCGCTGCATCCACATACCGCCTCTAATATCTCGACACACTAACAGAGCACCTAAACTGTTCACGGTAAAAGCTCGATGCATTATCACCCCTCAGAGTACCTGAAAAGTTGTGTGCACCAACGGTCTCATCTCCAAGAATTCCACACAACACATTAATAGATCATCTCCTTTGACTCTCTACCTGACGTACCCATCTAGGATTTTTTATTACCCACTAATGGATCTTATGACTACCACAATAAAACTAGCAAACATGGATTCGTTCAGAGAACATAACACTTTGTAAGAAATCGAAAGCGAAATAATTCACTGTCTATTCGCAGAAAGTAATTGATTTACTTCACTCGCGTGCAGCGGCTGTGTAAGTTGTAGGTGACCCGGGTGAAACTTGTGACTGTGTTCCGTCTGCTAGACAAATGCAAAGATGATATCCGAGAGTGCAACAACTTCTGTTAAACTGATATGAGTACTGTGGTGTACTGCAGCTATGAGAAATGGTTCCCTATCCTCACTCATGCAGGTCTTCATCTGTTACCAGCCTTGCCTTCTCAAACTACTTGATTTTCGAAGGTGTTGAGCGCTTTAAAACGTAATGGCTGGTGGAACTCTCCGATCAGGAAATCTCTCGGAATCAGCCATGGCTGCTTCATAAACATCGGTATTCAGCGAACATCAGCACATCTCAGCATACTAGTTGGATGTTTATACCTCAGCAATATCCGTAGTAGATCGTATTTGGTTTGTGTATTCCGACCTGCTTGGATAAGCAGCGTGAATCGAATCCGACGCAAAACTGACGTTTAATTCTAACGTTCCGACCCTGCTAACGACGATGGAACATACAAATTTGGTCGCGATTCAATACATCGTCCTCCTTCCGACTTGTCTCCAAGGGTCTATTGCTGCCTCGGTCACATTATGGTCGTTCTCCTGTGAGTATAGATTTTCGAATCCGACGCAAAACTGACAGTTAATTATAACGTTCAGAGCCTCCTAAAGACGATGGAACACACAAATTGCGTCGAGATTCAATACATCGTCCTCCAGCCGACTTTTCTCCAAGAGGCTATTGCTGCCTCGGTCACCTTATGGTCGTTCTCCTGTGAGTCTAGATTTTCGAATTCGACGCAAAACTGACAGTTAATTGTTACGTTCAGATCCTCTTAATGACGATGGAACACACAAATTGCGTCGAGATTCAGTACATCGTCCTCCAGCCGACTTGTCTTCAAGGGTCTATTGCTTCCTCGGTCACTTTATGGTCGTTCTCCTGTGAGTCTAGATTTTCGAATCCGACGCAAAACTGACAGTTAATTCTAACGTCCCGTCCCTGCTAACGACGATGGTACACACAAATTGCGTCGCGATTCAATACATCGTCCTCCAGCTGATATGTCTCCAGGGGTCTATTACTGCCTCGGTCACCTTATGGACGTTCTCCTGTGAGTCTAGATTTTCGAATTCGACGCAAAACTGACAGTTAATTGTAACGTTCAGAGCCTCTTAATGGCGATGGAACACACAAATTGCGGCGAGATTCAGTACATCGACCTGCAGCTGAAATGTCTCCAAGGACCTATTGCTGCGTCGGTCACCTGATGGTCGTTCTCCTGTGAGCCTAGTTTCTCGAATCCGACGCAAAACTGACATTTAATTCTAACGTTCCGACCCTGCTAACGACGATGGAACATACAAATTTGGTCGCGATTCAATACATCGTCCTCCATCCGACTTCTTTCCAAGGGTCTATTGCTGCCTCGGTCACATTATGGTCGTTCTCCTGTGAGTGTTATTTTCGAATCCGACGCAAAACTGACAGTTATTTTAACGTTCAGAGCCTCCTAAAGACGATGGAACACACAAATTGCGTCGAGATTCAATACATCGTCCTCCAGCCGACTTGTCTCCAAGAGGCTATTGCTGCCTCGGTCACCTTATGGTCGTTCTCCTGTGAGTCTAGATTTTCGAATTCGACGCAAAACTGACAGTTAATTGTTACGTTCAGATCCTCTTAATGACGATGGAACACACAAATTGCGTCGAGATTCAGTACATCGTCCTCCATCCGACTTGTCTCCGAGGGTCTATTCCTGCCTCGGGCACCTTATGGTCCTTACCCTATGAGTCCAGATTTTCGAATCCGACGCAAAACTGACATTTAATTCAAACGTTCCGTCCCGGCTAACGACGATGGAGCACACAAATTTGTTCGCGATTCAATGAATCGTCCTCCAGCCGACTTGTCTCCAAGGGTCTATTCCTGCCTCGGTCACATTGTTGTCGTTCTCCTGTGAGTGTAGATTTTCGAATCCGACGCAAAACTGACAGTTAATTATAACGTTCAGAGCCTCCTAAAGACGATGGAACACACAAATTGCGTCAAGATTCAATACATCGTCCTCCAGCCGACTTGTCTCCGAGAGGCTATTGCTGCCTCGGTCACCTTATGGTCGTTCTCCTGTGAGTCTAGATTTTCGAATTCGACGCAAAAGTGGCTGTTAATTGTTACGTTCAGATCCTCTTAAAGACGATGGAACACACAAATTGCGTCGCGATTCAATACATCGTCTTCCAGCCGACTTGTCTCCAAGGGTCTTTTTCCTGCCTCGATCAACTTATGGTCGTCCTCCTGTCAGTCTAGATTTTCGAATTCGACGCAAAACTGACAGTTAATTGTTATGTTCAGATCCTCTTAATGACGACGGAACACACAAATTGCGTCGAGATTCAGTTTATCGTCCTCCAGCCGACTTGTCTCCAAGGGTCTATTGCCGCCTCGATCACCTTATGGTCGTTCTCCTGTCAGTCTAGATTTTCGAATCCGACGCAAAACTGACAGTTAATTGTGACGTTCAAAACCTCCTAATGACGATGGAACACTCAAATTGCGTCGAGATTCAATTCATCGTCCTACAGTTAAGGTGAGTCTAGATTTTCGAATCCGACGCAAAACTGACATTTAATTCTAACGTTCCGACCCTGCTGCGAGAGGCAAGTCTAGCGCTTGATGGGGTAACTTCATCACAATAACAGTTGAACTGTTTTTAGCTTTTGACTAAGCCGATCAGCAAATAGTTAAAAAGATAGTTGTTGTACCTCCACCTCTGTTCTGAACTTAAACCTAATGCTCAGATTTGTGCTCCTTATGGTTTTTGGATCATGTGTTCCTTGAGGTAGTTTTGTAATCCAAGAGTCTTGGTGAGAGACTTTTCTTTTATTTCTTTTTTCCGGTAAGGTGTTGGAGAACGGTAGTATAACCTCAAACGACGAAAATGTTAACATACCTTCATCTGTAAGTGGCACCAAAGAATGAGTGTTACATGGAAGGCTAAAAGACGCAAACAAGAGGTTCAGACTGTCGTCTTGCAGCTGCAGACGTGTTTTGACAATATTCGGGCACCATAGTGGTTAAAGATAATTAAATATGATGATACTTTGGCTCCTCCAAAGTTAAAGATTACTCCTCTTCACTACCACAAGAGTGATGTTTTTACTGCTTTCCGAATATTAGATAAAGGTAAGTGGTGTGTGACATAGGAAGTAGCGATGAGGGCACACTTAGCATGGAAGGTCAAGGCCCCTACTATGTCACTCCTTAACACAACTAGCAAATTAATTATTAACAATTTATTCAAAACAAGCTTCTGTAAAACAGATTAGAGGCAATCAACAAGTGGCCGTTCTTAAGACAATATCAAATACACGGTTACAACAACTTACTTAAAAGATGAGACATGGAGATTTCAAGACTTGAGACAAATTACAACCTGAAGATGATTTTAAGGTGGCACAGGTAGTTTCCTCTTTTTTTTTTTCTTAAGACAATCTACAATATGGAAGTGATTTACAACACACACCAGTTCGTTACTAACCAAAATAGGACAAGGAGCACAACAAGTTAATTAATACAACTGATTCCCAAGCAAATTAAAACCCACCCTTCTTTTACATACACATAAAATAAGTTCAATAACTACCAAACGGGCAGTACCGCCAGGCTGTCGTGGGCAAAAGGTGACTTAGCTTAAAATACCGGAAGCAGCAGACCAGCTGTGCAAAACAACACCTAAACGGCAGGGCCCAACCGGGAGTCACTTCCCATTAGACGACACGTCACAGCTTCTGTACACCGAAGCAGAACGTGGCGCCGCTCCCACACATTGCAACTCGCAGAAAACAGTAACACAAACACACCGCAGAAAACACGGGAACACCAAGAACACATTAATTAATGTAAGTTCAGAGATCAATAAACAATATAAGTGAAGAACCCATAAATGCTTTCGATAAAATTGTGTGAGATTGTTCAGCAATATCAATGCTGTAAGACTTTTAAACTAAGAACTGTACACAATTTCAATGCTGAAAATATAGTATAAGACCTTTACACTCTCGAACAAAATTTGCACATATGACTAAGGCCGAAAATGTGTACAAAGATGAAACGGAAATAATTCCAAGATAATATGACGTTAGTCAAATGCACAACTTCACAAGGATACTAGGTTGTGCACTTTAATTTCACTGCATAGATCTGCGATGTGGCTGCCAATTGTGTAAGCTTGGCATGCAGAAAATTACAACTAGACTATGACCTACTATCTTGAATACTTTACAGTTACTACATTTTTTTGGAACACTGATATTTGAAAGAAGGTAGTGACTGCTGGTCTCCATATGGTCACACACCTTGCCAGCTGCTCTTACTTCAGCAACACGTACATTACGGCAACGAACACACAAGTACACTCGGTGCAACGCAAATAGTTCAACGAAACGAAGGCACCAAAACCACTTACACCTTCGATGGAGAGCGTTGTTCGAGATGGTCTCGAGGGATGGGTCTTTCCGAGAAAATAGGCACCGAAGCAATGTGACGAGCACCGGCCGGAGTTGACACCAGGCAAGTCCCCCACAACGCTCCCCTCTTTCAAGGCAGACCGGCCGTACCGCTGAAGACCGAGTCCGCGTGTTTTCCTCCTTCGTCCCCGCGAGCACATCGTTCCCCCTCGTAGCGAGTCCACGCCCCAACTCTCCGACCGCCAAAACAGCCGCCAGATCACAAGAGGGTCAAAGATCGTAGTACAGCCGGGTAATCAATAATCGCGTGCCAAAGAGCTAGTGTGCCAGAATAGGCGCACCACGGCTCGTGGTGTACAGCAAGCTAGTGTGAAATACCCTTGATACGGTACCAAAAGGATACCGGATAAGTGTGAAATGGCTGGGACCCAATTACATATCGTCTATTCATTCAATTAGTAGAATTTTAACAACCTGAGACGACAACTCATTCACTCAGATGTGCAAGCTTGCATTAAGGTAAAGAAGCAACCTTTAAACAGTAAACACATTAAAAAAACTAATTAAAAGTTAATAATAGAACTTCCAGAACAACGGGGGGATAGGACTAGCAAATAGACTTAAGAAAAGTTCTTGTTTAAATGGTTTTACCACGTGGAGAGTAAAACGAACTTAATATCGTCATGCAGAACAGATACAGAATAATTACTGAAACCCAACTTGTTTGCCGGCCGGAGCGGCCGAGCGGTTCTAGGTGCTACAGTCTGGAAACTCGCGGCCGTTACGGTCTGAGGTTCGGATCCTGCCTCGGGCATGAATGTGTGATGTCCTTAGGTTAGTTAGGTTTAAGTAGTTCTAAGTTCTAGGGGAACGATGAGCTCAGAATCTAAGTCCCATAGTGCTCAGAGCCATTTATGAACCCAACTTGTTTCACGTCAAACGAGCAAAACTTGAGTGATAATTCAGTTAATCCTGACAGTGTAATAACAACGAAGCACAATCAATTACAATAAGTTACCAGCTTAAGCTTGGCGGGGGGGAGGGGGGGGGGGCGCAATAGGGAAACAGTTACGCAGTTACAATGTAAGTAAAATGGTCTTTTAAAAACATAAGCATAAAACATTCCCACTTAAAATCCCGGTTTGCTCTGACGGCAGTTACATAAGAGCCGGCCGCGGTGGTCTAGCGGTTCTAGGCGCTCAGTCCGGAACCGCGGGACTGCTACGGTCGCGGGTTCGAATCCTGCCTCGGGCATGGATGTGTGTGATGTCCTTAGGTTAGTTAGGTTTCATTAGTTCTAAGTTCTAGGCGACTGATGACCTCAGAAGTTAAGTCGCATAGTGCTCAGAGCCATTTGAACCATTTGAAGTTACATAAGTGCTCAGAGAGGAGATACTCACCGGCAATGAATTGATTTAAATATGTATCGTACCCCAAAATAACTTAAGGATCACCAGTTTAGGCTGGAAGAAGGCAAAAAATTTAGGTATCTCGTCAGAATCATAAAAGAAGGTTGTATACCTGGAAGAATCCTGGAGATACTAAAAGGTATCAGATAGATTATATAATGGTAAGACAGAGATTTAGGAACCAGGTTTTAAATTGTAAGACATTTCCTGGGGCAGATGTGGATTCTGACCAAAATCTATTGGTTATGAACTGTAGATTGAAACTGAAGAAACTGCAAAAAGGTGGGAATTTAAGGAGATGGGACCTGGATAAACTGAAAGAACCAAAGGTTGTAGAGAGTTTCAGGGAGAGCATAAGGGAACAATTGACAGGAATGGGGGAAAGAAATACAGTAGAAGAAGAATGGGTAGCTCTGAGGGATGAAGTAGTGAAGGCAGCAGAGGATCAAGTAGGTAAAAAGACGAGGGCTAGTAGAAATCCTTGGGTAACAGAAGACATATTGAATTTAATTGATGAAAGGAGAAAATATAAAAATGCAGTAAATGAAGCAGGCAAAAAGGAATACAAACGACTCAAAAATGATATCGACAGGAAGTGCAAAATGGCTAAGCAGGGATGGCTACAGGACAAATGTAAGGATGTAGAGGCTTGTCTCACTAGGGGTAAGATAGATGCTGCCTACAGGAAAATTAAAGAGACCTTTGGAGAGAAGAGAACCACTTGTATGAATGTCAAGAGCTCAGATGGCAACCCAGTTCTAAGCAAAGAAGGGAAGGCAGAAAGGTGGAAGGAGTATATAGAGGGTTTATAGAAGGGCGATGTACTTGAGGACAATATTATGGAAATGGAAGAGGATGTAGATGAAGACGAAATGCGAGATAGATACTGCGTGAAGAGTTTGACAGAGCACTGAAAGGCCCCGGGAGTAGACAACATTCCATTTGAACTACTGATGGCCTCGGGAGAGCCAGTCATGACAAAACTCTACCATCTGGTGAGCACGATGTATGAAACAAGCGAAATACCCTCAGACTTCATGAAGAATATAATAATTCAAATCCCAAAGAAAGCAGGTGTTGACAGATGTGAAAATTACCGAACTATCAGTTTAATAAGTCACAGCTGCAAAATACTAACGCGAATTCTTTACAGACGAATGGAAAAACTGGTAGAAGCCGACCTCGGGGAAGATCAGTTTGGATTTCGTAGAAATGTTGGAACACGTGAGGCAATACTGACCTTACGACTTATCTTAGAAGAAAGATTAAGGAAAGGCAAACCTACGTTTCTAGCATTTGTAGACTTAGAGAAAGCTTTTGACAATGTTAACTGGAATACTCTCTTTCAAATTCTGAAGGTGCCAGGGGTAAAATACAGGGAGCGAAAGGCTATTTACAGTTTGTACAGAAACCAGATGGCAGTTATAAGAATCGAGGGAAGCAGTGGTTGCGAAGGGAGTAAGACAGGGTTGTAGCCTCTCCCCGATGTTATTCAATCTGTATATTGAGCAAGCAGTAAAGGAAACAAAAGAAAAATTCGGAGTAGGTATTAAAATTCATGGAGAAGAAGTAAAAACTTTGAGGTTTGCCGATGACATTGTAATTCTGTCAGAGACAGCAAAGGACTTGGAAGAGCAGTTGAACGGAATGGACAGTGTCTTGAAAGGAGGATATAAAATGAACATCAACAAAAGCAAAACGAGGATAATGGAATGTAGTCAAATTAAGTCGGGTGATGCTGAGGGAATTAGATTAGGAAATGAGAAACTTAAAGTAGTAAAGGAGTTTTGCTATTTAGGGAGTAAAATAACCGATGATGGTCACAGTAGAGAGGATATAAAATGTAGACTGGCAATGGCAAGGAAAGCGTTTCTCAAGAAGAGGAATTTGTTAACATCGAGTATAGATTGAAGTGTCAGGAAGTCGTTTCTGTAAGTATTTGTATGGAGTGTAGCCATGTATGGAAGTGAAACATGGACGATAACTAGTTTGGACAAGAAGAGAATAGAAGCTTTCGAAATGTGGTGCTACAGAAGAATGCTGAAGATAGATCATGTAACTAATGAGGAGGTATTGAATAGGATTGGGGAGAAGAGAAGTTTGTGGCACAACTTGACTAGAAGAAGGGATCGGTTGGTAGGACATGTTTTGAGGCATCAAGGGATCACAAATTTAGCATTGGAGGGCAGTGTGGAGGGTAAAAATCGTAGGGGGAGACCAAGAGATGAATACACTAAGCAGATTCAGAAGGATGTAGGTTGCAGTAGGTACTGGGAGATGAAGAAACTTGCACAGGATAGAGTAGCATGGAGAGCTGCATCAAACTAGTCTCAGGACTGAAGACCACAACAACAACAACATCTCGTCAGAGAACTGGCCGAGACACAGGAAAGGATTCTGGAATCAAACTGCCACACTGGCGATTATTAACACGCGCCACAGCCATGCCGCAGCGAGTCATCACAAGCTTCACTTCACTATCGGTCGATCCCAACGCCCGCCTCTCGGAAGTACACAAAAGCCAGCACCTCCACAATAGACAGGAAGACACAATGAGTTGCGTCTGAAGAATAAATATAAATGTCAAAGGTACATAAGTGAAATCACTCGATCTAAAAATATCGACATTCAGTAACAGGAGAGTGAGATCCAAATAACCTAATGAAAAGCCCAGGATTATTCCTCTTCAATCCCTAATAGTGTTAAATTACCAGAGCTTCTATAGGGAAATTCAATACATAGCCAAAATGACCTTTTAATAGTACATAAAGATATGCCAGAAAGTACTGAATTCAAATAAGAATACTTAAAAAGAAAAGCGTAAGGACAGTGGCGTGGGTAGAAAGTCCACACCATCGTGCTTACCTTAAATACAAGTACAGTAACCTTACTGACACGTGAACAAATGTGCATAGCTGGCGCACACCAGGACATCTAAAACATAGTTCAATAACATATTTCGTTCAAAACAATTATGGATCATAATAAATACATAATTTAAAAAAGGTAACCTTTCAAACGTATCTAGAAGAGCAGTTTAAACTCGTAAGACATTTAAACCAATACATAACACGAGCAAGCCCTTCCACAACACATCCAGAAAGCTAGGCTGCCCTCAAAATCCTTTTACAAATGTCGAGTACACATTAATGAGACACCATAGTAAGCCGTTAACAAGGAAGTAAGCCAGCTCATAGCAATGTAGGCAGGAGCAACACACCATTACGTAGAGACAGTTAGGCCCACAGGACCAACAGCGCTAAGGCTTACCCACCAAAGTCATGCATCGCCAATACAAGCAAGCCAACAAGAACAGGTCACACAAGAGCAGCACGAATATCCCTCGAAATGCGCGCAGCCGATTAACTCACCAACTGCCCTAAACAGTACGACACAGAAAGCAACCAATATGAGCAGACCGCCAGCCACGCTCCGACTCTGGTCCAGAAGGCTGCCCAACTTCAACTCGTTTCTCTCCCTACCGCTACGACTGTTCGTCAAGACCCGAAGCGTCACCTCGCAGATCACAAGCGCGAAAGTTCGCACCAGCAGGTCGTAAGAGAATTCGAGGCGAGCCAGCACGGCTCAAAGTGAGTGAATTCTTTTAATGTGTTTGTTGACATTTAAAACCTGGTATTTGCTCAATTATCCTCAGCAAACTCGTTTCATACTTGAAACTTCCTGACAGATTAAAACTGTGTGCCCGACCGAGACTCGAACTCGGGACCTTTGCCTTTCGCGGGCAAGTGCTCTACCAACTGAGCTACCGAAGCACGACTCACGGCAGGTATCCACAGCTTTACTTCTGCCAGTATCTCGTCTCCTACCTTCCAAACTTTACAGAAGCTCTCCTGCGAACCTTGCAGAACTAGCACTCCTGAAAGAAAGGATATTGCGGAGACATGGCTTAGCCACAGCCTGGGGGATGTTTCCAGAATGAGATTTTCACTCTGCAGCGGAGTGTGCGCTGATATGAAACTTCCTGGCAGATTAAAACTGTGTGCCCGACCGAGACTCGAACTCGGGACCTTTGCCTTTCTTTCAGGAGTGCTAGTTCTGCAAGGTTCGCAGGAGAGCTTCTGTAAAGTTTGGAAGGTAGGAGACGAGATACTGGCAGAAGTAAAGCTGTGGATACCGGGCGTGAGTCGTGCTTCGGTAGCTCAGTTGGTAGAGCACTTGCCCGCGAAAGGCAAAGGTCCCGAGTTCGAGTCTCGGTCGGGCACACAGTTTTAATCTGCCAGGAAGTTTCATATCAGCGCACACTCCGCTGCAGAGTGAAAATCTCATTCGTTTCATACTTGATGCCTATGCGTTTTTTAGTTATTATAAAAATTTTCGTATGACAGCTACGGTATTTACAGTTATTCCTATTAGTATGAACTATCAAAAATAAAGGAACATTTTAGCAACAGGTTATTGTTATTACTATTATCATTTGCGTCGCGACGCTGCATGACCACGCTAAGTATTCTGCCTCATTCAAGAATTCTTTCTGAACTTTCACTACTCTTTCAGCTTTTACCTGTGGAGTCTTTTTCTATCGTGAGTCCACTTTGTACCATCACTTTGTCCCTGGATTCTTTGGAACTTCATTCTCTGACCTAACATTACAGTTGTGTATACTGCCTCCGGACCTGTCTTCAGTTTCTATTCAATCGATTTGCGCTTTTTCTAGGACACGTTTGGCTTGTGTTATCTATGTAATTTTTGATTTAACGTCTAGTATTCTGTTAGTGAATCTTGTTGGTGGTAGCTTCCTGATATTCCCGCATAACTTGTCCTTCTTTTGGCTCAAATGGTTCAAATGGCTCTGAGCACTATGGGACTTAACATCCATGGTCATCAGTGCCCTAGAACTTAGAACTACTTAAACCTAAGTAACCTAAGGACAGCAAACAACACCCAGCCATCACGAGACAGAGAAAATCCCTGACCCCGTGTCCTTCTTTTCTTGACATTTGATGCCCTTAGACGTCACCAGATGCCGTTACAGAGGGGCATGTGGTTAGCACACGGCTGTCTCGCCCATTGTCAATTTTAACGACTGTTGCCGCTATTCCTCTATCAAGTAGCTCCTCAATTGGCCTCACAACGGCTGAGTGCAGCCCTCTCGCCAGAAGCGCTACCAGTCCCAGACGATGATCCATCCACCATCCAAGTGCTACTAGCCAAGCCCGACAGCTCTTGACTTCGGTGATCGGACGGGAACCGGCGTTACCACGGTGGTAAGGACGATGGCGTTCCTCCCGAATACGGTTCACGAAATGACCATGCAAAAAAAAAAAAAAAAAAAAATCCGAGAAATTAGAGTTAATATGGAGGCTAACTGCCAACCATTCTTCCAATGCATCATTTGTGAATGGAACAGTGATGGGGCTTAAATGATGGATGTATAAAAGGGGAGCATGTTCGCTCAAGCGCACTGCTCTAGTACATTTTGTAATTGGACTTAAATTTTCTTAAACATTGTAAACCGTTTTCGAAAGAACCGCTTTCATCGCCTCTGACAAGTAGCTCGTGACGACACATGTGAGAGGGAACACTGGCTGGGGTGTCGGGTCGCACAGCTGAAGCTGTGGGTGATGGACACCTTTCTGAACTTCACTCACGCCTGCCGGCCTCCTTCCTTGTGTGGCATATTAGCTCCAGGTGACATGAGAACGGATGCAGTGCCTATGGCCATGGTATATGGAGCAGAGTGAGGCAATGTGCGGTGTGGTGCATGTTCTGTTGAGGACGCCAGTGTGAGTGACAACATTCGAACAAATAAGAAAAACGCAAGTTCATACCTTTCCCATTTCCTGTTATATCCTACATGAACAAGAAGCTGTCAATAAGTAACGCAACATACCTTTTTTTCTGAAAACAGTTTTGATTTATTCAAGCTTTCAATGCACCATATTATTCCCCAAACTTTTGTCTACAAAACTCTATTTTTCAGCAGAATCTCTATTCAGTGTGTCGGCCTTACGCCTTCTTATTGGGAGGTATTGCATACCTGCACGGTTCCAATCTACTGGTCAACGTCGCAGCACGCGGTTTGCTGCATCAATAACTTCCCTGTCATCCATGTACTACGTCCTGTTGAATTCATTCTTCATTGGGCCAAGTTAGTTAGATAGTTAGTTAGTTACGTGTTCCATTGATCAATCTCACGGTAACCATTATGAAGTGCAATGTGTCTAGTGCATAGGAAATGCATACATGAATCAAGGTCTTTTCTTTTTATCGCAAAATTTTTATTGCCTACCCCATTCCCTTAAACGGCATAAAATGCATATATTATACCTACTGATTTATTTATTCCCATTCAAGAATTCATCTATGGTATAGAATGAGTTGTCAAGGAGATATGATTTCAATTTATTTTTGAAATTATTACTGCTGTGTGTCAGACTTTTATTCCCATCTGGTAATTTACAGAAAAGTTTTACAGCAACATATTTCGCCTCTTTCTGTGCCAAAGATAGGTTAAGTAGAGGAGAGCGTAAGTGTTTTTAAACTAGATCATGTTGTTGGGAACAAATTTCATTGTTGAGTAAATGCATCGTGAGACTGTTGTAAGAATTCCTAACGTTTTAAATTAATGCCTACAAGAGGTGCGACTATGAGCCTCACACATTATTCTAAGCACTTTCTTTTGAGCAGTGAATACTTGTTGCCTAAGTGTTGAGTTATCCCAAAATATTATTTCGTATCACATCAGAGAGTGAAAGTACGAGCAAAGTATGTTAGCTTACTAATTTCTGTATCCTCAGAATTGGCAGTTATTCTGATTGCTTTTCTAATTAAGACTCTCATGTAGATCTACACCTAAAATCTTAGTATGCTCTACCCTGGCTACTGACTTCTGTTGGTGTGTTATATTTATTTAAGGAACTGTACTCCTTGCAGTAGAAAATTGGATGTACTGTGTTTTTTTTTTTTTTCAAAGTTCAGAGCAAGTCGATCCGCAGAAAACCAATTAATAACTTTTCCAAAGACATTATTTGTGTCTTTTCTGTTGGAGTTTCTTTTAGTGGGTTAATAATGATGCTTGTATCAACAGCAAACAGTGTCAGTTTAGCTTTTTTTTTTCAGATAAGAAGGGAGGTCATTCACATACATCAAGAACAGAAGCGGACCCATGTCGAACCCTGTGGAACATCTAATGTAATTTCAACCCAATTAGATGCAGCGGGAAACATCCTTAAATAACTTAAAACATATAAAGAAACTTTTTGCTTCTTGTTTTGTAGATATGACTTATTATTATTATTATTATTATTATTATTATTTAGCGTATGGCATTACATATGAACAGCGACTAGCAATTGTAGATTACATAGATGTACAAAATTTTTCAAAAATATATTAATTTCATAATTTATAATTTAAAAAAATAAGTCTATAAATTAACATCTAATCTGTCGATCCATTCAAGGGCTGCCTCTGTCACTTCAAAGAAATCTTCCAAGTTCTCATAGTAAGCTCTTCTGCTAAAACTTGTTACAATGTGATGGATCGTCTGGTGTTCATTTCCACAGTCACACTGAGAAGATAAAGCCCTTCCCATTGGTAGAGGTTTTTAGCACAGATGGCTTGGCCTGTGCAGATCCGATTAATTGTTTTCCAGGCATGTCGCGTTAGTTACATACCGGCTAGTCTTGTGTCAGGTCTTTGGAGGGTCTGTTGTTGCTCATGGGCAACAGTGTTCCAAATTTCTGTCCACTTTTTGTTGATACTGAAAGTAGCTGTCTGTAGCGATTCTGCCAGTAGGACAGATGGCTCCCTTGATTTTAATCGTTTCATTCAGAATGCAGGAAGTCAGAGTGCATTGGAAGCTCGGGGATTTTAAGTCATTTTTGGTATTCCTTGAGGAGGGCATTCTGTCTTCGGAGGTCTGGTGGCGCAATGTTGCTTAGAGGTGGTAACCAGTATAGAGGAGTAGATTTGATGCAGCCTATTATTGTTCTCATTGCTGCATTTAGCTCCACATCAATTTTTCTCACATGTGTGCTATTGAACCACACTGGGGCACAGTATTCTGCAACAAAATAGACCAGCCCTAAGGCATCGCATCGCAGTGTCGTAACTCTTGCGCCCCATGAGGTACCACTCAACTTCTGTATGATGTTATTGCATGATATCAGCTTTGTTGTGGTGTTTTCTATGTGCTTCCTGTAAGAGAGGGTTCTATCAAAAGTCACTCCTAGATATTTTGGAGAGTCTTGGTGGTGAAGGACCTGACAATTAAAGGTGATATTCAACTTGCATTGGCCATTCTGCTGTTAAGGTGGAAGCAGCTGACATAAGTCTTCGTTGGATTTGGTATCAGTTTCCACTTTTTGAAGTATTCATCTATTGTGCTTAGATCTTCGGATAGGATCTCCTCACCAACTTCAATAGTTCTCTCCAGGGTGGTAAAGACCAATCGTCTCCATAGATGAACTTCCATGACTCTGTTTCAGGGAGGTCTGATGTATAAAAGTTGAACAGGATTGGCGCCAAAACTGAGCCTTGAGGAAGATCATCATTAAGTTTCTTCTCTCTGCTTAGTTGGTTGCCAAGGACTACTTGGCAGTATCTGTCAGACTACACGTTGTTTATGAGCCTGATTGTGGTTTGGGAGTGTATGACACTGGCGAGTTTGTAGAAGAGTCCTTGTCTCCATACTGTATCATAGGCAGTTGTGAGATCAATAAAAGCCACTGATGTTTTAAGGCGATATTGGAATCCAGCTTCTATGTGTGCAGTTAAGCTGAGAACTTGGTCTACATCTACATCTACATCTACATCCATACTCCGCAAGCCACCTGACGGTGTGTGGCGGAGGGTACCTTGAGTACCTCTATCGGTTCTCCCTTCTATTCCAGTCTCGTATTGTTCGTGGAAAGAAGGATTGTCGGTATGCCTCTGTGTGGGCTCTAATCTCTCTGATTTTATCCTCATGGTCTCTTCGCGAGATATACGTAGGAGGGAGCAATATACTGCTTGACTCTTCGGTGAAGGTATGTTCTCGAAACTTTGACAAAAGCCCGTACCGAGCTGCTGAGCGTCTCTCCTGCAGAGTCTTCCACTGGAGTTTATCTATCATCTCCGTAACGCTTTCGCGATTACTGAATGATTCTGTAACGAAGCGCGCTGCTCTCCGTTGGATCTTCTCTATATCTTCTATCAACCCTATCTGGTACGGATCCCTCACTGCTGAGCAGTATTCAAGCAGTGGGCGAACAAGCGTACTGTAACCTACTTCCTTTGTTTTCGCATTGCATTTCCTTAGGATTCTTCCAATGAATCTCAGTCTGGCATCTGCTTTACCGACGCTCAACATTATATGATCATTCCATTTTAAATCACTCCTAATGCGTACTCCCAGATAATTTATGGTATTAACTGCTTCTGTTTGGTCTGAATACTGCCTGTTCGATGGGAATAGTTTCATGGACCTTGGACCGATTCGGTTGAGGATGACTCTTTCCATAAGGTTGTAGGAGAAGCTGAGGAGGGCGACTGGGTGATAGCTAGCAGATTTATTCGCTGGTTTACCCGGCTTTAGCATTGCTTTGATTTTTTATATTCGTCGGAGCAGTTCTAACAACAGCAAAAAAATGCATGCCTAGTGAATTCCGGAGATAATATATCCCAGGCTGGAGTAATGACTGCGAAGAGCTATATCAGTCCCATTTAACCACCAATGACAGCTGAACTGCTGCAGAGCTCCTAAAACACCTTGATAAATCTCGTAAAGAACGCTGTGAGTGAAAAACAGAAAGTCTGGATTTTAAGAGGTCAAGCAGAGAGGCGTGGAACCTCTTGAGAAAACTGGGAGGAATTCTACCACCCACCTGAAAAGATCCTGACGTAACACCAGACCAGATTGCGAACAGAATAAGTTCTCTCTCCAAAGCACGCCCACATAAGCCACACACAAGAATGGTTAAGAAAAAGCACCCAACAAGTCAAAGTACTCCAGAGACTTAATTGTAGATGAGATCACTGCAGCAATCAAAGAAATGAAAAAAGGCAAAGCTCCAGGACTTGACCCTGGGGTACGCCCAGATTTCCTCATCAGTTGTAGATATGACTTAAACCACTCATATGCTGTTCCACTTATACCATACAATTGTAATTTCTCTAACAAATGTCGTGGTTCTCACAATCAAATACTTTGGATAAGTCACAGAAAATCCCTGTTGATAACATTTTCCAATTAAAGACTGTATTTTGCCAGCAGTGAAATTGTATACGGAGAAAGGGTGAATTTTGGCCAATAATCCGCTTTGTCACAATTCTGCTTTCTGCTCTAGTATCTATCGATCACACTTGATAAAGATTGTGACGAACTGGGGTACGTTCTTGAGAAGGTTTCACAATACTTCAGTTATGAAGAAGATCTTTTGTGAAGATGATCTTTTGTGATTGGGCATTAATATTAGCTAATGAACTGAAATCTTAGTCCAACGTAATTCGAGTGGAACCAGTGAGCGTGGGTGGGATCAGTTTGTCACTGACAGATCGCGGCAATGTATGAATGAAAAGCTTTTGTCCCCGTTTTCTGCGGCAACACTGTAGTTGGGCAAGTTTAAGTTAGCGCCTCCTGTATGCTTTTAGGAGAGCCTAAGACGACAGAAAGATGCTTGACTAATCCGCTAGTGGGTGATAACGGATCAAACGATGCAATTGGGAGGGTGGTAATGCAAATAAGCAGGTCTAAAGTGTCTGTAGACTTTCAAAAATATTAATTTTCTGGTTAATTTTATTTTGCGCAGAAATTAAAATCATATAAAAATTTTTCCACGAGTTTTACGGTGTTGCGATCGGTGAAAATTGTAGAACTGGAATCAATCCAAGCCAGCCAAAGATCTCATTTTCACTACCTCCACTTCATATTCGTCACTATTTAGTGAACTGTTTATGCAGGGATCACTACAGTGACTTCTGTTATGGAAAAGAATGCGCGCGGCCGAATGTATGCAGGATAGAGTGCGATCGCGTTCGTCATTATCTGGCTGTGTGCCGCTAACAAGAGCAGGATTTGTAATGCGAACGAGGCCGTTGTGTGCTTGTAAAATCGATTCGAGTAATAAAAAAGCAAAAACTGATGTTCTGCCCTGGAAAGCTCAGTTTAGCCTGGCAGGCACGTACGGGCTGGTTCATGAGTGCAGTGCGGCATAAATCCAGTGCGATGCGTTACTGCAGCCACTGGGTTGCCGTTTCCACTCTGCCTCTTTCACCTCATGCCTCTACCGTTGCCATGTAACTGCTCCACAACTAGTTAATAGCAAACCTTAAGAACAGGCTAGGGATTTGGGAATTTATACTCGGTGACCTGACGTTTTTAGTTCGTCTTAGTTTAACTCAGCAGTAGTAGTGTACTTTTTTGGCAACAAAAACTTCAATCGTTTTGAGCAGTTGGCTTTGAATTCCTTAATCTTTCTATTTATTTGATCTACTACTACTATTGTAATGTAAATCAAAGGATGTAAAACGTAAAGGCGTAACTACTTTGCAAGATATAGTGCAAACGAGATAAACGAGAGACAAAGTCGAAAAAATTAGCTTCTGCAAAAGGGGAGAGAGAAAGCGAGTTATTAAAGGCTGTCTGGCGGAGCAATCGTGTGCAAGTCAGCAATATTCTGCATTACATATTACGTATGTGTTCTGAAGTACACATGCGCACTTACACAACGGTATCAACTAATTCACATTTAGTGCCACGTGCCACAGTTTGTTAACGACAAGTACTCTCGTAGGCGAAAGACCAGCTAATGTGGTTGATGCACGCGTTTCTACAACGCGTTCACTTCATGAGGATAATCAGAGGCTGGGGCTACTCCCTTCAACATACATTTCGTGTAACGAATACTGTGCTACAATTACAGAATTCTGGCTTATTAGAGGACAGTTTTCTTTAGTACTCAAGAACGAAATAGCAAAACGAGAAAAAGGTATCCACCGCACACCGTAAGACGGGCTTCCAAATGCAGATGTAGTTATAAATGTCCACGTAGATTTTTTTTCCTATCTTTACTGGCGTTTGGCCATCGTCCCACAGACATGCAACACATTCACATAGAGTCATTCTTAAAGACTGTTGTACTAAGAAATTTGTGGCGTAAATTCACGTTTTTTCCCATATATAAGACGTATAGATGACAACAGTACTATATTGCTGATTGCTTCCTGATCTCATTGATATTGTACAGTTCTTCAGAAATCGTGTTTTTTAATTCCTGTATGACGTCTATACTTTCTACGTTGGAACCACTTCATTACATGGTCCCATATTTTGCTACCATTAACTGAAGACCTATAGTAACTTAAAACCGTACTAGAATAGTAGGTTCCATTAGGGACCGACTCATTTGACTAATTCCAACTTTGCATTACGTAAGAAATACAGAGGCTGTTGCGTAAGATACAACTACAGGTCAGAGACTGTTTTGAAAAGTAACATTTATTCAGCAGGTGAGGGAGGACGGAATATCATGCGTATACAAGAAACTAAAATCTTAATGCATCAGTTGAATTAGTATTACTGCAATATAAATCATAGTATTCAATTTTCCATAACCTCATTAATGTTGCATACTCGTAAAATGTAGCACCATTTTTGAAAATATCACCAAAATTACTTTACGATGAGACACTTTGCACATAAATTCTTAGCAGTTTCAAATTTGTTAAGGTCGTACACAGGTTTGTGGAAATAATAATGGACTTAAGTATTGTTTCTACCACATTAATTTACAGGATGGTCGTAATTAAACTTTAGCTACTTTGAGGGCCCCCATGAAAAATGAGTGATTGTGGGACAATGAAAGTTTGTGGAATCATTTGCAATGATATTCGGAAGAGAAATAACAAAGAAACCACTGAAAGAAACACATTTTAATGTTGAAAATATAACATTTGTTAATTGGATACCATATTTACGTTCCAGGTTGCAAACATTGGTCACTGTGACGGCCATCTGCTTCCACGAGAGCCTGGAACCGAATCAGAGCTACTATTTCACATCTGTTCGAAGCATTTTTCGAACAGTGGACCACAAGAATGTTCAGCTTTCGTGACACAGTTCGTACACTGCTTCAAGATCGCAAATAGCGGCCAGCATTCTCAGACATCGCAACAATAATGTCTACAACAATTTGTGGTGCAATACCTCAGGAGCAATACACAAATCGCCAGTTTATTTGAAATTGTGACTCATGTTCTTGAACCCTGTTACGAAAATCTGAACGCTCCGTATTTCTTTAACGCGCCGATATTCACGAAGAGCAGCAGCATTATTGCTGTTGGTTTGATATCATGAGTAAAGCCCTCCTCACGTTTTCCAGATTATCTGCAGTGACGTCCTCAAAGTACAAATTTAAACTTTTGCCCGCACTAGTTGTTTCTCGGGCCCAGGAAATGACCTGGGGGGGGGGGGGGGGGGGGGTCTCTGCAGAGACATCATGAGTCTCTGGCATTAAATGGGGGTGATACGCGATTACAAGAACTCAGCAAGAGAGTTCTCACAGCCTCTGTCACCTTAATTCTCCAACTTCCTACCTACACGTGGTGCCCCTGTTAAGCCGAGCAAGTCAGCGGAAGGTTGAGTAACCAACCCCAGCGGGAAACTGAGTCGGTGAGCAGATAGGAGTTGGAGGACAGTGGAAGGCAACGGGAAACCACCACTGAACTATCCCAAGAAAACCCCATGGCTTCGCTCAGCTCAAAATGTTCCGGAGTTTCAAGTTCCCCGATCGGATCTCCGGGAAGAACCAGGTTGAGAGGAGCTTCACGAAGAGTAAGATGGTGCAAAGAGAAGCACTGCATAGGAACATGGAATGTAAGATCCATGTATCAAGGAAAACTAGACATAGTGAAAAGAGATATGGAGAAAATTAACATCGACATATTGGGAATAAGTGAAATGAGGTGGACTGGCATGGGAGAATTTGCTTCGGATGGCCATATGGTGTATTAATCTGGGCACGATAACAACAGAAGTAATGGAGTAGCCTTCATAGTTAGTGATAAAGTGAGAAAAGCTGTAATGGGATGCAAATATAAAAATGATAGAATGATGTCCATCAGACTTCAAGTTCAGCCCCTCAACATCACAGGAATTCAAGTTTATGCACCAACAACCGATGCTGAAAAGGAAATTATTGACCAGTTCTATGGAGATTTACAAGAATTACTACTGTCAACACCAAAAAAGGATATCGTCTTCATAGTTGGAGATTGGAATGCAAAAGTAGGAAATGAAGCTGTAGAAGGTATAACAGGGAAATATGGTCTTGGTACAACAAATGAAGCTGGACAGAGACTCCTAGAATTCTACCTAGAAAATTCATTGATAATTACTAATGCACTGTCTCAACTACCAAAACGACGCCTATACACCTGGACTTCGCCAGATGGCCAACACCGGAACCAAATTGTTTACATACTATGTAATGAGAGGTGGAAGAGCGCGGTTCAGTCAGCTACAAAAAGACCTGGGGCTGACTGCGGATCAGATCATGAGCTCCTGATCGCAAAATTTCGGCTGAAACTTCAGAATGTAGCAAAAAGTATCCCAACTTGCAGATACGACCTTAACTCTATACCCTCCGACTATGCTGTAGAGGTACAAAACAGATTTAATGTATTACAGCTGGAGGACAAAAGCTCGCAAGAGATGTGGACAGAAGTAGCTAATACTGTCAAGGAGGCCGCAGAGAAACACATTCCCAAGAAAAGGAACAGTAAGAAGGCTAGATGACTATCAGGTGAGGCACTGCAAGTTGCAGAAGAACGAAGGAAAGCAAAATCCAAGGGCAATAGATCAGCTATGTTTGAATTAAATAAAGATTTTCAGAAATTAGCTACAAGAGATAAAAATATATTCTTTAATGAACAGTGCAAGGAAGTTGAAGATAGTAACGGAATGGGGAAGACAAGAGATCTTTATAAGAAAATTAGAGAAATTAAAGGAAAATTCCAGGCAAAAATTGGAATGACAAAAGATAGAAACGGGAAAGATCTGAGTGAAGCAGAGGATGTTAAGGAAAGATGGGCAGAATATGCAGAAGACCTATACAAGAAAGAACTGCATCATGACAGGGCTCCTACTGCTGATGTTATTGTTAATTTAGAACTAGAGCCAGATATTTTGGAGAGCGAAATCCAGTGGGCCCTTGAAAATATGGCTGATAACAAAACTAATGGACATGATGAAATACCAGCAGAATTGTTTTAAGTCACTGGAAAGGATGCAGTGAATGTGCTGCACTCAATATGTCAAAAAATATGGATGACGCAGCAGTGGCCAGAAGACTGGAAAAGATCAGTATTCATCCCCATTCCAAAGAAGAAAAGTTCTAAAGAATGCTCAGATTACCGAACAATCGCACTTATTTCACATGCTAGCAAAGTTATGTTGAAAATCTTACAAAATAGACTTCGCCAATATCTGGATCGAGAGCTACCAGAAGAACAAGCTGGATTTAGGAAAGGAAGAGGAACTAGAGATCAAATTGCTAACATTCGGTGGATTATGGAAAAAGCGAGAGAATTCCAGAAAGATGTGTACCTCTGCTTTATTGACTACGCCAAAGCCTTTGACTGCGTCGATCACACCAAAATATAGAACGTACTGAAAAACATGGGTGTACCAGATCACCTCATTCAACTGCTACGGAGTTTATACCGTGACCAAGAACTATGTATGGAACAACAAAATGGACAAAGATACAGAAAGGGATCCGGCAAGGCTGCATACTGTCACCGTACTTATTCAATCTGTATGCAGAACATGTTACGAGGAATGTGAGGCTAGATGAAGGAGAAACAGGAATTAAAATAGCTGGAATAAATGTAAACAACCTCAGGTACGCGGATGATACTATCCTGTTGGCAGAAAGTGAAGAAGAATTGAGAACACTCTTACTGAAGGTGAAAGACGAAAGTGAAAAGGCCGGTCTTATGCTGAATGTGAAGAGAACGAAAATTATGGCAACTACACCTACCAATTCGTGGGATATAGCAGGAGAAACCATGGAGGTAGTGACCACATTCAGTTATCTCGGTTCCCAGATCTCTGCTGATGGCGACTGCAGCCATGAAATCCGGAGACGCCTGTTGCTCGGTAGACAGGCGATGTCAAACCTTGACAAGGTTATAAGGTCCAGAGATATAACACTAGCAACAAAGATCCGTATTGTGAGGGCTATGGTCTTTCCAGTTGTGATGTATGGATGTGAGACCTGGACCATTAGAAAGGCTGAACGGCGAAGAATTGACTCCTTCGAATTGTGGTGTTGGAGGAAACTTCTTAGAGTTCCATGGACTGCAAAGAGAACCAACAGATCAATATTGGAGCAAATTAAACCAGATTTCTCCCTGGAAGGTCTAATGTTAAAACAAAAGCTGACCTACTTTGGACACACAATGCGAAGGCATGCCTCGCTGGAGAAAACATTAATGCTGGGGAAGATTGAAGGTACTAAAAGAAGAGGACGTCAGAGGATGAGATGGATCGATGGCATCACAGAAGCAATGTGTTCCAACCTGGAAGGTCTACGGGAGAAAGTGCAAGACAGGAAAAAAGGCGTGATTTGGTTCATGGGGTCACGAAGAGTCGGAACCGAGTAAACGAATAGAGAGAGAGAGAGAGAGAGAGAGAGAGAGAGAGAGAGAGAGTTGTTTCTCATTCGCCCCGCCACTCTACAGCTGCCAAGTGTCTTAGTTCGAAGGGCCAGTCAAATTAAAAAAAATGGTTCAAATGGCTCTGAGCACTATGGGACTCAACATCTTAGGTCATCAGTCCCCTAGAACTTAGAACTACTTAAACCTAACTAACCTAAGGACATCACACACACCCATGCCCGAGGCAGGATTCGAACCTGCGACCGTAGCAGTCCCGCGGTTCCGGACTGCAGCGCCAGAACCGCTAGACCACCGCGGCCGGCCAGTCAAATTAAAAGATGACAGAAAAAGGTAAACCCCATAACAGTTGGCCGTAAAACAATACGGTCAGTGCTTTCATGGAAAAATATTTAAATTTGTCTATGGAACCATAGTTGTGCCCAAGCGTGTACCTGTTCATACGAAGGCTGAAAATATTTATACTCGGGGCTCCAAAAGTATAAAGATCGTAGGGGGAGAGAGGTCGGAATTGTATGGAGGATGTGTGAGGTTTCCCAGGGAAAGGCCTGCGGCTTAGTAGTAACAACTTCGCAACATGTGGGCGGGCATTTTCTGCATAGAAATGATGCTTTTGAACTTGATAGCGCGCTTCAATTTATGTCAAGTGTCCACGTACCTCTGTGCGCTACTTGTGGCAGCGTGTTCCAGAATGTCAATGAGAAGTGAATCATTACAGTCAAAGAAAAATGTCATCATGACTTTTCTGAAGCTGGTACCACGGTTGTTTCGACTACGTCAATGAAACAGTCCCCTATTGTGTCACAATAGGGTAAATCTATTAGAAGTTATGGGGATTACTTTCGAAATAATGAAGAGTTTACTTACTTTCCTCGTTTGCATTTGACTGCCCCTTATAATATATGGTGGAGAGAGTAACAGGTATATGGATTACTGTTTTTTTGTGATAGTACACGTTTAATGGATGGCAGTTGTCTTTTAGATCTCACACTGAACATGACGTCGTTCAGAGAGGTTATCTTTGGTCTGAATGGCATAATATGTTGGTAAGATCACCAACAAAAATCAAGAACTCGGCTCAACTACACTCCTTGTTTTTGGAAGGTAATTCCAATTCTTTACGCCGTGTCCGGCCATCCTGATTTAGGTTTTCCGTGATTTTACTAAATCACTCCACGCAAATGCCGAGATGGTTCCTCTGAAAGGGCACGGCCGACTTCCTTCCCCATCCTTCCCTAATCCGATGAGACCGATGACCACGCTGTCTGGTCTCCTTCCCCAAAACCAACCATCTTTACGCCGTAATTGTTTCAGATGACCGTAGTTCAGTTTCATGAGCAGAATAATAATGTAAGACACTTTTATCGTTTTTTTACAGCATGGATTCCATGTTGGTGTTGTTGTGGTCTTCAGTTCAGAGACTGGTTTGATGCAGCTCTCAATGCTACTCTATCCTGTGCAAGTTTCTTCATCTTCCAGTACCTACTGCAACCTACATCCCCTGAATCAGTTTAGTGTATTCCTCTCTAGGTCTTCCTCTACGATTTTTACCATCCGCGCTGCCCTTCAATACTGAATAGGTGATCCCTTGATGCCTCAGAATATGCCCTACCAACCGATCCCTTCTTCTAGTCAAGTTGTGCCACAAACTCCTCCCCAATTCTATTCAATACCTCCTCATTAGTTATGTGATCTACCCATCTAATCATCAGCATTCTTCTGTAGCACCACATTTCGAAAGCTTCTATTCTCTTCTGGTCCAAACTATTTATCGTCCACGTTTAACTTCCATACATGGCTACACTCTATTCAAATACTTTCAGAAAAGTCTTCCTGACACTTAAATCTATACTCGATGTTAACAAATTTCTCTTCTTCTGAAACGCTTTCCTTGCCACTGCCAGTCTACATTTTATATCCTCTCTACTTCGACCGTCATCTGTTATTTTGCTCCCCAAGTAACAAAACTCATTTACTACTTTAAGCGTCTCATTTCCTAATCTAATTCCCTCAGCATCACGCGATTTAATTCGACAACATTCCATTAATCTCGTTTTGCTTTTGTTGATATTCATCTTATAGCCTCGTTTCAACACACGGTCCATTCCGTTCAGTTATTCTTCCAGGTCCTTTGCTGTCTCTGACAGTATTACAATGTCATCGGCGAACCTCAAAGTTTTTATTTCTTCTCCATGGATTTTAATTCCATTTCCGAATTTTTCTTTTGTTTCCTTTGTTACTTGCTCAATATACAGATTGAACAACATCGGGGATAGGCTACAACCCTGTCTCACTCCCTTCCCAACCACTGCTACCCTTTCGTGCCCCTCGACCCTTATAACTGCCATCTGGTTTCTGTACAAATTATAAATAGCCCTGTATATTACCCCTGCCACCTTCAGAATTTGAAAGAGAGTATTCCAGTCAACACTGTCAAAAGCTTTCTCTAAGTCTGCAAATGCTAGAAACGTAGGTTTGCCTTTGCTTAATCTAAGATAAGTCGTAGGGTCAGTATTGCCTCACGTGTTCCAACATTTCTACGGAATCCAAACTGATCTTCCCCGAGGTCGGCTTCTACCAGTTTTTCCATTCATCTGTAAAGAATTCGTGTTAGTATTTTGCAGCCATAGCTTATTAAACTAATAGTTCGGTAATTTTCACATCTCTTAACACCTGCTTTCTTTGGGATTGGAATTATTATATTCTTCTTGAAGTCTGAGGGTAATTTCCCTGTCTCATACATATTGCTCACTAGATGGTAGAGTTTTGTTAGGCGTGGCTCTCCCAAGGCTGTCAGTAGTGTAAGTAGGCTGTTTAGTTTTTTATATTGGTAACGCCACGTAGCGCTCTGTATGAAAATCACTGGCTGTGCTGTGTGCAGTCTGTGGCTGGTTGGCATTGTTGTAATACTCGCCATTGTAGTGTTGGGCAGTTGGCTGTTAACAGCGCGTAGCGTTGCGCAGTTGGAGGTGAGCCGCCAGCAGTGGGCAGTGGTGGATGTGGGGAGAGAAATGGCGGAGTTTTGAAATTTGTAAGACGGGATGTCATGAACTGCTATATATATTATGACTTTTGAACACTATTAAGGTAAATACATTGTTTGTTCCCTATCAAAATCTTTCGTTTGCTAACTATGCCTATGATTAGTTAGTGCCTTCAGTAGTTTGAATCTTTTATTTAGCTGGCAGTAGTGGCGCTCGCTGTATTGCAGTAGTTCGAGTAACGAAAATTTTTGGTGAGGTAAGTGATTTGTGAAGGGTATAGGTTAATGTTAGCCAGGGCCATTCTTTTGTAGGGATTTTTGAAAGTCAGATTGCGTAGCGCTAAAAATATTGTGTCAGTTTAGTGTTGATCAGAATAGGTAAAGAGCGAAATGTCTGAGTGCGTCCAGTTCTGCTCAGCTGTTTGAAAATCAAATAATGTAAGAGGTTTATCAGCACAGTAATTCAATAATTTTTCTAAGGGGACGTTTCATATGTTGACCCTTAGCCGAGGATACCTCACTGGAATCTTCTGATTTTTCTTGTAGTTTGTGCAATTAGTGCAGCCTTTGTTTATTGCTAGCGCGTAATTGTAGAGAGAATTTCCTTTGTAGTTGTAGTTTTTCATTCTTGTACGGTGAAACAGTTGTGGCATGCATATAGATTTGCACCAAGTATTTCGCAGCTGCGCTTGCAATTAACGAGATATTATTTTCAATGCTAAGTTAATGTGTTTTCTTATTTTGCTCTTCAAATTGTGCTTTTCTGTGTTGTCGTGTGAAATATTGTGACAATAATGGCGTGTGAAAAACATAATACTAGGCTCCAAAGTAAACTGAGAAATGACAGTGAAGACGAAAGCAGTGTGTTAGCGCCACCGTGTAATGAATTAACTAATGTTCAAAGTAGTAATTTGGTAATTGTACATAGGGATATGGAGCTGGCTGCAAATAATGATGTAGGCAGTGAAAAAATTAGTGAACAGGGAAGCATTATCGATCGATCGGTCGGCAACAGTATGTCTCACGAATCCGAAATGACAAGACACAATCTTGCAAATACTATAGATTCAGGTTTTGCGTCCTCGCCGTTTTCTCAAATGAGTCAAGACACATTTTCTGCTTTTAAAAATACGAATATTGCCGGTTCAACTGCTTTGCCGAATAGCACTGAGGAACATGTTTCAGACACCAGTGCATTGTTATTACAAATAATGCAACAAATGGGACAAAAGCTTCAAAAGTTAGACACAATGGAACAAAATCTTCAAAAGTTAGACACAATGGAACAACACCAGAGACAAACACAGCAACAGTTAGACACAATGGAACAAAATCAGAGACAAACACAGCAAAAGCTTCAAAAGTTAGACACCACACTTGAACAAACACGTGAAAGTTTAACTACTGAGTTACATAGCATTGAATCGAAATGTCAATTAGTCTGTAATGACGTAAAAACACAAATTTGTGAGCATTTTCAACCTATTTTTTCGCGGCATGAGAATGCATTACAGAATCACGAAGCAGACATAAAAGAACTGCAAACCATTGTTCATGAAAATCATGAGACCTTGTGGGCTAAAACTGACTCAGTTGCATCTACCGATTCGGTTACGCTACTTGCAAGAACTCAGGAAAACTTAAAGGACACAGTAGATACGATTTCAACACAAATGGACACTCTGAAACTTGGTTCAGAAAAACACACTGAGGAAATAAGTACACTATCGGAGAAAGTAGCTGAACTTTCGGATCAGTTCACTAACTTATCTGCAAAGGTAGATGATGATCTGAATGACACCAGACCTGTAGCCATCACTGACACAGAAGAGTATGAACAAATTAAGAAATTCAAACAAAATCAGAATGAAATTAATACGCAACACAAAAGAGAAATCCGGGAAGTACAAGATCAGTTGGCACAAGTAATACAAAAATTATGTATTTCAGAGGACACTCGCGCCCCAACACGGGAAGAGGGACTTAGAAATACGGAAAAGCCACAAAATAATAACACAGGGAATTTCGGAAATTATGAAAGAAATTGGCAAGGTGCACCGAATTTTGAGATTGAACCGCCGACACGACGTAACAATGACCGATATGGTACTCGCCGACACGATGATTTTGACTATAAGCTGTTCATTACTACACGTAAATTCAAAACATTTAAGAATTCTGGCAACGACATTATTCACAAGCGTGGCTCCATCAATTCTCTCATTGTTTTCCTCCCAACTGGTCATTAGAGCACAGATTAGAATTTATGTGTGGCTACTTAGAGAATGAACCAGCTGAAAGTATGTGATCGGTCATTCACGATTCTCACACTGAAGGAGAACTTTATCATGCCTTCCTCTCAGCATATTGGTTTCAAGCTACACAAGACCGAGTAAAACATAGCATCATAATGATGAAACATTTCGAACAATCTGAATTTTCCAGTCTTGTGAAATATTTTGAAGACATGTTGCACAAGAATCAGTACCTGTCAAACCCATACAGCCCCTCAGAACTCATCTGCATTTGCTTAATCAAAGTACCTGAACATTTACGACATATTATTTTGGCAGGACGTTGCAAAGACGACGTTGAAGCTTTTCGGGAACTATTAACGAGAGTTGGAAATTGACCCTGACAATCGCGGAACGCGAAAACAGGAGCACAACAATTGCAGGTCACATCCGTCACAGTTCCGCGATGACAGAAATAATAACTGGACACGACAAGGCTATTATTACAATGCAAATCGTGAACAAAACAGACACCATCCATATGACAACCACTGGCAGAGTAATAGTTACAGAGAAAGATCGCATTTCCGTAGTAATGAATATGACAGAGACAATCATAGAAACAGACAATATGGCAACCAGAACTATTATTATCACAGGAGACAGAATAAATTCAGATGCAACGTTCCACCGTGTAGTGATAATTCAGGGAGAAAGTCTCCACCACTTAACTGACAAGAAAGAAACTACAGGAACTACCGACATGACGACAGACGATGTGATCGTAACCACAGACCTGAATTGCATCAAAACTGGCGGGATTCAAACAGGGCGGGGCCCTCTCAACAAGGTGAATTTGTAGAAGTTAGGTCTCCAAATCCCAATAACGACGCGCGCCAACAAAGAGACAATAGGCAATGACTCATACCGCTGGCAGCCACAAAGCGTACTTCTGAAACTGACGGCGCAGCTGCCGTAGCTAGTAATTACATAAAAATGGAAGACATTAGGGACATCTTACTCCACGAACACGATGTAAAACATAACAACATTGCATATCCTATGATTCACATTACAGTAAATGACGTAAAATTTATGGCAGTACTTGACTCTGGCAGTCCCATTTCAGTAATTAGTGAAACAGCCTTTAGCAAATGCAACAAATCGAACGATTGCCCCACACTTCCGTTACGCAAAATTAAATTACAAGGTGCAATCTTTGGAAAAAGTGTAGATGTACGCCAACAAACCCATTTAGAATTCTTTTGCCAAAGCCACAGCTTCTCTATGAACTTTCTTATTGTTCCATTATTGTCGACAGAAATTATATTGGGAAGGAGGCTGAAATAAGTTTAGAGCAAGAAGGTAAGTCAATAGCTTTGAAATTTGAAGATTGGCTCTCAAACCATGACGAAGAAATTAATCGGCTTTACCTCCCGTTAGACAACAGTTCGGAATTTTCGACGGAAGTTGACACTAACAATCACTCTGCAAGTACTGACAGGGATAATATCGATGGCGCATTTGATACTAATGAGTTAATTCAGAATAAAATTCAAACAATTGAAAATTGTAATGACACTGATAGGCAAGACCTTTTTGAGATTTTACAAGCACATTCCAAAGTTTTTACTCACAAAACAGGAACAATCAAGGGATTTCAATACCAATTTCGTGTTCGTGAGCATACTAAATTTTGTGTTAGACTATACGTAATTCTGGCGCATTATAGGGACCGTGTTAGAACAGAAATACAATCTATGCTTGACGAGGGCATTATTGAACCTGCAGTAAGCTCATACAACAATCCATTACATGTTGTTGAGAAGAAAAATGGATCGATCAGGCTTGTCTTAGATTCGAGACAAATCAATACTATCATCATTCCTGAAACAGACAGGCCGCAAACGTTAGAAGAACTTCTTCAAAATTTTGATGGTGTAAAAGTGTTGTCTTCTATTGATCTCAGATCCAGCTTTTATCAGATCGAACTTCATCCAGAATGTATAAAATACACAGCTTTCCTTTGTTTCGGCGTTTGATATCAGTTTCGGAAACTTCCTTTTGGTTTGAACATTTCTTCGGCAGCATTCATTCGTGGGCTAAATTCCATATTACCTGAGTTCTTAAAACGTCACATCACCTTATATGTGGACGATATTCTGATAGCAGAAGCCTCGTGGGAACAACACAATCGCATCCTCAACAGCGTGTTACATATTTTTGCAGAATCTGGAATTACAGTTAACTTGGAAAAGTCAGAATTCGGTAGGACAAAGGTGAAGATTGGGGACACATTATTTCTTCTGAAGGCATTCAGCCAGATCCTGAAAAGTTAGAAGCAATCAGAGCCATTCCAGTTCCATCCACAAAAAACAAGTCCACAGTTTTATAGGTCTCGAAAATTTTTCCCGTCGTTTTCTGAATATGCAAATTCTAGTTACACTAAAACTTTGTTCTCTCACTGGAAAAAATACTATTTGGAACTGGGACGAACAAGCACACTTGGAATTCAATTCTTTGAAAGCATCGCTACTTAACGCGCCAATACTAGCTCTCCAGACCTGTCACAAGATTTCTGCCTTAGCACAGATTCTTCTATGGTCGGTCTTGGTGCCCATTTATTTCAAGAAGTCACAGAAAATGACACTACTGTTCAGAAAACCATTGCTTTTGCTAGCCGAGTGCTAACAAAATCTGAAAAAATGTATTCCGTTACTGAATTAGAAGCTTTAGCTATCGTTTGGGCATTTAACAAATTCCGTTTCTTTCTTTCTGGTAAGCACGTAAAAGTATACAGTGATCATCGTGCATTACAATTTCTTATGTCTTAAAAATTAAATCATGACAGGTTAAAACGTTGGGCATTGTTTCTGCAAGAATTCCACTTCACAATAGTCTACATTCCCGGCAAGGAGAACATTGTTGCGGACGCACTGTCACGCTCTCCGGCTGGGCTTGAGAAAAGTAACACAGAAGGCTACCTCGAGAAAAATTTCAGTATTCTTTACATTCAGAAAGTCGCCTTTGAAAACTTCATCTCCACATCTTTAAAGGACATTGCTCATGAACAAGATAAACATCCGATTTGGAAAGACATCAAAAGCAAATGGCATGAAAAGTCACACACACAGATTCGGCATTATTATCTGGTTAGAAACAACATACTGTTCAAACGCTGCACTGTTGATGACAAGTTATGGGAACTTTGCATTCCTGACGAGTTTGTTAAGAAGCTCATTTGGTACATTCATTTCAGCTATGCACATTTTGGCCCACGAAAATGTTATCATATTCTTCGGACGACTTGTTATTTTAACAATATGGAAAAGAGAATTCGAAGAGTCTTGTCTATTTGTAAACTTTGTCAAAAGGCGAACCCATCTACTATCTCATACCGTGCGCCGTTGTTTCCTATTATTCCTTCTAAATTAAAAGAATTTGTTGCTGTTGATCTCTTGGGACCCCTTGTCAGAACATCGAATGGATTTTCGTACGTTCTAGTCGCTGTTGAACTTACTTCAAAATTTGTTTCTTTCACTCCGTTACGTAACGCCATTGGACGGTCTGTATCCAACGCCTTTGTTAAAAATTTCTTACGTGAAGTTGGCCACGTTGCTAAAGTCATTTCAGATAACGGACCGCAATTCAGATCTGCTGTTTGGTCACGCATGTTTCGGAATCATAAAATCAAACCTGTCTTTATTTCATTGTACTCACCACATTGTAACCCCTCCGAACGGATTATGAAAGAAATCAATAAGCTTTGCAGACTTTATTGTCACAGAAAGCATCAGCATTGGGACAGATATTTACACTTATTTCAAAACGTGCTGAATGAAATGCCTCATGACTCCACTGCTTTACCACCTACTCTTGTACTGAAGAATGAAGAACCACCGAACAGAATCAGAGAGCTTGTACCTTTCCCGAATACACGTAAACTTCGACACAAAGACATAATTGATTTGGCTATTAGAAATATAAAATCTGCAGCAGACAAAAGGAGAAAACTACACGGTAAAGCAAATGCAAAGAAATTATATATCGGTCAGAAAGTTCTCATTAAAGCTCATTCATTGTCACATAAGAAGAAACACTTGAGTCATTAATTCTTTCTAGTTTACAATGGACCTTACAGAATCCGACGTATACCACATGATAATTGCGTTGAAGTTGAAACTCTGCATACTAGGAAGAGTGAAGGTTTACACCACATTTCACATGTAACACCGATTATTGAAAGATAATTTGCTTTTTAACTTTGTCTTTGCCATATAACTTTTCACTTTACATTACAAGTATGCTTTGTCAGACTTATAATCTGTTAACATGCAACAATGTTTGAAGTTAAATATCCAGTCAAGAACCAAGACAACTTATTTAAACAGAAATTACGAATGCATTGTTATTGTGCACAGAAGACACAGTGTTATTGTGTTTGTACATTCTTGCTTGTTAGTTGCACGATTATGTAACGACTTTAAGGCTCACATACTTAGAACATTTACCAGTACTGCTAATGAGATTTTAATGCAACATTTTGGTTTACTTGAAAATACATTCTGGATTTAAAGTACTTTCTGTGAGATAGCAGATGACACAGTGGTTAGTTTATGTGACAGCTACACGATTTTATCACGACGCTACTAATGAGTGACAATTTACAATGTTGCTTTTGAAGTGTTTCTGTTTTATATCTGCACAGTTTTTCTGAATTATTCTGGAAAGTAAAACATGTTTTAGTGATAACTTTTGTGGTATAGCTACAATGAGACAGTCTTTTCCATATTACAACAATACGTTACAGCACAGTACTTTCTTCATCACGGCAATAAGCGTAATAACAAAGATATCTATACGCAAAGCATTTCACTTTTGTTTATCATGAGGTAAGTACATTGACTTCTGCAGAACTTAGCTTTTGGATGACGATAACTACGACACTTCCACAGAGATTATCTTATAACAAGACGCACAGTTTAGCACTACAGTACACGTATTTGAGTGATTAATTTTGTACTTAAAACATTTATTTTTAAAGATATTTGAAGTACAACGATACAAAGGTTTTCCGTGATACATTTCATTCCATTGCTGTAATCTGTAACACCTGAGGGTATAATTACATTAATCCTCAGGGGGGTACATGCTTACTTTGTGTACCAAGTGTTTGGCAAGCACAAGGAGCCCTAGCTAATATGGTATTTGCTTATACAACTTTACACGTCGGTACCATATTTCTCTAACACATAAATTACACAGCTATCTGATCATTTAACTGAGAGAAACAAACATTTTTTTTTTACTACGTCAGTGACAAATGTTTACGCAATTACACCGTTGGATAACTTCACACTTACGAAATAGTATTTTGTCTGTACTTTGCGAACTGTTCATATTTTTTGGAACCATTGTGATACTATGAGAGCTTTGAATGGTGTATTTGGTAAGGGATCATGATATTTGAAGTATATTTGAGGTAGATGACTTTATTGAAGGTCTTGAAATTATTGAAAGAAGCTGTGACGATTCTGAGATGTGATTGATCTGTTATGATGTTATTATTACGATGACGATGTGTATTATGCTGCTGAGGTATGTTTATGATTAATAAGCTGAGAATCGTACTTTAAGAGTTATGAAATGTGTGTATATGTGTGAACGTATCACAATGCAGGCGAAAATTTTTTGCACATTGTTATATTCATGGGATTTTGTTTCTACACATTTGAAACACAAATTCTCAACCTATGAAATTTTTTTATATGAGACTGCCCCTGTAGCGGAAACTGCTGTCGTAAATATTTCAGTAAGAAAGTTAGGTGCCCTTCACATAATGCGTCATGGGCACCCATTTGTGTGTGCCTTTCAGAGGGACAGGTGGAGAAAAAAGGAGGCCATTATCCTCGCTATTGACATTTCTTTGTAGAAAGCATCGCAAATACGACACGCTCAAACTTGAAAACATATGATTATAGTATGGAGCTCTTAATTTATGATATTTACTAACATACCTAATGAAATGATGAGAACCATTTTACATCTATTGTCTTGCTAGTTGAGAGATTTTTTTACTGACTTATGAAATTCCACATGGCTATTGAATAATGTTTTTATGCTTTGTACATAGTTGCTTATTGCATTTGATATCTGGTTTCCAGCTGTGTTACAGCATTGGTTCTATAAAATAAATTTAAATGCATTAGCTAATGTGAACACTTTCTGTGAACAGATTTATTAAATAATAATTTTATGATCCATATTCTTCGAAAAAGGAGCACTTGGAAAGGAAAGAACAATAAGAAGGGACTAATAACAGTAACTGAATACATAATTTTCTTTTCAAGTACTTGGTAATTTCTTTTGTAGAATAAATTGTGGTGCACCACTATAATTAGATAGACATTAAGATGTGAATAGACATTTTCTTATCTGCATTGTTGTCTTTAGTGTACAAATTTTTTTTGCTTGTGGGTTTGTCATGATTAGATATAAGCTATTGCATTTGCTACTGCTGTTTGCCAGGCATAGTGTTACTGAATTTCACTTTGTATTACACTGTCAAGCCAGTTTTACTACTGATTTATTTTTATTTTTCGCTGCACAGTGCCTTATATTACTTGTAATATTGCAATTGCTTTGCTAAATCATATTTATTGCAGCTAGCTTTGCCAATTTGCATTTTTTGTCATTGCTGTTTGTGTTAATTGTTTTGTGCTGCTCATTGCCTCGTCCCATAGTTTAGCATCTGAGCTCAGTAGATTTAAGTTAGCTTAAGAGGGGTAGACTATATAAGAGAATGAGTTGCGATGAATTGGAAGAAATGCATTGAGAAGTTTTACGAAAAAAAAGTACAGAAAGCAGGTATAGATAGCACTTTTTGAAATAATGAAGAACGAACGGAGATCTCCAAGAAGTAAAGAAAGTTTTGTTTGCAAGATACTGCAGTAAAACAAACCCTGTCCTCTCCCTTTCTGTTATTCCGCTATGTGTTTGTGTACTCTTGTATATTTGTATTCTTCCTGTCTTTATGTGTTTAGCTAATACGATTTTTGTTGTAGAATTTTTCTAGTACTAAGGCACATTCACTATGATGAGGAATACTGTTATCCTCAAATATAAATTGCATTAATAATATGTTATTCACTTTGTAAAGATGTTTACACCTTATTAATTCTGTTCTGTTTCAATTCTCATGGGTGAAATTAATGTTTCAAAAACTATTCTCATTATTTTATATATTTACTTATGTCATAATTCCTGTAACACTGATGTATATGTTGTTTCGATTCTTTTGTAAAGCCCATATTACCACAAATGTTATCTGTATTGTTATGTTCTTTAATGATGTATTTTGTACCTTTGTGATTGACTTCTCATGTTATAAAATTGTAATTGACACCAGTTCACCAAATTAAGTTACATTTCACTGCACACATTTCTGTTGGTCATAGTATATGCACAATATGTGAAAAAAAGAGGACTGTTAGTGTTTGCACATGTGTTAATAATTCAGCGAGGGACTGAATAACAGCATTGCTGGTTCTAAGGACATTTCAAAAAAAAATTTTGTGAATGTACAAGTGGTGGTTAATGGACTTGCTACATTCTCCACAAGACTCTTCGATGGTGATTGTGCACCTGCACAGTCGCAACAGATGGCTGCTGGCCGTCTCTACAAGCACTACAGTGGGTCGGAAACTTTGATGGCCCACCAGTACCATTATCTCTACAAGGAATGCAGTGGGTCTGCACCTCTGGTGGCCCACCAGTACCGTAATCTCTAACAAGACTACAGTGGTCTGCTCTGTGATGACCTACCTACCAATATCCTTCAACTTCGACTGACTCTACTGTGAGTTTGCTCTGTTGTGGCCCATTACCTGTCTGCATGCCAAGAGTCAGCACTGTCTTTCCATTGGAAGGACCACACTACTTCTTCAAGACTGCATGGAAATCCACTACTTCTCTGTGCATTCTCTTTTACTGCTCAGAGTTTGAGAAAAAAAAAATAAACACTGCAATTTTACTGTGATAAATGATCAGGACTGTCTTTATGGACTGTGAGAAAATTTTAGCTTTTGACCAACATTGTATCAATAAGTGTGTGCATTTGATTTCTTTGTTATTGTAACTACGAAAATTTTTTTCTAATCTGTGTTGGCCACTGCCCAAAACAATTTGTAAAATTTTTTGTGGGGAGCATGGAGTCTATGTAAGTGGACTGTTTAGGTTTTTATATTGGTAACGCCACGTAGCACTCTGTATGAAAATCACTGGCTGTGCTGTGTGCAGTCTGTGGCTGGTTGGCATTGTTGTAATACTCGCCATTGTAGTGTTGGGCAGTTGGCTGTTAACAGCGCGTAGCGTTGCGCAGTTGGAGGTGAGCCGCCAGCAGTGGGCAGTGGTGGATGTGGGGAGAGAAATGGCGGAGTTTTGAAATTTGTAAGACGGGATGTCATGAACTGCTATATATATTATGACTTTTGAACACTATTAAGGTAAATACATTGTTTGTTCCCTATCAAAATCTTTCGTTTGCTAACTATGCCTATGAGTAGTTAGTGCCTTCAGTAGTTTGAATCTTTTATTTAGCTGGCAGTAGTGGCGCTCGCTGTATTGCAGTAGTTCGAGTAACGAAGATTTTTGGTGAGGTAAGTGATTTTTGAAGGGTATAGGTTTATGTTAGCCAGGGCCATTCTTTTGTAGGGATTTTTGAAAGTCAGATTGCGTAGCGCTAAAACTATTGTGTGTCAGTTTAGTGTTGATCAGAATAGGTAAAGAGCGAAATGTCTGAGTGCGTTCAGTTCTGCTCAGCTGTTTGAAAATCAAATAATGTAAGAGGTTTATCAGCACAGTAATTCAATAATTTTTCTAAGGGGACGTTTCCGTTGTTCTAATGGAATGTTGTCTACTCTTGAAAGACCGAGTCGAAACAAGGCCCCAGGAGATTGATTCCATATTACGTGTTAATAGCAGAAGAAAATCATCTAAAGTCAGCACAAGTGATCAGAATTTTGAATCAACAACTCCTGAATGGCTTTAATGTGACACTCGCAGGAAGGTGACGGTGATTCAGACAGTGATGTTCCCTAAGATAATGAACCCTCATCTTTCAGCATTCTAAGTGAAGACAGGCTGAAGAGGAGCTGAATTTATTGGTTTTGGTGAAACCCGATGGAGTAAAACACTGCTGCCATCCAGTAAAATTCACGTACACAGTGTTATAAAAATTCCACCTGAACTACTAGTAGGTAGTGTAATTCTCACTATAAGCGTTCATAGGACTGTTTTATCTCCCAAAGAATGTTAGAGTAGATCGCGCATCGCAATAATATGGAAGGTGCGCACATAGCTAACAACAAAAGAAAAATTTTCAGAATATTGCGTATGAGGAGCTGAATGAACGTTTTATACCCTCATCAATTAAACAAACCAATGTTGCTTTCACTACGGTAGAGACACATGCAAAGACATTAGGAGGAACCTCACTGGAAGATTTTTTCGGAAGTGTTCCGTTATTTGCATTACTGTTTCAGGAAAAGATTACAGCAATGGGAAATTCGAGAACAAACAACAAGTAAATTCCACCATTCCACCATGAAGGCTTCCAAGCATAGAGAAGCTTGAGCTTCGTTATATAGTTCTGAAAACAATTTGAGTTATGAGCCCTAAATGAACAAAAGTGTGAAACTGCTCAGTTCTAATCACAACAGAGATTCTAGGAATTTATTACATAACAAAGCTAGGTAAGGAGCTGATTCTCTTTGCCAAAAGTCAACTACATAAATTGCAAGAGACAGTCAAGGCTTGCGGATGAATGTAGTGGATGGTAACATTCACAGCAACTTGCTTAGTACCAGGAAGACAGATTTGATAGAAGGATAATTTTCGTCAGAGATTTACGAGAAGGAAATTATACGTCCCCATATGGAGAAGAGTTTCGACAACAACAAGGAAGAGGGAGGAGATTACTGTTTAACATTTCGTCGACAATGAGGTCATCAGAGACGGACCACAAACTCGGATTAGGGAGAGATGGAAAAGAAAAGCGGCCGTGCCCTATCGAAGGAACCATCGTAGCATTTGCTTGAAGCGATTTAGGAAAATCACGGAAAATCTAAACCAGGATGCCTTCACGCTGGTTTGAACTGTCGACCTCCCGAATACGAAATCAGTGTGCTAATCAATGCTCAACCCCGCTCGGTAACAACAACCAGATCTAAAAGAATATGACACGTTGTAAATCAGGTAATTTTCATGAGCAGAACTTCTCGTGTAAGCCCAGAAAAAATGAACGGTTTTTGTATTACCTCAAAAGAATTAATACTTAATTTGTAATCCTGTATTAGAAGCACTAATAAGGTCACAATACGATAGCAAGTAAGTTAATATTCATTCTATTTAAGGAAAGCCATTATAATTCAATAATACTGCTTTAGTGAATAGCATTTTTTCTGCGGTAAGAGGTATTACAGAGCCCTCTTACGCATTTTCCGAGTCCGGCTACCCATCCATCATGACTTACAGAAGTAGCGCAGCAGTGTTAACGATTAACAGCGCTCTTTGTGCGTCATATTCTCTGTATTTTAAAGCTGACACTTAAGTACGCTTGCAGGATATGCGTCATTTTTAACATGATCGACATGATTAAACTGGAAACCAGAATCATTAACTTAATTTCATAATAATTCTTTAGTTCACTTACTTCGATTTTGAGGTGTATCCATTGCTGCAGAATATCAGTAAAAGAATGTTATTAAAATAAAGACTGTATAAGTGCGTGACGTTGACACGGCAAGTACCTGTATTACCTACTATTTTTCGCTTAGAATAAAGTATGTTATCGAAGGAATAGACATCTCAAAAAAGGGCAATGTCAGATGTTCGAAAGAAGCACACAGGTACAAGGAAAGTAACTGCGAAGGAACCATGGGTAATAGAAGAAATAATTCTGTTGATAAACGGTAGAAGGAAGAACAAAAATATTCAGTGAAACTCAGTAATACAAAAATACAAGACATTTAGGAATGAAATAAACAAGAAGGACAGGGAAGCTAAGCTAAAATAGCTGCACGAAAAATGTGAAGAAATCGAAGAAGAAATAATTGTTGCCAGGACTGACTCAGAATACAGGAAGTCAAAAAACCTTCAGTGATATTAAAAGACAGGGCAGTAACATCACGAGTGCAATGTGAATTTCGTTGGTAAAAGCAAAAGAGAGAACGGATAGTAGGAAATAGTACTTTGAAGGGGGGGGGGGGGGGGGCGGAGTATTTGCCTGATGATATGACGGAAGAAGAAACAAGAGACGATAGCGAAGAGATATAGGATCCAGTTTATATTAAAAGAAAGGGCAGTAACATCACGAGTGCAATGTGAATTCCGTTGGCAAAAGCAAAAGAGAGAACGGATAGTAGGAAATAGTACTTTGCAGGGGGGGGGGGGAGTATTTATCTGATGATATGACGAAAGAAGAAAAGCTTTGGCAGACATAAGATCAAATAAGGCAGAAGGCACTGACAACATTCCACAGTAATATCTAAAATTATTTAGGGAAGTGGCAACAATACGATTATTCACGTTGCTGTGTAGAATGTATGGCGATATACCATCAGACTTTCGGGAAAACATCATGCACACAATTCAGAAGATAGCCAGAGCCGACAAGTGCGAGAATTATCGCACAATCAAGTTAACAGCTCACGCCTCCACGTTGCTGGAAAGAACAGTATCCTGAAGAATGGAAAAGAAAATTGCGAATCTGTTAGATGACGATCAGTTTCGCCTTGGGGAGAGATAAAGGCACCAGAGAGGCAGTTTTAATGTTGTGATTGATAACGGAAGTAAATCTGAAGAAAAATCAAGAGACGTTCGTAGGATTCATCGACCTAGAAAGAGCGTTCGGCAACGTAAAATGGTTGAAGCGGTTCGAAATTCTGAGAAAAATATGCGTAAGGTGTAGGGAAAGACGCGTAATACACAATTTGTAGAAGAAGTAAGCGGTAGCAATAAGAAAGGAAGACCCAGAACGAATTGTTCGGATTAAAAAGGCTGTAAGACAAGGATGTAATCCTACGCTCCTACTGTTCAATCTACACATCGAAGAAGCAATGACGGAAATAAAAAACAAGGTTTAAAAGTGGAATTAAAATTCAAAGCGAAAGAATATCAGTGATAAGATTCGCTGATGACATTGCTATCCGCTGTGAAAATGAAGAATGTATTGAATGGTATGAAAGGTCTAATGAGTACAGAATATGAACTGAGAGTAATTAATCGAAGAACGACGAAAGTAATGAGAACAGCGAGTAACGTAACATCAGATTTGGTGATCATGAAGTTAATGAAGTTAAGAAATTATGCTGCTTAGGCAGCAAAGTAATGTATGAAGGACGGAGAAAGGACTTTCTGCGTGTCTTATTGTCGCCCAGCCTCTACTTCCATAAGTAAGGGTCGGTCCTACTATTGTTTTAGATTTCTTTCCTGGCTTCATTCTGCAAACTTTTTACGATCGTCCACGTCTTGACTATGTTCGTAACTTGCTCCATGACTTTTTTAGTCAAGACTATTTTATAATTTAGTCGTTGTCTGCCATGTGGTCTGGATCGATTTGCTGTGATTAAAATACTCCCATCTGAATGTCATTTCTTTCTCTGTACTCAGTGTTATAAAATTACGTTTAGTGTAGAGTCACAATCTTAAAATATTCCTTTTATGTTCAAGGTTTTCTCTTTACTGATAACTTCTTTTATGTACACATATTGAAGAGGTGAGAGAAACACGGTATACTTATGGTATCGCATTGTTTGTGTTCGTTGTCTTTGTGACTATATGTCCCATATCTGTAACAATTTCACTGTAGACACCCTTAATAGCGTTTATGAGGTGAGCTGATTAATCACGTGAAGTCATTATATTCCATAACATTCTTTCTGTTCATATTATCAAATACTTTCGCAAAATCCCTAAAATTAAGATGTGTTCCCGCATGGAATTCTCGTCTCTTTCATATAACATGTTTTAGGGTACAAACATCGTTAGTAGTTGATCGTAACTTGGTATGACCTTATTTTCTTCAAAAATAGTTTTTCCATGAAATATTTTAGTCTTGTGTTCAGGATTTTGGGATATAGTTTATAAGCTTCATCCAGGAGAATTGTATCTCAACAGCTACTGCCGTTATTTTTGTCACCATTTTCATAGACACGTGTCACTTTGGTTTTTAGTCAGTCTCTTCACTACATACTTATTTTTCCATCACTGATTAAAGAAGTGAAGTCTTGGATGTAAGAATAATCTTCAATGTTTACGTAGTTTTATATTAATACCATCTAAATCAGGTTTGAGGAAGTATTGATGAATACGAGACAGTGAAACCTATCCTAACTTTGTAAATTTAGAACTTCCCTCAGTTCCCTCATGACAGTATGGTCAAGGTCTTTTACGTTATTCAGTTCATGTAATGTCTGAGTTGTAATACCACCGTACCATAATTTTTTATAATGAGCTATCTATTCGTTCTATCCTATATTATTGACACATATACGATCTTGTCTGTTGAGTAATTTCATCTCTTTGTAAGCGGTAGTTTGTCATGTAAAACATCCTCTATATTACCTATAAGGCCATGATTCCACATGACCTTTCCGAGTTACATATTTCGCATTATTTCTTTTATTTTCTGATCATTATAGATTTCATTTGTAGGATTATTTATGTAGGTCTTGAAAGGATCTTGATTTCTTTAATTGCTGTTTTCATATCTTTTGATTAAATTCTTGCTCCTCTAAGTTTTCTGAATTTCCTTTTTACCCCAGAACCTCGTTAGCTATATCTGATAAAGCTGTTTTTAAGTTTTTCCATTTTTCCACTAAATATGCTATAAAAATTAGTATCTGATGCAATCTTTTAAATACTGCACATCTATCTGTGGAAACATACGAAAATTATTCCTGTCCAGCACGCATTTAATAATAAATTACACATTTGGCCTTACTCTTATTTTTCACAAAAGAAATAAATTACAACAAACTGTGAAATGACGCAAAATGAAATGAGCATATAGCATTATTTGGGCAACGGCCTTGCCCCAGTGCATACACCGGTCCCCGTGAGATCACCGAAGTTAAGCGCTGTCGGGCGTGGTCGGCACTTGGATGGGTGACCATCCAGGCCGCTATGCGCGGTTGCCATTTTTCTGGGTGCACTCAGGCTCGTGGTGCCAGTTGAGGAGCTACTCGACCGTATCGTAGCGGCTTCAGTCAAGAATACCCTCTTACGAGTGGGAGAGCGGCGTGCTGACCCCACGCCCCTCCTACCCGCATCCTCCATGAGGATGACAAGGCGGTCGGATGGTCCCGGTAGGCCAATCGTGGCCTGAAGACGGAATGTTAGTGTATAGCATTATTTGCCCAGAGACTCTCGTCCAGGGTACTTACTATTTGGCCACGTTGGCGACTTGCGGATCGGTGATTATGAGATGAAATCATAAGAACAACAAAAACAATGAAAATTACAGATCTGGCTGGGAATCAAGCCTGGGGGCGCAGAAGATAAAAGTAGTGATGCTAACCACTGGAGCACGGGCTGGGAGCACAACAAACAATGACGAAACTTTAATATATTGCTGAACGTCACAATACGCCAGTCACTACTCTTGATGAACTGTGGTATCGTGTTGAAGCTGCATGGGCAGCTGTACCTGTACACACCATCCAAGCTCTGTTTGACTCAATGCCCAGGCGTATCAAGGCCGTTTTTACGGCCAGAGGTGGCTGTACAGGGTACTAATTTCTCAGGATCTATGAACCCAAATTGCGTGAAAATGTAATCGCATGTCAGTTCTAGTACTATATATTTGTCCAATGAATACCCGTTTATCATCTGCATTTCTTCTTTGTGTAGCAATTTTAAAGGCCAGTAGTGTAAAAATTTGTGTCCTAGTTCATTATCTCATGATACAAACAGGTAAGATATTTATGTACCTCACTCACACTTACAGGTCATTACACTGAGGTGAAAGTCGTGGGATAGCGATATGCGCGTTCACAGATGACAGTAGTGCTGCATACACAAGGTATACAAGGGCAATAGATCCGTGGAGCTGTGATTTGAACTCAGGTGATTCAAGTGACCTTTGGGGACCTGAAGTCTATGCATGGCTGCATGTGGTCTCCAAGGAGCCTAACTTAAACATTTCCAGGTAATGATGGGTTCCGTTGGACCAGAGGACCCAGTGTATTCCCTGTAAATACAGCCCACACCATTATGGAGCCACAATTGATGACAACTTGGGCCCATGGCTTCGCCGCGTCTGCACCATACTCGAACCCCACCGTCAGCTCTTACCAACTACGGTTTTCCAATCGTCTAGGGTCCAACTGATATGCTCGCGAGCCCAGGAGAGGCGCTGCAGGTGATGTCGTTGTGTTAGTGAAGGTCGTCTGCAGCCATAGGCCGTTAACTCCATATTTCGCCGCCCTGTCATAACGGTTACATTAGTCGTACAGTACGTTCCTCATTGATTTCTGCCGTTGTTTCACGCAGTGTTGCTTGTCTGTTAGCATCGACAACCCTACGCAAACGCGAAAGCTCCCGGTCGTTAAGCGAAGGCCGTCGGCCACTGCGTTGCCCGTGATGAGAGGCATTACCGAAATTTAGTATTCTCTGCACACTCATGACACTGTGTGTCAATGAATATTGAGTTCCCTAACGATTCCTGAGAAATAAAAAGTTTGAGGTTCGTCGATGACATTGTAATTCTGACAGAGACAGCAAAGGACTTGGAAGAGCAGTTGAACGGAATGGACAGTGTCTTGAAAGGAGGATATAAGATGAACATCAACAAAAGCAAAACGATGATAATGGAATGTAGTCGAATTAAGTCGGGTGATGCTAAGGGAATTAGATTAGGAAATGAGACACTTAAACTAGTAAAGGAGTTTTTCTATTTGGGGAGCAAAATAAGTGATGATGGTCGCAGTAGAGAGGATATAAAACATAGACTGGCAATGTCAATCGAGTATAGATTTAAGGAAATCGTTTCGGAAAGTATTTGTGTGGAGTGTAGCCATGTATGGAAGTGAAAAATGGACGATAAATAGTCTGGACAAGAAGAGAATAGAATCTTGCGAAATGTGGTGCTACAGAAGAATGCCGAAGATTAGATGGGTAGATCACGTAACTAATGAGGAGGTACTGAACAGTTTTTTGGAGAAGAGGAGTTTGTGGACAACGTGACTAGAAGAAGGCATCGGTTGGTAGGACATGTTCTGAGCCATCAAGGGATCACCAATTTAGTATTGGAGGGCAGCGTGGAGGGTAAAAATCGTAGAGGGAGACCAAGATATGAATACACTAAGCAGATTCAGAAGGATGTAGGTTGCAGTAGGTACTGGGAAATGAAGAAGCTCTCACAGGATAGAGTAGCATGGAGAGCTGCATCAAACTAGTCTCAAGACTGAAGACCACAACAACAACAACAACGATTTCTGAAATGGAATGTCCCATACGTCTAGCTCCAACTGTCAATCCGCGTTCAGAGTCTGTTAATTCCCGTCATGTGGCGATAATCACGTCGGAAACGCCGCGCGGGATTAGCCGAGCGGTCTGGGGCGCTGCAGTCATGGGCTGTGCGGCTGATCCCGGTGGAGGTTCGAGACCTGCCTCGGGCATGGGTGTGTGTGTTTGTCCTTAGTATAATTTAGGTTAAGTAGTGTGTAAGCTTTGGGACTGATGACCTTAGCAGTTAAGTCCCATATGATTTCACACACAGGTCAGAAACCTGAGTATAAGTGACAGTTCCATCAATGCACTGCACTTGTATACCTCACGTACGCAATACTACCGTCATCTGTATATGTTCATTTCTCTGTACAGTGACTTTTATCATCTCAGTGTACATTTTCTCGATTTACTCTCTAATTTGGTCACTTAATGATTAATAAATGATTGACCCGTTAAGTCGAGTACGAACGGAAATATTCATGTGAACGGCAGGACACGTGTTTGACTTCTGCAAAGAGCTGCGAAAATTACTCGCAAACTTCCGACAACAGTTATTGGAAGTGCGAGTAGCTGCTGCTGGCAGCCGCGGCCGCGGATTCGGAGTCGCAAACTTTGCTGAAGTCGTGCCGCCGATTCGCCGTCAAAAGGCTGCCATATAAAGCTCCCAGGAAAGGACTTACGGGGCACAACTGGCAGCGTTAGACTGCGCGGCACGTGTCGGAGAATGGCACAGAAGCACGCGAATGCTCGTTCATGCATAAGTGCCGTCGAAAGAGCGACTGCCGAGGCACTGCTTTGGAGGTCCGTTTTCCAGCATTCGCAATTAATTGGAGAAAATTTTGTTTGTGACCAGATTCATGTGTTCTCTTATTACTATGGAGGCATAAACTACACTTATTGTACAGAAAATATGCGAACTAATTATAGGACATCGTAGGTGGGTGTCTTGAAAAGCAACGCCTCCAAATTTTACACATGAAAACTTTTACACTTATTTTATAAATAAAACAAATGGTAATAACATTACACATCTTTGTTCTTCATGTGTGGATACACTGAGGTGCAAGAGTCATGGGATTACTTGCAATACCGTGTCGGATTTCCTTTCACCTTCCGTGCACCAACTCGACGTAGCATGGACTTAACAGAGACTTGGAAGTTCTCTGCAGAAATACTGAAATATGCTGTATCTGTAGCCGTCCATTATTGCAAAAGTGTTGGCGGTGCAAGATTTTGTGCACGAACTGACTTCTTGACTATGCACCATAAATATTTGGTGGAATTCATGTCGAGCGATCTGGGTGACCAAATCATTCGCTCGATTTGTCCAGAATGTTCTTCGAATCAGTCATGCTAAATTATTGGAACCCAATAAAAATGCCATCATTTTGGAACATGAAGTCCATGAAGGCTACAAATGGTCTCAAGTAGCCGGTACTGTTCCATGTAAACATAGCCATCTCCAGACTGCACAGTGCCTTATTGACAACCGGGACCTCGGCTTCGTCGGGTCTGAGCATTAAATAACTGCAGCAATCAATGCGGAACGTGCGACGAACTTAGAACTACTTAAACCTAACTAACCTAAGGACATCACACATATCCATGCTCTAGGCAGGATTCGAACCTGCGACCGTAGCAGTCGCGCGGTTCCGGACTGAAGCGCCTAGGACCGCGTGGCCACCGCGGCCGGCAAACCATTTCACATGAATCACCTGAGTACAAATGGCACCTCGACCAATGAACTACCCTTTTATACCTTGTGTACGCGATACTACTACCACTGTAGGGTGTCACATGGCGGTGTATAAGGAAGGTATGTCGGTACGTGAGAAAAAGCGTACTGCAGTCAACTTTCGAATTCTAAGAGCTCGTTCACACATGGAGCATCCTCTCCTTCAATATGACAATGTCAGAACACACATGAGCACCTAGAACCCACAGTCATTTCTCATGTTCCATGAAGTCCCGACTTGACCTCATCCGATTTTGATACGGTTCCAAAACCTTAAGAAAACCTTCGAGGACTTCACTTTGAAAGTGATTAAGCTGTGCAATCGGAGGCGAGTTTGTGGCTGCTTCCACAATGTCAAATATTCTGTAGTGACGGTATCAGCAAACTGGTCACACGTTCGGAGATATGTTTTCGTCGCCAAGGTGATTATGCCTAGAAGAAAATACGTAGACGTGAAGAATAAGGGTGTAGAATGTTAACAATGTTTGTTTTATTAAAAAAGCCCGAGGAGTTTTCACATAAAAATTCGGAGGGTTTACTTTTCAGCACGCCCTCGTAGTTTTGCTCACTAACTGTACGCGAAAACTATGATTCGTTCGGTACGTTTTGCTACTTGCAGAAAATTTTTTATGTATTTGTTAAATTTAAACGAGTAAGGCTGAATGTTGTACCTAGACGATAGTGTACTTAGGAACACACAGCCTTCTTTGTCCGGTACTTCAGTCTACAGACTGATTTTAAAATAACACGAAGGAAGGTGTACTACAGACCGTCATAAGTAGTTTCCTCCATTTTCTGCAGTTTATGTCGTTGTTATACATGAAGTTGTGTTTTGTGCCGCATTTGTAAATATTTAGAGCTCTACAATTTAAGTGCTGTATGAAAAAAACGAATGCATTGTTAATTATTCAGTTACAGATTTTTGCGGCAATTAACATGCTATACATTTTTAAAACTATTTATACCTCTTGTGGGCGATTAAGCCATTCTTCGTCGGTCGTGCCCCATCTTGAACCATGAAAGAGAAGATGTCTTTTACCATGGAAGATGTGGTATTTGCATTATAACTGAGTTTCCTTAATGCTTGAACAATTTTATCTGTCTTGTAAATGGAATTTCCTCTTCGTCTCCAGTACCATTGTTTCACAATGCTTAATTTGATTCCACTCACAGATTATTGGTGAGTAATAGAGTATAATGTAACACAGAAAAAAATGTTCAAATGTGTATGAAATCTTATGGGACTTAACTGATAAGGCCATCAGTCCCTAAGCTTACACACTACTGAACCTAAAGTATCCTAAGGTCAAACACACACACCCATGCCCGAGGGAGGACTCGAACCTCCGCCGGGACCAGCTGCACAGCCCATGACTGCAGCGGCTTAGACCGCTCTGCTAATGCCGCGCGGCGTAACAGAGAGACGACTAAATAGAGCACTAACAAAATTTTTCTCGGCTGCAGAGCTTTTAAATTGTACTAGAATGTTTGTCCCTAGGAACATGACCATGTTGTACCTTGGAACGCATTTTCACATTTGGAGAAACCTTAATTCTCCGGAGTAGTTCATGTAGTTTCAGAAAAAGACTGCAATACATAAAAAGTGAATGTCACCAGTTAAAAATTAGCCACTCGAACTCTTAGGGTTTCGTAGAAACTTACATAGACAGTTCATCCATCCCAGGAACTATCGACGATTTTGTGATATTATCGACATTGACAACTGGCAAGATATCGGTTCGGGAAATTTGAAAACTTTCGAGACTGTTTTAACTTTAAGTTTAAAGTCGGATAACAAATAACAAAACAAATATTTTTTCGTTTGATGTAACCACAAAGTAACGATTTTGTGATTTTTTTTTTCCTTCACTTGTACCGTGAAACATTGCTTGTCGCCAAATTTCTAGATTCTCGGTCAACGGGACGTACGCTATACGTTTTAATAAACTAGTTTGCTAGTATTAAAATATATGAGGTAAACAGCCGTATCTTTTAATAGCTTTGACTTAGAAACCTACATTTACTCCACCGTCAAGGGATTATAGATCTTGGTATCAGATATACTTTCCAATTTGATACCCCTCCCTTTTCTTGATGAAAAAGGTTTTTAACAGTCAGTCAGACATAAAGGCGGACAGAGATATAAGAAAGTAAACCTGTAGGGGTTCAGTTTTTACCGATTGGTGTACCAAAGCCTAAAAGTGGAATAAGAAAATGTATTACACTTCTGGTTACGGGCCTGGCTAGGGAAGAAAGTCTGAAAAGTGTTCCAAGGTACAGTAGTCTCCTCTATATCTTATAGTTTAGCATAACCACAATCCTTTACTAGCCTGTAGTGAAGCATGGTGTCAGCTTTGCAACAACGGTGGTCGTAAAATATTATCTGTCACCTCGAAAAAATCGTGCTTTGATCGTGAAACGTGGCGTTCGTGTCATTGCTTCTCTGCATATTTGTTGTACAATGCGACAGATTTTTAGAAACTTCATAGGTAAAGTGGCGAAGACCTCGGTTGCAGAAGCCTGCATTACGGGTGTTCAGGAAATGTTCCACCTCGAAAACCTGAAATAACTGTCACATGTTGGATTCTTCATTCGAGGAAATAAGAAGTTTGCGGGCGCCATATCAGGAGACTACGGTGGCGGCGAGTCAGAATTTCAAAGACCAGAGAAGAATCTTGAGTGACTGCGTCCTCTGCAGAATGACATGTTGCATCGTCGTGGAGCGACAACATCCCTTTGCACAACTCCCAGCAACGCTTCATCTTCTCAGCCCCCCGTAATCTCGTTACGAGACGTGTACTGAAAACAAACAACACATTAATTACGTAACTTCCTTTTCCTGACGTGGTGATCAAAACGTTATAAATACTTCTAGCATCATTGTGACACACTGACCTGATGAGTTGAAAGAAAAAAAAAAGAAAAACTGTTTCCCACCCAAGTTGGTTTTGAAATAGAGGAAAGGGAATTTAGCACAATGCGAGGACTGGTTTACTTTATATGCGAGGACTGATTTACTTTATATTATCATGAAGACAATTATTGACGAACACGGGCGTTCGTTTTTCGGTGTGAGGCAAAGGAGTACCTTGCAAATAACATTTTCCCATTTTTATTTTATACTAGCTAAGAAAGAACCACTTCGCGTTGGTTTTTATTTTAATTTGTGTTTTATAAACGTACCAGATCTCTCACTAACATATAATAACTGAATATTTTAATACACCATGCTAAACATTATGCTCAAAAGCACTCTCCAGTACTCTTAAATACATTGAAACATTCAACAGTAGCCTAGTATGGAAAAGAGAACTCAGTCAATCACTTCCTTATAGAAAACATTCGAGAACCTCGAAAAACTCAAGAACTTTCTTGTACTGTCTAAAATCTAGAACATTCGAGCATATTTTAGAGAGTTCTAAACATTTGATAACATTCAAAAATATTCATAAAAGAGATGGGAAACGTCCTGGTGACCACCACAATGTGATATCGAACACTTAAAACACTCTCCAGAAATACGTCAGGTACCACCACACAACGACCGCAGTATACCACAAGGGAACCAGAGGTAGCACCTGACACGATACAGAAATTGTGAAGCTATACTAAGTCAGCAATTCTCATAACAGCTCTATGTAATTTAATGAAAGAGAACTTTGCTCTGTTTTCACTCTATTTCAATCTTAATTAACTTATTCTATCACAATACTTGTCTCTGAACTACATCTGTCGTCTTGTTTCTTGGTGAGCAGATACATAAATTCTTTGAGATTCCAACCCCTACAACTACTGACAGTGAGAAAAGCACGATGCTTTCAAATTACTACCACAATATGTTAACGCTTGTCTTCGTGCGTTACTTATAGTGAAAGTAAATGCTAATGTTCCTGGAAATTGCAGTCATTTCAATTGAAGCGACAGTTTCGTAGATGTTGCTGTTGAAAAGTTGATACTGCTAGGACTCCTTACCAAAATTGTGGCCAGTATGGGGGCACGCTGCAAAGTATGCACTACCATTCGTGGAGATTACACAATCTATTAAGAACAGTATCCTGACTTTTGTAATGTCCAGGGGTCCATCACAATTCGCGCTGACTTCACTGTAATTACTATCTCTGGTAAAAAATTCAATTTCCATTCGTCTCATTGCGGGTTTCTTTCAGTTACCTTATTTACTGAACTGTAGCAGCTCTTTCTGTCTGTGGTCCAGGTTTCATACAGCAGTGTTACTTAGCAGTGACACAACTTAGGAAAATTACTCTTATTCTTAAATTTTGCACCCCTTTAAAATTCTTCCCTTTTCCCATCTGTTTGTTGTAGAAGATTGGATTACAGTATACGCTATAGATTCTTTCCAGTATTTAAATATTTAAATACTGAACCCAAACAATCAGCAGTGCACAATTCCGCCGCTAGGCGCTTCTACTTTTGTCGGTCAGCTGTTAGTCTACCACATGACGTCATTTTCTGTGCACCGCTGTGAAAATTGTTGTTGATTTCTTCACACTGTGATCTGTTGTGTCTGACGATTTCGAAATATCTGACTTTAAAGAACAGATGCTCTGCGTTAAGTTTTGTTCTAAGCTCCGAAAAACTGCAACTGAAGCCCACTGCATGCTACGGCAGGCATTTGGTGAGGAAGCTTTGAGCCAAGCGAGAATATTTGAGGAACACTCTGACATACGTCATCACGATCAGCACCGGAAACGATAATGTGTGAAGTGATACACAAGGAGAGACGGCATGCAATACATCATGTTCGTGAAATCGTTAAAATTTCGTGTCTATGTGTCAAGCATTCCTGCTGATGGGGAAAGCTGCAGCGAAGTTTGAGTGCTGACTAACGAGAGCATCGGATTTTCCAAAAAAATTAAATTGTAGTAGAAAGTTCGGCATTTTTCATACCATTGAACAGATCCTTCTGGGATCGCAACTGTGGACACGAATGAGCCAACTGATTTCCATTACTGTTTTCAACAATGGGAACATCGCTGAAAGTGTGTTACTATTGTATACCTCAATTACAACAAGAAAACTGTTAATATTTAACCAAAAAATGCACATGTGTTCCTGTTTACACTGTGTAAACATTGAATGGGCCAGACTACACACAATTACAGAAGACTCAATCCACTGAAGCGCCTTGTTGAATGCTCCATATAGACTTTTGATAACCGTGTGCTAGGACACTCATTTGCATCAAGGCTCATTGTCTGAATATCACACGTACTGTCAGTGCGAAAGCCCCATCCGTACATGTTGTATCTGAATATAGTTTCTCCATTCCTGAATCTATTAAACTGTGCCCATACTTCCCTAGGATGATGAAAGCCTGGAAATTTAATAACTGGTTGTCAGAAGTTCTTGGTGCCTTGTTTCCTTCGCTTGCCGCTAATGTTTTGATCATCATTCTGACTGAAACCAGTATAGAGCTTTTGATTTGCTTCATATGCCGTTCTTCTGTATTTGCGGCGTTTGATGGGCAGTGGGGCAGTGAGAGTAAATCTTCGCGAAGACAGATTGAGTCATTTTTAGAAGTTTGACGGTAAAGATTGTTGAGAACAGCCATTAGACGAAGGTGAGCTGGACAGGTGTTCAGTAGTATTAGTAGTCAGCATGTGGGTGTACATCTGACAGTGCAACTAATGGTTCTCGGGGCTGCACTTAAATTAATTACAATGTACTTCACACACGCATTCCGGGGCCAACTGGCCAACAATATTCTGCTGTAGTATACAGGGTGAGTCACCTAACGTTACCGCTGGATATATTTCGTAAACCACATCAAATACTGACGAACCGATTCCACAGACCGAACGTGAGGAGTGGGGCTAGTGTAATAGTTTAATACAAACCATACAAAAATGCACGGAAGTATGTTTTTTAACACAAACCTACGTTATTTTAAAATGGAACCACGTTAGTTTTGTTAGCACATCTGAACATATAAACAAATGCGTAATCAGTGCCGTTTGTTGCATTGTAAAATGTTAATTACATCCGGAGATATTGTAACCTAAAGTTGACGCTTGAGTACCACTCCTCCGCTGTTCGATCGTGTGTATCGGGGAGCACCGAATTACGTAGGGACCCAAAGCGAACGGTGATGGACCTTAGGTACAGAAGAGACTGGAACAGCACGTTACGTCCACATGCTAACACCTTTTTATTTGTATTTTTCACTGACGCACATGTACATTACCATGAGGGGTGAGGTACACGTACACACGTGGTTTCCGTTTTCAATTACGGAGTGAAATAGAGTGTGTCCCGACATGTCAGGCCAATAGATGTTCAATGTGGTGGCCATCATTTGCTGCACACAATTGCAGTCTCTGGCGTAATGAATGTCGTACACGCCGTAGTACATCTGGTAATGTACATGTGCGTCAGTGAAAAATACCAATAAAAAGGTGTTAGCATGTCGACATAATGTGCTATTCCAGTCTCTTCTGTACCTAAGGTCCATCACCGTTCCCTTTGGATCCTTGCGTAATTCGGTGCTCTCCGATACACACGATCAAACAGCGGAGGAGTGGTACTCAAGCGTCAACTTTAGGTTACAATATCTCCGGATGTAATTAACATTTCACAATGCAACAAACGGCACTGATTACGTGTTTGTTCAGATGTGCTAACAAAACTAACGGGGTTCCATTTAAAAAAACGTAGGTTTGTGTTAAAAAACATACTTCCGTGCATTTTTTTATGGTTTGTATTAACCAATTACATTAGCCCCTCTCCTCACGTTCGGTCTGTGGAATCGATTCGTCAGTATTTGATGTGGTTTACGAAATATATCCAGCGGTAATGTTAGGTGACTCACCCTGTATACGGACGCCAGCAGTGCTCTGGAGAACTGATGTATTTGCTCGTATGTAGCACACAGCATCTTACTCACCACGTTTACTTGTGTTTGTACCTTCTTAGATGCTATGGAAAGATATTTATGGTAGACGACTGCTCTGCCTGATGTTACACCAATATATTTTTGCTGATCACTGCATTTAACTATACCAATAGGGCCAAACTGTTGGCTGGTCTTTTCTGATGCTAAATGATTAGACAATTGGAAAAGACATACTTTTGTTCTAGAAACATTAGATCTGAGATGCCCAGTCTGAGTTGCGTGACTGTGGCAAATGAAAGGACAGATTGGTTCCAGTAAATGAATGGTGCGAGAATGGTCTTGGATGAGGTAGTCTCTATGGCGGCAGAAAAAAAAACTGGAGAAGGTAAGGTGAAAGCAATTGTGTTCATGGATGGATTGATGATCTGGAGAAACAGGAAGAGGAGATACAGGAACACTAGATGCTTGGAAAGAAACTGTGAGACAATAGGGAATGAAATTTAATGCAAACAAATGTTAGAACCTGATCACAACTAGATACAAGATACACCAACTAGCGGAATAAGGACTGGAAGTGAATAACTGAAGAAGGTGAAAAGTGTCAAATACTTGGGAAATGTGATAGTGGCAAATGGAAGAAAGGAGATAGAGAGCAGTGAACGGTGTAGACAGGCAGAAGCATTCCTGCGAAGTATTGTGAACATGGTTTGGTACGAAGATATACCTCAAAAAAGTAGAGAAGGAATATATAGAAGTTACTGCATCCCGACCTATGCCTCTGAAACATGGGTAATGAAGAAAGAGGTATAAGCAGATTACAGGCATGTGAACTGAAGTTCCTCATAAGTAGGACAGGAGTAAGAAGGTGAGATAAGATGCGGATTGAAAGGGTAAGAGATATAGTGAAAGGGGAACCCCTACCGAGCAGGTCCGAAACATAAAGGGTAAAATGGTATGTACGCTTAAGAAAATGGAAAACAAGTGGTTTTCGAAGAACATAAATGAAATGGAGATGAAAAGGAAACGACCAAGGAAGATCAAGGTATAGGTGACTGAAAGGTGTGGAGTAGTGAGTTCAAAAGAGAGGTGAGGACTGCACTGCGGGAACGCAGAAAGATGGTGTGGAAACGGGATTAGATGGCGAGGTCTATGTTCCAAACAGACCCATCCTAGGTTGGAGACTGCTCTAGATGATGATGAGGTCTAAGTTGCCGTGTTTTCAAATGTAAAAAAAAGTTTAGTGAAGCTGTTTCTTAGTTGTTCTTTTCATTCATAAATATCTTCACTCTGATCTGAAATTACAACAGCAACTCCATACTGAAATTTCTGGCAGTCATGTTCGGCAGGTCTGCTGTGTACAGATTGAATAACACTAGAGCAAGAACTGAGGCTTGAGGCAAACCACGCTGAAAACATCCCATCTGCTCTTCTTTTCACATTGGTGTGGGTTAAATCGTCTATTACTCTACATGTGACGGTGTAAATTTAGATGTAAGGCCAAGTTTTACAATTTTTACGGCGATATTTTCGGCAATTTGGCGCATTACTTCCTACTGTTTTCTATCTAGTGGAAGAGGGACTTGTCAGATGTAAATTAACGAGGTCGATGGTGACGGTGGAAGGCGGCGACGGCTGGGCCGGAGGCAGCGGGAGCAGCAAAGCGGCGGCTGCCGGGGGCGGCGGAGGCAGCGGCAGCAGGTAGGCCCCGGGGGCCGGAGCGGATCGATCGCCCGCAGCAGAGCGCGGCGCGCCGAGGCCCGGCCCACCTGCGGCTTGTGGCCCAGCGCGACACGTGCTGCGCGCCACCGCTGGAGGGGGAAGTCTTTCGCGTTTGCCCACCCCTCCCTTCATTCCTGCGCTAAATTTCGTCACCTCAAGACAGGACAAGTACGAGAGGCGTTCAATAAGCTATGCAACACACTTCTTTTCTGAAAGAAGGTTTGTTTTGTTCAGGATTCCAATACACTGTATTATTCTCCACCCTTTTGGCTACAAAATCCAGTCTTTCGACATAATCTCCGTTCAATTTTACGCCACAATACTGTGAGGGAATGTAGGCCCGCATGTTTCCACTCCACTGGTCAAAGTATGAGACAGCGACTTGCTGCATCAGTAACCTGCCCATCATCAGCATATTGCTTCCTGTGGGGTGCGTCCTTTATTGGTCCAAATAGATAGAAGTCGTTATGTCCAATGAAGTAGTGTGATTTCTCGTCTTTTGCGCTGACGTGTGTGATTCCTTGCATTGCCGTGGAGAAGGAGAAGTTCGTTTGCATTTTTGTGGCAACGAACACGCTGAAGTCGTATCTTCAGTTTCGCGAGGGTAGCGCAATACACTTTAGAATTTATCGTTGCACATTGAAGACTGGCACCAAACAAAATGACTCTTTCATAGTCTCGGAAGGCTGAGGGTGCGGCTTTCAACATTTTCTTCGGAGGAGAGGTGCTGTGACGCACTCCACGGATCACCCTTTTGTTTCCGGTTGGAAGCGATGAACCCATGTTCCATCACCTGTCTCTATGTTCGGCAAATAACTGTCACGATCAGTGTGGTAACGCGTAAGTAACTTGGTAAAGATGTCCCTTCGTTGCTCTTTACGGTATTCTGTTAAGCGGCTAGAAACTGAGTGAGCACACTTCTTTGAGTACCCCAATTGATGGACGAGTAAGTCAGCACTACCAAGAGAGACGTTGTGCAGTGAGGCTTTTGATTGTGATCCGCCGATCACCTCGAATGAGAGTGTCCGCACGTTCCAACATTGCACGAGATGCTTTGTGCAGCCGACCGGCACGCGAGAGATTGGACAGCTTGTGAGACCTCTATACGATGATGACAGACGTCTCGCCGGACGACTCACCGTGCTTTTGTTCACTGCCAAGTCTCTGTAAACATTTTGTAAGCGCCTATGAATATTAGGGATGCTCTGGTTTTTCCACCAAAAGAAATAAAGTGACACCTCTCTTCCTTGAAACACTCTCCGTTAATTGCCCCATTTCCAAGGCCTGATACAGTGCTACCACTTATCGGAACTTATTGAAGCTATAGGTGCTGAAACGGCAATATTCCACGACCCCCCACAACAGATTCCATATCTTTTTCAACGGAAAATAGCCGAGAAAAATGCGTAAAGTAGCCGAGAAAAGTTCGTTGCCTTACTTATTGAACATCGCTCTGCTTATTCAGCCCCTTATACAGGTACAATGGCCACTGCAGAGAGCTATAGATGGAGTAAAACTGGCACAAGGAGGTCAAGTAACTCTCCACCAACGGAGTGTGTAATAGTAGTGAAGGCGTTAGTGCCAGGACGAATCTGAAAGCCTTTGCCGCTAGTTTTTACTGGCTGAAATAAGCTACATACAGATAACGACAACTATATGTTTCATTCTATACACCTTACACTATTTTTTTACATAGTCTTCACTCTAGTTCAGACATTTGGAAGATATTATTTTATGTTTTTATTTCCATGAGCTTGAATTTCTCATTTTGGTAACCGTGAACATGAACTAGGAAGTTTATTTCAGCACTAGCTGAGGATCTGGCGTTGCCTGGGCATGTATTTATTCTAATCTTCTACAAGCCATCTCCTCCTTTCCTCTCTGTCTGTCCATCTCCAGATTCCATCACTCTCTTTGAGTTTCCTCCAGCCCCCCTCTCTGTCCACCTCCTCCAAACACCAATCTCTGTTCATCTGCTGTTCCTCTCTCTGTGCATCTCCACCTATCCCGCCGACTATTGTGGCCGAGCGGTTCTAGGCGCCTCAGTCTGGAACCGCGCCACCGCTACGGTCCCAGGTTCGAATCCTGTCTCGGGCATGGATGTGTGTGATGTCCTTAGGTTAGTTAGGTTTAAGTAGTTCTAAGTATAGGTGACTGATTACCTCAGATTTTAAGTCCCATACTGCTCAGAGCCATTTGAACCATTTTTCCTCGTATCCCTCTCTCTGCCCATCTGCTCTTCCCCCAGTGTCCATCCCCTCCTTTATCTCCTCCTCCTCCCTTTAATTTCATGTCCTCCTCACTCCCTCTCTGTCATGTGATCCTCCATGTCCATCTTCTCCTCTATTTCTTGCTGTTCATCTCCTCCTCCCTCCTCTGTCCATCTTCTCCAGTTTCCGTTTTCTAACTATATCCTTCTCTCCCCTCTCTCTGTTCATCTCCAACTCTTACCTTTCTCTGTCCATGTCCCACTCTTTCTATCTCTGGTCATCTCCTCCTCTCCCTCTCTGCCCACCTCTTCTTCCTCCTTGTCTCTGTTCATCTCCTCCTCTTTCATTTCGCTGTTCATCTCCACCATCCCCCTCAGTGCCTGTCCATGTCCTCTTTTCGCCTCATCTCTCCACATTATCACCCCCACCACAGCAGGAGGCTGGTGATCTTAGCAACACATTATTTCTTTCCACATTGTAACTAATTTGTGTACCAAATTTGATTTAAATCATCAAAATATCCACGGGTGTGCTGCCGGTCTATAGTGTCCAACGGGCCCGTTGGACACTATAGACCGGCAGCACACCCGCGGATATTTTGATTATCAAATACGCCGGGAGAAACTCAAGAATCACTTGATTTAAATCGTTCCAGGCGTTTAGTATGAGCATTTTATCCGAGGTTTTGCCTTCGTAAACCCATGTAAATTATGTTTCACATGTATTTAAAATATTTGACATGTATTTTTACATATGCTTCACCTGTATCTCTATCCAGTTTCATCCTACAATGTTTATGACATCGAGCCTCCTGAACTTTGCATCGTACAATAATATAATTTATTATATGCATCCAGTGGTACTTGTTTCTGTTGTCTGCTAAATGTATTGTGAATGGAGTTAGAAGTAGAGAAGTAATAAATTAAAACACTGTGCATCATTCGAGAATTTTTTCACGCCTAGTCTTTATGGCGTCATATATCCTGAACTATGTGTCGTACAATGATATAATTTTGGATGGCACATTCAATGGTGTATGTGAATACTGTCTTCGAAATTTGTTGCGAATACAGTTTGTAATAAAGAAGTAATAAAGTAAAACGTCATGCTTCATGTGTAATTTTATTGCATGAACAGCAAAAATGTAGTAAGCAATGAATCTTATTCCTTTCATCATTTTGTGAGTTGTCAGCCAGAGAAAGTTTCTTAAATGTTCAAAATTATGTGTAATGTTTGTTGCAGGTCCCTTCGTGCTCTCAGTCTCAAATGATGTATGAATAAAGTACGGGTATTCAAGCATCATGGACTACACTGTTTTTCATCTCCATCCCACGTCTTTGATAAGTAGATGGTTCTTACCCTACAGTGACTCTTTGCAGACAGTAAGTGTATGTGGGCCAAGTTCGGTTGAAAACGGTCCGTGGTTCAGCAGTAAATTTGGAACACACATACATACATTACATACATATATACATACAAACATATGTACATAAATTTTTATAATATTTATGGATTTCTGGGATCAAGAGTTGCCCTTCCTTCTCGGTGTTATTTATCAACGTGATGTGCATTGTCACATCTTCCGAGATGACGAAAGTCATCTTTAAAGTGCTGTTTGCATACGTTACTAGTCTGACCAATACTCAGTCACCCTGTCGGTAGTATATGTATGGCGACTCTAGCCCACATTTGTTACAACGTCAAACGTTTTAATTTGCTTAGAACACAGAGTCCTGATCATTGGCCTACTCATGACGTTACAATCGATGTTATTGGCAGCCACGCCCCCTCGTTTATGATCTGACTTGCCATTCCTCAATGATCTATCACACAATAAGCTATGCTCCTTCCCTCTTCCCTTTCCGCCCCACTCCCCCTCCACTTCTCTGGCCAATCAAAATCCAAGGAGATGAAACTAACACACTTGTGCTAGAGGGAAATTAAAAAATCCAAGGGCTCTCAAAGGTGCCTTAAAACCCATTCTCTCCCTACCCAGTCAATATCAGCACACTATCAAAACAACCTGTCAGAATGTAGCTGTGAAATTACATGTGCTGGAATAAATTTCTTTTATTACTGCCTATGATTACAAAAGTTTTTGATTCTTAGAGTACTAGATTAGGTCAGTGATGACTACCCTCAGATCTGAAACAAAACGTAAGCAAATTAAATACAACTAGGCGACAGTGTGCAACTTAAAAGAGTAAAACCTGCCATAATGAAAAGTATAATTTTCATTCATATGGAAACCATGCACTTAAAATGTGACGACGGATATCTGTTTTATAACTTGTCCTAACATAACACAGACATAGGTGCATAATCAAAAAAAAGTGAACATGAAAAAGTCCTATCATCGTCTTGCATATTTAAAATATGGTGTGAACTTGGCCACAGCGCTAGCACTCATTCTGTCAACAGCACTACTGCCATATCAAACTATCAACATAACGTTTATAATAAATAGTTTTGTCTTTTAATTGTGAAAACTTGGCAAAAAATTTTCTTTCTAAATCGTTAACAAATATATCCGCTAAAGTATTAGCCAGTCTGTTACACACCGCAAAACCATCTTTTTGATAATACACTGATGCCAAAACGACAATAACTTTAGCATAACCTGTCACTGCCACATACCATAACTCAATACAACTTGAACCACAGAAGGAAAGAATTAGTACATTATAGTACAGAAGGTGATTAACAGAAAAGAGTAATTTATGAAAGACAATAATTACACTGAAGTCATCGCGATTCACGACTGTCCCTTGGGCACTACAAATGGCGAGATTTGTTTCTTGATAAGGTGTATGATCGCCACGGTTGGCGATGGATGGTCTGCAACGTATTCCCATGCTAGCCACACGGTTGGTGGGGAATTCTTGCGGTAGAACGTTCCATTCTTCCACCACCGTGGTTTACAAGTACTGGACGGTCGCTGGAGCGTGTAGGTGTGCTGCAATACGAATTACGAACGCACCCGACAGATGCTCGATACTAGGGAATAGGTAGGCCAGTCCGTTCCCCGAATACCCTCTAGTTCCAAGAGGTCCCCCTTCTGCGCAGTTTGATGCAGTCGCGCTTTGTCATTCACAAAAAATGAAGGCAATGCCGAGGGCATCCCTGAAAAGACGCCCATGGGAAAGGAACACAGTGTCAAAATAACGTTGACCTGTGAGGGTACCGTGCTCAAATATTTGAAGGTCAATATGCTCACGCAACCCTATGCCTCCCAGCACCATAACATCTGGAGCACCAAAACGATCATATTCGGCAATGTTCATGGATGCATTATGTGGTTACACGTCTCGCCATATGAGGATACGTCTAGCATTGTCGAACAACATCGTTATGGTGATCCACTTGTCACACCGTGGGAATGCGAGCTGCTTCCCAAACTTATACTCGTAAACTGATGGTGGATAAATAATTTTCCTGAAATTTACCGGAATATTGATACACGATTTTTAATATGTCAGCAAAGCAATTGTTCCGAGAACTGATATAATCAAAACTAGCGAACAAACGAACAAACTGTACACTAAATACAACAAAATTCATCATCTCCGTTAGGATTTTGGTTTTTGAAGATCCTATGAGCTTAGAAACACGCGTGATAATGTTTACAAAAAGTTTAGAATATTAGATCGTGTGTAGAATATAATTATGGATCACTGAAACAGATCTTCGTCTAGTCGTAGAACGATGACAACAACAAGAATATTCTTCAGACTGCGATATTTGTACGCAATGCTCTCTAAGTCTCATGCATCTATTCGTTCTTTCTTCTAGACAACAAACAAATCGAGTAGGCACCTACCTTCGACCTACAGCACAATAATATTGTATCAGCACTCAATTTACATGACTTGATGTCGAAACACTGTCAGTACATGGAAGAGAAAACAGGGGAGAGATGTAGCGAGGAGATGTAACAGCCAAAGACAGAGATAGATACGTTCGGACCGCATGAAACAGACACCATACCATTCGGACCCCCCCCCCCCCTCCCCCTGAACCATGGACCTTGCCGTTGGTGAGGAGGCTTGCGTGCCTCAACGACATAGATAGCCGTACCGTAGGTGCAACCACAACGGAGGGATATCTGTGGAGAGGTCAGACAAACGTGTGATTCCTGAAGAGAGACAGCAGCCTTTTCAGTAGTTGCAGGGGCAACAGTCTGGGTGATTGATCTGGCCCTGTAACACTAACCAAAACGGCCTTGCTTTTGTGGTTCTGCGAACGGCTGAAAGCAAGGAAAAACTACGGCCGTAATTTTTCCCGAGGGCATGCGGCTTTACTGTGTGATTAAATGATGATGGCGTCCTCTTGGGTAAAATATTCCGGAGGTAAAATAGTCCCCCATTCGGATCTCCGGGCGGGGACTACTCAGGAGGACGTCGTTATCAGGAGAAAGAAAAATGGCGTTCTACGGATCGGAGCGTGGAATCTCAGATCCCTTAATTGGGCAGGTAGGTTAGGAAATTTAAAAAGGGAAATGGATAGGTTAAAGTTAGCTATAGTGGGAATTAGTGAAGTTCGGTGGCGGGAGGAACAAGCCTTTTGGTCAGGTGAATACAGGGTTATAAATACAAAATCAAATAGGGGTAATGCAGGAGTAGGTTTTACATTGAATAAAAAAAATAGGAATGCGTGTAAACTACTACAAACATCATAGTGAACGCATTATTGTGGCCACGATAGACACGAAGCCCACGCCTACTACAGTAGTACAAGTTTATATGCCAACTAGCTCTGCAGATGATGAAGAAATTGATGAAATGTATGATGAGATAAAAGAAATTATTCAGGTAGTGAAGGAAGACGAAACTTTAATACTCATGGGTGACTGGAATTCGACAGTAGGAAAAGGAAGAGAAGGAAACGTAGTAGGTGAATATGGATTGAGGCTAAGAAATGAAAGAGGAAGCCGCCTGGTAGAATTTTGCACAGAGCATAATCTAATCATAGCTAACATTTGGTTCAAAAATCCTGAAAGAAGATTGTATACATGCAAGAACCCTGGAGATACTGGAAGGTTTCAGATATATTATATAATGGTAAGACAGAGATTTAGGAACCAGGTTTTAAATTGTAAGACATTTCCAGAGGCAGATGTGGACTCTGACCACAATCTATTGGTTATGAACTGCAGATTAAAAGTGAAGAAACTGCAAAAAGGTGGGAATTTAAGGAGATGGGACCTGGATACACTGACTAAACCAAAGGTTGTACAGAGTTTCAGGGACAGCATCAGGGAACAATTTACAGGGATGTGTGAAAGAAATACAGTAGAAGAAGAATGGGTAGCTTTGCGGAATGAAATAGTGAAGGCAGCAGAGGATCAAGTAGGTAAAAAGACGAGGGCTAGTAGAAATCCTTGGGTAACAGAAGAGATACTGAATTTAATTGACGATAGGAGAAAATACAAAAATGCAGTAAGTGAAGCAGGCAAAAAGGAATACAAACGTCTCAAAAATGAGATCGACAGGAAGTGCAAAATGGCTAAGCAAGGATGGCTAGAGGACAAATGTAAGGATGTAGAGGCTTATCTCCCAAGGGGTAAGATCGATACTGCCTACAGGAAAATTAAAGAGACCTTTGGAGAAAAGAGTACCACTTGCATGAATATCAAGAGCTCAGATGGAAACGCAGTTCTAAGCAAAGAAGGGAAAGCAGAAAGGTGGAAGGAGTATATAGAGGGTCTACACAAGGGCGATGTACTTGGGGACAATATTATGGAATTGGAAGAGGATGTAGATGAAGATGAAATGGGAGATATGGTACTGCGTGAAGATTTTGACAGAGCGCAGAAAGACCTAAGTCGAAACAAGGCCCCGGAGTAGACAACATTCCTTTAGAAGTACTGACAGCCTTGGAAGAGCCAGTCCTGACAAAACTCTACCATCTGGTGAGCAAGATGTATGAGAAAGGCGAAATCCCCTCAGACTTCAAGATGAATATAATAATTCCAATCCCAAAGAAAGAAGGTGTTGACAGATGTGAAAATTACCGAACTATCAGTTTAATAAGTCACAGCTGCAAAATACTAACGCGAATTCTTTACAGACGATTGGAAAAACTGGCAGAACCCGACCTCAGGGAAGATCAGTTTGGATTCCGTAGAAATGCTGGAACACGAGATGCAATACCGACCCTACGACTTATCTTAGAAGAAAGATTAAGGAAAGGCAAACCTACGTTTCTAGCATTTGTAGAATTAGAGAAAGCTTTTGACAATGTTGACTGGAATACTCTCTTTCAAATTCTGATGGTGGCAGGGGTAAAATACAGGGAGCGAAAGGCTATTTACAATTTTTACAGATACCAGATGCCAGTTATAAGAGTCGAGGGACATGAAAGGGAAGCAGTGGTTGGGAAGGGAGTGAGACAGGGTTGTAGCCTATCCCCGATGCTATTCGATCTGTATATTGAGCAAGCAGTAAAGGAAACAAAAGAAAAGTTCAGAGTAGGTATTAAAATCCATGGAGAAGAAATAAAAACTTTGAAGTTCGCCGATGACATTGCTATTCTGTCAGAGACAGCAAAGTACTTGGAAGAGCAGTTGAACGGAATGGATAGTGTCTTGAAAGGAGGGTATAAGATGAACATCAACAAAAGCAAAACGTGGATAATGGAATGTAGTCGAATTAAGTCGGGTGATGCTGAGGGAATTAGATTACGAAATGGGACACTTAAAGTAGTAAAGGAATTTTGCTATTTGGGGAGAAAAATAACTGATGATGGTGAAGTAGAAAGGATATAAAATGCAGACTGGCAATGGCAAGGAAAGCGTTTCTGAAGAAGAGAAATCTGTTAACATCGAGTATAGATTTAAGTGTCAGGGAGTCGTTTCTGAAAGTATTTGTATGGAGTGAAACATGGACGATATATAGTTTAGACAAGAAGAGAATAGAAGCTTTCTAAATGTGGTGCTACAGAAGAATGCTGAAGATTAGATGGGTAGATCACATAACTAATGAGTAGGTATTGAATAGAACTCGGGAGAAGAGGAGTTTGTGGCACAACTTGACTAGAAAAAGCGATCGGTTGGTAGGACATGTTCTGAGGCATCAAGGGATCATCAATTTAGTACTGAAGGGCAGCGTGGAGGGTAAAAACCGTAGAGGGAGACCAAGAGATGTATACACTAAGCAGATTCAGAAGGATGTAGGCTGCAGTAGGTAGTGGGAGATGAAGAAGCTTGCATAGGATAGAGTAGCATGGAGAGCTGCATCAAACCAATGGCAGGACTGAAGACCACAACAACAACAACAACAACCATACCGACAACATCAGAAGCCACTCGGCCGCAACTTTTTTACTACTTGCATCCGCTCAGACCATCAGCAGTATTACCCAAGCATACCGAGGAATCAATGTGTGCTGCAGCCACATTGTGGCAATGTCTACTGCATCACAACTGCGGCTACACATTGCCATAAAACGTGGCCTGTGCAAATGCACCTCCAAAACCATAGAGATGTCTTAATTATGGAGATGTTCATAAATCAACCTATCACAACAGATATCCATATTTCTTTTATCGAATAAAAGTACCAAACATTTGTTGTTTGGTATTACTGAGACAAATTAATAAGTGTTACTGTACTTCCATGATTAAGTGATAGTGATCGATTTTCTAAGGGATTAAAGAATTCAGATTGTTAACTTAGTTTCCAAACTCAGCATAGTATTAAAAAGAGAAAATAAAACCGTGAAAGGGATTCAAACCTAGGTTCATTAAGCAATAAGAATAGTATGTACTGGATAAATAAAAACGGTCGGCAGTACAAATCAGAAAATTAGTTTCACAGTAGTTGCCAACAACTTTTTTTTTTACATTCAGTATTTTGATTTATAAAATGTAAACTATTAACACTGGAGTTACGCAAGAAAATTGATCACTCAGAACTTGTATAAGGCTTCTTTCTGTTAAGCATGAACGAAGTAATAAAACTTCCCACTCTAATAAGTTTAATAACTGATATTTAGAAACTGATCTGCTTAGTAAGCAAAGTACCTCTTTCATTATAATTAATGAGTCATTGATCAAAACAATTTCTAGAGTATGGGGATCCTAGGATTCCTACATCATTCACCAACACATTTAGTAGCTCTTTCCGTACACTGAAATACATAGGACATACGTTAAATTTTGTAGCAATAATTTAAGCAAAAGTAATTTCTGGGCAATGTGATAATTTAAACTTTTTTCTGCAGCAACTTTTAGCCACACTACCGTCTAAATTATTTAATAATTTGATTCATATCTGTCAACACCTTAATTACTGATGTTTACCAAAACACAAATAATTAACTTCACATTTATGAATACTCATAATATATCAGGATCAGGCATAGCACCCTAACACGGATTATGTGCCTAAGGCCAGCGATGTTTCTCTTACACGTACATTGAATTTTGCAGATATATTAATGAACAACAATGAAACGACTGTTTCACCCACTGTTAAAAATTTATATAATCTAGATAGTGATAGTGATAGTCCGCTTATGCTGGAAAGAACTACGCAATCGTGGTTCTTCTACAAATTTTTCTTCTCACTCTCAGAAATCTAAGAGCATTCCACATTATGTCACATTGCAACACACTAACAGCACTTCCGCCTGAGGCCCTCTTGCAACACATTGGAAATAATGTTGCCTAATTTTCCACTCAGGGAGGTTCTCACAAAGCTGAAATTCTCCTGGCATACTAACTTCGCCTCCTCGCGTCCCATACATAGAGGAATTATCCTTCAGCTTTACCTTCCTAAAAATATACTTCTCAGCAATACTCAATTAAAGTAATTTATACATTTGGTAACGGACAACAATAATAATACATCAATATTTAGTTATATGCCACAAAAATTGTATTGTTATACCATCAGAAGCATAAAGTGTTAGTGTTGCACATGCTTCATTTTTTAATTATATATCCATCTAAAGACAACATCATTGAAAATTCAAAAAAAAAATGCAACACAGTTTCATGAAAACGACTGTACAAATATTAAATTGGAAAAACAATGTTTACGTAATTTTCAACGCATTTAGCAGTTTCAATTCATTCTAGTCATAGAAAATTACCCTGGCTGACTGACTGACTCCATCTGAACAGACTTCGGAAGGCCCAATGGTACTGGCTGACTGTCGTGTTGTCCTCAGCCGATAGGAGTCATTGGTTGTGGATATGGAGGGGCATGTGGTCAGCACACTGCTGTCCCAGCCATTGTCACTTCGTGACGAGAACGGTTACTTTTCAATCAAGTATCTCCTCAATTTTCCTCGCAAGGGCTGAGTGAAACCTGCTTGCCTACAGCGCCCAGCAGACCTGGACTGTCACCCATCCAAGTGCTAGTCAAGCCCAAAAGCACTAAACCTCAATTATCTGAGAGGAACTGTGGCTACTGCAATGGCAACGCCGTTGGCAAAACATTACCATAATGTATTAAAATTCAGAATATTTTCAACACAGCTTCATCTGGCAAATTTTATTTATGTAAGCTTATGTAAATGTTTTTACATCTCAATGATTGATATGCATATTAACATGTAGCACATAACATGTGGAAAATACAAAAACCCACCATTAAAGGAATTATTCTTATAGTACAAAAACTGGCTGCTAACCATAAATTTTTGTAGTCCATATCAAAATTATTTTTGGGTACCCATTTTCAACATCAGTATGAATATGCAATTGCAATTTACAGTTGTGTGCAGGTTGTAAGGCGGATTCTTTAATACTCTTTTCACTTGCAAAATCATTTGACTGCTAAAAATAACCCTCTGCATTAAATAAGCCATTTGCATTGATATCACTACTTTCTCTTTTTGGTGTAGATGACTCTTCAAAGTATCCTTCATCTTCAGTATCCAATTTTTCTATTTTAATACAGTAATTATTTACATGACCTGGAACTAGTATTACAAACTTTAGTAAAAATGTAAGGATGCATTGACACATTTTTGCAAAAAATATAGAAAAGGGGTCATATTTCTTAATAAACTCACAATATTTAAAAAAATTCTTTACCTCTCTCTTTCCATCAGTTTTGTTTTAAGTAGTTGTTGTTCTACTTTAGGTTGACATGCTATTAGATAATTATTTTACATACTTAGTTTTCTCCAGGCTTTGAGCAAATCATATTGTTATCGTTAGTGAATGGAAAATCGAAGAGATACTGATTTAAAGTGTATAATGGGGAGAAGATTGTAATCTGCAAGTAGAGATATTTATTTGAGACTGTTGCAATTCATGGAAGCTGTTACAGTTCATATGCAGAAGAACCCAATCAATCCTAGATCTACAGATCTACGATATTTCCGAACCGGAGCTATAACGTAACAGTGCCCCCCCCCCCCTCCTCACCAGCGTTGGATATGGGATGTCATCTTTCTGAAGAAATTCATATTTAAAACCTACACAGCATGTTCGAGGAAATGTAGGACATGTTATTTGGTGTCTAGTGTGCCGAAGTGCAGTGAGCACCTCTTCACACAGCATTCTTCTATCGCACGTCACTGTATTTCGCTCTGAGAAATTCAAAAGTGCATATTTTGTAATGTAAGCCATCAAATTTATATTCAGGACAGTGACAATTAAAATGTCCTCTGGTGCCTCTCCCGCTCCCAGTCGGCCTGTTTGACATCCTACCCCCTTAAAAAAACTCACAATTAATGCTGTGTGGGAGTATTTGTGACCGGGAGAATATGAATTCTTCAGAAAATTTGAGGTCGTAATTGCCTATTAGCTAATACCTTTCTCTTTTGTGTGTCATAAAATTAAGTATAGGAAACATAAAACCAGTAAAGACAAGAGGCAAGCAAGACAGCACACATTTATTCAGTCCTTAGGTCCCAGTTTTTTTCTCTCTAATCTTGTCACAGCTTTACACGGCTTGCTTTCCTTTCTGCAAAAGAATCTGTTACCTCATCAAAGTTCGTCCAACGGTTTGTTACGTGAAAAATCAAAACGTTGTGTAACATTGAACAAACTGTTAATACGAGTGGTACCCAAGACAGGTGTGGTTCCTCGATTTGACTACGTCTATTTTGTCAGTGTCTGCTAGATAAAACGAAGTAATCCTTTCTAACATTGCAGAAATTTTAATATATATGCCAAATAAGCGAAACTGTTTTGGCACAAATGGTCGTTTTTCTCTGCCTCATTTACATAAATAACACGACAGAATATAATTCACTAAGTACCAATATCATAAAATCGAAAGGTAGTAGTAGGGAAAGTTTTATTTAAATTTGGAATCATCACATTCTTCCATATAATTTGTGTAATGTCCCCGTTTCTTCTCCATCCTCGTTTTAACAAATGATCATGTCATTACTAATTCTGTAACTATTCTTGCCACTGTCAAAACCTTTTCTCCGGTAAACTTCACTAACCCTGCCAGAATCACCGACCGGTTATCCCTTTTATTCTCCGGTTAGGCATTATTACGTGTTCGTATAACACGTTTTCCGCGCTATTCCGAGACTAGAACGTAAACAGCTGCTAACCGGAGACTGTACAACTGACCATTACTAGTGCAGCGTTGTGGCAAAAATTTTCTATCAAAATTTCATTTTCTCGGGTACGCCGAGAAGATACTATGTAATGTTTCTTACATGTTAGTCCTGTTAGTCGTTTATTTCAACGCTGGTAGTCTGAATCTATGGATTTCGCTAATGGTTATAACACCACTCGCACACCCAATCAACCACATAAACAAACAGCGAGTTTATTAGGCTCAGTTAGTAAAGCCCCGTCCCCTTTTGTCTGCAGGAAAGTTCTTTGTTTATAGATTCTCGTGGAGAGACATTGCGTACACTATGCACGCATTCAAAAGCCAACTTATGACTCGTTCAAAACTGTTCAAAAACCAACAGGGACGCGTTTCAAAATCATATCAATAATCGATACACCAACGTGCGCTGTATGCTAGGCGCTTTGTGAAACAAGGTAATTCTCTTCAAGAATATTAATTTGGCGCCTCCTGAAATTGCCTCCTGGGATAGATACCCCGGATAGCCCCCACCCTTCAGCCATCCTTGATGCGGGCCTGATTCTAACAAGTTTTCAGTTCTCTCTGACTTTACATCGTCTCTTATTTTAATAAATAGATTGCTTTTTGTATTGAAAATTCCGTGGGAATATTTTGTGGTTGTTGGTCAGAAGTCCGGTTTTTGATGCAACTCGATATACTAGTATGTTCTGTGAAAATCTCTTCATACATCCATTACTACTACAACGTACATTCAGTTTGAACCAGTTTCTTGTAGCTAAGCGTTTGTCTCCTCTACAGTATTTAACTCCAACTCCTCTCCGTCATTCTCCTCCCTGCTTGCCGCCCACCCCCCCGCCCCCAACTTCCCTGCATTACCGAATTGTGGATTCTTTCATGCCTCGTGATGCTTCCTATCAACTGATCCTTTCTTTAGATAAGTTGTGCCACAAATTTGTTCTCCACAGCTCGATTCAGTACATCGTCAAGAGTCATACAGTCCACCCATGTAATCTTCAGCGTCCTCCATTGTCATCTTCGATAGGATTACAATGTCGTCAGGAAACCTCTCCCAGTACCTTCATATCCCTTTCCTAATTTTACCTTCATTCCTTTAAAAAACTTGCTCACCATAAAGACTGAATAAAATCTGTCTCCTGCCCATAGACATCTTAACACTCTACAACTGCAGAGCTGCAGTATACACTCTATGTCTTAAACGTGTGGTACACATGGGATGTACTGTATTATTTTAATGTCACTGGGGAATTTCATAATACCAACCCAAAGACGATGGCAATCAGTTCTAACCTAAGGAAGGCTACCCTTTGTAAAGTACAAGAAAATATTTTTGCAAGTCGACGTAAAACTGATTTTTGTCAGCGTTTAGCCACCTGCATTTATGCTCCACCATGCGTTGTGTTCTGAGCAGATGTAACTACATTCGTGTAGCCATAACGTAGGGTTCTTTTATTGCTCTGGGAGAAGGCTCAACAAACTAAAACACATTAAATATTCGTTCATTCTGTTACATAAGTCAATAAAACATTTACTTTGACACAGTTCTTTGTTACAAGCTATTTTATAATTTACAGTTTCAATTGTTTATGAAAGCATCAATTGATGTACAGATTAACGAACTGTTCTCTTTCAGTACAAAATGCAACGAAAGTGCATTTCATCATGAATTTTAACTGTCACTGTCCCACACCATGATGCTGACTGCTGTCGCTGAGGCTACGAAGTGCGGCAAAATTCTTGCGTGCTCAACACTAGATTGGCTTCATTGTGACTACAGTGCTACATTGAGAGGGAGGCGTTATCCTCTGGAGTGCCTCCCATTAGTTGTTGCGGATTTCAGTGAGCCCTCGATAATGTCTCTGGTATCGATACGCGCTCTCGACTTTGGTGTGACACGAGGATCTCTGGACGATACCACACATTGCATTGTGCCTGGTGGAATGTACATCCCACCAGTAGTATCTATTTCTTCCTATTGCATTCGTGCACTGACAAGGAAACATTCTCAACTGTAAATAAACGATCTTGATGAAACTTGGTGGGTGTGTAGAGGGGGCGAAGTAATGCAACATGTACCTCTTTCTTTGTGCCCAATTTCACATTTAAGTGCTAAAACACACAACGAAAGCTAATTTTGCTTCTTAGATTTAGAGGGAATATCTTATAACCGATAATATATAAAAAAGGTGTTTTATTTAAAACTTGATATGCAGTTAATGATCTTGAAAATTGTATAATCAACTTTTGTAATAAGTAAAATTTTGCAAATTACACCACTATTATTAACTAATTCTGAAAAATGAAAACTTTTTTTCCAACATAAATTAAAGAAGCTTTCAAGCTACAAACAGCCCAGTGTAATAAAGTTGGTTCTTGAAGTACCATTTTCGGAAAATGAGCTGTACACAATATGCTGTCAGAGTATTTTCAACATACGAAATTAAAAAATAAAACATTCATTTCTGTTACAATTGTTTATTTTCTTATACTTTTTATTTTTTGAATTGTTATTTTACGCCTTAGATTCATGGCAATCTTTTGTTTTTAACTTTAACGTTTCACATACATGCATTTTGTTAACTGAGACTAATAAGTAACTCATTACTCTGATGGAAAATAATTACAATAATGATAATCTCCTATATAATGGTTAAAACATAACTGTTTTTACAGCATACAAATAAAAATACAAAATGTCTTTGCATAATATTCATGGCGGAGAAGTCAGTATAGAATAAAATTCAGCAGGAGATCAACCTGCCCTCGCGTACGACGCTCAAAACGCAATTTTTCACACTGACCATCTGCTTCTTCATAGTATTAAAAGAAACTAATGGTGAATTTGGACCCAGCGTTCGAGTATCTCTTTCCGAAGCCCCAAATGTCATTGAGACAGCATCGAAATAATCTGGTAAACAAACGTCCGACCAGGTGAAAAGATATTTGGAAAATGTTTTCTTTCCCAGTGAGGGAGAAAAATTGTAAGGTGTCAGGCAAATCCAACACCTTCCATGAAAACCCTGACATGATAGCAAATCCGACAGTATGTCACATAGTTCCGAATAAATCCTGACATTAAATTAACCAAAGTAATACGATCAATGAGTGAGCAAATGGAATACCACAGACTAACATAAGAACGCCTAAATGCATGTCATACCTTCCCACCGTGAAACAGACGCAGTTCTGAGGGGAGAAAAACGAGAACAGAAGCCGAGGGCACCGAGATCAGAATCGTGTATGCTAGGAGGCCCTAGGATAAGGGACGGACACCCACGTCGCCAGCCAACCGCCAAAAACACCCCCAGCCTATGTTAAAAGATAGAGCCCTCCAGAAGAACAGTATAGATCTCACGATAACACTAAAAGGGCCACACCAGCCACAAATTTTAGCGTGAGACTTTTTCACGTCTCTGTGACGTAGCAAACATTAAAAACATTGCCCCACCACAAAAAGCATAACGTTTCTCATTGGATAGACAGAAGTTTTGTAGGTGGAGCTTAGGGTTAACATTGAGACCCTGATTGGTCAGTTGGAAACACAGCTAGATTCCTTTTTTTCTAAAACCAACTTCGGTAAATTGTAGTAAGGAGAAGTTAGGGGGGAGTTGCTTCCAAGACGGCGAGGTGCGTGGATCTGTGCCGCCCACCACCCCCTGACGCTGCCTAAACACCGACAAGGTAATGAACGCACGCGATGCCGCATTTTTGAGCGCATAAGGCTTCACTCAGAACTGCAGAAGTCTCATCCGTTACATCCCCTTTTTACGTAATACTAGTGTCGATCGTCAATTAAATCTCATGGTGTTCACATTTGCTACTTGAAGTAAAAATCTGAAACGCGATGATTTTTCTGTTATATAATTATTGAGAAGCCTCATCAGCCACTGCGATTTACGACAAGTTAGATAAATAATTAAAGATAATTGAGGGTCACTGTAGACCATTTTGATAGTTTTATCTTTTATGAAACTTAACTTAAATCTAGATTATAGATGTGATATGGCATAGGTCGTCCTTCAATCCATTGTAGAACTTCGAAACCCATTCAGGGAACATTCGTTCACATTTTTGTTGAACGCAGTTGGTTTTTATCATCCTATATTAAAATATTTCCTTTTATCAATAGTGCAATTTATAAACAATGGTTTGTGAGTAGAATAAAATTTCCAATGGTAAACTTAACTGCTTTTTCGACGTTATTTTACCAGCTAATTAAAAATAGGAACGCCTTGAACCCCTTACACTAAATTTAGTTAGTATTAAGATTCTTTTACAGGGAGTGCAGTGGATCTGACGCTGAAATCATTAAGTATTTGGTTATATCATCCCTAGTCTCACTGAACTCTTCTGAACTCTACATGTCATGTGTGGTGTGGCGTCTCCTTACCAGCAACAGGTCCCAGGTACAAACTAGTCAATTCCCTAAAAAACACGCTGAGAGCGTCATTGCGCGAAAGTGGTAGGGAGACATGACTTAGAACAGACACCACGCAGAATATTAGAATATCTGTATTATTGTTAGATTCTTCCGGTATTCACTGTGATAGAATCGCTTAGAGCATTGTACCTGAAGAAGAGGAAGTTGTTCATCTGGTGGCTCGACGGCGCAGATACGAATTTGGGATTTACAACTATACAGTTTTCGATGTTGGAAGAACTTTTGTGAGAAGACTTTCAGATCTAGTTCTGTTGAATGATTATGTTGTCCCGTCTCCACTTGAGAAACAGTACAATGAAACTGCAGCCACTAGTACATAATCAATTCTCTTCGCGCAAGCCTTACAAATGTACTGAAATGTGCTTGAAGCAAATAAGAGTATTTAGAGGATCACCCATGCCACTTTGAAATCGTGATGAATTTTTTCGATTCCCTGTCGTGTATATTGCGTGGATAGATGTCGATCATTTCATGTGCATGGGATAAAAAACTACTTTATCATTATTGTAATTATTTTCTATCATAATAATGAGTTACACATTACTATCAATTAACAAAATGCACCTATGTAAAACAGCAGAAGAAAACCAATAATGAAATAAGGGAAATAGCAATTTAAAACCTAACACAAAAATAAGTAAAATAAATAATTATAACAGTAATGAACATTTGGATATTTTAATTAGGTATGCTGAAAATACGCTGACAGCACATTGTGCGCAGCTAATTTTCTAAAACTGATACTACAGAAAGCAGCTTACATGGATGTAAGAACAATAATTACATATCAACTTTTAAATGATAAACAGGTTCTATATATCATCCTTTCGAAGATATTCCCTCTAAACCTAAAATGCCAGATTACCTTTCGAGCTGTGTTTGATCCGCTGAAAGTGAAACTGGACACAAACAAAAAGTGTGTATTGCATTAAAATGTCCCCTCTACACACACGCTAAGTTTAATCAAGATAGATTATTGACACTTCGGAATGTTCCATTGTGAGTGAGTGCAAAATGACTGTCTGTTCGTCTCCGTAATCGTAGTAATACCTCTTATTTTCTTGATCCCTACAGGATAGTAATGTAATATAATGTAATGGTCCCACAGTCGTCTTCCGACACTGGTCCTGTAACTTTACCCTGTAGCATTTCGCAGGAACTATGTCGCATTTCTTCAGGGATACCCATTTCAGCTCCCCGAGCACTTCTGTCACACTTCCGGATCGGCTTCACCGAGCTGTTACAATCCTGGCCGCGTGTCTCCCAATTTATTCGATGTCTGTTGTCGTGGCTACTCGATGACTCCGAACACTGGAACAACACTCTAGAATTGATCACATTTTCCCGGAACCCTTCCAACATATCTAAGATGTCCACTGGCCTTCCCTAATACTGGTTCTAGGAAATCGTCTCATTTTATATTGTTTCTTAATATTACCCCTAAAACACGGTGTGGCATGCACAAGACATTCACCACTAATCTTGTAATCAGATATTTTCAGGTTCTTTCTCTTTTTCGTAGAACACCATAGGAAACCTGAGGAAAATCCTAGCAGAACTGTGGAAACATGTTTTGGAGAGGTTTTAAGAGTATTTCTGTGTGATTCATTTCCATGGATGTATTTCATTAATACACCGTTACTACATAATCCACTCAGCTCTTTTATTGTTGGTAATTTGATCCACACCACTGGTTTGAGAATTATACTATTTCATCTTCAACGTAGGTGTGGCATTTCCTATCAACGGAGACACTGAAGTGAGCCAAGTGACCCCCGACTTAACCTCATCAAAAACAATTAGTGCTACTGTAAGTATTATGCGTGCCAGTTTCTAGTACACCGGCCCTAGCCAAGTTCGTCCCCTGTCGGTACACATACATGTGTGTTCCCACAGTGCCACTAAGAATGAACCTCCCAGTGGTAAATTTCCATACATTCACTACCTGGTCAAAAATATCTGAACAACTATTAGTGGAGATTATTGTTAAATATCCTCAGTGTTCGCCTTTAGGACGGCTCTAACTCTGCTGAGGACACTTCGATGAGGTGTCAGAATGTCTGTGAAGGAATGGCAGTCCATTCTTCCTCAAGAGCCGAAAACAGAGAATGTAATGATGTTGGATGGTTCAAATGGCTCTAAGCACTGTGGGACTTAACATCTGTCATCAGTCCCCTACCCTTAGAACTAATTGAACCTAACTAACCTAAGGCCATCACACACAACCATGCCCGCGGCAGGATTCGAACCTGCGCCCGGAGCAGCAGCGCGGTTCTGGACTGAAGCCCCTACAACCGCTCGGACACAGAGGCCGGCTACTGATGTTGGACCGTGGGATTTGGAGCGAAGGTGGCGTTCTAAGTAAAATGTGTGCAACTGGAGTCAGGTCGGGACTCTGGACTGCCATGAATTTTTGGAGTGCTGTAGCCCACAAGCAACTGGCTCACCGGTGCACTGTCATGCTGAAACAAACAGTTATCGTCTCCGAACTGTTCCTCTCCTATACGAAATACACAGTTTTGCAAAATGTGTTCATATCCTTCCACATTTAGCGTCTTCTTAAGCACAAAAGGGGACCACACCCTAACTACGAGAACATCCTCATACTGTAACATCACCTCTTCTGTACTTCACTGTTAGAACTAAACGTGGTGATACGTGCCGTTCTTCAGGCATTCGACGAAACCAAACCTTTCCCTCGGATTGAAACGGGGGTATAGCGTGATTCATCACTCAAAATTACTCGTTTCCGATCATCCACTCTCCAGTGGAGTCACGTTACAGTTTTCCTGTTCACAGCGTCGAGCAGCACACAGTAATGTCATTCGTGTTTAGGCATCATTGATTTCGCTTAGCGTGCGAGACTACTTCACGCTCTTGCCGTGAGTTGACATCTTCCGCCATGTCACAAGAAGTCACCGCAACCACTCCATCTCCATCGTTATCTGATGCTGCCAGCTCTCTCTGTCTAGCATGTTAGGATTTTCTCATACATTCAACTCGTTCCCACACTCAGTAGCACAGACGGCGTTTCAGTCACTTTATTACTTTGTACGTTGATTCCCGTTTTCATTAGCTTATCTCTCCCGGTGTCTACTTGGTGTGTAAGTAGCAGTAAAGTGTCAGTGAAGGCTACTCTCGTCTCATTGCTTGAGGATTCTGATAGAATACACCCATTCGTACAACGTTTGAGGATATGCATTGCTGTCGGCGACAGGTACAACGTTCGACGTCAAGACGCTAAAACGACGATGTGGGGCTGGAAGTTGCAGGCAGCGCCGCTACCGAATGGATATACTAGAATAGTATGACGGTATCTACGGTGTAAAGCTTGGATCAGGCGACTAAACCATGTCTAAAGTGGTCATGTATGAAGAAATATAGGTAATGTACTGGCTGAGGGCTGACATTCACGCGAACAACTGGATGTGGTTTTGGCAGCGATCAGTCGCCTTCAGGCTGTCGCCTCGGGTTGTAGCGTTGGCGGAGATACTGGAGCCTCGCATGGGACCCTCAGGTGTTGCTTGCATCGCCAAAGGACTTCACTGCCGAGGCACCTTCTAGTGTACCCGCAGGATGAGTGGCTGGTAGTAATGCGTTCGCGTCGCTCGAACGGAGGACCAATGCAGAGGCTCCTTCAGCTGGTTCCGAGCAGGCACACGGGATGAGGGGTTTACTAGTTGTCGGGAGCTCCAAGCGCGTTATAGAACTCCTTAGGAAAGTAATGTTCAGGGCTCGGAAGAAAACCAATGTGCACTGAGAATGTCTGCCATGGGGCCTCATTCGAGATGTGGAGGCGGCTTTGCCTGCCACTGTCGACCGGAAAGGGGTGCAGTTGTCTGCAATTTGTCGCTCACGTTGGCACCAACGACGCCGGTCACATGGGTTCTGAAGCCATCCTCAGTTCTTGCAGCTGCTAGTGGAGGTGGTGAAGATTGCTAGACTCGTGCACGAGGTGCAGGCAGAGCTCGCAATTTGCATCATCGTTTCCAGAGATGATCAGGGTGCTTTGGTTTGGAACCGAGTGATGGGCCTTAACCATGGCTTCGTCGTCTCTGTGACTGTCGTGGCTGCAGATTCCTGGACCTGCGTTATCGGGTGGTAATTTGCAGGACTCCCCTTGATAGGTCAGGGGTGCACCACAGAAAGGAAGCAGCTACTCGGGTAGCAGAGTACTTGTGGAGTGCAGATGCAAGCTTTTTAGGCTAGGTACTATCATGAACACTCGCCAGTCTGTACACATAAAGGGAAATCAGACCACGTTCAGAGCAAAGACAGTCCGACTTCAAAAATTTTATCAGTAAATTGTCGAAGTATTCGTAACAAAGTTCCCGAATTTAGTGCCCTCCAGAAAAGTTCTCAACGTCGCATTATTGTTGGGACTGAGAGGAGACTAAAACTCGAAGTTAAAAGCTCTCAGATATTTAGCGAGTCTTGAAATGTTATCGGAATGACAGATTAGATGCCACGGGAGGGGGATTGTTCATTGCAGTCGACAAAAATATTGTCTCTACTCAGGTTGAAATTGAGTATGATTATGAAATTGTCTGGTCGCACATAATACGTCTAGATGAAACCAAGATAATTGTTGGATGTTTTTGCCAACCACTCGACTCCACTGTGACAGTTCCAAAGTCATTCAAAGCAAGTCTAACTGGTTGCAGTGCAAGTTGGTCGTGACTTTAACCTATTGTATACAGACTGGGACGTGTGTGGATTCATTGCACGGGATACAGACAGTCTTGTGAAGTTCTTTTGAACACGTTTTCCGAAAACTGTCATGAGCAGGTAATTCGGCAGCCAACACGCAATTGAAGTATCTTACACCTTCTGGCTACAAACAGACCGCAACTTATCGATGGCGTCGGTACAGAGGGGGGAATTAGTGATCATGATGTCTTCCTAGTGGCTTCTGTTACAAAAGTTAATAAAACGATCAAGAGGTCTAGGAGAGTGTTTCTGCTAGAAAGGGCAGATAACCAGTTGTTAGCATCTCACTTTGACAATCAACTGCAATCATTTAGTTACAGAACGATGGACATAGAGGAATTATGGGCAAAATTTAAACAGACTGTAAATCTTAATCTGGACAAGCATGGACCTAATAAATGCATTAAGGATGGAAAAGACCAACCGTGATTTAATAACGAAATTCGGAAAATGCTGAGGAAGCAAAGGCTCTTGTCTTCTCGGTTCAAAAAGGACGCACCAATAAGGTCGGGAAAAGATTAGTAGAGATTCGTGCGTCTGTAAATTTGGAAATTTGTGGTAAGTTCCTATGGGGCCAAACTGCTGAGGTCATCGTTCCCTAGGCTTACACACAACTTAATCTAACTTACGCTAAGGACAACACACACTCCCATGTCCGAGGGAGGAATCGAACCTCCGACGGAGCAAGCTACGCGAACCGTGGCTAGGCTCCCTAGACTACGCTGCTATCCCACGCGAAAAGATCTATGTGTGAAGCATACAACAGCTACCACCGTCAAACCTTGGCTAAAGATATGGTGGAGAACCCGAAAAAATTCTGGTCATATGTAAAATTGCCAAGCTTGTCTAAGGCTTCCATCTAGTCGCTCGTTGACCAGTCTGGTTTGGCATTAGAGGATAGTGAAGGAAGGCCAATTTTTAATTCCACGTTTAAGAAATCTTTCACGCAGGATAACTGTGCAAACGTACCGTCGTTTGACCATCGCACAGAGTCCCGTGTGGATGACATAGTAATGAAATCAGCATCCCTAGCGTAGAGAAACAACTAAAAGTAATGTAAACGTCGTGTGACTAGCGCTTCGCGTCGGGTAGACCGTTCGCCGGGTGCAAGTCTTTCAATTTGACGCTACTTCAGCGACTTGCGCGTAGACGAGGACGAAATGATGATGATTAGGACAACACAACACCCAATCCCTGAAGGGAGAAACTCTCCGACCCAGCCGGGAATCGAACCCGGGCCCTTAGGATTGACGTTCTGTCGTGTTGACCACTCAGCTACCGAAGGCGGACAGAGAAATAACTGACAGATTGAAAACAAATAAGTCTCTAGGTCCGGATGGAAACCCAATTCCATTTTACAGGAGACCGCATGTAGGACGCTACTGCGACCTATCCTTGAGTACTGCTCGAGTGTTTGGGACCTGCACGAGGTCGGATTGAAAGAAGTCATCGAATTGGCTCCTTATTTAGTTTGCATTTATCGTGAATCTCTCGACTAGCGCAAAGTGTGAAGCAACTGGAAAAAGGCGCAGGGCACTCCTGTATATAAAAAGGATGAAAGAACGGAACCTCAAAATTACAGATGAATATCTTTAACATAGGCTTGCTGCAGAATTCTATAACATATTATGAATTAGAATAAGATAAATTTTCTTACAGTCCGAAAAACTTACGTCCACGAGTCAGCAATGCTTTAGAAAGCGTCGCTCGTGCGAAGCTCCGCTTGCTCATTTCTCGCATAATATACTGCAAACTATAGATGAAGGGCAACGGGCTGATTCCATATTTCTAGATTTCCGAAAAGCATTCGACACGCTACCCCACTGCAGATCGTTACGTGCACGCGGAATGGGTTCCCAGATGTGTGACTGGCTCGAAGACTTCTTAAGTAATAGAACCCAGAATGTTGTCCTCGACGGCCTGTGTTCATCGGAGACAGGTGTAATATCAAGAGTGCCCCAAGAAGTGTGATAGGACCGTTGCTATTTTCTGTATACATAAATGATCAGGCAGACTGTGTGGGCAGCATTCTGCGGTTGTTCGCTAATGATGCTGTGGTGTACAGGAAGGTGTCGAAGATACGTGACTTTAGGTTGATACAAGATGATCTAGATAAAATTTCTAGTTGATATGATGAATGGGAGCTGGCTCGTACTGTAGAAAAATGCAAGATAATGCGGATGAGTAGGAAAAAGAAACCTGTAACGTTCGTTTACAGTACTACGTGTATCATTATTGACATAGTCACGTCATTTAAATAGCTGGGCATAATGTTGCGCAGCAGTATGAAATGGAACGAGCGTGTGAGAACTGCTACACGGAAGGCGAATGGTCGACTTAGGTGTATTGGGAGAATTTTAGGAAAGTGTGGTTCATCTTTAAAGGAGACCGCATGTAGGACGCTACTGCGACCTATCCTTGAGTACTGCTCGAGTGTTTGGGACCTGCACGAGGTCGGATTGAAAGAAGTCATCGAAGCATTTCAGAGGCGAACTGCTATATTTGTCACCGGTAGGTTCGATGAGCCTGCAAGTGTTACGGATATGCTTCGGGAGCTAAAGTGGGAACTCCAAGGGAGTAGAAGACATCCATTTAGAAGAATATTACTGAGAAAGTTTAGAGAACCGTCATTTCAATTGACTGCTGAACGATCCTACTGCCACCAACATACATTTCGCGTAGCGACCACGAAGATAACATACGAGAAATTATTGGCTCGTTCAGAGGCATATAGACAGTCGTTTTTTCGTCGCTCTGTCTGCCAGTGGAACGGGAAAGGAAACGACTAGTTGTGGTACAGGGTACCCTCCACCATGCGCCGCATGGTGGCTTGCGGAGTATGTATGTAGGTGTACATGTATGACGAATGTAAAACATATTGGTCTCGTTTTACAGCTCTATGAATGTGTTACATAACTTCGAAAACGCTCTGTCATTGTGCTGCATAGGTACCAAGCTATTCACAGAAAAACTTAAAAACATGGTTGAAAATATTATTATTTCTCATTTTGGTAACATAACTCAGAAAAAATATAGACATTGGAAAGTAAATACAGTATAAAAATGCATTTTGTTGTTTTCCAAATGATTATTAAGTTCAAATAATGCACGGGAAGATGCAACAATTAAATATTCGATTCGTCAAAATAGCCACCCTTTGCTTTCATCACTGCCTTACGCACTCTCGGCATGCGCTGCGTCAGTTTTGAAAAGGTTTCAGTTGGAATTAATCTCCATTCTTGCTGCAGGACCTCCCACAATTGTGACCCACTCATGATTTCCCGTTTTCGGACCCTCCTGTACAATTCATCCCATAGCAGCTCGATTGGGATACAATCCGAGGATTGGGGCGGCCATTCCATGTTTTTCAATATTTTACGAACTTCTAGAGACTTCACAGAGTTCTGACACAAGCGAGACTTATGTTTCGGGTCGTTGCCTTGCTGCAAGACAAACTCTTTTCCAAACAGACGCAAACCAGATGTCTTAGCATGTCACTGGAGAATTGCATGGTAATCCTTTGGGTTCAGTTTTCCATCTAGTTTCACAAAATCTCCGACTTTATTCCCTCCAAAGGATCCCCATGCCATCACCGAACCCCCTCCAAGCTTTACAGTTGGAATTACGCACTGAGGATTCAAGCGTTCATGGGGTAAACGGCGTACAAATTGACGGCGTTTACTTCAAAATATTTCGAACTAGCATTTATCAGTGAATAAGAGGCTCTTTCCCAACCCCCGCGGTCCAATGTTGATGTGTCTTAGCCCACTGAAGCCTTTTCTTCTTGTTAACAGGGTGCAACAGTGGTTTCCTTGTTGCTACATAACCTCGGAGGTTGTCTGCCAGGCGTAGTCTCACTGTTGACTCACTCACCGGTGTACCCCTCGTTGCGTTTAGTTCAGCAGTCAATTCACGGACAGTTTTCAATCTGTTGCGTTTACCGGTCACTACCAAATACTTCTTCTGGCGTTCTGATATTTTCCTGGGTGCACCTGAGCGAGGACGATCTCCATAGGAGACTGTTTCTCGATGCCGGTGTGTGGGTTTGACAACTCCGCAGATGGAAATCATCAGTTTCTTTGCCATTTGTCGGACACTATTGTCTTCTTGGTGCAAAGTGATTAACATTACCCGTGATTCATAAGGAATCTGGCACTTTGGGGCCATTTTCAATTGCTTTCGCGGCGTGTTATACCTTTCTACAAGTGGACAGAAATGTAAACATCGTACCTCTACATAGCCATGCGGTCTAATCGCGCCACCTGGCGTGTTTAGTAGAAATGCTTGGACAGGTAACATCGGTTTATATAAAACGGAGCAATACTAGTATGTTCCAATGTGAATGTATATGTACAATAATTAAGTTTACAATACCGTACGTGTCTTTATTAACCGTTAATTGAGCTTGCTTTTTCGTACTGTAACCAATATCTCACATAGATCACTTCCAACTTGCTCCATTGTAATACGCAGCATGGTGTTTCCAAACTTATGGGAGGCAGTATATATTGCCAAAAAACGATTTTCAACTACTCCTCTATAATTTGATGCCAAAAGGATCTTTTTATGTTAATTCTGTGGGTGTTTGTAGCCGTTCAAAAAATTACTCCAGAATTTCTTACGGTGGCCATATTTGTGACTTCATAATCCCGATACCACAGCCCAGAGTTTCGGGGACTTTTGGTATGTTAACTAGGACATCAAATTGAGACTATTGCAAAAGGTTTCATCTCTCCCCTAGTTTTTTCCTGTTCATTACTTAAAAGTCTTGGACTAAAAAGCGATACAAAAGCAGTACTGCAGTATTGCTGTAACATTTATTAATTATGATACAGATTGAGACGAAGTACATTTGGAGTTAATTATTGATAAATTCTTTTTATTAAATCTTCAAAAGTTACGACAGTGTAATTTTCTTATGTAGCTACTCACATTTAACTACACACTCCAGACATGCAGCTGAAACCGCCTGTGCTTCATTTCCGTGGAGATAATGGAAAAATTCCATTGACAACTGCTTGAAGTGCCACTGCACTTATTTAATAAAATAATGACCTCCTCCAACGAATTTTTGCAAAACAACTTCATTCTGCCCCGCTGAAGTGAGTTGTAGGTCCTCTCATCAAGTTTTCATGGATTCTGGAAGCGTGTACCATCCACTTCGTCTCCTAAAATTAAATGATTAAACTGGTTTTCTCTTAGTATTTGGGATAAATCAGAGTTTTTTTCATATTCTAGCGTCAACTACAGGTCTAGGCCATGAAGAATTGACAAAAGTGTACATTTAACGTTGTATCTGGCTTCACAGGCCAGGATTCGAACACACAGGAACGGTAAATACAGTTTACAAGGTAGAAGATAATTATACATGGTTCAGTACGCCACAACAAGAAGAAAGTATGATTTAAACTATTTACAGCTTGCCACCTGCCGTTAGCGTTTCTTTAAGCGGGAAAGTGGACAGAGGGTGAGGCGGATGAAGGATTGGAGTTGGGTGGGGTCACACCCTGTTGTTTTCATTCAATATGAAAGACAAACGTACATAACTGATGCTTAATACTTGCACAAGAAAAACGAAGTCAGTTGTTGAAGTTCCACAAGCGAGTCCGAAGATGAAACTATATAATTTGGAAATCGATTATACGAATTCAGTGCCAATAATATCACAGGTGATCTGATTAACAAATAACAACCTCTTAATCTAAGAGGGTTACGCAGAAGGTAATGCACCGCATTTTTTTCTCAGCCGAAAACAAAGCTACGAATGCGAGACGCAACGGATGTGTTATTTGAAGTCTCCTGAGTGAGCACGTCAAGTTTCCGTCAGTTCCCACAGATAGCGTAGCTGCAGGACAGTTTCAAAATGGCGTCTGTAGGTGAGTATGTTACAAGCAACGTATCGTTTCAAAATGGCGTCTGTAGGTGAGTACGTTACAAGCAACGTACCGTCATTGAATTTCTCACTGCAGGGAAAGAAACTGTGGGGAATATTCAGAAATGCTTGTGCAAAGCCTGTGTAGCATCTGCTGCTGACAGAAGTACAGTTAGTCGCTGGAGAGGGAGAATGAGGTCAACAGAAGGCGGTTTGGAAGAGCTCCACAATTTGCATGTTACACCTGACATGTTGCAGCGAGTTGATGTTGTCATTCGAGAGGACAGACGCATTACCATTCGGCAGTTGGCACTGTATCTGTAAATCAGCAAGATATTCGATAGTTTGCGCAAGATGGGTCCCGCGGTGGATCACAAATTGCACAGAAAAAAACATTTTTCTCGATTTGTTGCAACGTTTAGAAGCTGAGGGAGAGGCCTTTTTGTCCCGGATTGTGACAGGTGATGAAACCTGGGTTCACCCTTTTGAGCCCGAAAAAAAACCACAGTTGTTGGAATGGCACTATTTCCAGTCTCCATTGAAGAAAAAAATTAAAAGCATCTGCTTCCGCCGGTAGGGTCATGATCATCGTGTTCTGGGACTGAGAAAGTGTGATTCTCATTGAAGTGATGCCAAGAAGCGTACCATAAATTCAGAAGCATATTTCAACACATTAACAAAACTCAAGACAAGCTTCCGGCGACTTTGGCGCCACAGTAACCCCGGATATGTTTTGCTGCAACACGATAACGCTCGGCCCCACACAACTCTGAGGACCGCTGAGTACATAGAAAAACACGGTTGGATTGTGTCATCCCATCCACCCTACAGCCCTGACCAAGCCCACTCGGACTTTCACTTGTTTGGGCCATGAAAGAATCCCATTCGTGGAAGACATTTTGAGGACGATGAAGAAGTGATTCACACAATGAAGCACTGGCTGCGCCACCAGAGTAAGGATTGATAGCGACAGGGCATACACTCCCTAGTTTCGCGCTAGAGGAAGAACGTAGAACGAGATGGATATTACGTGAAAAAATAGGGTGTGTAGATAAAACACCATTCTTTCGTCTGTGTAGTCCGCATCTCATGGTCTCGCGGTCGCGTTCTCGCTTCCCGAGCGCGGGGTCCTGGGTTCGTTTCCCGCTGGTGTCAGGGATTTTCATCTGTCTCGGCATGACTGTTTGTGTATCCTTCATCATTTCATCATCATTCATGAAAATGGCGAGATTGGACTGAGCAAAGTTTGGGAATTGGTACGGGCGCTGATAACCGCGCAGTTGAGCGCCCCACAAACCAAACATCATCATCATCATCATCATCGTGTGTGTAGTTCTCATTACGTTCAATAAATAACTGTTGAAGGAAAAATGCGGTGCATTACTTTCTGGACAGCCCCTGTAGTTTTAAGAGCAGTATGGCTTAGCCGAATCGCCTAGAAGGTTTTCCTTCAGTGATAATAACCACGAAAGCCTATAAACTTGAGAGAAACTATTGGCTGAGAGAACATCGCGCCCACGGACGTAAAGCTGTAGCTATGTTAACATCGGGTAAGGCAGCGACTTCACAGCGCAGCACCCTTGCGATAAAAAGACCACTTGAGACGCTGGCGCCCCCCGTGACTGTGGGGAGATGTTGATTAGCGTCTGGCTCGGTGGCGGGAGAGGCGGCGGGCCAAAGGCATTCCGCGCGCTGCACGCCACGCTACACGACGCGAAACACCGGCCTCGGCTACTCAATTAGGCTGATGAAGGCAGCAGACCGTAAGCCGATTACACGCGCTGGCCGCTTCTGCCCGCACGCCGCGGGGCTTCGGAGTTCCGGAACAGCCACAAAGAGTCCAGTCTGGCCAACACCTACCTACAGTTCTGCGGCACTCCGCCAACGAGCTTTATTGCGAGTGAAGAGATTATCCACGTTACCCTGTTATTTAAGCTTGCTGCTTTCCACGAAATCAAGTAGTTCTGCGATGAAGACTATTACTGCGTCTCTTTAATATAAAACCAGAGTAGATTACAACGGAATGTACCTATTTCACAGAACAGATTCTCAGCTTATGTAGAAAGCTTATATAGTAGGTGAACTGTAGGCTCTGAAGTATCGGGGCACTCCTAAGCAATGCCGAATTCACTACTGGATACCACGAGAGGCGGGCCCGCAGTGTAGAAGGAGGAAGGGAGTAGCGTGTTGTCAGCAGAAAAGCAAGAACGCCGGAACAGGTTGGTCAGGACAACTCACTTTCTTCGAACGTAGAAATATTAAAAAAGGTAGAAAGATTTTTCTGTTTAGCAAAAGTGACAAAAAGCAGATTTCAGAGTACTTGACGACTCAGCACAAAAGTTTTATCTCAAGTATAGGATCGAGGATCAGTGGACAAAGTTCAAAACCATCGTACAGTATGCATTAGATGAGTACGTGCCAAACAAGACCGTAAGAGATGGAAAAGTGCCACCGTGGTACAACAAGAGAGTTAGAAAACTGCTGCGGAAGCAAATGGAACTTCACAGTAAACATAAACATAGCCAAAGCCTCGCAGACAAAGAAAAATTACACGAAGCGAAATGTAGTGTGAGGAGGGCTATGCGAGAGGCGTTCAGCGAATTCGAAAGTAAAGTTCTATGTACTGACTTGGTAAAAAATGCTAAGAAATTTTGGTCATATGTCAAAACGGTAGGTGGATCAAAACAAAATGTCCAGACACTCTGTGACCAAAATGGTACTGAAACAGAGGATGACAGACTAAAGGCCGAAATACTAAATGTCATTCTCCAAAGCTGATTCACAGAGGATGACTGCACTGTATTTCCTTCTCTAGATTTTCGCACAGATGACAAAATGGAAGATATCGAAATAGATGACAGAGGGGTAGAAAAACCATTAAAATCGCTCAAAAGACGAAAGGCCGCTGGACCTGATGGGATACCAGTTCGATTTTACACAGAGTACGCGAAGGAACTTGCCCCTCGACCCCCCCCCCCCCCCCTTCTAGCAGCGGTGTACCGTAGGTCGTCAGAAGAGCGTAGTGTTCCAACAGATTGGAAAAGGGCACAGGTCATCCCCGTTTCCAAGAAGGGACGTCGAACAGATGTGCAGAACTATAGACCTATATCTCTAGCGTCGATCAGTTGTAGAATTTTGGAACACGTATTATGTTCGAGTATAATTACTTCTCTGGAGAATAGGAATCTACTCTGTAGAAATCAGCATGGGTTTCGAAAAAGACGGTCGTGTGAAACCCAGATCGCGCTATTCGTCCACGAGACTCAGAGGGCCATAGACATGGGTTACCAGGTAGATGCCGTGTTTCTTGACTTCCGCAAGGTGTTTGATACAGTTCCCCGCAGTCGTTTAATGAACAAAGTAAGAGCACATGGACTACCAGGCCAGTTGTGTGATTGGATTGAAGAGTTATTACATAACAGAACGCAGCATGTCATTCTCAATGGAGAGAAGTCTTCCGAAGTAAGAGTGATTTCAGGAGTGTCGCAGGAGGGTGTCGTAGGACCGTTGCTATTCACAATAGCAATATATATAAAGGACCTTGTGGATAACATCGGAAGTTCACTGAGGCTTTTTGCGGAAAATGATGTAGTATATCGAGAGGTTGTAAAAATGGAAAATTGTACTGAAATGCAACGAATTGACGCGTGGTTCAGCGAATGGCAATTGAATAACAATGTAGACAAGTGTAATGTGCTGCGAATACATAGAAAGAAAGATCCCTTATCATTTAGCTACAATATAGCAGGTCAGCTATTGGAAGCAGATTATTCCATAAATTATCTGGAAGTAGGCGTTAGGAGTGATTTAAAATGGAATGACCATATAGGTGTGGCCGAGCGGATCTAGGCGCTTCAGTCTGGAACCGCGCGACCGATACCGTTGCAGGTTCGAATCCTGCCTCTGGCATGGATGTGTATGATGTCCTTAGGTTAGTTAGGTTTAAGTAGTTTTAAGTTCTAGGGGACTGATGACCTCAGAAGTTAAGTCCCATAGTGCTCAGAGCCATTTGAACCAGTTTTTGAAATGACCATATAAAATTAATCGTCGATAAGACAGATATCAGACTGAGATTCATTGGAAGAATCCTAAGGAAATACAGTCCGAAAACAAAGGATATAGTTTACACTACACTTGTTCGCCCACTGCTTGAATATTGCTCACCGGTGTGGAATCCGTTCCAGACAGGGTAGATAGAAGAGATAGAGAAGATCCAACGGAGAGCAGCGCGCTTCGTTACAGGTTCATTTGTTGTTGTTGTTGTTGTTGTGGTCTTCAGTCCTGAGACAGGTTTGATACAGCTCTCCATGCTAATCTATCCTGTGCAAGCTTCCTCATCTCCCAGTACCTACTGCAACCTACATCCTTCTGAATCTGCTTAATGTATTCATCTCTTGGTCTCCCTCTACGATTTCTACCCAATACGCTGCCCTCCAACACTAAATTGGTGATCCCTTGATGCCTCAAAACATGTCCTACCAACCGATCCCTTCTTCTGGTCAAGTTGTGCCACAAACGTCTCTTCTCCCCAATCCTATTCAATACCTCCTCATTAGTTATGTGATCTACCCATCTAATCTTCAGCATTCTTCTGTAGCACCACGTTTCGAAAGCTTCTATTCTCTTCTTGTTTAAACTATTAACCGTCCATGTTTCACTTCCATACAAGGCCACACTCCATACAAATACTTTCAGAAACGACTTCCTGACACTTAAATCTATACTCGATGTTAACAAATTTCTCTTCTTCAGAAACGCTTTCCTTGCCATTGCCAGTCTACATTTTATATCCTCTCTACTTCGACCATCATCAGTTATTTTGCTCCCCAAATAGCAAAACTCCTTTACTACTTTAAGTGTCTCATTTCCTAATCTAATTCCCTCAGCATCACCCGACTTAATTCGACTACATTCCATTATCCTTGTTTTGCTTTTGTTGATGTTCATCTTATATCCTCCTTTAAAGACGCTGTCCATTCCATTCAACTGCTCTTCCAAGTCCTTTGCTGTCTCTGACAGAATTACAATGTCATCGGCGAACCTCAAAGTTTTTATTTCTTCTCCATGGATTTTAATACCTACTCCGAATTTTTCTTTTGTTTCCTTCACTGCTTGCTCAATATACAGATTGAATAACATCGGGGACAGGCTACAACCCTGTCTTACTCCCACCCCAACAACTGCTTCCCTTTCATGTCCCTCGACTCTTATAACTGTCATCAGGTTTCTGTACAAATTATAAATAGCCTTTCGCTCCCTGTATTTTACCCCTGCCATCTTTAGAGTTTGAAAGAGAGTATTCCAGTCAACATTGTCAAAAGCTTTCTCTAAGTCTAAAAATGCTAGAAACGTAGGTTTGCCTTTCCTTAATCTTTCTTCTAAGATAAGTCGTAAGGTCAGTATTGCCTCACGTGTTCCAGTATTTCTACGGAATCCAAACTGATCTTCCCCGAGGTCGGCTTCTACTAGTTTTTCCATTCGTCTGTAAAGCATTCGTGTTAGTATTTTGCAGCTGTGGCTTATTAAACTGATTGTTTGGTCATTTTCACATCTGTCAACACCTGCTTTCTTTGAGATTGGAATTATTAGATTCTTCTTGAAGTCTGAGGGTATTTCGCCTGTTTCATACATCTTGCTCAGTTTCGTCAGGACTGACTCTCCCAAGGCCGTCAGTAGTTCCAATGGAATGTTGTCTACTCCTGAGGCCTTGTTTCGACTCAGATCTTTCAGTGCTCTGTCAAACTCTTCACGCAGTATCGTATCTCCCATTTCATCTTCATCTACATCCTCTTCCATTTCCATAATATTGTCCTCAAGTACATCGCCCTTGTATAGACCTTCTATATACTCCTTCCACCTTTCTGCTTTCCCTTCTTTGCTTAGAACTGGGTTTCCATCTGAGCTCTTGATGCTCATACAAGTGGTTCTCTTATCTCCAAAGGTCTCTTTAATTTTCCTGTAGGCAGTATCTATCTTACCCCTAGTGAGATAAGCCTCTACATCCTTACATTTGTCCTCCAGCCATCCCTGCTGAGCCATTTTGCACTTCCTGTCGATCCCACTTTTGAGACGTTTGTATTCCTTTTTGCCTGCTTCATTTACTGCATTTTTATGTTTTCTCCTTTCATCAATCAAATTCAATATTTCTTCTGTTACCCAAGGTTTTCTTCTAGCCCTCGTCTTTTTACCTACTTGATCCTCTGCTGTCTTCACTACTTCATCCCTCAAAACTACCCATTCTTCTTCTACTGTATTTCTTTCCCCCATTCCTGTCAATTGTTCCCTTATGCTCTCCCTGAAACTCTCTACAACCTCTGGTTCTTTCAGTTTATCCAGGTCCCATCTCCTTAAATTCCCACCTTTTTGCAGTTTCTTCAGTTTTAATCTACAGGTCATAACCAATAGATTGTGGTCAGAGTCCACATCTGCCCCTGGAAATGTCTTACAATTTAATACCTGGTTCCTAAATCTCTGTCTTACCATTATAGAATCTATCTGATACCTTTTAGTATCTCCAGGGTTCTTCCATGTATACAATCTTCTTTCATGATTCTTAAACCAAGTGTTAGCTATGATTAAGTTGTGCTCTGTGCAAAATTCATTTAGTAATCGCCAAAGCGTAACGGAGATGATAGATAAACTCCAGTGGAAGACTCTGCAAGAGAGACGCTCAGTAGCTCTGGACGGGCTATTGTTGAAGGTTCGAGAACGTAACTCACCGAGGAGTCAAGTAGTACTTTGCTCCGTCCTACGTATATCTCGCGAAGAGACGATGAGGATAAAATCAGAGAGATTAGAGCCTACACAGAGGCATACCGACAATCTTTCTTTCCACGAACAATACGAGACTGGAATAGAAGGGAGAACCAATAAAGGTATTCAAGGTACCCTCCGCCACACACCGTCAGGTGGCTTGCGGAGTGTAGATGTAGCCGTTGGACGACATCTGACTGAGAAATCCATCAGGGAAATTTCAACCCTTTAAAGCTTCAAGTCGACTGTTGGTGAAGAGACTGTTGTTGCGTACGACTTTGTATGGAACGGCAAGGAGAGGCGGGCAACAGAGAGGTGCGGTAACTGTCGTCGAAGGAAAGTTGGATAAGAGCTGAAATGATCAGCCAACGAGTTATCACAGTAACTAGAAGGTTTACTTAACTTCTATTTCTCCAAGTGTACGAAGACTCATTACAAATAATGCATCAGGAGATATCAAAATGCCAACAAGGATGGGGCACACTAAACTAAACCACAAATGATGGATTTGGAGCCGCGATTAGGCGGCCTCTGTGTAGTGTCACGGGGCATCTAGCGAAGAGGCTCCAAGCGCAAGTCGGGGGAGTGGCTGGTACCGGCCGTCCTATATCGCGGCGGCAGAGGTCCCTTACAGAAGAGAGCCACTAGAGGCGTGGCTAAATGGGCGTGCACCATTGGGTCACTGATTATCACATGACCGCTAACGACATGTGAAGGTAACTTGCAAGTCCGTTGGCAACTTTGACGCCCATGGAGTGATACTGATACGTGATACCAGAATTGTGAAATGTAACTGCAAAGACACAACCAAACATAAACCAAATCATGCAAACGTCGTGTAGTAACAGACAGGAAATGTCAAATTTTGTGGTTGGTGCTTGTAAAAAATCGTATGTAATCACTAGAAGCAGCCAATCTGGACTTCCAAGGTGTTACTAGAATTCAAACTAGCTCAATGACTGTGTGTATCGAGTTTAAGAGAATGGGGTAGAATGGTTGACCAGCTTCTCATAAACCACATATGCACTGTGTAATAAAAAGTATCCGAACATTGCCAAAAACATATTTTTTTCATATTATGTGCCTTGTACTGCTACTTACTGCCTCGTACTCCACATGAGCGACTTGAGAGTCATTAGTTATCTTGAGACACCAGAATGCAGCGCTCCGCGGAGATCACGGACTTCGAACGTGGCCAGGTGATTGGATGTCATTTCCGTCATACGTCTGTACGAGAGATTTCCACACTCCTAACCACCCCTAGGTCCACTGTTTCTGATGTGATAGTGAAGTGCAAACGTGAAGGGACATGTAAAGCACAAACGCGTACAGGCCCACGTCGTCTGTTGACTGACAGAGACTGCAGACAGTTGAAGAAGGTCTAATGTGTAATAGGCAGACATCTATCCAGACCGTCACACAGGAATTCCAAACTGCAACAGAGTCCACTGCAAGTACTACGACAGTTAGGCAGGAGGTGAGAAAACTTGGATTTCATGGTCGAGCGTCTGCTCATAAGCCACACATCACGTCGGTAAAGGCCACACGACTCCTCGCTTGGTGTAAGGAGCGTAAACATTGGACGATTGAATAATGGAAAAACGTTGTGTAAAGTGACGAATCACGGTACATAACCTGATGATTCCATGGCAGGGTATGGGTATGGCGAATGCCCAATGAATGTCATCTGACAGAGTGTGTAGTGCCAACAGTAAAATTCGGAGGCGGTGGTGTTAGGGTGTGGTCGCACTTTTCATGGAGGTGTCTCCCACCCCTTGTTGTTTTGCGTGGCATTATCACAGTACAGGCCTACATTGATGTCTTAAGCACCTTCTTGCTTCCCACTGTTGAAGAGCATTTCGGGGATGGCGATTACATCTTACAACACGATCGAGCACCTGTTCATCAAGCACGGTGTGTGGCGGAGTGGTTACACGACAATAACATCCCTGTAATGGACTGACTTACACATAGTCCTGACCTAAATCCTATAGAACACCTTTTTGACGTTTTGGAACGCCGACTTCGTACCAGACCTCACCGACCGACATGGATACCTCTCCTCAGTGCAGCACTCCGTGAAGAGTGGGCTGCAATTCCCCAAGAAACCTTCCAGCACCTGATTGAACGTATGCCTGCGGAAGTGGAAGCTATCAACAAGGCTAAGCGTGGGACGACACTATATTGAATTCCAGCGTTACCGATGGGGGGCACCACGAACTTTTAAGTCATTTTCAGCCATGTGTCTGGATGCTTTTGATCACATAGCCTATCTATTGTCAGCGCTAAGTGTCAAATGAAGTTGTGTAAACAGCGACGCCACTGTACATTGGATGACTGGAAATGAGTGATTTGGAGTGATAAATCACTTTGAACCCTCCAGCAGTCCGATGAAAGTTTCTGCGTTAGGCGAATGCCTGTAGAACATTACATGCCATCATATGCAGTGCCAAGAGTGAAGTAGGAAGGAAGTGATGTTACGGTATGCAGGAGAGCTTCTGCAAAGTTTGGAAGGTAGGAGACGAGACACTGGCAGAAGTAAGGCTGTGAGGACGGGGCGTGAGTCGTGCTTGGGTAGCTCAGATGGTAGAGCACTTGCCCGCGGAAGGCGAAGGTCCCGATTTCAAGTATCGGTCCGGCACACAGTTTTAATCTACTAGGAAGTTTCATGTGGTCTCGTTATTGTTCTTAAGAAAACGGAAGCTGAGGAGGAACATGAACAATTTTAGAGCATTGTTTATTGCTAATAGCAAGGAAAGAGAATGAAGAAGACGAATATTGGTATCTGTATTGGAAATGCATACTGTCATAAAGCAGCAGCTGTGAGGCACGGTTTTTGGACAGTAGCCTTACTGAAAGGGACTGGCCTCCCCTGAGTCTCGATCTGAATCCAACAGAATTGCTTTGCGCTAAGTTAGAACATCGACTACGCTCCACACCCCAGCATCCTACATCACTACATTCTCTGGGTTCTCGCTCTTGAGTAAGAATGTGATGACATTCCTCCGTAGACATTGAGAGACCTCATTGAAAGTGACCTCAGTAGAGTTCAAGCCGTCACAAAGGCAAAAGATGCAGAATCCCATAATCACTAAAATGTATCCAGATACGTTAATCAGAAAGTGTATTTTGTTTATTTCTGCCAGTGTTGCTTGATTTCCTGTAACGTACTTGCGAGGATAAACAAGAGAACATCAATAGTATAATAACAACATAGAAAAGTAAATTAGATAAAACAAGTAAATAATATATTTACTTGACAAAATCGGATTTATATACCACCTGAAATAATTATTCCAGCACATGTATTCAACACCTCAAAACTAAGATCTCCAAAGTCCTTTAAGACTTATTCTGTAATAATGTTGTTACCGTGTACGTTCTTTGTACTTTGTGATAATGTTTCTGTTCTGCTCTATTATCCTTGCACCTCATAGTTTCCAAACGTCATATTTGTTTACAAAATATGACAGTATACATATGATGCGTTACGATAGTGGTCCAAAACCATGTTCTGAAATAGTGTTTTGTTCCTCCACTAGCTGTGCCATAAGTTCCTCCAACACACACACACACACACACACACACACACAAACACGCGCGCGCACTCGCCTGTCGTTGTAACAAACGTAAATCCACCTGATGATGGAGGTTTAAACCTTTGGAACGCGTCGTGGAGATAAACAGTGACTGGTAACAGCAAACTTGTTATTTTATTTAACAAAATTACGAAATTTCTGTAAAAAGTCAAATGTTTTGAGAAATAAATTTCCTAAAAAGTAGAAATAAACGAGTGATTAGATGCACCTCATTTGCTAATCATGATATCGAGAATCATTTACAGGTACATCAAATGTTTCCCTAGTCTATTTTATTTCGTTCTTTTAGAAAAATTATATCATAAAACAATTACTGCTCATTATGTTCAGTCTTCTAAAATTTTCTGATTCTGTTCAAAAAGCATTATCTTATTGACACATCGCTTGCTTCCTACCGTCTGCTGTTCCCCAAACGTCCTGAATTTAGTACGTGATTCTAAGGCAAGAAATTTTCGGTTAAATATCTCATCGGTGTAACTAGTGATAGTCAAACAAGTTCCGTCTTGACATCTCTTTTCTGTTTCTAGGGAGTGCTGTTCTCGAAATGCCAAAAATGTAATATTTGATCCTGAGGAAACCTTCTTGACAGTTAAATGTTACACCAAAGTAACTTTTCATGCACCAAACAGTTAGTTCGTGGAGAGACGGACTTCTTGACACTTCATTTAAATACATGCAGCAGCTTTTAGTGAATTACTTCCATTTCACTCAAATCACAAATGAAGTTTTTGTTGAAGCTTCCTGGCAGATTAAAACTGTGTGCCCGACCGAGACTCGAACTCGGGACCTTTGCCTTTCGCGGGCAAGTGCTCTACCATCTGAGCTACCCAAGCACGACTCACGCCCGGTACTCACAGCTTTACTTCTGCCAGTATCTCGTCTCCTACCTTCCAAACTTTACAGAAGCTTTCCTGCGAACCTTGCAGAACTAGCACTCCTGAAAGAAAGGATACTGCGGAGACATGGCTTAGCCACAGCCAGGGGATTGTTTCCAGAATGAGATTTTCACTCTGCAGCGGAGTGTGCGCTGATATGGAACTTCCTGGCAGAATAAACATTCTGGAAACAATCCCCAGGCTGTGGCTAAGTCATGTCTCCGCAGTACCCTTTCTTTTAGGAGTGCTAGTTCTGCAAGGTTCGCAGGAGAGCTTCTGTAAAGTTTGGAAGGTAGGAGACGAGATACTGGCAGAAGTAAAGCTGTGAGTACCGGGCGTGAGTCGTGCTTCGGTAGCTCAGATGGTAGAGCATTTGCCCGCGAAAGGCAAGGGTCTCGAGTTCGAGTCTCGGTCGGGCACACAGTTTTAATCTGACAGGAAGTTTCATATCAGCGCACACTCCGCTGCAGAGTGAAAATCTCATTCTGGAAACATCCCCCAGGCTGTGGCTAAGCCATGTCTCCGCAATATCCTTTCTTTCAGGAGTGCTAGTTCTGCTAGGTTCGCAGGAGAGCTTCTGTAAAGATTGGAAGGTAGGAGACGAGGTACTGGCAGAAGTAAAGCTGTGAGTACCGGACGTGAGTCGTGCTTCGGTAGCTCAGATGGTAGAGCACTTACCCGCGAAAGGCAAAGGTCCCGAGTTCGAGTCTCGGTCGGGCACACAGTTTTAATCTGCCAGGAAGTTTCATATCAGCGCACACTCCGCTGCAGAGTGAAAATCTCATTCTGGAAGTTTTTGTTAATTACCGAAATTACTTTGAAGCAATTAATTCTTTTTCAATACGCGCTGGTTAATTTGATACTACACTGTATCTTCCCTAATGTGCGTTTGACGTTCGGCTATGAATATTCGCACATCAAATTTTCCCTCAAGACTTAAAGTTTTTCTTAATTATTCTGATCAGTTGCAAGAACTACAAATTCTTTTTCTTGTAAACCTAGATCTTCCGCTGATTACTTTGATACCCGTTTGCCAATTTCGTCCTCTTCGTTTGACTTTGAAAATTCGGACAAAAACCCACTGTTTAATTGATAGGAAGTCTTGTTTTCTTTTTGCTCAAATATTTGACCAACGGAGAAACAAAACACATAAAAAGGCGTCAGTATCGAAAACTGATACACACAACGCTGTACGATGGTAAAAGTGAAAACTTTCGAGTACACGCAGTTCCGCAAAGTAGCCGATTGCGGCAAATTTCAAATGTACAGTTACGATCAAGTGCTGACTTCAGTAGGATTTTATTGTCCCGATTACTAAAAATCTACAGTCTTCAATAAACTCCCCATATAACATAGCTAAAATTCTCCTATGGCCTATGTTTGGCCATCTGGGGCCACTGGCGCCTTCTGCTGCTGATGGGCACTAACACATTCTGCGCTGACATAACATGACATCTAATGCCCAACTATGGCTGGATCGAGTAGGGCCTGTACGGTTGGCTCCATCATCTCCTGACAATCCTCTGTATTTTTCTAGTTTCATTTCATTAGTGCTGTATACAGTAATATCGTTGATACCGTTGAAGAAATGGATCAGCGAACTATATTATATACTCTTGTAACACGTTATAGGATGATTTGTGGGAGTTCAACAGAATTCGTAATACACCGAAGAGGCGAATACATTATTCTATATAAATGGGAGGGGAACACATCTTTTAATAGACACGAGTGTACAGTAATGTGTAGTATGTAAATTGCTAAGTACACCGCTGTGTACAACTTAAGGACAAAAGTAACTTTCGCGTGATGTGTCACTTCCAAGTGGGATAGCTCGATGAAACTTGGATCATACATCATTGGCCCCCAAAATACTATAACAAACGGAAATTTTACAATTGAGCCGTGGCGCTCGTTACTGGCGCGCCAGTCTCTTGGATGTCCATTATCGATCCTTCGATGTTTCTTATCTTTGCTTGCCTTGTAGTTTTCCGCATTCGCGGGGCAGGTGGCAGTTGACGTTTGCTCGGGCCACCTGCTAAGACGCCGCGAGGTACGAGGTGGAAGCAACCACGTATATGTGGAGTTGGTTGTACGCGGTCTGCCGGTTCAGCATGGACGATATGTGTTGGCTGCCTGCCTGTCTGCTCTCCTGATTTTGCTCGCCGTGCCTTGCGACCGCCTAGCTTGGGTTGCTGCCAGGTGTATCCTACAAGAGCCATACCGGACGTCCAGCAGAAGCCAGCAGGAGTTAAGCAGCCTTGTGTTTCTTTAAAGAAAAGGAGCAAATGTATAAGACCTTTTGTAACCAATTTTGGTGGCCTCTTAAGTGTTGCCTTCGCGTTTACACTGCCTCTGGGGAGAGCTAATTCTTTTAAATTTACATAGTTGGGGTAGCCTGTCCTTTATAATCTTTTGGGGGTTTTATTTGAATTTTCTCTTTTGAGTTCCTTCCTTGTGCTCCGTTAAATGTTTACTTGTATAGCGGGAAGTGACTCCTGGTTAAAACTCGGAGAAGGTGTTTGATGTTACTGCCGCTTCCGGCATTTGTCTTTTCAATTAAGTGTTGTCATCCCTTCGAGGGACCTGGTGTCACTCCTCGTTAATTAATGCTGGTTTATGTGTACTTAATTTTGAACTGACCATTTGAATTAATATTTTGGAACGCACTGTAGCACTAAGTCAACCTCATTGTATACCACCTTGTGTCCGGACTAGTACCTTAATTTTCAGTGGCACGAGTTAGCGCCACTACCGGTTTTACTGATGTGCTCCCTTCAAAATCTTGTCTTGTATAAGTTTGCCCCATGTGTGTCTGGGAACACAGAGATGAGCTTTAGTGTGACTGTGTGACTTCAGTGCTAGTCAGTTAATGCAATCTTCATTTTGGCTTGGCTTCCACTGAAGAGTTTCAGTGGAGCGTAGTGTGTTTGATTTGTTATTCATTTAATTACTGTAAGTTTGTTTATTTGACGGCCGCGGTGGCCGTGCGGTTCTAGGCACTCCAGTCCGGAGCCGCGCTGTTGCTACGGTCGCAGGTTCGAATCCTGCCTCGGGCATGGGTGTATGTGATGTCCTTAGGTTAGTTAGGTTTAAGTAGTTCTAAGTTCTAGGGGACTGATGACCACAGCAGTTGAGTCCCATAGTGCTCAGAGCCATTTGAACCATTTTTTTGTTTATTTAATGGGGAGCAAGACATTTAAAGACAGTTGGTATTACCTCCCCTAGTTGCGGGGTGCTGCTAATTCGTTCCAAATGGCATACTACTTATTCATTGGCAAGGCTGTTGATTAGTTGGTTACTGTGAGTTCAAATTCACGCTATTTATTTGTTACCGAAATTGTTGAAGTGTCTGTGTCGTGATTCAATCACTAGCTACGTATTTGAGCTAAACTGATATAAACCTTACATTGCCTCCTTAAAATTTGTTGCCAGCAGAAACCCTTAAGACAACTAAGTTTTGTCACTGCTTATGTTAACCTTTACTGGGAGCAATATTTCATGTAGTTAAAGTTTGTCTTAAAATGTGTATTTCTCTGATGTAATAAACGAGTGATAAAAGAAAAAAGCAAAGGGGCCTGGTCCTTCCCATTGTGTCCGATTCGTAACACGTATCAACAATGTTGTGTTTATTTTCCAGTAAACAGTATAAACAGGTTATAGTAAAGTAGAAACAACGTACAGAATACAGCCTGTACACTACTGCAATATGCATACTGGTGGACAAAAACGTTCTTCGTTTTTCCAGCTTAACGGATTTGCACACACATTGCGACAGCTGGTTAATACAGGGTGTTTCAAAAATGACCGGTATATTTGAAACGGCAATAAAAACTAAACGGGCAGCGATAGAAACACATCGTTTGTTGCAATATGCTTGGGACAACAGCACATTTTCAGGCGGACAAACTTCCGAAATTACAGTAGTTACAATTTTCAACAACAGATGGCGCTGCAAGTGATGTGAAAGATATAGAAGACAACGCAGTCTGTGGGTGCGCCATTCTGTACGTCGTCTTTCTGCTGTAAGCGTGTGCTGTTCACAACGTGCAAGTGTGCTGTAGACAACATGGTTTATTCCTTAGAACAGAGGATTTTTCTGGTGTTGGAATTCCACCGCCTAGAACACAGTGTTGTTGCAACACGACGAAGTTTTCAACGGAGGTTTAATGTAACCAAAGGACCGAAAAGCAATACAATAAAGGATCTGTTTGAAAAATTTCAACGGACTGGGAACGTGACGGATGAACGTGCTGGGAAGGTAGGGCGACCGCGTACGGCAACCACAGAGGGCAACGCGCAGCTAGTGCAGCAGGTGATCCAACAGCGGCCTCGGGTTTCCGTTCGCCGTGTTGCAGCTGCGGTCCAAATGACGCCAACGTCCACGTATCGTCTCATGCGCCAGAGTTTACACCTCTATCCATACAAAATTCAAACGCTGCTACCCCTCAGCGCCGCTACCATTGCTGCACGAGAGACATTCGCTAACGATATAGTGCACAGGATTGATGACGGCGATATGCATGTGGGCAGCATTTGGTTTACTGACGAAGCTTATTTTTACCTGGACGGCTTCGTCAATAAACAGAACTGGCGCATATGGGGAACCGTAAAGCCCCATGTTGCAGTCCCATCGTCCCTGCATCCTCAAAAAGTACTGGTCTGGGCCGCCATTTCTTCCAAAGGAATCATTCGCCCATTTTTCAGATCCGAAACGATTACTGCATCACGCTATCTGGACATTCTTCGTGAATTTGTGGCGGTAGAAACTGCCTTAGACGACACTGCGAACACCTCGTGGTTTATGCAAGATGGTGCCCGGCCACATCGCACGGCCGACGTCTTTAATTTCCTGAATGAATATTTCGATGATCGTGTGATTGCTTTGGGCTATCCGAAACATACAGGAGGCGGCGTGGATTGGCCTCCCTATTCGCCAGACATGAACCCCTGTGACTTCTTTCTGTGGGGACACTTGAAAGACCAGGTGTACCGCCAGAATCCAGAAACAATTGAACAGCTGAAGCAGTACATCTCATCTGCATGTGAAGCCATTCCGCCAGACACGTTGTCAAAGGTTTCGGGTAATTTCATTCAGAGACTACGCCATATTATTGCTACGCATGGTGGATATGTGGAAAATATCGTACTATAGAGTTTCCCAGACCGCAGCGCCATCTGTTGTTGAAAATTGTAACTACTGTAATTTCGAAAGTTTGTCTGCCTGAAAATGTATTGTTGTCCCAAGCATATTGCAACAAACGGTGTATTTCTATCGCTGCTCGTTTAGTTTTTATTGCCGTTTCAAATATACCGGTCATTTTTGAAACACCCTGTATGTCCAGTATAGGGTGTGACCACCTCTGGCAGTAATGCAGGCCTGATAACGATGGGACATGCTGTGAATGATATCATCAACCTCATGTTGAGACAATAATGCCCATTCTTCCTGCAGAGCTGCTTGTAAGTCTTGGGAAAGAGTTGGTGAATGCTGACAAAGTCTGGGCCCGCACAGCTTCTCAAAACCGGCACTAGAGGTCCAAAGATCTTTTCACGGCACCTGACAACAGTTAAGCCTTGCCGATCCGCCCATACAATTTCATCAAGAGGTATTCATGTGGTCAACATAATGACTACTCACAACATTAGGTATCCTCCTCGATATCGGTCCCTTTCGGTAAGGTTTGGGTCACGAAATCGTGTTCCACATTCCCTCCAGATGCGAAGATCGCCCAGTTTTTATTAAATGATAGGCTGTTGTAGGTCTTATGTAACCTGGGGTAGCTCTATTATCCATTGGCCTTGTGCAGTCCACGTTCCCTTGATTGAATTCGGCGAGTCTCCCGTGCCCTTAGTCTTTTTAACGTCTTGTGGCATGCTGCTTCGAATTCGCTTTACTGCGCACTGTATACGTCACAGACAACAACTAGAAACTAGTTTTTTTAAAAAAAATTTCAGTGGAATGTCATCATAACAATTTTGTTTGCGCTTTAGAATCTTTATTGACTGTATTTCTAATTCTGTCCATTTACATTAGGAATTGACGCCTCTCCCTGCGTTTCTTAGATCCGTTCTTGGTATACCCACCGTACCTGTTACTTTATTACCTTTTGACATGCTCCTGTAAATTAACTGTAGTGTACTGCGTATTTGACAGACACATATTTGCAGCTGTCGTTTTTAATTTAAACTAATATTTCTCTCTGGGACCACTTTAAAACTCTAGCTGTTTCTTCACTTTAATGTATCCGATTTCGTTTTATACAGAACATCTAAGATGATTATTCTGACTTAGTTTCACGCCATTGCAAAGTGCCTTCAGCCAGCGACAGACCACGCCCCTTCAGCTGTTCGCGCGTAGTTGTAACCACAGTGCGCCAGTGATGACCCAACATTACAGGTCTTGAGTGTTAACCATTTTGTCATAACATTACTCCACGTGTCGATGTCGTTTGTGGCCATATATTTTATTTCCTTGTTCTGTTAACTATATGAACACAGGTACGATTGCTAATCTTCCAGACTATGAATATTCTGTTACTACTTGTAACAGTTGATAGCCTACTATTACGTACAGTTTTTAATAAATATACCCATTTTCTCCTTTTTCATCAGCCCGATGATGTCATAATCATTGAGACCTGTGGCTGAATTAACAAATACACTGAGGGAAAAAATATCTAGGTACCATACACTACTGGCCATTAAAATTGCTACACCACGAAGATAACGTGCTACAGACGCGAAATTTAACCGACAGGAAGAAGATGCTGCGATATGCAAATAATTAGCTTTTCAGAGCATTCAAACAAGGTTGGCGCCGGTGGCGACACATACAACGTGCTGACATGAGGAAAGTTTCCAACCGATTTCTCATACACAAACAGCAGTTGACCAACGTTGCCTGGTGAAACGTTGTTGTGATGCCTCGTGTAGGGAGGAGAAATGCGTACCATCACGTTTCCGACTTTGATAAAGGTCGGCTTGTAGCCTATCGCGATTGCGGTTTATCGTATCGATACATTGCTGCTCGCGTTGGTCGAGATCCAATGACTCTTAGCACAATATGGAATAGGTGAGTTCAGGATGGTAATACGGAACGCCGTGCTGAATCCAAAGACCTCGTACCACTAGCAGTCGAGATGACAGGCATCTTAACCGCATGGCAGCAACGGATCGTGCAGCCACGTCTCGATCCCTGAGTCAACAGATGGGGACGTTTGCAAGACAACAACGATCTGCACGAACGGTTCGACGACGTTTGCAGCAACATGGATTATCAGCTCGGAGATCATGGCTGCGGTTACCCTTGACGCTGCATCACAGACAGGAGCGCCTGCGACGGTGAACTCAACGACGAACCTGGGTGCACGAATGGCAAAACGTCATTTTTTCGGATGAATCCAGGTTCTGTTTACAGCATCGTGATGTTCGCATCCGTGTTTGGCGACATCGCGGTGAACGCACATTGGAAGCGTGTATTCGTCATCGCAATACTGGCGTATCACCCGGCGTGATGGTATGGGGTGCCATTGGTTACTCGTCTCGGTCACCTCTTGTTGGTATTGACGGCACTTTGAACAGTGGACGTTACATTTCAGATGTGTTACGACCCGTGGCTCCACCCCTCATTCGATCCCTGCGAAACCCTACATTTCAGCAGGATAATGCACCACCGCATGTTGCAGGTCCTGTATGGACCTTTCTGGATACAGAAAATGTTCGACTGCTGCCATGGCCAGCACGTTCTCCAGATCTCTCACCAATTGAAAAGGCCTGGTCAATGGTGGCCGAGCAACTGGCTCGTCACAATACGCCAGTCACTACTCTTGATGAACTGTGGTATCGTGTTGATGCTGCATGGGCAGCTGTACATGTACACGCCATCCAAGCTCTGTTTGACTCAATGCCCAGGTGTATCAAGGCCGTTATTACGGCCAGAGGTGGTTGTTCTGGGTACTGATTTCTCAGGATCTATGCACCAAAATAGCGTGAAAATGTAATCACATGTCAGTTCTAGTATAATATATTTGTCCAATGAATGCCCGTTTATCATGTGCTTTTTTTCTTGGTGTAGCAATTTTAATGGCCAGTAGTGTAATTAAGAGATTAGCATTGCAAGATCACAAGTTAATGTAAGCGGAAGATAATCCACTACAGATGTGAGAATCCAGTAAATTAAAAACGATTGTGACCGGCCACAATATTGAATTCATGGATGGAAACGTCCATTAATTTGCTGTACAGGTGCCGGACGGCAGTTTGTGGGATGAATTTATATGCCTGTCGCTCGATTGGAGACAGATATGGTGATCGAGTAGGGCAAGGCAACATGACGGTACTCTGTAGAGCATGTTGGGTTCAACAGCGGCATGTGAGCGAGTGTTATCCTGCTGGAAAACACCCCCTGAAATACTGTTCGTGAATGGCAGCACAATAGGTCGAATCACCAGACTGACGTACAAATTTGCAGTCACGGTGCATGGGATAACAGCGAGAGGGCTCCTGCTGTCTTACGAAATCGCATCCCAAACCAAAACTCCAGGTGTAGGTCCCGTGTGTGTAATACCCAGACAGGTTGTTTGCAGGCCCTCAAACTGGCTTCCTTCTAACCAACATACGGCCATCACTGGTACCGCGGGAGAACCAGCTTTCATCAGGAAACACAACATATCTCCATCCTGCCTTCCAATGATATCTCGCTTGACACTATTGAAGTCGCAAGTGATGGTGGTTTGGGGTCAGTGGAACGCATACCACACAAGGAACTGGCTCGGAGCTGTCCTTGAAGTAACCGATTTGTAACAGTTCGTTGTGTCACTGTGGTGCCAGCTGCTGCTCAGATCGCTGCTACAGATGCTGTATGATGCGCCAGAGCCATACGCCAAAGACGACAGTCTTCCCACACGATAGTGCCAGGTGGTCGTCCAGAGCTGGGTCTTCTTGCGACCTTACATTCTCATCACCGCTGTCAACAAACATGTACAGTGGCTACATTCCTGCCAAGTCTTTCTGCACTGTCACAGAAGAAACATCCAGCTTCTCGTAGCCCTGTTACACGACCTCGTTGAAACTCATCAGGTGTTAGTAGTGGCGCGTTTCTTGCCTTAAAGGCATTCTTGACTAACATCAAATCACCACGCCCAATCTCAAGGATAATCAACGGTCACGACCGTTACAGCTTCTACTTAAGGCAAGCCTGATGCGTATCCTCAGAGTGGCGCTATTAGCGCCACGTTCATACGCTTGGCGCTAAATCTGAATAGACATCATCTTTCAGATGTAGAAACACGTCTACCAACTTCCATTTATGTCTCACAACTCCTTCTTGGTCTTCCGATCTTTTGTTTCGTCAAGTGTATTTGCTATCAGAAACTGTTGTGGTGTTTACAACGTTTCACTAGCAATGTCGGTTTCAAGAATCCCATCTGAGGCGTCATACGTGTCTGCTGATTTCCTCCAACTGATTTTAGTCTCCTCTGCAGTGTAGTACTAACAACATTAAATCAATCGACAGCAGCCCTATCTGTCAATTCGCCTTCTAAACAGTTGAAACTGTTTGTTTCGTGCTTCATTGCAGTCTCGTACCACTCATGTCGACCCTCGCCAGTAGACTTCTCCTCGAACCTTGTCATCGTTTGAGGAATGTGGGCCGGCCGATGTGGCCGAACGGCTCTAGGCGCTTCAGCCTGGAACCGCGCGACCGCCACGGTTGCAGGTTGTAATCCTGCCTCGGGCATGGATGTGTATGATGTCCTTAGGTTAGTTAGGTTTAAGTAGTTCTAAGTTCTAGGGGCTGACGACCTCAGATGTTAAGTCCCATAGTGCTCAGAGCCATTTTTGAGGAATGTGGTATCAGGAAGGCCACAAAGTGAAATAATAAAAATAAAATTTTCCAATTTCTAAAAAATCAGATCAACGCTAGGGAAAGGAAAGAAAGAGATCGATATGAAGTCCTTGTAGTCCTGCTAGTAAACCGTTTCATTCTTTTATAAGCATACTGAGAATTACTTAGCAGCTAAAATGGGTTACTGCATTTTTCTGCAACGAACTTTACTGTCATTGGGCAACTGTTCTTAAAGACTATCAAAACAAGATAACAGAGGCTGAACTGCGTATTCGTGCTTATATACAGTGGTTTTCTTCTCTGTACATCAATGGAAAAATACATTAAGTATCAATACTAAGTATCCTCCACGACGTACTTCACAGTCGGTGTCTTGTGGCGTATACAGTAGATATACAGTGGTAGATAATAATATCGAGACCCCACAAACGCAACAATTACGATGCGTAATACGACGTAGAAAATCCGTTGGCATTCGTCTCGTAATGTATAAATACAGATCGTGTAAGGGTTTCAGGGAGATCTCATACTATTTTTCCAGCAAAGTAGTGGCAAGATCAGTTGAAGATGACGGATAGTGATCATACAACTTTCTCTCCAATGTATGCCAGAAAGGTTCAGTATCACTCGGATCTGATGACATGTGGACAGTGGACAGTGGAGATGCGACAAATCACTCACATATTCTCAAAACCAGTCGTAACATGCTGCGGTGCGCGGTGAGAATATGTGAGTGATTTGTCGCATCTCCACTGTCCACATGTCATCAGATCTACATGTCGTGGATCCACAGGGTTCTGAGAAAATATGGAAACACCGTGAGAGAGCTGCATGTCTGAACATAAAGGCAGATGTTAGTGAGGCATGCAGCTTGTGCTGTTGCGTACCTGTGCAATGTCCTCAGTACGTTTCAAGAGTCAATCGTGGACATACCAGTGTTACGTGCAGTTCTGAGCGCATTATGTCGCAGCTAAGTGAATTCTAACATGGGAAAATTGAAGGTATTAGTGTGGTAGGCGCTCTCATAACCAAGGGAACCGAAGTGTTTCGTCTTTCAAGAGGCACCGCACCTAAGAGTTACACTGCGGACAGGGAAAGCGAAAGAACATCGCCCGTTAAGTCACAAGGCAGACGAAGGTTTATGTTGAGTAATCGTGATGGACGTGTTCGAACATTACTAATTACCTTGAAGGGAACGGTCTATTGACACACAGTCAATATGGGTTTAGAAAATATCGTTCCTGTGAAACACGACTAGCTCGTTATTAACATGAAGTGCTGAGTGCTATTGACAAAGGATTTCAGATCGATTCCGTATTCCTGGATTTCCGGAAGGCTTTTGACGCTGAGCACACAAGCGCCTCGTAGTGAAATTGCGTGTTTATGGAATATCGTCTCAGTTATGTGACTGGATTTCCTATTTCTTGTCAGAGAGGTCACAGTTCGTAGTAATTGACGGAAAATCATCGATTAAAACAGAAGTGATTTCTGGCGTTCCCCAAGGTAGTGTTATAGGCCCTTTACTGTTCCTTATCTATATAAACGATTTGGAAGACAATCTGAGCAGCTGTCTTCGGTTGTTTGCAGATGACCATGTCGTTTATCGACTAATAAAGTCATCAGAAGATCAAAACAAACTGCAAAACAATATCTGAATGGTGCGAAAAGTGGCAGGTGACCCTAAATAACGAAGAGTGTGCGGTCATCCACATGAGTGCTAAAAGGAACTCGTTAAACTTCGGTTACACGATAAATCAGGCTAATCTAAAAGCCGTAAATTCAACTAAATACCTAGGTATTACAATTACGAACAACTTAAATTGTAAAGAACACACAGAAAATGTTGTGGGGAAAGTTAAACAAAGACTGCGTTTTATTGGCAGGACACTTAGAAAATGTAACAGACCTACTAAGGAGACTGCCTACACTACGCTTTTCCGTCCTCTTTCAGAACGCTGCTGCGCGGTGTGCCATCCTTAGCAGATAGGACTTACGGAGTGCATCGAAGAAGTTGAAAGAAGGGCAGCACGTTTTGTATTATCGCGAAATGTGGGAGAGAGTGTCACAGAAATGATACAGGATTTGGGCTGGAAATAATTAAAAGAAAGGCGTTTTTCGTTGCGACGAAATCTTCTCACGAAAGTCACCAACTTTAACCACCGAATGCAAAAATATTTTGTTCACACCGACCTATATAGAGAGGAACGTCCACCACGATAAAATAAGGAAAATCAGAACTCGTACGGAAAGATATGTGTTCATTATTTCTGCGCACTATACGAAATTGGAATAATAGAGAATTGTGTAGGTGGTTCGATGAACACCTGTGCCAAAAACTTAAATTTAATTTGCAGAGTATTAATGCAGATGTAGCGTTCATCGAAGAGGATTGTGAAGAAAAATATGAGAATGACTGGGTTGTTTTGAAAATCAGTTTTTAAATCACGAACACGAAAGAACCAAAAGAGGAGCTTCAAACCTTCGTAAAATGAGCATGAGGATGGCAGTTGCAAAATTCAATGCAGAGCTTAATTTCACACACGCAAACACTATCTAACCAAAACAATACAAAGGTAGTTCCATAACCAGGGAACTTCAGGACGAGCTGCAATTTCACAACCACTCAACAGTGATGCAAATACCCGAAGCAGGAAAACGCGATGCCGAGGCCATAAAACTTTGACTATAGATCAATAGAAGGAAGTTATTTGGTGGTATGAGTCTGGTTTCACACCGCTTACGTCCCTAGAGTGAAACACGGAGTGGTTTCGGTGGTGATTTGTTACAGCCTCATCGTGGTATTCCATGGGCCCAATGCTTACTCTGCATAGTCACATTACTGTCAAGGTCTATGTAACCATTATGCCTGATCGGGACCATCTTATAGTACAGTTTCTGTTGTCAATTGGTGAAGCTGTGCCCCATGACGAGAGCGGCCCCGTTCACACAGTTCCAAGACTGGTTTGGAAATATCAGAGTGAACTCTCACATCCCCTGTCCACCAATCACCAAATCTCAATAATATTGAACCTCTGTGGCATACATTGGAGAGAAGGTTGCGTGGCCGATATCCATCATCTTCTATTGTTGTTGTTGTTGGTTGTTTTTGGGGAAGGAGACCAGACAGCGTGGTCATTGGTCTCATCGGGTGAGGGAAGAATGGGGAAGGAAGGCGGCCGTGCCCATTCAGAGGAACCATCCCGGCATTTGCCTGGAGTGATTTAGGGAAATCACGGAAAACCTAAATCAGGATGGCCGGATGCGGGATTGAACCGTCGTCCTCCCGAATGCGAGTCCAGTGTCTAACCACTGCGCCACCTCGCTCGGTCATCTTCTATTGATCTTTCCACTATTTTGCAGGAAGAATAGTATACGATTTCTTTGAAAACCTTATAGGGCCTTTATTTATCCCTTCCGATACGAATGGTACCTGTTTTGAATGTTAACGAATTTTCTACTCTGTATTAGGCATCATAATGTGTTGCATTTGTGGTGTTTCTATATTTTTGCCTACCCCCTGTACACCTACAGCATATGCCACAAGACACTGAGGTGTACGGAATAATATGAATCATTGATGTTGTGAGCGTGAGGGTGCTATTGTCATTCTGCAGCCGGCCGTTCTGGCCGAGCGGTTCTAGGCGCTTCAGTCTGGAACCGCGCGACCGCTACGGTCGCAGGTTCGAATACTGCCTCGGGCATGGATGTGTGTGATGTCCTGAGCTTCGTTAGGTTTAAGTAGTTCTAAGTTCTAGGTGACTTAAGACCTCAGATGTTAAGTCCCATAGTACTCAGAGCCATTTGAAACATTTGTCATTCTGCGCAACGGATTAATCTGAGATGTACCCTTTACCCTGTGGGTCCTGCAAGATGCAATTTCCACCCCCACACTACTACAGAAGTCAGGCAGACGCTACTAACGTTCTAAAGAGAAATACCTGAAAATCTTTCAGCAATAAATATCTTCTGGAGTCGTCCACTGTAAGGAAATGACACAAAAATTCACAAAATTTCTTACGTATCTAGTGGGGTACTTGGGTACTGCAGTAGTGCTATTTAGTGTAAGAAAAACATGAAACTAATGAAAATTATTATTTATTTTGCAAAAATTCTGAGAAATCACAATGGCACCTTTAGTTATGAACTGAACAAGTTATTGCCGGGTTCTTTTCGGAATGTGAAGTTACCGCACAAGGATAGGATTCGCTAATGAAATTTCTATACAAAGTTTAAGATTTTTATTGACTTGGCAGAATGGCTGAGAGCTGCGCCTACTCAACTTGAATAATTATCCGTTAGAATGTTGCTAGGTACGGTCGAGGCTGTTGTGTGTGAAATGCAGTGAAGTGTACTGTTGTGGAGGAAATATAGGGCTAGCAAGAGCTGTAGCGCATAATACTGTAAGCTGCGATGACTGCTGTCTGCGCCGCTCGCTGCTGACAAATGATAACTCTCGTTCTATCTGGATTGACCTTCACCAATCAAAGTCTCCCTACGCCTTGATGAAGTCAAGGACTCCTATTCGCCCCTAGTCTAAGTATTGGCTTGGTACACCGGTCAGATAACGTCCACCGCGATGCCACTCAAAATTTCGCTCGCAGGCGTTTTACTATAACTCTGCCCGCTCACACCGAACAATGAGTGTGGCGGCCAACACAGTGAACAATGCTTAATCGCAAGGACTCAATATAGAGTCGCACTCCGATTCGTTCTCGACAGAAGTGCCCTCACAGTGAAGTACTGAGGAGAGACCTGTTCCTCTCTCTTTGAGTACACGTAAGAGCGCACATGCTCTCGTTACGTGTTCTCACTCCAAGAGCGACAACAGAACGGCCTCTCTCCACGCCAGATGTGAAGGGGTATATCTTTCGGTGTCTTCCATTACTCCTTCAGTTCAAGGCGTCAGAAATATCGTCTGCCAATCAGCATTGCTCTTCTAAAACGGGAGGATGACGTTTCGTTTAAGGTGACCAATCCGGAAATCTGTAGCATCAGCGTTTGGCGTTTGCTGTCTCCCTGTGAAAATCTCTGAAACTGCATGCTCTGTTTGTAAAGACTGCGTAGGCTGGGTGCTCCCACACAATGTTGCGGAATTTGCTTTTAAGCCGAACATGGGATAGTTCTTCCTTTCACTTGGGCAAACGCTGTCTGCTCTATGGGCGGTCACCGGCCGACATAGATAGGCTGAGTCGTCCTCTGAAGGGATCGGCCCCCAGCGTGCGATTTGCATCTCCCGAACTAAAATCCCTTGCGACCGTCGTGTCTTGAATGTGTGTGTGTACGCCAGCATTGAGTATTTCAATCTCGGAGCGCATTTGTGATTTACTAGTTATTTGCATATCGCTTACATGAATTCATACAACATTGACTTTATCTTATCGAGTTTGGGTTCGAATGAAGCGTTTTGATGTGCAGAATATGATTGTGAGTGCAGAATATGTAAGCAATGAAGGTCAGGAGACCACGACGTCTTACAATGTTGAAGAGAAAACAGGTATGAATGGAACATGCGTATAAAGTGTACTTGCTCGAATAGATGCACATCGTTAAAAGCTACCTTCCAGTTGTTCATATAACAGAGAAGAATATCTAATTAGTTACTTAGACGTTCGCATTAAACACTACACTGACTCCCAGTTCATTTATAATGTAAGAATCACTTCACATGGCATCAATGATGTCTTACTGAGGAATATCAGGCTGTAAAAGATATCAAATACTGCGTCCCTTGGCTTTGTACTGTGACGTTCATGACAGTTTCGATAAATCTGCGCCGAAATATGTCTGGACAACCTCACAAGCACAGTACTGCTATCTGTACAATATCTGAAAATACACCTCTGGCCATTAATATTCCAGCACAAGGAAGGATATAAAATAATGAAATTTTACTTATTGTGCTATACAGAGCAGTATGTATAAAACGTAATTAGATTTTTAGGTGATATGGGACTGTACAGTGTGTGAAATTTAGTGCATAGTGCTGCCATGTCTGCGGGTATCAAAAGTTCTAAACTTGACTAGTTACTGAATCGAAGGGAGTTTGGAGGACAGTTAAGGATACGTCATGCCCTGCTGCTTCAGTTCTGTGCTAAATTTCGTAAATCATCGTGGCAGTTAAGTGGTGGCGTGATAGTGTTTTGGTAACCAATATGAGAGATGTAGAGAAGTGCTGGCCAGACCAACAACTGAACACTACCTGTATGAATGTAGGTCAGGGCAGCACAGACAACACGCCGTCTTGTGTTATGTTATTGAAAGGTAACGACACGAAGACCTTGGAGATATGGAACAGCCACTGGCCAAACATGTCAGAAATACAGTGTCTACTGTACAAATTATTTACTTTGTGAACCAGAGGTGATCCTATTGCGTACACTTCATCATCATTATCATCATCATCATCATCATTGACGAAACACCCCTTTGTGAGCCTTCTGCAGAGGATTATTCCATTCCTTCCTGTTTAGTGGTGAACTCATCAAATTTTGAATTCCAGTTTTTCTTATGTCCCCGTTGACATCTTTCTCCCATCTTAACTTTGCTCTTCCTATACTGCTGGTCCCTCCAGGCATTCTGCTGAATGTCTTCAAAATAATTTGGTAGTTTGCTCTCAGTACATGAACTTCCCATTTCACCTTTTTAATCTGAATGTAGATGATAATATCTGGTTCGGTACACTGATTATACAGGGTGTAAATTTTAAGTAGACAAACCAGAACAACTCGAAAAATAAGCTTCACACGAAAAAATGTGTAGAATCCAAAGTTGATTGTTTTAGAGAGGGACATCTGCTGGTGCTAAAATTAGCCCGCCACCCCAGCCCCATGGGAGTGGGGTTGGAGGCAACTTTAAAATTTCAAATGGGAAACCCCATTTTTATTGTAGAATCAGATTCTACATAAAAAACTGCGTAAATTTAGTCTTATACATTTGTTTTTATTCTTGGTACTTGGTGCTGTAATTCAAGAAAATCCATGTTCTCATTTGTGCGTGGAAAATGGTTACGGATAAACAAAAACTACTTATTTACTTCGTAAATTTTGATTCGCTAAAACTAAAACTCTCCCTCTCTCCCCATAGGGTGGGGTTTGAGAGAAAGGATTTAGAGTATTACAAACAAAACTTATCCGAATCTGCGGGAAAAATTAATATTTGGGTCAACATTTGTGAAACTCTAATTCCTCTCTTTCAAACCCCACCCTATGGGAAGAGAAGGAGAGTTTTAGTTTTAGTGAATCAAAATTTATGAAGTAAATAAGTATGTTTTACCTATCCGTCACCATTTTACACACAAAAATGAGAAAATGGATTTTCTTGAATTACAGCGCCAACTACCAAGAATAAAAACAAATGCTTACGACAAAATGTACGTAGTTTCTTATGTAGAATATGATTCTGCAATAAAAATGGGGGTTCCCATTTGAAATTTTAAAGTTTCCACCCGCCCCACCCCCAGGGGGCTGAGGTGGCAGGCTAATTTTAGCACCAGCATATGTCCCCCTCGAAAACAATCAGCTCTGGATTCTACACTTTTTTTTGTGTGAAGCTTATTTTTCGAGTTGTTCTGGTTTGTCAACTTAAAATTTACACTCTGTTTAATTCATAGGAATCTCCTCCTCCTGGCACCACTTTCTTCCACTGGCCCCCAATTTGTCTCAAGATCTTTCTTTAAAATATACCTATTTGCCTTCCATTCAATTTTGTTAATATCCATGGTTCAGCATCATACTTTAGCACCGACCATACTAAACTTTAAACATGATATCTATAATTTACTAAGCAGATTCAGGACGATGTAGGTTGTAGTAGGTACTTCGAGATGAAGAAGCTTGCACAGGATAGGGTAGCAACAAGGCCTGCATCAAACCACAACAACATCTTTAATTTTCCTGAATGGCAACTTAGATTTCAAATAGTTTCTGAGGCCATGGTAGCACTTGTTGGCAGATAATATTCATTTTTGGATTTCAGAATTAACATTGTTCTTGTAGTTTACTTCTGATCCAAGGGAAGTTAAATTACGCATGACATCAAACTTAAATGAACCAATTACTGAAGATGGGGGATTATTTCGATCATCTTTATTAGTTACAGGCATATACTTAATTTTCCCTTCATTTATCTGTAGGTTCATCTTTCTAGTAGTTCTTTAAAGACTTGTAAAAGTTTCTGTCATTATTCTTTGCATTCTTGCAGTTATATCAATATCATCTGCATAACCCGACACCAGAACTTGTTTATACAGGATAGTTCATCTTGCATTGATGCTCGCATCCCTTATAACTTTTTACAAGGCTATAATAAACGTAAGGATGGATAATTCGTCTCCATTTCTTGCTGCAGTTGTTGTGGTCACAGCACTTGATAATGTATTCCGAATTTTAATTTGATTCCGGGTACTTTACATAGTAGTTTTCACTAAGGAAATTTATTTATTAGGAATGTTTAACTCTTCCATTGCTGTAAACACTTATCTTCTATCAATACTGTCGTTAGGTTAGGTGAGTGGTGTGTAACGTCCCGTCGACAACGAGGTCATTAGAGACGGAGCGCAAGCTCGGGTTAGGGAAGGATGGGGAAGGAAATCGGCCGTGCCCTTTCAAAGGAACCATCCCGGCATTTGCCTGAAACGATTTAGGGAAATCACGGAAAACCTAAATCAGGATGGACGGAGACGAATACTGTCGTAAGGCGATCTGAAGTCTATAAAGAAGTGATGTGCATCAACTTCTAATTCTTCTATAAAGAGGTGATCTGTATCAACCTAAAATTCTTTATCAGTATTTTTCTAATATTTGCCGTATTGTGAACACATTATCAACAGTAGATATCCCCTGACGAAACCCACATCTAAAGTCACCAACAGCATATTCAGCATGGGAAGGAAGCCTATTAAAAAGGATTATGGAGAAAAATTTTTTACTTTAGATAACAGGCAAATTCCCCTGTAGTTATTGCACACCATAATATCGCCTTTCATATGTACTGGACGTGTGATACCTATGTTCCAAACGTCAGGGATATTTTCATCTATACAACCCTTAACTACAAGCCTATGGAAATGTTTGATAAATTACTTTACTGCATTTTTAATGAGTTCTGCTTGTATTAGCTCCATTTATGAGGCCTTATTGTATTTCAGCTTCTTGATGGCTGCCTCCACTTCCTCAGTGGTTGGTACTAGTTTCTCTTTTTATGAGTTCCTCCAATTTACAGAGGATAAGATTCTCTGGTTCTCTGCTGTACCATCATTTAACAGTTCGTCAGAGTGATAATCCCATCTTCTACATATTCCTTCATCACTACTCCAGACTTCCATCTGTGTGTCTACATAAATTCGTCCGTGGTTGGAAATCTTTCCGGCTCTTATTTAACTTCTGATAAAAACTCTCACTTCATTTACCCCTTTCAGCTATTCCAATTATTCCAGTTCCTTTCTTTCATGCTCTCTCTTTTTCCTTTTCTTCAGGCTCTTTTCTACTCTTTTTGCTCTTCTAAAATAATCTACAGTTCGCTGGGTATGATTTACTTGAAGCATTCTCCTGCATGTTTCATTTTTAATTCCTTTGTCTAGTGTGCTCTCTTCAACAAACCAGCCATTGAAACTTCCTGGCAGATTCAAACTGTGTGCCCGACCGAGACTCGAACTCGGGACCTTTGCCTTTCGCGGGCAAGCGCTCTACCAACTGAGCTACCGAAGCACGACTCACGCCCGGTACTCACAGCTTTACTTCTGCCAGTATCTCGTCTCCTACCTTCCAAACTTTACAGAAGCTCTCCTGCAAACCTTGCAGAACTAGCACTCCTGAAAGAAAGGATACTGCGGAGACATGGCTTAGCCACAGCCTGGGGATTGTTTCCAGAATGAGATTTTCACTCTGCAGCGGAGTGTGCGCTGATATGAAACTTCCTGGTAGATTAAAACTGTGTGCCCGACCGAGACTCGAACTCGGGACCTTTGCCTCTCGCGGGCAAGTGTTCTACGCCAGGAAGTTTCATATCAGCGCACACTCCGCTGCAGAGTGAAAATCTCATTCTGGAAACAATCCCCAGGCTGTGGCTAAGCCATGCCTCCGCAGTATCCTTTCTTTCAGGAGTGCTAGTTCTGCAAGGTTCGCAGGAGAGCTTCTGTAAAGCTTGGAAGGTAGGAGACGAGATACTGGCAGAAGTAAAGCTGTGAGTACCGGTCGTGAGTCGTGCTTCGGTAGCTCAGTTGGTAGAGCGCTTGGCCACGAAAGGCAAAGGTCCCGAGTTCGAGTCTCGGTCAGGCACACAGTTTTAATCTGCCAGGAAGTTTCATATCAGCGCCCACTCCGCTGCAGAGTGAAAATCTCATTCTGGAAACAATCCCCAGGCTGTGGCTAAGCCATGTCTCCGCAGTATCCTTTCTTTCAGGAGTGCTAGTTCTGCAAGGTTCACAGGAGAGCTTCTGTAAAGTTTGGAAGGTAGGAGACGAGATACTGGCAGAAGTAAAGCTGTGAGTACCGGGCGTGAGTCGTGCTTCGGTAGCTCAGTTGGTAGAGCGCTTGCCCGCGAAAGGCAAAGGTCCCGAGTTCGAGTCTCGGTCGGGCACACAGTTTTAATCTGCCAGGAAGTTTCACATCAGCGCACACTCCGCTGCAGAGTGAAAATCTCATTCTGGAAACAATCCCCAGGCTGTGGCTAAGCCTTGTCTCCGCAGTATCCTTTCTTTCAGGAGTGCTAGTTCTGCAAAGTTCGCAGGAGAGCTTCTGTAAAGTTTGGAAGGTAAGAGACGAGATACTGGCAGAAGTAAAGCTGTGAGTACCGGGCGTGAGTCGTGCTTCGGTAGCTCAGTTGGTAGAGCGCTTGCCCGCAAAAGGCAAAGGTCCCGAGTTCGAGTCTCGGTCGGGCACACAGTTTTAATCTGCCAGGAAGTTTCATATCAGCGCACACTCCGCTGCAGAGTGAAAATCTCATTCTGGAAACAATCCCCAGGCTGTGGCTAAGCCATGTCTCCGCAGTATCCTTTCTTTCAGGAGTGCTAGTTCTGCAAGGTTCGCAGGAGAGCTTCTGTAAAGTTTGGAAGGTAGAAGACGAGATACTGGCAGAAGTAAAGCTGTGAGTACCGGGCGTGAGTCGTGCTTCGGTAGCTCAGTTGGTAGAGCGCTTGCGCGCGAAAGGCAAAGGTCCCGAGTTCGAGTCTCGGTCGGGCACACAGTTTTAATCTGCCAGGAAGTTTCATATCAGCGCACACTCCGCTGCAGAGTGAAAATCTCATTCTGGAAACAATCCCCAGGCTGTGGCTAAGCCATGTCTCCGCAGTATCCTTTCTTTCAGGAGTGCTAGTTCTGCGAGGTTCGCAGGAGAGCTTCTGTAAAGTTTGGAAGGTATGAGACGAGATACTGGCAGAAGTAAAGCTGTGAGTACCGGCCGTGAGTCGTGTTTCTGTAGCTCAGTTGGTAGAGCGCTTGGCCACGAAAGGCAAAGGTCCCGAGTTCGAGTCTCGGTCAGGCACACAGTTTTAATCTGCCAGGAAGTTTCATATCAGCGCACACTCCGCTGCAGAGTGAAAATCTCATTCTGGAAACAATCCCCAGGCTGTGGCTAAGCCATGTCTCCGCAGTATCCTTTCTTTCAGGAGTGCTAGTTCTGCAAGGTTCGCAGGAGAGCTTCTGTAAAGTTTGAAGGTAGGAGACGAGATAGTGGCAGAAGTAAAGCTGTGAGTACCGGGCGTGAGTCGTGCTTCGGTAGCTTAGTTGGTATAGCACTTGCCCGCGAAAGGCAAAGGTCCCAAGTTCGAGTCTCGGTCGGGCACACAGTTTTAATTTGCCAGGAAGTTTCATATCAGCGCACACTCCGCTGCAGAGTGAAATTCTCATTCTGAAAACCAGCCATTGTTTATAGCCCAATCTGCTTTTCCTAGACCTATATTGGCAGCTTGTTCTTCTACATTTCCTCGACACTCTCACGTTCTAACATCCGTTAGTTTGGACAGATGTCTTGCATTTATTAGGATATGATGAATTTCGTTAAAAGTATTTTCATCTGGAGATTTCCAAGTGATTTTATGTATATCTTTGGCGGTAAAAGTGTACTGCTCCCTACCACATTTCTTGAAGAATCAAAATGTTTAAGTCTGATCCAATTGTCATTTGTGTTATCATATAGGCTGTATTTTCCTATTTTAGCATGTACATCTCCAAATACTATCTTACAGTACCCTATCGGACATTTAGTGAATACTTCATCTAACTTATAAAAAGCATCCTTTTCTTCTTCATTCTTTTCTACATTTGGGGCATCAGCACATATACGACCATAGATAAAAACTTTTCCTCTGTTTCTGAGGCTGCACTATGTGTGTGATTTCGCCTGGAAGTCCATAATAAGATGTTTTTACCTCTTACAAAAAAACCAGTACCAAATATGTGATCATTCTTTTGTGTTGTTGTATGCAGGACTGGACTCGTTTGAAAAAACGTTGTTGTTACTTTGTCCAGTACTTTCAGTGTAGACTTCACTGTCAGCATTCCTCCTCTGCTGCGTCAAGATCAGCCGCAAGCATGACTACTATGTGGAAAGTTAGTAATGCCCCACATATAGCACTGTCTTTATGGATACTTATCATGCTAAAAACAGGCCCATTTCTGATTAAATGTACGTGACATGGTTGTACGATCTTGGATGGCCAGTGAAAAATATGACTGTCCTCTCGGGCGCTAGTAATGTGAGACCGTTGAGCTTCTACGTTTAGCGCGGCTGTCCATATCTGATCAATTCTATATTTGCATGACAGCCACAGGACCTCAAGCAATGCTAGTAATAACGCTATGGAAAGATCACCATCATTCTCGATAATCCACAATCCTACAGCTGACATATTCCATCAAGTAGTAGCAGGCGCTTCTTCTTACACGAAAAATACACTATGTGATCAAAAACATCCGGACACCCCCAAAAACATACATTTTTCACATTAGGTGCCTTGTGCTGCTACCTACTGCCACGTAATCCACATCAGCTACCTCAGTACTCACTAGACATCGTGAGACAGCAGAATGGAGCTCTCCGCGGAACTCACGGACTTCGAATCTACAACTACATCTACATTTATACTCCGCAAGCCACCCAACGGTGTATGGCGGAGGGCACTTTACGTGCCACTGTCATTGCCTCCCTTTACTGTTCCAGTCGCGTATGGTTCGCGGGAAGAACGAGTGTCTGAAAGCCTCCGAGCGCGCTCGAATCTCTCTAATTTTACATTCGTGATCTCCTCGGGAGGTATAAGTAGGGGGAAGCAATATATTCGATACCTCACCCAGAAACGCACCCTCTCGAAACCTGGCGAGCAAGCTACACCGCGATGCAGAGCGCCTTCTTGCAGAGTCTGCCACTTGAGTTTGCTAAACATCTCCGTAACGCTGTCACGTTTACCAAATAACGCTGTGACGAAACGCGCCGCTCTTCTTTGGATCTTCTCTATCTCCTCCGTCAACCCGATCTGGTACGGATCCCACACTGATGAGCAATACCAACAATTAATTTTATATGATCATTCCACTTCAAATCGTTCCGCACGCATACTCCCAGATATTTTAGTAGATTCTGGGTTTCCAAAAACGACAGGATACTCGAGCAAAAATATGTTCTAACATTCTACAACAGATCGACGTCAGAGATATAGGTCTATTGTTTTGCGCATCTGCTTGACGACCCTTCTTGCAGACTGGGACTACCTGTGCTCTTTTCCAATCATTTGGAACCTTCCGTTCCTCTAGAGACTTGCGGTACACGGCTGTTAGAAAGGGGCAAGTTCTTTCGCGTACTCTGTGTAGAATCGAACTGGTATCCCGTCAGGTCCAGTGGACTTTCCTCGAGTGATTGCAGATGCTTTTCTATTCCTTGGACACTTATTTCGATGTCAGCTATTTTTTTCGTTTGTGCGAGGATTTAGAGAAGGAACTGCAGTGCGGTCTTCCTCTGTGAAACAGATTTGGTAAAAGATGTTTAGTATTTTAGTTTTACGCGTGTCGTTCTCTGTTTCAATGCCATCATCATCCCGGAGTGTCTGGATATGCTGTTTCGAGCCACTTACTGATTTAACGTAAGACCAGAACTTCCTAGGATTTTCTGTCAAGTCGGTACATATAATTTTACTTTCGAATTCACTGAACGCTTCACGCATAGCCCTCCTTACTCTAACTTTGACATCGTTTAGCTTCTGTTTGTCTGAGAGGTTTTGGCTGCGTTTAAACTTGGAGTGAAGCTCCCTTTGCTTTCGCAGTAGTTTCCTAACTTTGTTGTTGAACCACAGTGGGTTTTTCCCGTCCCTCACAGTTTTACTCGGCACGTACCTGTCTAAAACGCGTTTTACGATTGCCTTGAACTTTTTCCGTAAACACTCAACATTGTCAGTGTCGGAACAGAAATTTTCGTTTTGATCTGTTAGGTAGTCTGAAATCTGCCTTCTATTACTCCTGCTACACAGATAAACCTTCCTCCCTTTTTTTATATTCCTATTAACTTCCATATTCAGGGATGCTCCGACGGCCTTATGATCACTGATTCCCTGTTCTGCACTTACAGTTGATTGGGTGTCACTTGTATCATACATTTGTACGCGAGATTTCCACACTCCTCAACATGCCTGGTCCACGGGTTCCGATGTGATAGTGAAGTGGGCATGTGAAGGAACACGTACAGCACAAAAGTGTACAGGCCGACCTCGTCTCTTGACTGACAGAGACCGTCGACAGTGAAGAGGGCCGTAATGGCTTATGAGCAGACATCTATCCATACCGTCACACAGGAATTCCAAACTGCATAAGGATCCACTGCAAGTACTATGACAGTTATTGGGAGATGAGAAAACTTGGATTTCATGGTCGTGCGGCTGCTCATAAGCCACACATTACGCCGGTAAATGCCACACAACGCCTCGCTTGGTGTAAAGAGCGTAAACATGGGACGATGGAACAGTGGAAAAACGTTGTGTGGAGTGACGAATCACCGTTCACAATGTGGTGATCCGATGGCAGTGTATGGGTATGGCAAATTCCAGGTGAACGTCACCTGCCAGCGTGTGTAGTGCCAACAGTAAAATTCGGAATCGGTGGTGTTATGGTGTTGTCGTGGTTTTCATGGAGGGGGCTTGCACCCCTTGTTGTTTTGCGTGGCACTATCATAGCACAGGCCTACATAAATGTTTTAAACACGTTCTTGCTTCCCACTGTTGAAGAGCAATTTGGGGACGGCGAGCCGGCCAGAGTGGCCGTGCGGTTCTAGGCGCTACAGTCTGGAGCCGAGCGACCGCTACGGTCGCAGGTTCGAATCCTACCTCCAGCATGGATGTGTGTGATGTCCTTAGGTTAGTTAGGTTTAATTAGTTCTAAGTTCTAGGTGACTGATGACCTCAGAATTGAAGTCGCATAGTGCTCACAGCCATTTGAACCATTTTTTAGGGGGGGGGATGGCGATTGCATCTTTCAACACAATCTAGCACCTGTTCATAATGCACGGGTGTTGCGGAGTTGTTACACCACAATAACATCCCTGTAATGGACTGGTCTTCACATAGTCGTGACCGGAATCCTATAGAACCCCTTTGAAATGTTTTGGAACGCCGACTTCGTTCCAAGCCTCACCGATCGACATCAGTACCACTCCTCAGTGCAGAACGGGCTGGCATTCCCCAAGAAACCTTCCAGCACCTGATTGAATGTATGCGTGCGGGAGTGGAATCTGTCATCAAGGATAAGGGTGGGCCAAACCGAATTCCAGCGTTACCGATTGAGGGCGGCACCAACTTATAAGTAATTTTCAACCAGGTGCCTGGATACTTTTGATCACATAGTGTAAAACATGCTGCTTGCAAACAAACTACAAATATGATTTGTAAAGGAGAAAGCAATTTCGAGGTCTTTTCTTATATACTGATTGTGGATGAAATTACTCATATCTGCTTCGTTTGGCTGTGTTGAAATGCTAATAATTTCCATGTACAAACGTATAGTGCTCTTCATGACAGTTTGACGATGCCTGCACGTCACCTTCATAGTGTTGCAGTTTTGTTGGTCCACATTGTACTTCTCGTCGTTCTTCGTTGTATAGCTCCTCCTGTGTCTAAAAGTCCACGGGTTCATTCGTTGAAAATTTTTGAGTGGTCTTTTTAGTAACTTACTAATTTAAAGTGGCACAACGAATTTATTTCTTCTTTTTGTAATTAAGCAAAAATAACAGTGACTTGCAACCCAACATGGACAAAATGATATCACCCTAGAATTTCCTAAACTGCACTGTATACTTCACTTTTGAGTCAAAAGGTGTTTTAAATAATATAGCTATCAACTGAAGGCGAGATTCAGTCCTTAATAAATAGGCTAAAATTCTGATGGGTGTGTCCTCCAGAATTCCATTTCTTTTAGTGTGGAACACCTAGTTATAATTATTTCATTGAAGTGCGTCTGCAAGAAGAAGACACTATAGGTTACATTCAAAAATTAAAATAGGCAACTTTCTGTTAAAATTTCAGTAGGTTAAAATAATTTGCTGGTGCATGTGATTTACTTACATTTTGTGTATAAATGTTGTTTGCAGTATTAAGTTTTGTTTGGTGATGTAATAATGTTTTGATATGGCTCTATTCATTAATTCAATATTAATTAAAATGTAGCCTGTTATTAGCTTTCGATTACCTTATAGAGGTAGTCCGAAACCCCGCATCATCTGCAATAGCGCAATCGCACTGATGTGTGATGTTAATAAAATAATGCAATTTAACCTACGCAAACCACCACGTATCAGGTGTGAAAGATTAGTTCATTATATATGTCACCTGCTGTGCCTGTCATATCACTATGAACGCCTGCCTTCCAATAAATGTGTTGGTGTATCACAGCATACACGCAAAACAGAGAGCTAGAACCGTATGTTTCACTCAATTCAGTAGTGTGTCTCGTGTGAAAGAAATCATATACAGGTTGTTCAAAAAAGGTGTATAATACTTTGGGAGGAGGTAGCACTCATCGAAACAAGACAAATAAGCACAGTAAACGTGTGTCCGGAAATGCATACTTTATGAGATAAGTCCAATACACATGGTCCACTAAAGCATACTTCCTGCGATAAACACGTGTTCAAAGTGGCGTCCATTCATGACAATGCACCCCTCTGCCCTCCGGCGTAAGGAATGACGCATCCTTTGAAGTATACCCAGTTGCTGTTTTACCTACTGGCTCGCTTTTAAGACGCGAATCCGTAGTGTTGGCGCATCGTCGATTGGTGTGTCGCAGACCAATTCCTTCAAGTGTCTCCATAACCAAAAGCCTAGGGGATTGAGGTCTGGGGAAACAGCGAACCAAGTGTGGGCCCCGAACCAATCCAGCGGTCCTGAAATGTCTGCGTCAGATGTCCGCTCACGTTGTGACTAAAGTGTGCTGGTACGCCATCATGCATGAACCACACTTGTGTTCGTTGCTGCATTGGCACAGTATCCGGCAGGGTAGCTAATACAGTAATAACAATTTCCAGATAATGCACCCCAGTTAACCTTTGTGGTAGCATATATGGCTCTATTAATCTATCGCTAAGTATGCATGTCCGTATGTTGATTGAGAATCGTTGTTGATGCCCTCTTTCCTGAATTGGGCGAGGACGTACATCTGCCCATACATGTTGTTTATAGGTATTCACAACACCATTTCTTGCGAACTCTGTCTCATCGGTAAAGAAAATCTTGGATGTGAACAGTGGATCTGAGGCAGTCTTCTGAAACAGGCATTGACAGAACCGCAGAACCGCCGCCTACCATGATTATTCTGTTGCCTTAGGGTCTGAAAGCGCTGTAGATGATGTGCGTACAGCGATTGTTCATGAAGGACCCCTCACATAAGAGAGTGAGACACGCCTTCTGTTGCTGCTAAGTGTCGCACACTGGTCCCTGGGCTTTTTTCCACCGAATGTATCACACGCTCCTCTATGTCAGGAGTACGGACAGTGCGGGGCTCTCCACTGTCTGTCTCCCGAGTTGCAAGGGTGCCTGTGTCCCTCAGACGCTGGAAAAGTCTGCCGAACAGCTTATCACAAAACTCTGTGGACATTTTTCAGCGTAGAGGGCACCAGCTCGGAGGCTACGTCCATTTACTAAGCCATAGCAGAGTATCTTATCCACCATTTCATCTGTCGACTAGCAGGCTTCCATTGCTAACAATTGGTGGAAGACAGAAAACGTAAATGCACTACACCATTTGTACGCACAAGGAGCGCAATAACAGTAACCACGTATGTTAATTCGCGTTTGGAAGAACGTAAAGCACGATGATACGTACCCTGGGTTGACAGTACTGTACACTAAGGCACACAAACACGACGGAAACTATCGTACAATGGTAGGTCGAGTTCTCTGAGTAAGACATCATAATACCCTGCCGACACGTTTGACAGAGTGCCAATGCAACGACTTTGCTAATATCTGCAACCAAGCCGCACACACCCCTCCCTATAATTACATAAAGTAAGAATTTTCAGACGCATGTTTATTGGACTTATTATTCTTTTTTAGATGCGGGCTACCACCTCTCAAAGTATTCAGCCCTTTTTGTGGACACTCTGTATTTACGAGAAAAACAAAGCTATTTTCAGAATTTGTGAAATCGAAGTGAACTATTATTTTAGAGTAAACAATTAGGTAAAGATACTCCAGTCTGCTCGGTCAGACAGTTGTCAGTCTTGTACATACAATCGATCGTTTATGCATTACAGTCAGCAGTTTGTTGAAATTATATCACAGTACCTCAATATAGGGATCTGCTAGGACTGAATGCTACCTCCATTAGGGCGTTAACGGAGTGCTACGCATATATCTGCAGTCTGATGCGGTATAGTTCTGCAGATTTACATATGAGGTGGACCAATATTCCACGTGTTAGCGCGACAATGCTGCAATCACGCATGCAGAGAACGCTGTCCGGCGTGTGTATGAGCTTTCCCTGCGAGTAGAATTACAGCAGAAGTGTGCCACGTACAAAACTATAAAATGGCTCTAAGCACTATGGGACTTAACATCTGAGGTCATCAGTTCCCTAGACTTAGAACTACTTAAACCTAACTAACCTAAGGACATCACACACATCCATGCCCGAGGCACGATTCGAACCCGTCACCACAGCAGCAACGCGGATCAGGACTGAAGCGCCTAGAACCGCTTGGCCATAGCGGCCGGCTACAAAACTATAGTCACTGGAAATAATTCACTATAAATGCAGTCTCAATTCCAAACATTATTATTTGATGACTTACCGTGTTAGTACTACTTAAGGCGTGTACATATATATAGACTTAAATATATATTCACAAGTTGCAATAGCAGTTTACCATGGACTTATTAAATACAGTAGACCTACATTCCCCTTGAAATATTTCAGATAAACTGCCAAAATGTAAACGGAGACACGAAGTTGATCAAAAGGAGCATTACGTTCAGCCAATTTCTGTACAAGATCTCCTTGTAGTGCGGATGAGGTTTGGAAAACAAAATCATGAAACTGTAATTACACTACTGGTCATTAAAATTGCTACACCAAGAAGAAATGCAGATGATAAACGGGTATTCATTGGACAAATATATTATAGTAGAACTGACATGTGATTACATTTTCAAGCAATTTCAGTGCATAGATCCTGAGAAATCAGTACCCAGAACAACCACCTCTGGTCGTAATAACGGCCTTGATACGCCTGGGCATTGAGTTAAACAGAGCTTGGATAGTGTGCACAGGTACAGCTGCCCATGCAGCTTCAACACGATACCACAGTTCATCAAGAGTAGTGACTGGCGTATTGTAACGAGCCAGTTGCTCGGCCACCATTGACCAGACGTTTTCAATTGGTTAGAGATCTGGAAAATGTGCTGGCGAGCGCAGCAGTCGAAAATTTTCTGTATCCAGAAAGGCCCGTACAGGACATGCAAAATGCGGTCGTGCATTATTCTGCTGAAATGTAGGGTTTCGCAGGGATCGATTGAAGGGTAGAGCTACGGGTCGTAACACATCTGAAATGTAACGTCCACTGTTCAAAGTGCCGTCAATGTGAACAAGAGTTGACCGAGACGTGTAATGGCACTCCATACCATCACGCCTATTGATACGCCAGTATGGCGATGACGAATACACGTTTCCAATGTGCGTTTACCGCGATGTCGCCAAACACGGATGCGACCATCATGATGGTCCTGGATTCATCCGAAGAAATGACATTTTGCCACTCGTGCACCCAGGTTCGTCTTTGAGTACACCGTCGCAGGCGCTCCTGTCTGTGACGCAGCGTCGAGGGTAACCGCAGCCTTGGTCTCCGAGCTGATAATCCATGCTGCTGCAAACGTCGTCGAACTGTTCGTGCAGATGGTTGTTGTCTTGCAAACGTCCCCATCTGTTGACTCAGGAATCGAGACGTGTCTGCATGCTGCTTTACATTCATGTCGATAAGATGCCTGTCATCTCGACTGCTAGTGGATCGAGTCCGTTGGGATCCAGCACGGCGTTCCTTATTACTATCGTGAACCCACTGATTCCATATTCTGCTAACAGTCATTGAATCTCGACCAACGCGAGCAGCAATGTCGCGATACGATAAACCGCAATCGCGATAGGCTACAATCCGACCTTTATCAAAGTCGGCAACGTGATGATACGCATTTCTCCTCCTTACACGAGGCATCACAACAACGTTTCACCAGGCAACGCCGGTCAACTGCTGTTTGTGTCTGAGAAATCGGTTGGAAACTTTTCTCATGTTGTAGGTGTCGCCACCGGCGCCCACCTTGTACGAATGCTCTGAAAAGCTAATCATTTTTCATACCACAGCATCTTCTTCCTGTCGGTTAAATTTCACGTCTGTAGCACATCATCTTCGTGGTGTAGCAATTTTAATGACCCGTCGTATATATGCAATTGTTTTATGGGTGCCAGATCATAATAACGTGGTTGTTTATTAGCAAGTTCAGTTTTTCGATTAAACTTTGGAACAAAAGACATCAGTCCGTTAATAATACTGTTTCCTTTTTATTACCAGGAAACATATACCTTTTCCCAGAAAATCCCACCTGCACTCTGTCCATGTAAGTCACAGTGTGTTTTTAATTTCCCAAGAGAGAGCGGTAGTGGTGTCTGTACTGTATACATAAACCCGCCGTCAGTACCCCAGCACAGAGCAGGCTTTATTACCTCTGGTGACGAGGAACTACATTGCCTGCTCTGTGGAATGTTTTACATCTACATGGACCGTCAGTCCCATCTAAAAAACTTCGCTGTAGAATTTCCGAACCTTTCGCTGGCCGACTCACACGGTAGACTATGCACGCTGCAACAAAAAGATGTGGAAAAGACACATTGCCCACACCCAGAACCAGGGAAAACTTTTACAGTGATATGAGGCCAGAAATACATTACTTAAGCGTTAGAACTCAATTCTGTAACTCTTCATAGTTCATTAATCGCGAGAAACACACACTGATAACGTGAAACTCTTTCTTTCATGAGTAAAAATGTCTTCCGTTTGCATAGATACATGCATCACGTCCGCGTCCTACTGAATCCTGGATATGGTTATGTATCCCTGGTGTATTGTGCGTAGTAGGGCGTCCTGACAAGTAATGCCTCCGAATTTTTCATTCGAAAACTCTTAATGCTTTTTTAATAAAGCAAACTTTATTAACCTTTTTACATCTTTATTCGTTATATCTAGGTATGTATTCAACATAGTCACCCCAGCGACAAACACGTTTCTCCCAACTAGAGATAGGGTCACGGCAGAATGTTTGATTTTATTGTACCGCTACACCACTGTCAACGTAAAGCCCTGGAAGGTATTCTTTAAGTTTTGGAATCATCTACATATATACTCCGCTAGCCACCAAGCGGTGTGTGGCGGAGGGCACAATTTGCGCCAAAGTCATATCCCCCCCCCCCCCCTCCCTGTTCCACTCGCGGATCGCGCGAGGGAAAAACGACTGTCTGAACGCCTCAGTACGAGCTCTTATTTCCCTTATCTTTGAACAATGATAATAGCGAGATCTGAAAGTTGGTGGTAATAATATATGCCCTACATCCTCGGTGAAGATCGGATTTCGGAATTTAGTGAGCAGCCCCTTATGTTTAGCGCACCGTCTATCTACAAGTGTGTCCCACTTCAGACTTTCTATGAGATTTGTAACGCTCTCGCGATGGCTAAATGTACCAGTCACGAATATTGCCACTCTTCTTTGGACCTTCTCAATGTCTTGAACCAGACCCAACTGGTAAGGTTCCCATACAGACGAACAATACTCCAAGACTGGACGAACTAACGTGTTGTAAGCTATTTCCATTGTTGAAGGACAGATTCGCTTCAGGATTCTACCAATAAACCGCAATCTAGAGTTCGCCTTACCTGTTACTTGTGTAATCTGATTATTCCATTTGAGATCATTTCGAATAGTCACACCCAGATACTTGACGGACGTTACCGCTTCCAAAGACTGGGCATTAATTTGTACTCGTACATTAAAGGGGATTTTCGCCTCGTACTAATATTGAAAGATAACTGACAACCATTACACGACGCACTTATTTTCTGCAAATCCTCGTTGATTTGTTCACAACTTTCTACTTTCCTGTAGACTACAGCATCATCGGTAAACAGTCTAAGGCCGCTGTCAATACCATCAATCAGATTGTTTATGTAAATCGTAAAAAGCAGCGGACCTATTACGCTGCCCTGGGGCACATCTGAAGTTACGCTTGCTTCCGTTGAAGTCATCCCGTTCAGGACGACATACTGCTCCCTGTCTGTTAGAAAACTTCCTGTCCAACCGCGGATAGACCGTAAGCGCGCACTTTTTGTAGCAAGCGTCCGTGCGGAACTGAGTCGAAGGCCTTTCGAAAGCCGAGAAATATGCCATCGACCTGGGAGCCGGTATCTAGAGTCTGTTGTATATCATGCACAAAGAGGGCCAGCTGTGTCTCGCATGACCGCTGTTTCCTAAAACCATGCTGGTTTCTGCAGATGAGCTTCTCAGAGCCTAGAAAGGTCATTATGTCTGAACACAAAATATGTTCCATGATTCTACAACAAATCGATGTCAGTGATATTGGTCGGTAATTATGTGCATCCGATTTCTACCCTCTTTATAGATTGTTATGACCTGGGCCTTCTTCCAGTCCCGTGGGACTTTCCGCCGTTCCAATGATCTCTGATAGATGACGGATAAGAATGGTGCTATATTTGTAGCATAGTCAACATAAAATCTTACGCGGATACCGTCCGGGCCAGATGCATTCCTTCTAAGGATCTTAACTGTTCCACAATCCCAGATACGCTAAACAATATGTCAGCCATCCTTTCGTTAGTTCCATAATTGAAAGGGGGAATGGTGCTGGCTGCAGTTCTCTATCGTAAACGAGTTTTTGAAAGCTAGGTTTAGAATTTCGGCCTTCTGTTTATCATCATAAGTTACATTATCCGTACTGTCAGCAAGAGAAGGTATTGCATTATTTGTAGCGTTCATAGATTTTACGTAGGAAAAAAAATTTTTGGAGTTATTTTTAGAATCTGCAGATAAAATATTGCTTTCAAATTCGTTAAAAGAATTTATTATTGTCCTTCTGACAGCTGCTTTCATTTCGCATGATTCTGTTTGTCAGCGGAGCAGTCACTACGTTTAAAACGACTGTGAAAAATTTTCTGCTTTCTCAGCAACTTCCTAATATGTTTGTTGTACCAAGGTGGATACTTTCCCTCCCCTATACTTTTGCTAGGCAGATGCTTCTCTAGCACATGGTGGACAATACCTTTAAATTCCGACCAAACAAGCTCAATATCTTCGTGTCCCGCTGTGGATGCTTGGAGCTGAGTATGAAGATATTCATTAATGACACTTTTATTTGCTTTCCCAAACAAGAAAACTGTGCGCTGTTTCTTTGGTTTTCTTTTCAACTTCCACTGACATAGAAGCCACAAACAGGTGTAAATCGGGTGGTGCAAAGTCGTAAATATATGGAGAATGATTGATGACGTTGAATCCAAGGCGTTGAATCGTTGCAGATGTCGCAGCGTTCGTGTGGGTGGTCTGGTAGTGTCATGCTCAAGGAGAAGGTGCTCCATGTGTGGACCAACTCTTCTGCCGCTAGAAACTCGATTACAGCACGCTGTTTCTCACGCACCAGCATAGTTAACGTTACACACTCCATGTTACAGCTAAAATTCTGTGCCTCTAGGGGCAGATGGCTAAAAACTTGTAGACATTAAGAATAAATGTGTAGAATGACAATAATTTGTTTCGTTTAAAAGGCTTTAAGAGTTTTCACATAAAAAGCTCGAAAGCAGTACTTTTCAGCGTGGCCTCGTAGTTTCGCAGATTTCTACGACGCGGACTCGAAGACTCTCTGCTTCTTGTCCATTGGTCCGATACACAGGCGCTTTCAGATTCTCTCATAAATAAAAGTATAATTGGTTTAGGTCTGCAGAACGTAGATCCATGAAACTGGTCACCCGCTTCCAGTGCACCTGTCACGGAATCTATTATTCAGTATCCGACACTGGAATGAAGTTGTGCTCAATTTTCTAGCTGATCTCGTAGAGTATTCTCAACGAAACCATTGTAGGTTACTCCGTGGAGCTTTGGTGGAAGAGTTTGAGACCATACCAGCCGGTCGTCATCAACGCCGATCCAACCATTGGCTGTTGGCAGAATTTCGTTGATGATGATTTCATTCAAAAGTTTCATGGGGAGTCACGTCAGCCCTTAAGTGTACCACTGGAGGATAACCAGTTGCTGATGGTGGCGCAAGCTCTGTACATGGTATATACAACAGTTTATTATGTGAAACTAGACAGACAATCGTATATCGTACATGCAACATTACTTTTTACAGCTGTGGCAGAAGAGAAAGGGATGAGGGGATTTCGATAACCCGAAGAAACAGCATATGTGACTGTGGCCTGAGCGGCATTAACTGGGGCGTTGCAGTGTAGCAAAAACAGGCCTTGGTCAACTTCCCACACACGTTATTCGAGATTGAGATTGAGTGATTTAGCGAGTCAGTAGAGGTGTGATTAGGCTCTTGGGTGTTAGTCAAACCGGCAATGTATGCACGCAGCTCTATGCACAGTGCCATCGCTACCTTGGAAGGCAGGAATGCCTACAGTATACCCGTCATATACATGTAGAAAAGAGGGCAACGTTTAGATACCTAGAATATTGAAATAAACATTCAGCTTTATCTTCGTGGTAACCTGATGAAGAAAGCATGTTATAGGAAACATACTCCCCAAAAATCACACCTCTGGCCTAATTGCTTCAAGTATAACCTAAGCACATTATGGGTTAAGCGCTTCATTGGGCTGTTTGTGCACTCGACGCATTGCACCATATGGAAATAGGCAAAATTGGGATTCATCGAACCACACTAATCGTTTCCAGTTAGCTAATGTTGAAGTTCTATAAAGTATGGTTCATTGAGAATTTGCCACTGTGAGCTATGGCTTCTTGCAAAGGACTCCTTACCGAATGTAAACTGAAGTTCCTTTTGCCATTCTTACTTGGAAACTGTTTACGAAGAACCTGCGTTCGAGGACAACAGTAAGTTTCTGTCAGTTTTCAAATGAGTGTCATTAGGAGTTATACTCGTCACCGGCCCCTCTCGCTGAGGTTATTTTTCGGCCGCTGTTCTTTCCTCGCGTTAAACGGCTACGAGTGATGAACCAATTCTTGTAGACACCCTAGGCAGTCCATATTGCTACACTGAAAAATCAGTCAGTTAAATTCACGGTATGGTCTTTGGAAGCTTAGTTACATGACTCATGTCTCGACGTTGATTTTTCTTAATGCAATGATTGCATACAAATTGCTGGTACATTCACACCATTTCACTGCCTTGGCTTCCGTCAGCAGTGTAGTGTCACCTAGCCTCACGGTACTAGTTCTTCGCCACCCACCCGTTCCAAAGCGACCGGTGTGCTGATTTACGCGGGGCGGGGGGAGGGGGGGGGGTGCTAGTATTATCTCCAGTGACCTCATCACCTTTAAGATGTGTCTTCTATTTGAAACCCCATATAACTTTGTATATATTAACGAAATTGGTGTCACATCGTACATAAATTAATTGTGATGAAAGAATATGCCCATTACAGCGCACTCCAGGGTCGATCCGTGTTACAATGAACAATAAGTTCATGACTTTATTTATTTATTTATTTATTTATTGTTCCGTGGGACCACATTAAGGAGAAGTCTCCATGGTCATGGAACGAGTCAATACATGAAATTATAACACGGTAGTGGAAACAGATAAAATGAAATATAAGAAACATATTCAGGCGATAATTCGTAAGTTTAAATAAAGACAATCAACAATGTAAGACTGGAATTTGCTTAATTTTTCAGCTCTTCCAGGAGAATAGGAGTGAGCCAACAGGAAACTCTTCAGTTTAGACTTAAAAGTGTTTAGGCTACTGCTTAGATTTTTGAGTTCTTCTTATTTCATAGAGTTTGTCTATGATACCAAACTACCAGTTAAGATATTAAAAATGTTTCCACTGGAAGAAATAAGCATGGGTTTGCTGACGATAGCTCATAGCACTCAGATATACACTGAAGAGCGAAAGAAACTGGTACACTTGCCTAATATCGTGTAGGGCCCCCGCGAGCACGCAGAAGAGCCGCAACACTATGTGACGTGGACCCGATTAATGTCTAACTGACATCATGAATCCTGTCGGACTATCCACAAATCCGTAAGAGCACGAGGGGCTGGAGATCTCTTCTGAACAGCTCCTTGCAAGGTATCGCAGATATGCTCAATAATGTTCACATCTGGGGAGTTTGCTGGCCAGCGGAAATGTTTAAACTCAATTGAGTGTTCCTGGAGCCAATCTGTAGTAATTCTGAACGTGTACGGTGTCGCATTATCCTTCTGGAAGTGCCCAAGTCCGTCGGAATGCACAATGGACATGAACGGATGTAGGAGATCAGACAGGATGTTTACGTACGTGTCGCCTGTTAGTCTCACCTAGACGTTCCTGGGGTCCCATATCACACGCCCCACATTATTACACAGCCTCCACCAGCTTGAACAGTCCCCTGCTGACATGCAGGGTCCATAGATTCATGACATTGTGTCCATACCCATACACGTCCATCCCTTCGATACCATTTGAAACGAGACTCGTCCGACCAGGCACCATATTTCCAGTCTTCAACAGTGCAATGTCGGTGTTGACGAACCCAGGCGAGGCGTATAGCTTTGTGTCTTAGAGCCATAAAGAGCACACGAATGGGCCTTCGGCTCTGAAAGCCCATATCGCTGATATTTCGTTGGATGGTTCGTACGCTGACACTTGTTGATGGCCTAGCATTGTAATCTGCCGCAGTTTACAGAAGGATTGCACTTCTGTCATGTTGAACGATTCTCTTCAGTCATCTTTCGTCCCGTTCTTGCAGGATCTTTTTCCGGTCGCAGCGATGTGGGAAACTTCACAGTTTTGCTGGATTCCTGACATCATTCACGGTACACTCGTGTAAATGTTGTACGGGAAAATCCCCACTTCATTACTACCTCGGAGTTTCTGTGAGCCATCGCTCGTGCGCCGACTATAACACGATGTTCAGAGTCACTTAAATCTTGATAACCTGCCATTTTAGCAGTAGTAACCGATCTAACAACTGCACCAGACATTTGTTGTCTTATGTAGGCGTTTCCGACCTCAGCGCCATATTCTGCCTGTTTACATATCTGTGTATTTGAATACGCATGCCTATACCAGTGTCCTTGGCGCTTCAGTGTATATCCCACTAAAAATCGACAGCAGAGAACATATAGTAGGACATAAAAAAATTCTGGTGCATAACAACCAATATTATAAAATATAATCTGCTGGAGAAAGAACGTATTAAAAGCAGAAATTAGTTGGTGGCAGTAGGAGTTAGAGATTGTGTGTGTACTAGTCGTAGTTTGCATGGGTTCGGCTGAAATCGGTTTCATAGAACTGATCTCTTTCTAGTAGCAGTCTATCTTAGATTTATGGAGCGACAACGTGTTCCGAATAAGAAGGAAAAGTCAGTAGATAGCGGTTGTGTTCCTCGATATCCGTAAGGGTTCGACACAGACTGGTAGTGCGACAATATTTTTACGTGAGACTAGCACTTGCACCCTAAATGCTCAATTATCTGCTGGTTTATTCCAGTCTCTGTCTTACTGTACAGTTTTTCTATTCTAAAGCTCCCTTTACTGCCATGGAAGTTATATCCGAATACCGTAACAGATGTCCTATCATCCTCTCCCTTCTTATCAGTGTTTTCCATATATTCCTTTCCTCACCAGTTCTGTGAGGAACTCCTCATTCATTACCTTATCAGTCCAATTAATTTTTAATATACTTCTGTAGCAACACGTCTCAAATGCTTTGATTCCCTTCAGTTCTCGTTTTTCCACAGTCGCCGGCCACTGTGACCGAGAGGTTCTAGGCGCTTCAGTCCGGAACTGCGCTGCTACTACGGTCGCAGGTTCGAATCCTGCCTAGGGCATGGATGTGTGTGATGTCCTTAGGTTAGTTAGGTTTAAGTAGTTCAAGTCTAGGGGACTGATGACCTACAAGTTTAAGGGATTGCGTTTAAGGTGTAAACTTACATCCGCCTGTAGTCTTTCAAATCAAACTGCAGACCACTATAGTCTTGCATCTTCGCTTTTTACGTAAATTTATCGTGTCAAGAGTTAATATCGCATGCCCAACAAAAAATATGGAGGAGGAAACTCGTTGACAGACCGTGTAATGTTATTTCCCTGATCACAAAATAGTCAAATTTCGAAACAATTTGGCCATGTGAACCCACTTATCAGTGTCATGATGTAGCCCTCTGGCCTGGATTTGGTTGGGAAGGGCGTCATAACGCTGTTGTTTCCTCTCCTGGGCTTGATATCCTGGATATTGGCATTAGGTCAAGTTACCTTCTGGGCTGGTTCTACACATGTTCTATTAGAACACAACTGGGCATCTAGCTGGTCACAGGAGTGCTTCAGAAACATGCAGGTAGTTCATAGAGATAGGTCTCACATGTGGACGAGAATTGTCCTGCTGGTAAATGATACCACGATACTGTTACATGAGAAATTACACACGAGACGCAGGATCTCCATAACATATGTTATGTCATCAGAGTTCCCTCAGTTAGTAACAGTCACGACCTGAAATCATCCCGGAGGATTCTCACACCATGACGCCAGGAATAACATGATCGTGCTTCTCAAAAACATTGCAAGAGTAAGACTTCTCCCCAGGTCACTGCCATGTTCGGCAACGATGGTGATCCTGGGTAGTGCAGAACGGCACTTTACCGCTGCATACAATGCGAAGTTTTTCACCAGTAGTCCAAGCTTCCCAGTAATGGCTTAACTCCAGATACAGCCATTTGCGTTGTGGTGCTAACGGCAGCCTATGGACGAAGCGATAATTCAATATTTCGGCTGCTACTAGTCTCCGACTAATAGTGTGAGATGACACACAGTGTTCTAGGGAGTCCAATATTTATTCTCGGAGGGTTCGAACAGAAATGAGGGTCTTATGATGTGTTTGGTGCATCCTCCCATGTCGTGGTCAGACACCAGAACTTGCCTGCCCTCATGTTCCCTAGCATTCCAATATCGGGCCACTATTATGTCTGGGTGCTTCAGAAATCTAGATAGTGCATTTAATCAAAGGGAATTATTCACCAGACTTGTTTCGCTTTTATTTATAAAGCATCTTCCGTGGTTATTCTGCAAACTGAGTAGATATGTTTATACATTTTTGGCTCTTTTAGATCAAAAACAGCATTTTGTTTATAAAGTTCAACTTACTTACGGTGTTTCTTTACATATCCTACAAACCACTGCTTCTTCCCTCCTTGCTAGCAGCGGTTGGTGTCGAAAGACTTCCTTTCACATATAAATTTGGCAGTGTTGCCATTCTGCAGCATTTCTTGCGCTGCATTTGGGTTATTTACTCTTCACCTTTGTAAATGGAACTGATGTTTCTCGCTCTGCAAAGTATTACAGTGTTTATGCCTGTTCGTTTGTTTTCGTGCAGGTTCTGAGCGTTACCACCCAGTGCAACTACTTTATTTTTAAATTCGCGCGCGCGCGCGCGCGCGTGTGTGTGTGTGTGTGTGTGTGTGTGTGTGTGTGTGTGTGTGTGTGTGTGTTGCGTGTGTGTGTGTGTGTTTGCGTGTGTGTGTTTGCGTGTGTGTGTGTGTTTGTGTGTGTGTGTGTGTTTGTGTGTGTGTGTGTGTTTGTGTGTGTGTGTGTGTGTGTTTGTGTGTGTGTGTGTGTGTGTTTGTGTGTGTGTGTGTGTGTGTTTGTGTGTGTGTTTGTGTGTTTGTGTGTGTGTGTGTGTGTGTGTGTGTGTGTGTGTGTGTGTATGTGTTTGTGTGTTTGTGTGTGTGTGTTTGCGTGTGTGTGCGTTTGTGTGTGTGTGTGTGTGTTTGTGTGTGTGTGTTTGTGTGTGTGTGTGTGTGTTTGCGTGTGTGTGTTTGCGTGTGTGTGTTTGCGTGTGTGTGTTTGCGTGTGTGTGTTTGCGTGTGTGTGTGTGTGTTTGTGTGTGTGTGTGTTTGTGTGTGTGTGTGTGTTTGTGTGTGTGTGTGTGTTTGTGTGTGTGTGTGTGTGTTTGTGGGTGTGTTTGTGTGTTTGTGGGTGTGTGTGTGTGTTTGTGTGTGTGTGTGTGTGTGTGTTTGTGTGTGTGTGTGTTTGTGTGTGTGTGTGTTTGTGTGTGTGTGTGTGTGTGTGTGTGTGTGTGTTTGTGTGTGTGTGTGTTTGTGTGTGAGTGTGAGTGAGTTAGTGTAAATTAGCGAAAATGTCTTGTTTTTTTGGCAGATATGTGACGTACAACCATAGATACACTCACAGAACATCCAATATTTTTGAAGACGAGGCATAAATGTATGCCAACAAACCACCAATTCAATTCAAAATTACTTCTCAAAAACAATAGAAAAAACTGATATATGTCAGAAATCAAAAATATACCAACCGACAAGCAATAAATGTGACCGAAGATACATAGTTCAAACCAGGAGGACATTTGGCACCAGTTACAACGAACATGTAAGAGCATGGAAGTAGAGGACAAATAATTCAGCTTTTACAGGACACGTACACAAACACCAATGTAAAATTATCACCAGAGACATAGCCATGGAAATCATATGGATAAACAACAACAAAGAACACCTCTTTCTCTTTCAAGGAAACTACCACGTCCAAAAAACCATAACAGAAAAGAAACAGCTGATAAATGGTCAGGCCAGCCTAGCAAACAACACACTCTTTAAATTCACTGACCACTTAATATAACATTGAGTATATACATATAACCACAGGCTTCATTTGCCACTATCATCTACTTGTGGATTCTATCCTATAATCCTATAATCCTCGTAGTCACCCCCCTCCCATCTCCTATCACATCTTTCCCAAACATGTATGACATTTTCATTAATTTACACTAACTCTCTCATACACACACACATACACACATACGCGCACACAAACACGAATTGAAAAAAATGTAGTGTCAAAGGTTGGCAACGCGCACAACCTGCACAAAAACAACCGAACAGACATATACACTGCAATACTGTGCAGAGTGTGAAACTTCAGTTCGATTTACGAAGGTGAAGAGTAAATGAACCAAATGTAGCGCAAAAGATACTGCAGAATGGCAAAAACTGCCAAGACTACATGTGAAAGGAAGTCTTTAGACATCATCCACTGCTAGCAAGGAGGGAAAAAGCAATGCTTTGGAGAATATCTAAACCAACACCGTAAGTAAGTTGCACTCCAACTTTATAAATAAAACGCTGTTTTTAAAGTAAAACAACCAAAAATGTATAAACATATGTACCCAATTTGCAGACTAACTCGGAAGATGACTTACAAATAAAAGTGAAACGCGTCTGGTGTAAAATTCTCTTTAATTTAATTGCAGTAAGCTGAATACTGAAAAACGAATAATAACTGTTTTTAATAGCTGCTGCGGAAGGTAGCTATGCAAATAAACGAAATATGGAAACATTACCGCACTCAATTCTGTATTACAGATTGCGGACAAAAATTAAGCAGAATATGAACAACATATTTGCAATGCATATCGAAGAGTGCAATGCACACAAGAAGGTGTGAATCAGGAACAGAATGTGATGAAACCAGCTTCTGCTTCATGTCATGTCAGCTGACTTTTATGTTTTGAGATGTGCTAAAGCTGAATTATTTCCGTTTGATAATTACCACACGTTCGAAAGAGCAATATTTGGTAATACTGGGTTTTACAAGAGTGAAATTTGGCAATACTGGATTTTACAAATAAATAATTTTTAAATCAACTGGTGACCACGATGTAACTTCCAAAAATTTACGTACAGGTGCAAGAAGCTAATTTTGATTTTTCATTCAGATTTCTCCACTACATTACTTTGTAAAGTCATAAAAATGTTGACACAAGACTTCGTGGACCACCCATAAGATGTAAGTGAAAAATATTGTCATCTAATACTTGTATTTTGCTAAACAAGAATTACGATTTTGCGACGTATTTTCTGGTATTCAATGTTGACCCCCAGACCACTGTGAGCATTGCGTTCGTTCTGTTTCCGTATAACAATACGGGCCTTGTATTTATTATAATTTTGTATCCTATTTTCCCGCCCTCCTGCATTTTCTCTAAACAGTTGTCCTCCTACTCATGCTGAAAACGTTGAACATACGCAAAACTTAACAGACACCCAAGCTGAAACACGGAATCTGGAACACCACAGCTGTATCCGCTATTTCTGTCTTTTATGTCATTAATCCAAATAATTGAAACTCATTACGAAACAGAAAATGGTGATATGTGTGATGTGCAGTAAATGTGGAATGAGTCAGTAACGGTTAGTTTCTCTCTCTTCTGCAGCTAGACACCAGTTTCCGTGTAGACTTGTTCAGGACGTTTCTTCAGTTCCAGCTGTTTTCACTTTATTCCACAAAATGCGTCACTAAAACTCCTAATAACAGTGATAACAGTAGGTCAGTATTACTTACAGCGTTATCTTCGCTTGCTTCAGACAATACGCGACACCTCTTTGATCTAAGTATTCATTTTCATTAATATATGCTTCACCTTACGAGCTCAGTATATTGAGTCCCTCTTTTAAGCTCTTGACCTTTCATTCAAGGGTGTTCTGCGTTACTCGTGCAGGTTGAAACAATAAATTATAGTTAACAAATAATATTAACAGCAAAATATAAACTAAGGATGGGTCTGCCCTTTTGCAAGTACACAACTATTGTTCTATTTTGATACCCAGATACATTGATGGAAAAGGAAAACACAATGCCAAGGAGTTGTGCGACATAAACTAAAGTTGTTACGCGTGTTTCTACGTCTGAAGATTATATCTATTCAAATTTCGCGCCAGTCGGATAAGAGTGGCCCTATTAGCAGCACTATGAGGATCCATATCAAGTTTGCTTTAAATACACTCTGTAACTGTGGTAGACGTTGGTCATCTACATCTACACTACATCTACATGGATACTCTGCAAATCACATCCAAGTGCCTGGCAGAGGGTTCATCGTACCACCTTCACAATCCTTTACTATTCCAATCTAGTATAGCGCGCGGATAGAATGAACACCTATATCTTTCCGTACGAGCTCCGATTTCCCTTATTTTATCGTGGTGATCGTTCCTCCCTATGTAGGTCGCTGTCAACAAAATATTTTCGACTTCGGAGGAGAAAGTTGGCGATATAAATTTCGTGAGAAGATTCCGTCGCAAGGAAAAACGCCTTTCTTTTAATGATGTCCAGCCCAAATCCTGTATCATTTCTGTGACACTCTCTCCCATATTTCGCGATAATACAAAACGTTCTGCTTGTCTTTCAACTTTTTCGATGTACTCCGTCAGTCCTATCTGGTAAGGATCCCACAACGGGCAGTAGTATTCTACAAGAGGACGGACAAGCGTAGTGTAGGCAGTCTCCTTAGTAGGTCTGTTACATTTTCTCTGACACCAAATGTAACACTTCTGACACTAAATGTAACTGGGTTTTCTCATTTGATGCTAGTCAGTTGTCAGGATGAGCATTACTGCAAAGAGCATTTGATTATAAAGCACTATGACAGGGTGACAAACACTAAATAAATTAGAATGAAATTTTCACTCTACAGACGAGAGTGCGCTGATATGAAACTTCCTGGCAGATTAAAACTGTGCGCCGGACCGAGACTCGAACTCAGGACCTTTGCCTTTCGCGGGCAAGTGCTCTACCAACTGAGCTACCCAAGCACGACTCACGTCCCGTCCTCACAGCTTCACTAAATAAATTACTTTTTCTCTCTTAACAACATGTGGGCAGGGTGGGTTCTTCCTTGGCTCGGGTATGAGGTAGAATGAAACAGCATTTTTACCTAAGATAACTTTTATTGAAGATTTGTACAACGGTTTTCTTACTAGATTCTTCTGGCTGGGAGGGCGGCAGCTGCGTCGTTTGCGAAGCCTTCTGCTGCGATAGCGGCGGCGTCTGATTACGCCTGGCGGTGTGTATCCCCACTTGACTGGAGACGCGCATCGTGAAGCGGCCCGTTTAATTATTGAGAACGAAGTCGTGCATCGGATGGTGATACCTTGGATGTGGCGTCCCAGTGTTTCTCTTCTCTATGCGGCCGCGTATGTCAGTGTTGTGCGTCGGCCAGCGGAGCGTCGTGGCGGGGGAAGGCCAGTGTCCCGGACTCGAACAACAGACTCCAGCTTGCCAGTCTTCGGCTGTCCGATCTCCATCACCAGCTTACAGATGACTGCTGATGTGACGCCGTCTCCTTTCCGTCCTCAGGAGTCACCCGGGTACGTAAAAATCAGTCTTCAAATACCTTCTGTCTTCTGGCGGCGAGGCTGCTGCTTGCTATTTCATTACAGCGGCGGACTTCGTGCTTCTGTGTACGATGTAGTCTCTTCCTGCATGACGGTCTTCAGCTCCGAAACTGAACTGAAAACTACACTACTTCTTGTCGGGCCCACTGCGTCTCGCGTATTTATTCACTTCAGTTCACTGGAGGTGAACGGTTTCACGGTCATTGCCTCTTCTGTCACGTTGAAAAGCTGCTCGAAGAATCTTCTCAACGTCGGTCATTGGCTCTTGGAATGTAGGCGAGGGCCTTTGATCACATGTGACAACTGAGAAACACGTGAGCAGATCGGGCGACGGCTGAATCGACAGCGTCCGCTTATGTGGGGAGGGCGATGGCTTCTCTTGAACGTGCTCTGCTGACTTGCAAGCGCCAGCCGTTGCACTGCTGCTTTGCCCGCTGTTTGCCAGTGTGTAATTCTTCTAAAATAAACTAAGTTTTTAATTTATTTTCTAATGTCTACTTCACATTGATTTCACTGATTTATTTATCTATCTTAAGTGCAACTCAACAACGGGACATGTACAGCACAAAAGCGTACAGGCCGACCTTATCTGTTGACTGACAGACACCACCGACAGTTGAAGAGGGTTGTGATGTGTAATGGGCAGACATCTGTCAAGACCATCACACAGGAATTCCAAACTACATCAGGATCCACTGCAAGTACTATGAGAGTAAGGCGAAAAAGTGAGAAAACTTTGATTTTCATGGTCGAGTGATTGCTCATAAGCCACACACATCACACCGGTAAATACAAACGATGCCCCGTTTGGAATAAGAAGCGTAATCATTGAATGATTGAACAGTGGAAAAACGTTGTGTGGAGTGACGAATCACGATACGCAATGTGACGATACGGTGGCAGGGTGTGGGTATGGCGAATGCCCAGTGAACGTCATCTGCCAGAGTGTGTAGTGACAAAAGTAAAATTCGGAGTCGGTGGTGTTATGGTGTGGTCTACCAACTGAGCTACCCAAGCACGACTCACGTCCCCTTGTTGTTGTGAGTGGCATTATCATAGCACACGCCTACATTGGTGTTTTAAGCTCCTTCTTGCTTCCCACTGTTGAAGAGAAATTCGGGGATGGCGATTACATCTTTCAGTACGATCGAGTACCTGTTCACAATGCACGGCCTGTGGCGGAGTGGTTACACCAGAATAACATCCCTGTAATGGACTGGTCTGCACAGAGTCCTAACCTGAATCCTATGGAACACCTCTGGGATGTTTTGGAACGCCGACTAGGTCCAGGGCTCACCGATCGACATCGACACCTCTCCTCAGTGCAGCACTCCGTGAAGAATGAACTGCCATTCCCAAGAAACGTTCCAGCACGTGATGAAGCGTATGCATGCGAGAGTGGAATACTCTCACCATGGCTAAGAGTGGGCCAACACCTTTTTCAATTCCATCATTAAAGATGGAGGGTGCCACGAACTTGTAAGTCATTTTTTCCAGGTGTCCGGATACTTTTGATCACACAGTTTATGTTTCACCACTAATCTGGCATCCACAGTGCGCTTTGCCTTTTACCTTTGCGAAATACATACATATACTTTATAATTAGGTTAGGAAATATTTTATATCCGATTTGTTGTTATTTAGCTTATATATGTGTTTTACCTTTGATTTTACATTGTATGTGTCCTGTTGCTGCCAACTGAAATCAACCACAAGTCTAAGTTGGTACACCACGTCATCTGCAAACATGAGGGATGTTAGGATATCATCTGCGTTGAACTTCTGTTTATAAACCAACCATTAAAATATATATTCCGGTAAAAATCGTGGTATATGCACCTTGTTGGCCGTACCGTTGCTGCATTGGATTTGTCCTGAGCTGCGGCTGGTTTGTGTTTGTTTGCCAAGCGCGTTTTTGTAGTTTTTGTGTAATTGGATTGGCCAGTGGACATCGGTAAAAATTTTGTGAAGGTTTACTGCGGAGAACTATTTAGTATGGTTTCCTGTTCCGTTGATTATTTTTCGTACTTTAAAACCGTTTACTCACGTTTCCTCTTATTAATTTGTTGAAACTGTGTCTTGTTAAATTGTTCCGGCTCAACAGTTCCAAAATGACAATACTAACCACATAAAGTATAAGAATAATAATTATTCTTTGTTCTATCACAGCCCTTTGAAACGTCGTGTGTACATTTAGAAAGGGGCGTAGAGTTATAACAGTAAGAAAATACAATTCTCAGTTTAAGTCAAATGAACGTTCATCATAAACAGCTTCTCATTCTCTCATCTCTCATTCACTAATACATAGCACTGATGTATTGGAGGATATCGATATATTCGCTGCCGAATGAAAACTGTTCCCCTCCAGTGAAACTACGGTCTTGTAGATGCCGCACATAATAGTCTGCCTTTCATTGTAGTGCCCACGCGAATCTGTGATTTAGAGATCTCTTGCTGCGCCCGTAATGTTCTCATCAGGAACACCTGTTTCGCTATGTTCCTAACTTCCGAGAAAGTGCAGAAATTTGTAAGGCTATCACGGCTGCATTTTTTCTTCTTTTCTTTCGTCTTTTTCTTCTCCAATCCACTTTAAGTTTTTCGTCTTCTGGGTTTGTGCGAGAAAATGTCTGCTACTGTAGAGGCCAGAGTGGCACAGCTGGACGACGTCTAGTGTGGGGCTGACACCAAGGACAGCACTGTTTCATTTTGTATTTTGGAAGGATAACTTCCAGACTTAGTTGTTAACTTAAGGCAAATATTGAACGGAATACTATTTATACTTCGGAAAAAAGTATAGTAACATAATTTTCTTTTAGTTTTTTGCACGCATATTTCTGCATTTCTGGCGAACAACGAGATCCCCGCTCCACTGTACCGTACCATGCCTCTAGAGAAACAAAAAGGAGAAAAAAGAGAGGTACAACTCACTGATAAAGTGAAGTGTCGAGGGGAAGTGCATTTTCTGCATTCGAAGGGGAACAATTCGGCAACAATTCGTGCTGAGATGGTGGAATTGTAAGGCTACAAGGCGCAGTGTTTCGGGGAGGTTAAAGACTGTTACTGTCTCACAAACCCCTGAATTTATCCTCAGTTTTAACGTGCCACAAATGCCTACGATTTTAATAACAATAACAATAAAATAAATAAAATATGTGTAAGACAAGGAGATGGATGTCCCCATCGCTGTTCAATCATGTACTACAAAAGATAATCAGCGAATGGAAGAAAACAATACAAAAAAACGTATTTTAAAAAATCATAATTCGTATGAAAAGGGAATCATATGAACACTGATTGATTCGCTTTCACAGCCGATATTTCCATCTTAGAATATGTGTAGAATATGAAACAGAGCAGATAATCATCCAAAGACAGACATTTTCAGAAGCAGTCCTATGCATACATTCTCAAAAAACAGGGTGTATGACAGACGGTATGATGGCGCCAAAATATAAGGAAACGTAATCAACTCTGTTTCCATAAGAAACCATTGTGATCAGCGTGTGACATGTAGTGCTACGAGAGTTTTGGACGGTAGCTCACTGCAATCCACTGAAGATGGCCATTTATAGCTGAAATTTTTATATGCAAAAATAATTTTAAAAAACCAGTGATATTGTGACTGATTGCTGTCCTTGCAAGAAAGTGATTATGGAAGACAAAAGACAACTACAAAATTAAAATATCTCGGTGGAATGACAGAACCGAATACTTCGTACAAAGAAACTAACTTTGCACGGACAAGGAAACAGAACTTGATTTTCAATAACAAAAACGCCTTTATGTTTCAGATGCCTAGTCTTAAATACAGCAAAACAATTAGATGAAATAAAAAAGAAGGAATGTAGTCAGGAAAATCTTGGTACCAAAATAAGACAACGGAAAATAAATATTAAGGAATAATAAATAAGTTGATGAAAGAATGGAACAAATTGTAGACACGATAAGGAAGAGAGGACTTGTATTTTATGGACACCTAAAAAGGCTAAATGAGAAAAGAATAACAAAGGGAATCTTACATTTTTTGACATAACGAAAAAACAACCTGTGAAGTGGAACAAATGAAGCACGCCTGAGGGAAATGAAAATAACGGAGGAAGACACAAAAAAGAGAAAAGTTCAGAGTAAAAGATAAACATTTCTAAAGTTTCCTGGAGAAAATAAAGGAAAAGGTGCAATATGGAGAGAAGGAAGGCCGGCCGCTGTGTCCGAGCGGTTCTAGGCGCTTCAGTCCAGAACCGCGCTGCTGCTACGGTCGCAGGTTCGAATCCTGCCTCGGGAATGGATGTGTGCGACGTCCTTAGGTTAGTTAGGTTTAAGTAGTTCTAAGTCTAGGGGACTGATGACCTCAGATGTTAAGTCCCATAGTGCTTGGAGCCATTTGTTAGTGTGCTGATTTGTTACTATGGGGCCCGCATCTCGTGGTCGTGCGGTAGCGTTCTCGCTTCCCACGCCCGGGTTCCCGGGTTCGATTCCCGGCGGGGCCAGGGATTTTCTCTGCCTCGTGATGGCTGGGTGTTGTGTGCTGTCCTTAGGTTAGTTAGGTTTAAGTAGTTCTAAGTTCTAGGGGACTTATGACCACAGCAGTTGAGTCCCATAGTGCTCAGAGCCATTTGAACCATTTTTTGTTACTATGGGACATAGTTTTCTGTAAAATAAAAGTCTTCTAATCGTTAACTACCTGTATGACGCTACTTCGAAACGTATTATTACATGAAATGGCGTTTATTAAAAGTGAATTGTATAAATGTCGCTGAACTCAGATAATCGCTCCACCCTCTGTCTGTGCTATAGTTCCGTAGTTCCTTACCACGCTCTTACCGTTTGTGAACTGATATGCTTGATGAACTTTGTTTTCTGTAACTGTTAAGTAAACAAAGGTGGCAAAATACCATACGAGAACACAATATAATGGTGGACAAAGCATGCCTCAAAATGTACGTCAGTATTTAATAAAAAACTTACGTAAGTGGAAATGGAAATCACTATCGAGCGCAGCCATCCTGTCTTCCGAAAAACGCGTCTACATTGTAATGTTGATGCATTAATTTGTTCTGAAAGCGGTGCTGATATTCAAGACAGTAAAAGCGGGTTAAAAGCTGTGAGCTATCTGGGGAAGTTAACCTTGCAATACTGAGCAACTGTTTCACCAGGTATCCAGTCTAGCTTTCCAAATTCCCAACCAGACTAACATTAATTATAAACTTTTAATAGTCATCTTATGACAAACAGTGGTATAGAATTTAAATAAAAAGGAATAAATCAGTTTATCGTTAGACATTCATTTTAACATTGATCATTGCAGCTTTAAAATTTTAGCAAATTAAACTTGATTCATAACTAAACTGGTGCCTTATTTAGGATTGTGAAAATGTGAGTTTGTAATCTTACAGAACACATTAAATATGGAGCCAAGATTGGGAGACTGCATACAACACTGCTTTCATAAAATAACACACGAAGAACGTTGAAACTTATGCAAGAGGAAATTAACCACAACCAACCGATTCAATTTTCACCCAAAGAAGTTACGTTCGTAGCGCAATCCTGTCCGTCATGAAATTACCACACACTGGTATACTAAATTCATACTAACTCTCTGTGACATCTTCCCGAAAAGAATAGCTGAGGGCTACTTTGATGATTACACTACATGCTTAACGTGGTCAACTTGGTTTACACAAAGAGTGTAACTCCACAATAATTTTGATAATTAAAATAAATTACATCGAATCACAAATTACAAAAGAAAAACCTCGAACTGGTTACTATCGTCTTACTATTAACCTGATGGGTCAAACAATTGTATAAGCACGTGGTACTGGTCTCACAAAGTACACCCCACGTGGGTTGAACATAGAGAGAAGTTGTTATCTTGAAAAATGTTGTCAAGACGAGATGTTATAATCTCACGCACATTCGCATTTAAGATTGATCTTAGTTAGAGTTACGGATCATCCACAAGTGGTTCCACTTTACTCACAAAGTAGTGAAAAAGCAAATACTGGAAGATATTCTGAACTTCACACACGAATTACACTGCGTTGCAATTTAAGATAACATTAGATATTTTAGACCTAAACCTGAAATAAAGGTGATTAAATTTTCAGTTAGGCTGAACTTAAGAAATCCATTGTCCTAAGGACTGAGCAGAGACGCGCTTAGCCGGAGATCTTACCACTTCAGACGCTCGCCGCAGATCGACTGGCCTGGGCCGCTACCGAGGGTGTTTCACAGATACAAACGGAAGTGACCAGAGAGGCAGCTTCCTATACCAACATGACAAGGGACGGACAGGACCATACTAAGAATAGAAACCTCTTTGCTTTTAGAAAGCGTAGCTACCTGTTCCGACGTTGGTCCTACTGTTCTCTAGCAGACAGGCTTGTCTGCTACCATCAAGCATGCAACTAGAAACACATTTGGTCATTCATCCTTTCACACAGAAGGGAAGGGGGATGACAGTATCTTATCATATACAGTATATAAAAGAAAGCGGATGCAGGTTCCGTATGAGACTGTGTGACATGAATTACATATAAACTGTGTTTTAAAGTGTAGTAGTGTGACAGATCGTTCTTGATTATGTGTAAAAGTAACACGTTCCACTGCTCAGTCTCCTCCCAGATAGTCAGAAACACCACAGTAAATTTAGAAGTGGAATGTATGCCGTAAATAAGTTTTAAAAAATTAACGTGAAAGGAATCCAACAGAGACCTTTCAACATGAACTGAAAATATAATCAGTCACTTACTTTCTTTCATGCAGTCTAGCCCAGAGGACCGGGCGCAGTTACGAGGCTCCTCTTCCACTGGATTCTGTTCTGTGCCTTCCGTCGCCATCTGCCATCCGTGCCGATCTGCAGCAACTTCCCATGAATTCCATCTCTCCACCTTTTCTTTGATATTCCTGATGTTCTTCTTCCGCAGGAAGCAAAATCCATGGATTTCAATGGCCATCGATGTTTATCCATCCCAGCGACATGTCCTGCCCCTACTAGCCGCTTCCTTCCCATCATGCCTACGATGCTTGAGCTATTGTACAGTTCGTACAGCTCACAATTTTGCTGGATCCACAATTTTCCAGTGATCTCATCTTTCACCGACCCATAGATCTTCCTTAAGATTTTCGTTCGGAAACGAGGATATTATTTAAGACTTTTTTCCAGATACTCGTAATCATATAGTTCTATGGGTTTGACGAGTGTTTTATACAGCTAGAGGTTGAAATTCCTTGAGAGACTCCGCGGTTTGAAAAGTCTGAAGTATGCTCGGTTTGTGGCTTGGATCCTCACTTTGATTTCTGCCTCGCACGTTGCGTCCTCTTTGAAGATTACCCCCAGATATTTAAAATTATGAACTCTTTGTATGATCGGGTTCCGACCACCAGAGCCTGGAATGGTTCTTTTGAATAGGCATGAATCCTGTTCATCACCAGATACTTATTCATCGATACAGTCTCAAAAAGACCGATCTTGTTCGTTGCCCGCTCCACGCTGTCGCTCATACGCGTCAGTCCTTCCTTGGATTGGACAACAGGGCCACATCATCGGCAAATTGCGAGATGTGTGACTTTCTCTCTCTCTCTACCTCGATCAGTTTTTATGAAAAGCCTGTCTCATTATCTTTTCGAGCGCCAGGTTTGGCATTGGTGATACGCCGCTCCTTGTCTCAAGCCTGCGTTTATGTAAAAGCTCTCCATGGCTTCGTTTCCGAGCTTCACATTGCCTTTGTAACCAACGAGACAAGCTCTAATTAGGCTGACGAGTTTCTTGGCCCTTCCATACTCGGTTAGGGAATTCATGACGCTCTCTCAGTGGATGCAGTCGTATGCCGTTTTCAAATCTACGAAAATCATATGCAGGTCTTCGCCATATTCCAACATCTTTTCGGTGACCTATCAGTCACACTGATACAAATGTGTATGCATCACTCCATGAAACGCGTAAAGTGAGCCAAATAAATGAGAAAAGTTACTACGTTGATTGCGTAATGTTAAGGATTCAATGATAAGAAGACCATTCTGTAACGAACTTCAACCTCAACGTATTCGCAATGACAGTTAGTGGAGTGTCTGTATTTGGCTGTGTCTCTATATTTCGATATGCATGCGTTGCCATCGAACTATGCAGGCACTGTCAAATGCAGACATTGCACTAGCCGTATTCCATGCTAAAGCGAGGTAAATGGATGGGAAAAAACATTGTCTTTCCCAATGCGGGAATCACATGAACACTGTGCTAGTACTGTGTGAAGTAGACACTATGATATACGGTAGTTTGGATCAGTCTGGAACGTGTGTACGGGTAGCCGAAGTGGCAAGTCTGTTTTCCGCAGCGCTGCGGCGAGGACGTCTTGTTTACGTCCCGTCCGCGCGGTCGCGAGGGCCCGTAGTTGTTTACTACTTCGTCGTCGCTAGTTAGAGTCCATCACTACCGACGCAATATGGCACATTCATACAGACAAACCACCATCAAGATCAGTTTTCAACCCGGTCATGCGCGACCGCGAGCTTTTGGAGTGGAACGTTTTCTACGAGACGACGTTAAAATTGAACCGCGGGACATAAATGGTATCCATCTCTCTATCACGAGCAGTGTTGTCTACGTCAAGTTAGTAAGTGACGAGGTGTGCAACAGAATCGTGCGCGGACATGGGAACGATCTTAAATTCAAACATTTTGATGTCCTTATTGGGGCGGTCTCTATCGATCACGCTGGGCTTGGCATCCATACGATACGCGTCTTCGAACTCCCTTTCGAAGTACCATCGGACGTAGTCACCGCGGCTTTCCAGCCTTACGGCAGAGTGGTCAGCCACATGGCTCAAAAATGGACCACCTTTACAACGTACCCAGTTCTTAACGGGGTACGACAGATCAAAATTGAACTGACCTAACATGTACCATCCTATCTTGTCATAGGCGGATGTGGGGCAATCATTATGTATGACGGTCAGCCACGCTCTTTCTCCGGTTGTGGCCAAGAAGGGCACGTCCGGTCACATTGTCTCCGACGGCAGCTTACTCAAATCTATGCCTCCTTCTACGGTGACGACCCTTACACTCAATTATGCCGAGGTTGCACGGGCAGCAGCCCTTTCCGATGCTGATCACATTCGTCCGATGGCCGCCCCCGATAGCGAGATCATGATGGATTCTGCAGTACCGGATCCGGCCTCTACAACGGCGCCCCCACCTGAAGATAATGAGCGACCGACCTTGCAAGAAAGCATTGATGCCAGAATGGACATTGACCCACGAGCTGCGCCGACAGGGGCTTTTCTTCCAGACGCCGGAGCAGCTGAAGAAATACACCCACATTCGGATACTGAAACACACGTCCGTAAACAGCGTTCCCCGCGGAAACACAAGAGACGGCGGCGTGCTCCATCGGACGAGTGTTTACAGAGATCGTCTGACATGGACTGTGGACACTCCGACGACAGTACCGGCGGTACAGAGGCCGCAGTAACATCCCACCCAACAGATCGCCATGGTGACGGCTTCAGTCCCTACGACCCCACAGAACAGCCGGATCATAAGCAGACAGCCGCTGCCGATTCCCAGCCAGTAGAGCCGATGGAGTCAGCGCCGAGTACCGCAGCAGCCACAAACAGCGACCAACAGCTAATGGTATTTCATGGCGACTGGGCGGACGACAGTGAGGAAATCTCCTTGCCCATCGTGTCGGTCGACACGCGGGGGAATGTACCCCACCAGTGTTGACCCTTTCCCGCCATCAGATACAGTGACGAGACAGCCTTGCAACGGTATTGATGGCCAACACGGGTGCTATGGATAGACCTCAAACTTATCGCGTTCCGACTATATTAATAAACACTATACGGACGCGCGCTAAGTTATCCTTGCTTCAGGATATGTTGAATTCTGCTTCCATCGATATAGACTTCTCCAGGAAGTGTACGTCGACGACTTCCCAGGCACGTACTGTTACGAAGGTTACGTCTTTCCAGCTTTCCCCACAGGCAGCGGTGTCGCTGTACTTCTTCGGGTGGAGGTTATTAGTGTTTAACGTCCCGTCGACAACGAGGTCATTAGAGACGGAGCGCAAGCTCGGGTGAGGGAAGGATGGGGAAGGAAAAAGGCCGTGCCCTTTCAAAGGAACCATCCCGGCATTTGCCTGAAGCGATTTAGGGAAATCACGGAAAACCTAAATCAGGATGGCCGGAGACGGGATTGAACCGTCGTCCTCCAGAATGCGAGTCCAGTGTGCTAACCACTGCGCCACCTCGCTCGGTTACTTCTTCGGGAAGGGATAGTGGCGGACGATGTCCTCTTTCTACCTGGGGCAAGAGGAATGGCACTCACAGTACTAGGTGTCCACCTTATCAATATCTACAGACCTTCTGAGACGGACAAACGTCGCGAACGTTCACGATCCTTTGTGGAAGACGTCGCCCCGCTCTTCCAAGGCCGTCACGACCATCTGGTGTTTGGAGGTGACTACAATTGCGTACTGGCGTCCAGAGACCAACTCCCACGACATAATCCGTGCCCGGAACTCGAGACGCTAACTCGAGACCTGCAGATGGTGGAAACTTGGGAACATCATCACGGCCACCGACCAGGATTCACACACTTCTCAAGTCACTCTTCCAGTCGCATCGACCGGATTTATGTCTCACGCTCTCTTGCCGCTGGAACACAGGATGCGGAACTATGGCCTGCGGCTTTCTCGGACCACTCAGCTTGCATTTGTGCCGTCACCCTGCGGCGGCAATAAGTTTGGATGAGCCGCAGCCTGTGGAAATTAAACATCGCTCACCTGTGGTACCCGGATTGCCGCCATGCCGTAGAGGAGACGTGGCATTCGTGTGAAAATCGCCTCCGTGCATATCCCACAACGATACGCTGGTGGTTGGACTGCGCCAAACCGGCACAGAGGCGAACGTTGATAACCTACGGTCGCGATCACTCTGCTTAGCGTAGACATATACCCGATTTTTACTTCATGGTACTGCGCGACTGCGATGCTATGGCGCCGTCTCTAGAACGACCAAGGACGGTCCACCGTGCTAAGGCTCAGATCATCGCTAATATGCGACACCAACTAGAGGGAGTGGTCATCCGCTCGAACACACAGGATCGGATGCCGAGCGAGCGCCCGTCGGTGTTCCACGTACTTCGTGAACTTAAACGACGCCGACGAGCGCTGATACGCTTCATCGACACGACGGACGGTCGTCGCCTCACCACGCAACATGACATAAACACAGCGTTGTACGATCATTATTCCCACCTCTATTCCGCTCAGACCCCTGATCCGACAGCACTGGAGGTCGTCTCTCAGACGATTTACGGCACCGTCACCCCGGCAACGGAAGTGGCCTTGATGGAAGAAATTACGGAAGAAGAAGTGATCGACGCCACTAGAAAATGAGCTGGCAACAAGCCTGCGGGTCCTGATGGCGTCCCCTTGGAATTTTACCGGACTTTTCAATATTTATTAGCCACCCGATGGACGGACATCTGTCACGAACTACTATCCCCGGAAGTGCCGCTCTCCGGAATAAAAACTAACGCTGTGAATTGGATTCGCGGGCATACGGTCCGCTACCTTTTTGGCCCCGACAAGAAATCAGAACTAGGATATTGGACGTACGCTAACGATCGACACTGTGTAATTGTTCGCAACCCCAGATACAAGCAGTTCTTTTCCAATTTCCTACGGAGCAGAAAATCCTAAGAAATTTTGGTCTTATGTCAAACCGGTAGGGGGATCAAAACAAAATGTCCACACACTCTGTGACCAAAATGGTACTGAAACAGAGGATGACAGACTAAAGGCCGAAATACAAAATGTCTTTTTCCAAAGTTGTTTCGCAGAGTAAGACTGCACTGTAGTTCCTTCTCTAGATTGTCACACAGATGACAAAATGGTAGATATCGAAATAGACGACAGAGGGATAGAGAAACAATTAAAATCGCTCAAAAGAGGAAAGGCCTCTGGACCTGATGGGATACCAGTTCGATTTTACACAGAGTACGCGAAGGAACTTGCCCCCCTTCTTGCAGCGGTGTACCGTATGTCTCTAGAAGAGCGTAGCGTTCCAAAGGATTGGAAAAGGGCACAGGTCATCCCCGTTTTCAAGAAGGGACGTCGAACAGATGTGCAGAACTATAGACCTATATCTCTAACGTCGATCAGTTGTAGAATTTTGGAACACGTATTGTGTTCGAGTATAATGACTTTTCTGGAGACTAGAAATCTACTCTGTAGGAATCAGCATGGGTTTCGAAAAAGACGGTCATGTGAAACCCAGCTCGCGCTATTCGTCCACGAGACTCAGAGGGCCATAGACACGGGTTCACAGGTAGATGCCGTGTTTCTTGACTTCCGCAAGGCGTTCGATACAGTTCCCCACAGTCGTTTAATGAACAAAGTAAGAGCATATGGACTATCAGACCAATTGTGTGATTGGATTGAGGAGTTCCTAGATAACAGGACGCAGCATGTCATTCTCAATGGAGAGAAGTCTTCCGAAGTAAGAGTGATTTCAGGTGTGCCGCAGGGGATGACATCCGAAGTTCACTGAGGCTTTTTGCAGATGATGCTGTGGTGTATCGAGAGGTTGTAACAATGGAAAATTGTACTGAAATGCAGGAGGATCTGCAGCGAATTGACGCATGGTGCAGGGAATGGCAATTGAATCTCAATGTAGACAAGTGTAATGTGCTGTGAATACACAGAAAGATAGATCCTTTATCATTTAGCTACAAAATAGCAGGTCAGCAACTGGAAGCAGTTAATACCATAAATTATCTGGGAGTACGCATTAGGAGTGATTTAAAATGGAATGATCAAATAATGTTGATCGTCGGTAAAGCAGATGCCAGACTGAGATTCATTGGAAGAATTCTAAGGAAATGCAATTCGAAAACAAAGGAAGTAGGTTACAGTACGCTTGTTCGCCCACTGCTTGAATACTGCTCAGCAGTGTGGGATCCGTACCAGATAGGGTTGATAGAAGATATAGAGAAGATCCAACGGAGAGCAGCGCACTTCGTTACAGGATCATTTAGTAATCGCGAAAGCGTTACGGAGATGATAGATAAACTCCAGTGGAAGACTCTGCAGGAGAGACGCTCAGTAGCTCGGTACGGGCTTTTCTCAAAGTTTCGAGAACATACCTTCACCGAAGAATCAAGCAGTGTATTGCTCCCTCCTACGTATATCTCGCGAAGAGACCATGAGGATAAAATCAGAGAGATCAGAGCCCACACAGAGGCAAACCGACTATCCTTCTTTCCACGAACAATACGAGACTGGAATAGAAGGGAGAACCGATAGAGGTACTCAAGGTACCCTCCGCCACACACCGTCAGGTGGCTTGCGGAGTTTGGATGTAGATGTAGATGGAGCGCCTTTCATGACCCGCCTTCCAGCTGGAACGTCGAAGCCATGAGATGATGATACTTTTCTGCCAACATAATGTTCTGAATGCACTACAAACGGAATCTCCATTAAATTTTCGAGAAGACACGTTCGGATGTTCTGCCAATTGGAAGGCGCTAGCGACTCCTGAAATTCTGATACATAGACTAATTTCATTAAAACAAATTTTTTAAAAATGGTACATTAAAAAAAGTAAATAAATAAATAAAATTAATTAAAAATGTATACATACAAAAATGCAAAAACAAAAACATACAATAAAAGCCGCCTTACCACGGTTCGGGCGTCTGATCCCGTCGGAAGTTCGAGTCCTCCCTCGAGCATGGGTGTGTATGCTGTTCTTAGCGTAAGCTGGTTTAAGTTAGAATAAGTAGTGTGTAAGCCAAGGCACAGATAACCTCAGCGGTTTGGTCCCATAAGAACTTACCATAAATTTCCAAATTTTTCTCCCATTGCTCCATAGCCTATATCTTATGGCTTTGGCAACACATTTTCTCGTTTTGGTATTAAAGCTCGCTCTGAAGCTCCCTGCTTGTTGAGCTCCCTTCCTGTTGTTTGGCGCTGACACAGTTAGTGAGCGCGACATTCAGTTACAGTGGATTTTGCAGCGGATGTTCTCTTATTTTTCGTCACAGTCTTCTTTATTTACGATCAGTCAACACACACACTTTCGTCCGCGTTTTGACTTAGCGAATGACGCTGTCCCGCTTTCCCGATGTGAGGTATAATCTTCGATTCAGTGTCTGTTGAAGCATCAAACATTTTCGCTGTCTTGATTGCAGAAGCACCCACCATACGCACGCTAACAGTTCCCCCACACCGAGCGAGGTGGCGCAGTGGTTAGCACACTGGATTTGCATTCAGGAGGACGACAGTTTAAACTCACGTCCGACCATCCTGATTTAGGTTTCTTGTTATTTCCGTAAATCAGTTCAGGTAAAAGACGGGAGGGTTGCTTTGGAAGGGCACTACCGATTTTCTTCCCCATCCTTCCCTTATCCGACGTGACCGATGACCTCTCTGTTTGGTCCCCTCCTCTAAACCAATCAGCCAACCAAATACCCCACGTCCTAAATCTTTACCTCCGACATAATACACTCACGGCCATACAGAATACTGTTATGTCCACCACTAATACTTGTAACGCATTGAGGGCACTGCACTGATGCAATTCGTGGCCAAGTACAACATTTCGGCCTGCATTTACATTGAGGCATGCATTTCTCGCTGGGTATTTTAAGTTTCTTTCCAACCCCTGTTTACATAGATCAAGGAATGATAGCTTCGCCCTACACGTCATATGTTAGGACGGTACGCCGAACTGCACAAGGTAGAGTGCAGAAGGGTTGCTTAAGCCTCATATGAAATACAATAGAAATGAAAATGCCGTGTGGCTAGGGCCTCCGCGGCGACTTGCGTGTCGATGGGAATGAAACGATGATGATAAGGACAACACAACACCCAGTCCGTGAGCAGAGAACATCTCCTACCCAACCGGGAATTAAATCCGGGCCGTTAGGTATGACATTCCGTCTTGCTGACCACTCAGCTACCAGGGGCGGACATGAAATTCAATGATCAAAGAAGACATTATGACGATCTGTTTCATAGCATATTGGCCCAACTGTCGAACACAATGCAGTAGTGATTCTGCGGGGAAAGCATTGTAATAGATCCTGATAGGTTTACGGAGGTGTGTGGGACCAGATTTCTACGCACATGGGGCGCAGTTATCGTAAACCACGGTCTGACGGTCTATAGGCGTGGAGCTGATGCCCGATTGCGTCCCAGATTCGTCTCATTTGGTTCAGATTAGGCGAATTTGGCAGCCAAGACATGAACTAAGTCCGCTGTCACACTTTCCAAGCGATTCTGACGTAGTGCCATAGACTGTTACATTGATGATGTACGTCATTGTTGATGTATGCCAATGGCGTAGACATAAAGCTTGAAGGGGGTCATCAATAACGTACATGTAGTAAATAGCTCAAGATACCTTATATTACCACCACATGTCCCCTGTAAGCCCATATGTCCCCCCCACCCCGAAAGCATAATAAAGTGTTTTGATCAGGCATTCACCTGCATAATGGCATATCCGAAGACGACCATAAACGTGGTGTGACAAGAAACGTAAGTCATCCAACCATTTCCTGATGATGTCGTTAGGTCTACGCTGGAACACGTAGGGGATATCCCTCGCAGAGTCCCATGCCGAACAGTGTGCTCCGAACCGTATGCTACGAAGCGCTTGTGCCTGTACCAGCTTTGTAGTGTATCATCAGATTTGCAACACCTCGTCGCCAACCAAGTTTAACAAAACGGCCAAGCCCGAGGATCACATGCTGTGATTGGGCATGGAGTCAATTCCTTGTCACTTATTTGTGGTTACAGCTCTCTTCAACAGCTTTCCGCAGATACTCACGAGCGTAGCACGTGAACAGTCGACCAGTGCGTAACAATCTGTTCTTTGTGACAGTCTTCTTACGTCAGTGGTATTATCCACTTGCAACAAGTATCGTCGCTATAATCCTTCCCCCCATCGTCTCCGCACGGCTTGTATATTTCCCTCCGCACGTCACGTGCCAGGAACGTCGCCAAGCTGCTCTTAATTACGCGGTGGACAGTGACCGTAATGTTTTGGCTCATCAACGCATGGCTACAGCAACACACAATTTGTTATACATTTCTGGGTGACGCCCCGATGTACGAACGTTGAGCTTTAAGATTCACAACGGTGGCGAACGCTTTCTACAGAATTAAAACCTTGATACACAGTCCGCCGCAAACTGAACATTCGTTTTACAGCTAAAACCTCTTGTGCAACTGATTATTTTCACACTCGCGCAAGAAGAAATATTCTGCACGTCCCAATCACATTATCGTGGCCACCTATAAGAAGCCTGAATAACCAGTTTTTGGAGTGCAAACGTTCAAGAAGACTGTCAGTGATGTTCTGGAAGGTACCGGCATGGATGTGGAGCCATACCGACTCCAGTGCCGCGGGCAGCTGCGCTAGATTTCACAGTTGAGCATCCATGGTGCGAATAGCCCAATCGAGGTGGTCTCACAGATTCTCGATTGTGTTTAAATATAGCGAGTTTGGTGGCCTGGGAAGTACGGTAAACTCATTCTGGTGCTCTTCGAACCATGCACGTATATTGTTAGCAAAGTGACACGTGGTATTATCTCACTGGCAGATGCCATCGTGCAGAGGAAAAAACAAACTGCGCATACATCAATAATGGCGTACATGAGCAATGTAACTATCTATGGCACTAGATCAGAATCGTTTGGAGAGTTATGACAGCGAACTGACGTTGATGTCTTGGGTGCCAAATTCGCCTAATGTGAACCCAATGGTACGAATCTGGGACGCAATCGGGCAGCAGCTCCACGCTCACAGACCGTCGGACCGTGGTTTACGATAACTGCACCCCATGTGCGTAGAAATCTAGTCCCACAAACCTCCGTAAACCTATCAGGATCTAGCAAAATGCGCAGAATCGCTACTGCATTGTGTTCGAAAGTTGGGCCAATATGCTATGAAGCAGATGGTCATAACGTCTTCTCTGAGCATTGTATTTCATGTCCGCCCCTGGCAGCTGATTGGTCAACGCGGCGGAATGTCATAAATAACGGCCCGGATTCGATTCCCGGCTGGGTCGGAGATGTTTATAACACTCCTGTCTGCTACTGCTGTACCATAACCTTAAAGCTGGAAGCAGGTTGTGTAATCAAACTATTTTATTAAAGCAATTATGGTACAACGCAACAGAGCCGTGTCACCCTCTGAGAGGAATTTTGTTATGTTGACCGTGTTGTACCTAACAGAGGTGGCTTACCGGAAGTGAAAGTCAGAATTACGTAAATATTTGAACAGTAACAAACAATTACTTTTGCCTATCTGCACTGTTTAATGCATAAAGAAAACGGTCGCCAGCCTAATTAGGCAAGAGAAAGATTAACGTTCTCGTTTAAGAAAGTAGGTATAAGTAACTATAACGGACAAACACAACCTAGACTTGGCCACACGCGAGTGCAATGAACTCTGACACATACATATGTTTTAAGATTGAAGCTAACAACTGGAGCAGCACAAACTATTTGCAAAAATATAACAGATACCGACACACACTATTACTTTCATGGCTTGTTCAAACTGAACGGTCTTTATAACATTAATATTAACATTCACTGCAGAATCATTAATTGGTTATAGATTAAGTCTCTCTCAGTTAAATACTTTACTATTTGAAATGAAAGTTAATTGGAATCCACTAACAGGTTGCTTCTCACTATCATTAGAATAAAGAAATTATGGTTTTCATAATTAGTGGTCTTCCCATTACTTGTTACCGAGCGTTAACACAACAAACAAACTGTGGATCCTGTTATACTATTAATATGCGCTTCTAATACACAAGAGAGACAAACACTTAGCAAACATGAGTATATAACGTTTCACAATTGCAGTTTTCCACTTTTACTATAGTGAGAGACAAAATTAACATATATGTAAGATACTGCCTCACCTTCCGCGATTTACAACAGGCAGTAATGTGATCATTTATTAAGCAAAACTTTATAACCCTCAGTCTTAAGAACTTTTAATTTGAAGTTGGCAACAACACATTAATAAGCAGTTTTACTTGAAAAATTATTTTCAGCAAGCATCATTAACTTTAACTCACTCTCTTGCCACATTAACTTTAACTTTCTTTTTACTATGTTCAAGAGGCGTTAATTAGCAAAAACACTGGTCTTTAATGTTCTTTCAGTAGGGACATTCGGTAATCACTTTAGTTCAAACGGAGAGGAACCTGAGAGGTGTTATGATAAGGAAAAAATCAAGGTAGGTACATAAATTCAGTTATAAGTTACCTTATATTTATGCAAACTAAAACATCCAATGAGCTGATCCTTCACTGTACACTATTATAGCATTCCGATACAGTGATTGCGCAGTGTGGTGGAAACTGCATGTTGGTACGTGGATTTGCAGGCAGAATTGCTGGACTCTGTCATTTCTTGGTGGCGATGATAGATACAAATTCCAGAATAGTTCCAGCTATTTATCCATCCATCCGAGGCATGGGAAAGTGGCAAAAAAAACCTCTCTCGGAACCAGCACAATATACAACATTAACATGGCAGTGCACAGTTGGGTAGCTCGTCCCCGACTCGTAGCTCGTCCCCAACTCATAGCTTGTCCCCGACTGAATATCAGTTCCACCTTTTCTACATAGGCCAACGACAATTTACGCGCGCTACACAGTTCCGTTCCTGAGGGGAACCACTACACCTTTTACATACAAATTAACTAAGAACCCTAAGTGATTATCAGCAATTTACATAAGAGCAACCAAACGCATTAAATAAAACAGAACATTTTCACATATTGACATCTCTACCAAAAATTATTCGCACAGAAATTACAATTACATATAGTAAGTTTTGTTCCCTCCAAATGGGACAAAGAATTTAAATGACAGATATACTACATTGCATAGAATCAAACCCGGACATCACAGTTTTAACAAAGAAAGGAGTATACAATTTTATGTTATCGATTCAAACACATTTACAGAAGATCAACAATGTAACATTAAATAAAACAAAAGCAAAATAAATCTGTAGAGTGTTAGAGCTATGGTGTTACACGTGCCCCATGTTTCGTTCAAGTTCCCGTTAGGGACACATCAAGGAAACATCTATAACACCTAAGTGGTGTTGGCTGCAAAAAAAAATTGTTCCATCCAAACACATATTACAAACATACAGCATATACTCTAATAAATCTCATACATTTCTTCCAAAACATTTTCAGAATAAGACATCTAAACTAATTTTCATGCCCACACTGTTGTAAGGAGACTAATTTTGCATCGTTACACAAGATATCTTTGAGCATGTTCATTTGATACACATACTGTTCAAGAAACAGACAAACAGTACACAAATAATCTGCATATTAGTAGAATATGTATGGTCTTCAAACAAACAAAAAATAATACACATATACAACAACACAGAACATTCTAACTCAACAAAACAGAAATTTGTCTTTCAATATTTTCAAAGAATGTAAATATTCACAGACACACAAGCATACTCATGATCACAGTACATTTTACAAGGTTCAGCTATTAGTAAAATGTTGAAAAAAATTCAGTTTCCATCCACATATGTACAAATATTTACACAAAATAGCTATGAGAACATTTTCCAACTGATTCCTTAAACACAAAAGTAACTTTTCAAGGTTTTTGTTTCAAAAATTTTAACTTTAAAGCTGCTCTTCATTAATAGCAGTCCAAAATGAAACTTCCTGGCAGATTAAAACTGTGTGCCCGACCAAGACTCGAACTCGGGACCTTTGCCTTTCGCGGGCAAGTGCTCTACAAACTGAGCTACCGAAGCACGAGTTCGAGTCTCGGTCGGGCACACAGTTTTAATCTGCCAGGAAGTTTCATATCAGCGCACACTCCGCTGCAGAGTGAAAATCTCATTCTGGAAACATCCCCCAGGCTGTGGCTAAGCCATGTCTCCGCTATATCCTTTCTTTCAGGAGTGCTAGTTCTGCATGGTTCGCAGGAGAGCTTCTGTAAAGTTTGGAAGGTAGGAGACGAGATACTGGCAGAAGTAAGGCTGTGGGTACCGGGCGTGAGTCGTGCTTCGGTAGCTCAGTTGGTAGAGCACTTGCCCGCGAAAGGCAAAGGTACCGAGTTCGAGTCTCGGTCGGGCACACAGTTTTAATCTGCCAGGAAGTTTCATTTCAGCGCACACTCCGCTGCAGAGTGAAAATCTCATTCTGGAAACATGCCCCAGGCTGTGGCTAAGCCATGTCTCCGCTATATCCTTTCTTTCAGGAGTGCTAGTTCTGCATGGTTTGCAGGAGAGCTTCTGTAAAGTTTGGAAGGTAGGAGACGAGATACTGGCAGAAGTAAGGCTGTGGGTACCGGGCGTGAGTCGTGCTTCGGTAGCTCAGTTGGTAAAGCACTTGCCCGGGAAAGGCAAAGGCCCCGAGTTCGAGTCTCGGTCGGGCACACAGTTTTAATCTGCCAGGAAGTTTCATATCAGCGCACACTCCGCTGCAGAGTGAAAATCTCATTCTGGAAACATCCCCCAGGCTGTGGCTAATCCATGTCTCCGCTATATCCTTTCTTTCAGGAGTGCTAGTTCTGCATGGTTCGCAGGAGAGCTTCTGTAAAGTTTGGAAGGTAGGAGACGAGATACTGGCAGAAGTAAGGCTGTGGGTACCGGGCGTGAGTCGTGCTTCGGTAGCTCAGTTGGTAGAGCACTTGCCCGCGAAAGGCAAAGGTACCGAGTTCGAGTCTCGGTCGGGCACACAGTTTTAATCTGCCAGGAAGTTTCATTTCAGCGCACACTCCGCTGCAGAGTGAAAATCTCATTCTGGAAACATGCCCCAGGCTGTGGCTAAGCCATGTCTCCGCTATATCCTTTCTTTCAGGAGTGCTAGTTCTGCATGGTTTGCAGGAGAGCTTCTGTAAAGTTTGGAAGGTAGGAGACGAGATACTGGCAGAAGTAAGGCTGTGGGTACCGGGCGTGAGTCGTGCTTCGGTAGCTCAGTTGGTAAAGCACTTGCCCGGGAAAGGCAAAGGCCCCGAGTTCGAGTCTCGGTCGGGCACACAGTTTTAATCTGCCAGGAAGTTTCATATCAGCGCACACTCCGCTGCAGAGTGAAAATCTCATTCTGGAAACATCCCCCAGGCTGTGGCTAAGCCATGTCTCCGCTATATCCTTTCTTTCAGGAGTGCTAGTTCTGCATGGTTCGCAGGAGAGCTTCTGTAAAGTTTGGAAGGTAGGAGACGAGATACTGGCAGAAGTAAGGCTGTGGGCACCGGGCGTGAGTCGTGCTTCGGTAGCTCAGTTGGTAGAGCACTTGCCTGCGAAAGGCAAAGGTCCCGAGTTCGAGTCTTGGTCGGGCACACAGTTTTAATCTGCCAGGAAGTTTCATATCAGCGCACACTCCGCTGCAGAGTGAATATCTCATTCTGGAAACATCCCCCAGGCTGTGGCTAAGCCATGTCTCCGCTATATCCTTTCTTTCAGGAGTGCTAGTTCTGCATGGTTCGCAGGAGAGCTTCTGTAAAGTTTGGAAGGTAGGAGACGAGATACTGGCAGAAGTAAGGCTGTGGGTACCGGGCGTGAGTCGTGCTTCGGTAGCTCAGTTGGTAGAGCACTTGCCCGCGAAAGGCAAAGGTACCGAGTTCGAGTCTCGGTCGGGCACACAGTTTTAATCTGCCAGGAAGTTTCATATCAGCGCACACTCCGCTGCAGAGTGAAAATCTCATTCTGGAAACATCCCCCAGGCTGTGGCTAAGCCATGTCTCCGCTATATCCTTTCTTTCAGGAGTGCTAGTTCTGCATGGTTCGCAGGAGAGCTTCTGTAAAGTTTGGAAGGTAGGAGACGAGATACTGGCAGAAGTAAGGCTGTGGGTGCCGGGCGTGAGTCGTGCTTCGGTAGCTCAGTTGGTAGAGCACTTGCCCGCGAAAGGCAAAGGTCCCGAGTTCGAGTCTCGGTCGGGCACACAGTTTTAATCTGCCAGGAAGTTTCATATCAGCACACACTCCGCTGCAGAGTGAAAATCTCATTCTGGAAACATCCCTCAGGCTGTGGCTAAGCCATGTCTCCGCTATATCCTTTCTTTCAGGAGTGCTAGTTCTGCATGGTTCGCAGGAGAGCTTCTGTAAAGTTTGGAAGGTAGGAGACGAGATACTGGCAGAAGTAAGGCTGTGGGTACCAGGCGTGAGTCGTGCTTCGGTAGCTCAGTTGGTAGAGCACTTGCCCGCGAAAGGCAAAGGTCCCGAGTTCGAGTCTCGGTCGGGCACACAGTTTTAATCTGCCAGGAAGTTTCATATCAGCGCACACTCCGCTGCAGAGTGAAAATCTCATTCAGCAGTCCAAAATGTTTATTGCACATATGCATACTAACATATTCAGAACATATCTTTAACTATCACTGCTGTGTCTTAATACAAGACACTCCAAAACTTTAAGTTATTCCAAAAACCTAGTATCAAAAACATCTACATCCATTTGAATAACAATGCATATATATTTTATAATAACTTTTTCACTGCCTTCAGTAAGAATAGTCCGTCTATAACATATTGGTCAAAAAACCTAACTTACTTCACTGCTTGCCTCAGCATAAGCAGTCAATTTTACTCATACTGCCCATTATTGGTTTGGCAGTCTTTGTATGTAAACATTTAGACACAAAAACACAATTTAGATTAATAACATTAAAAGAGACATTTTTAAATTAATACACTGCCCCATCCTTTAGGTTTGGCAGTTCGTGACCACTTATCAACTTCTTGCACCACAATGGCAAGTCCTTTGGCTTCTGCACACACAGCATATTTAGTAGCCCTCAACTTCAGGACCACAGCATTTTTATTCTTTTGTCTCGTTTTGCTGCCCAACAACATATTTTGAGCAGTTTATTGTCATCATCTCCAAGTTTTTTTTCATCATTATGTCACATCTTTGTTACCAATTGCATTAATGGTAAAAAACATGAAACCTGCAACTTTGAAACAGGGGTTAGACACTAGTAATATTACATTTTTATTTACACCATGACCAAATCAGGCAATATACACATCATTAATCAAGTAAATTTTAAATGACATTTTTGGTATAATGACAATGTTCAGGAGTTATTTGAGAGTCCCAGATTTGTGATTTTTCTTCCCATTTTCTTACTCAGTAATATTGCTTTTAAAGTCAATATTCAGTTTAATTACACATTTAGGTTATCAAATACGTCAAGATCAGGACAATAATTTTATATCCTATTGCAAGTGATTTCTGCCACCTTTTTGTGGCACAAGACATATACATCTCATATCTATCTTACACACATTAGTCAAGTTCATCTCCACAGTTTTTAAAACACAAAGTTTTCCAACATCATATTTATCCCTATTTTCAAAAACATTTACATTTAGTAATATTATAGTATTCATTTACCTTGTTTTCAGTATTCTTACCTTTTCTCATCGATATTTCTCTTTCCAATTACTTTTCCATTACATTTTTCGTTTACAATACCCACTATACTTTCATTATTCTTAGTCATTTTCTAGTTTACCCATATTATTTATCCATTTACTTGTCCATAAACAATACACAGTATCTTACATTATTTCTACACTTTTCAGTTTATTCTGATAGAGAATAAGGAAAGAAGATAGTAAAAGTTCTGAATGATGAAGAGGAAGGTTGGCAGCACGAAAAGAAATGGAAGTAGTGCTGACAACAACTCGGGTTCCTGGTGCTCGTCAGGCACCTGACAATGCAAAGAGTGCATGTCCCCTGAGGCTAGAGAACCGTCATCTGAGGACATGTATCTTTAAATAAACCACATACTGCAAACATAAGCTCTTTCTGATTTTTACGTATATTAGAAATTGTTATCTTGTGGAGTTCTTTGCACTTTCGTAAAGTTAACATAAGCATAATCATTCATAAGTTTTCAGGTTTCTCACACTACATGGCTCTCTTTTCATAATTACACTGGCAACAATAAGTATTCATTTGAAAATAAACAGTTCCTAAGCAAAGTCAAACAGTACACTACAGTAAATAAACAACAACCTGCCATAGGCCTCATGATCAACAAAACAATAATTCATTTTCTGGTAACACTCAGATATAATAATAATAATAAAGTCATGCATTAAATTAACAGTATATATATATACATACATCCTGCCCCCAGTCTCTTTATTAACAAGGCAGTCTTTTATGGTTCATAAACAGTGACTTAAATCTGGTGGCTTTTTAGGCCTCCTGTTTTCTACATCTTTCACTAAACTATTCAGATCTTGCCAACGTTTTGTTTCATCAAGTGGCTTTTTAGGTTTAGGAATTTCAAAGTCTTTAGCAAGATACAACATCTCCTGTCCTGCTATTATTTTATCAGGTGGTTCTTTTTGTTCGTGTAATTCACATCCATTCAAAACATTGGTTAAGGCTTGCCCCAGTATAGTATCATCTGGAGATTCCTGCAAATTATGCCCCTGTGCTACATTACTAAATAATTCCTTCGGTTTTGGCCCAGTTCTACTTTCTGTATCTTGCTTTGGAAAAATGTCACTAATTTTCTCGTACCCTCTTTCAGTAAAAGTATATTCACTTTCGTTTATTCCTGAGAATTCATCTTCACTGGAGTCATCACTACTCTCTTCCTCACCATGAGATTCACTTAAGCACTCGAGTTTTGAACAATAGGGAAAGTTAGTATATTCATTCTTATCTGTATTCGTATACCCTTCATCATCTGAACTATCACTGATTTCATTTTCGTCATCAGATTCGAGCAGGAAAGCAACTTTTAAACAGTGAGGCAGATTATCTCTAGATGTTTCAGCTACTTTGTTTTTTGAATTATTTTCTACACAATACACATCGTGTGGACACTCAGCCACTTCAGCTATATCACTTTGAACGATTGCAGCCTTAACTTCATACTTAGTATAATCGTCATATACTTCGATAACCTTCATTTCATTTTCTTCCTTACTATCAGTTTCAGACAATCGTGCGAAATTCCCACTAGACCCTTCTGCATTAGAATCACAGAACGCCTTTCCATGAACAATAACTTCAACTGCACTGCTTATAATGTCATGTTCACTAACGTCCTCCTTTACATCACTTTCACCTATTATTAATCGTACACACGTCTTTTGCGTGGCATATTCTATCTTCCTTTCCTCTTTATTCGTCATTACCTCCCCCACATCTACGTTTTTTACCTCATACACATCATTAACAGTACAAATATTCCCCTTCTCACTCGCCTTTTCTGGCTCCCTTTCATTCTTTAATGATGCCTTTTCGCACGATTCCGATATTGAGTTATCTTTATCATATGACATATTAACTTTATTTCCATTTTTACATTCATCTATTACTGAAACCGGAGAACGGAAGTGTCCGATCCCGCCTCTTCCGTTTCTCTCTATGGCAGCAATCTTGTTCTGACGTCTGCCATTTGTGTGTGCTGCCAAGTGCAATGTACGGTGCTCCAGCAAGCGCTGCCCCGAGCACAAACAGCCACGTGACTTCGCACTGGGCTCGCCACTACGTATCACTCCGCGCACGTCTTCCATAGGCGTGTCCTTAACTTTCCTGCCCTGTAGTTTACATCTTTCCTTCTCGAATCTATTATTTGACATCTTTTCTTTGGGCCCAAAATCGGTCTCCGCGTGAATCCGGCCCGTAACACACGCGGTTTTCACTTTTCCATTTCGTCTCTAGTTTGGAAATTCCGCGCTATGTATCCTCTGCCGCGCGTCGTATAATTTCCTCTACCTCTCGCACGACCTCTTTGAATCGTGTTTACACGAAATCTATAGTTTTCAGGTTGTTCGTTTTGGTCATTGGTTTCTCGCGAATAATTGTTGTTATTATGGGGACGAGACTCGCGGTTTCTTCGCCAGTGATCTTCATCCTCTACCCTTTCCAAAAAGGCAGAAAAACTTTTATGGGTACTCCCAACATATCGTTTAGAGTCCTCAGGCAGTTTCTGCCAAAGAACCCAAACGATCTCGGCTTCAGTCCTTCTAGCCTTCAGATGTATCAACTTTCTGTACCACGCTTCGCAAAACTCTTTCATGGTTTGCCTGCCTCTGATGTCATACAACCTGGCCATTAGAAACTCACGCCACAACTGGTCTTGTTTTTGTTCTGACCAGTATTCGTCAACAAATTTTTGTTTAAAGCTTTCAAAAGACATCTGGTTTGTATCCAGATTCAATGCCCACCTTTTTGCTTCTCCCGTTAATGCACTGATCACAACATTGATTTTTTCCTGGTCAGACAAATATTCAGGAAAATTTCTTTTGCAATCATTTACAAAATCAATGGGGTGCCAACCGTTATGTCTCTTTGCAGGGTCGAATTTTTCCTCGCCCTCTAATGTTTTTTTGAAAGGCATTTTTTCAGTAAAATGTGTAGGTCCTGATTGTATTTTTCTTTCCAAGTCATACATTTTGCCTTGGATCTACTCAGGGACTTGGTGTTGTGTTGTCCTTATCATCATCATTTCATCCCCATCGACACGCAAGTCGCCGACGTGGCGTTAATTCGAAAGACTTGCACCAGCCGAACGGTCTACCCGACGGGAGGTCCTAGCCACACTGCATATTCATTTCCATTGTATTTCATAAGAGGATTAAGCAACCCTTCTCCACTCTGTGCTCTGCAGCTCTGCTTACCGTCCTAACATATGACATGTAGGGCGAAGCTGGCATTCCTTGATCTACACTCCTGGAAATTGAAATAAGAACACCGTGAATTCATTGTCCCAGGAAGGGGAAACTTTATTGACACATTCCAGGGGTCAGATACATCACATGATCACACTGACAGAACCACAGGCACATAGACACAGGCAACAGAGCATGCACAATGTCGGCACTAGTACAGTGTATATCCACCTTTCGCAGCAATGCAGGCTGCTATTCTCCCATGGAGACGATCGTAGAGATGCTGGATGTAGTCCTGTGGAACGGCTTGCCATGCCATTTCCACCTGGCGCCTCAGTTGGACCAGCGTTCGTGCTGGACGTGCAGACCGCGTGAGACGACGCTTCATCCAGTCCCAAACATGCTCAATGGGGGACAGATCCGGAGATCTTGCTGGCCAGGGTAGTTGACTTACACCTTCTAGAGCACGTTGGGTGGCACGGGATACATGCGGACGTGCATTGTCCTGTTGGAACAGCAAGTTCCCTTGCCGGTCTAGGAATGGTAGAACGATGGGTTCGATGACGGTTTGGATGTACCGTGCACTATTCAGTGTCCCCTCGACGATCACCAGTGGTGTACGGCCAGTGTAGGGGATCGCTCCCCACACCATGATGCCGGGTGTTGGCCCTGTGTGCCTCGGTCGTATGCAGTCCTGCTTGTGGCGCTCACCTGCACGGCGCCAAACACGCATACGACCATCATTGGCACCAAGGCAGAAGCGACTCTCGTCGCTGAAGACGACACGTCTCCATTCGTCCCTCCATTCACGCCTGTCGCGACACCACTGGAGGCGGGCTGCACGATGTTGGGGCGTGAGCGGAAGACGGCCTAACGGTGTGCGGGACCGTAGCCCAGCTTCATGGAGACGGTTGCGAATGGTCCTCGCCGATACCCCAGGAGCAACAGTGTCCCTAATTTGCTGGGAAGTGGCGGTGCGGTCCCCTACGGCACTGCGTAGGATCCTACGGTCTTGGCGTGCATCCGTGCGTCGCTGCGGTCCGGTCCCAGGTCGACGGGCACGTGCACCTTCCGCCGACCACTGGCGACAACATCGATGTACTGTGGAGACCTCACGCCCCACGTGTTGAGCAATTCGGCGGTACGTCCACCCGGCCTCCCGCATGCCCACTAGACGCCCTCGCTCAAAGTCCGTCAACTGCACATACGGTTCACGTCCACGCTGTCGCGGCATGCTACCAGTGTTAAAGACTGCGATGGAGCTCCGTATGCCACGGCAAACTGGCTGACACTGACGGCGGCGGTGCACAAATGCTGCGCAGCTAGCGCCATTCGACGGCCAACACCGCGGTTCCTGGTGTGTCCGCTGTGCCGTGCGTGTGATCATTGCTTGTACAGCCCTCTCGCAGTGTCCGGAGCAAGTATGGTGGGTCTGACACACCGGTGTCAATGTCTTCTTTTTTCCATTTCCAGGAGTGTATGTAAACAGGGGTTGGAAAAAACTTCGAATATCCAGCGAGAAATGCATGCCTCAATGTAAATGCAGGCTGAAATGTTGTACTTGTCCACGAATGGCATCTGTGAAGTGTCCTCAATGCGTTGCAAGAGTTAGTCGTGGACAGAACGGTGTTCTGTATGATCGTGAGTGTATTACGTCGAAGGTAAAAATTTAGAACTTGGGGTATTTGGTTGGCTGATTGATTTGGAGGAGGGGACCAAACAGCAAGATCATCGGTCTCATCGGATGAGGGAAGGATGGGGAAGAAAATCGTTCGTGCCGTTCCAAAGGAACCATACCCTCTTTTGCCTGAAGCGATTTAGGGGAATAATGCATAACTGTATTGATCCATTGTGCGTTCCAGAATGACGAAATAACCCAGGGAGTCCCACAAAATCATTCCCCAGACCATAGTGCTACCTCTTCCGGCCCCAACCTTCCGACGCTTGCTGCAGGGCCTCGTACGCCAACAGCCACGTGTGTAATGGAACATGAAACGTGGTTCATCTGAAAAGGTCACCTGTCGCCACTCAGTGGAAGTCTAGTCGCAGTATTAGCGTAAAAATTCCGGCCTTCATTGCCAATGAAGATCGGTTAGCATGGGTACATGAACTAGAGGCCTGCTGTGGAGGCCAATATACGGGAACGTTTGTTGAACGTTCGTCGACACTTTTTGGTAGCCCCTTAGTTCACCTGGGTGGTCAGTTACTCGACAGTTGCACATTTGTTGGCCCGTAAACATTTCCGCAGCCGTCGCTCACCCCTGGCATATATGAACGCTTTTGGATAGTGCTCTTTTGCCAGGCAAGGTATATTTTAATCGGAAATCTTTCCATCCTTGGCCCGAAAGCCTATGTTCATGCCCGTTTGGAAGTCAGATAAATCGCTCCGTTTCCACTTTATGACAACAACTGTGCTGTTTTTCCACATCCTCCGGACACGCTGTGCGGGCCGGAGTGGCCGAGCGGTTCTAGGCGCTACAGTCTGGAACCGCGTGACCGCTACGGTCGCAGGTTCGAATCCTGTCTCGGGCATGGATGTATGCGATGTCCTTAGGTTAGGTAGGTTTAAGTAGTCCTCAGTTCTAAGGGACTGATGACCACAGCAGTTAAGTACCATACTGCTCAGTGCCATTTGAACCATTTCACACGCTGTATATAACTTCCACTGTTAGGGATGTCACTTGCCGTCTGTGAGCCCACTGAATTCGAACATGGATAGTATCACATCAATGTGACTGAACAGTGTAGTATGTGTGTGGCTGAAGACAAAAAAGATGTTCGAATGGGAGGAAGCGGGCTACCCTTACAAACTGAACGCATTGCCTTCACCAGCAGGCGGCACTTCATATGTTACGAGATATCAGAGTCCGAGGGTCATATGCAGTTTGTCCAGTGGCTTCGTAGGTCGTCTGCCTGGGCAACGCACCCAGCACCACAGGCCATGGTCGCCTATAGCTGGATCTAGGCAGAGTTCTATTCGAGGCGACGCCTTTTTGAATGCAATCATTTTTAATGCAATTTCCTGTATGTTTCATGTGCTGTTCTGTGTGTGTGTGTGTGTGTGTGTGTGTGTGTGTGTGTGTGTGTGTGTGTGAGAGAGAGAGAGAGAGAGAGAGAGAGAGACTCTTTTAGGATATGCTCAACTTGTTGATGCTACGCTACGCAATGGAATCAGCGCCAAACAAGCCATGAAAATATTTCAGCTAAGCGTTAGCTTTAAAATGAACCAACTAGCTGTGATCTGGCCTGAATGTGTTGAACCGCCGGCCGCGGTTGCCAAGCGGTTCTAGGCGCTTAGTCCGGAACCGCGTGACTGCTACGGTCGCAGGTTCGAATCCTACTTCGGGCATGGATGTGTGTGATGTCCTTAGGTTAGTTAGGTTTAAGTAGTTCTCAGTTCTAGGGGACTGATGACCACAGATGTTAAGTCCCATTGTGCTCAAAGCCATTTGAACCATTTTTTTGTGTTGAACTCGCCACTCTTTTCATTAATCTGAGACCAGTTCCGACAACCCTATATATTCCTGAACTACTGACTCAAATAAAAACTGCTTTGTAAACTCTAATATTAAATTTTATACAATAAAAGTTGGTCTTCATTCACTATAACACACACTTGTGGCCACTGCATAAAATTACTTGAAATTAGCCGTCCTTTTCCCTATGGATCTTTTTACGCTTCATCAACATACTTTTATTAGGTTCTAATTGTCGTATTTGGTTTCGTTTCTAGAAACTATCGTGAGAATACTAACACGCACATTAAGTCAGTTTTTATCTTGTTCGCAGTGATAAATTTTGCGCAAAATAACTTTCATGAAGTAACGCTCAAAGTTTCATATGAGAACAGCGCTCATCGTAATTTTGACGATATTGTTTCAAAAGAAATAAAAGATTTTTGAAGCAAAATGAAGCATTTCAATCGAAGTACGAGATTAAAATATCTCGATTCAGGTAACGAGTTTCATTTAAAATATGATGGTTTATTAACAATTAATTAGTTAGCACATTCATAAAGATTCGTGGATAAAAATTTCATCGCTTTATCTAGACAAAATACAGTTTCCGTTTCGTAATCTGATGACCAAACGGAATCCTTTGGTGTACATCATAATAAAATTCTATTTTATTTTATTTTTGGAGTTTGCTAGTGATGTCTACTTTTGTGTGTTTTTTAGTCATTCCAGCCCGTTTCCAACACTGTTCAGAAGATACACAGTGCTCTGAAAAATTTATGGACAAGTTAGATAAAGTTACATAGCACACTGACTATTTGGTGGAAATGAATGACATTGCGGAAGCTTGTTGTCAGAAGTCTCCCAGTCGTCCACAGAGAGTTGGACGTCACATGGCGTGAGACCAGTGTGACTATAGCGCCGAAAGGGGCTGGTCCCGCAACACGGGGCAGTTGAAGGAACGGGAAAAGCTGTGTGGGTATGTGTGTGGTAATGAGCAAACAGTGACGGCACAATGTAGTGTTGTTGTTCTTTACATCTTGTCCCAGGGACAGCCTTTAATAACTTCACACAGGGGAGAATCATCGGGAAACGGGAAGAAGGACAAAATGAGTCGTGTAAACCTCAGGAATTTGCTTTTACTCTCAGCATTTCTTTCAGGCGCATGGGGACCGTTACGAACCACAAGAACTGCTGTTCGAAGGAATGGTAGCCGGCCGATGTGACCGGGCGGTTCTAGGCACTTCATTTTGGAACCGCGCTGCTGCTACGGTCGCAGGTTTGAATCCTAACTCGGGCATGGATGTGTGTGATGCCCTTAAGTTAGATAGGTTTAAGTAGTTCTAAGTCCAGGGGACTAATGACTTAAGATGTTAAGTCCCGTATTGCTTAGAGCCGTTTTAAGGAGTGGAGGCTATCGACCACGGTAAAATACGGAGGCAGATGAACCGCTACATTGTGCAACAGGTAAGAAGGGACCCACATCAAAGAGCGGGTGCAATTGCAGCCACATTTAACAGGACTGGAGGGCACGCAATCTTGCACTCAGCAGTGGCACGGGAACTGCACTGGGCTTGTCTTTTGTCCCGACGACCAGGAAAACGTTACTAACTTGACCCCATATTTTAAAGAAATAAAAGAGCTCGTTAGCAAGAGATCAGCCACAGCAATCTAAACCACGAGAAACTTTGGGACGTAAATGTAAAAGTACGCAGGTATGGCCTTCTGAATGTACAGCTTATACACTCTGCGCGCATCGGCTGTTTGTCACTCGCTTCGATGGACTGCAGCCACTTAACGAGCGAGTGCGAAAATACTGTGCAGTAAGAGGTTCGTGTTCATGATCTCGGTGAACCAACAAGCGGTAGTGGTCTCTTCATTATGTAAAAGTACACAGTTTCCAACCTTACACTGGTACCAGAGATCAGTTTGCTCTGAACACTTTTTCTCTGCGAGCTACAACTACAGCGTAATTTAATGAAATGAATGAGTGAGTCATTAAAGAAGTAGCGCAATTTTATCCAGCTTTTAACATCACTGTTGTGCGTTATTTTCTTTGAACTGAAAAACTGATACTGTTGAAGAGAAGAAGTTAGATTATTCTTCAACATGATTGACGTGATCAAATTTCAAATCCAAAAATCACTAAATCTATTTCATAATAATTCTCCATTTGAAACTTCCTGGCAGATTAAAACTGTGTGCCCGACCGAGACTCGAACTCGGTCGGGCACACAGTTTTAATCTGCCAGGAAGTTTCATATCAGCGCACACTCCGCTGCAGAGTGAAAATCTCATTCGGGAATTCTCCATTTGTTTAGGTTTATTTGTATTTCGAAGCATAGTCTTATTCTAAACAAAAAGGGTCATTTAGAATAACTCGAAAAGAAGGAAAGAAATATTCTCAGGAGAGTTCTGGAATCTCGGAAGACTATTCATGGAATTTGGAAGAATAGAAGAAAAATGTGGAGCTCTACAAGTGCACGGGAAAAATTACGGACACAATGCGGAAATGATTGTTGAAATTTTATGGACACCTAGCAAGAATGGACGAACACCGACTGAGCAAAAAGATCTTCAGTTACATCACACCATTGAAGTCCACCTATAAATGGGTAGAAGAGGACAAAAGAGATGCACATGAACCTGGCAGTACACTAGAGACGATCCAAAGCAGGAAAGAATTAGGAAGAAAAGTCGACAACATAAAATCCTTTGAAGATAAACCAATAACGAGTAGCTCCACACATTAAGTTTCCAAGAAGGAGAGAAAGGAAAGAAGTGAAAGAATGAAGGGGTTCTGGGAAGAGAGAAAAGGAAAGGTCAAAAATCTTAATTTCCAAGTGGCGCATATTAGGCCAAGTTCGGAAAAAAATTAATATATACGTGCCTGAGATGCCGTATTACGTACTCTTTTCTCGTAAAACAACGAATAACGTGTTCTCGAACAAGACTTCAAAACACGCTCAGAAGACCCGTTCCTTTCCTCCCCAACCTTCCGGAGGACGACGGTTAAAATGTGCGCCCGTCTGTGCAGATTTAGGTTTTCCGCAGTTTCACTAACGTGGATCGAGGCACATGCCTGGATGGTTCCTGTGAAAGGCCACAGCCGATTACCCTTCACCATCCATAAAACACTCCGAGCTTGTGCTCCGTGTCTAATGACCTCGAGGTCGATGAAACGTTAAACCCTAATCTTCCTTCCTTCCTTCCCTAATCTTCCCTCGCCTGCAACATGCCGACCATAGGAGCATGCTGGTTGTCACTCTGCTTTACAGTACCTGGCTCGCGCACTAGGTGACTGCAGTGGAGCGGAGATAAGTTTAGAAGCTGTACATTCAGAGGGTCCAAACTACTGCCATAATTATGGCCCAAGTTTTCGCGCTGGATCTATTAGTGGAGCTGATATATTACAAGCGTGATTCTTTCTTGCTGAAATACAAGGTCAACTTGACGTTATCTCCTTGTGAGTAGTTATTCTGGACGTACCCTCATTTGACGAGAAGTAGGAACACGTACTGCACCAAGAAACGCTGTGGTCCATGATCGTTTTTGTAGTTTTCTGGTCTGGGGAGACATAACGTTGCACGGGCGTACTGACTTAAAAATCTTTGAACTCGGCACAGTCACCGATTAGTGTTATTGTGACACTAATGTGTGACCGCGTCGAACTGTCTAACACCTCTTGAAACGAGAGTATACTCGGGGAATGGATTGGTTTGTCTGTTTCCCCGGCTTACACTCCATCGAGCATGAGTTGTGGAGACATACTGCAACATCTCCACACGCCACAGCGACCACCCAGGTGTTGTCAACTTGGCTGGTGGGCAAATGGAACGCCCTACTACGAGAATTCCTTGCCGGTTTGTGTACAGCGTGGGAATACGTTGCAGACAATGCAATGACATCTTTCGTGATCGCACATGTTATTAAGAGCCACGTAATATCCAGGAGACTATACTAAAGCACTGTTTATTTATTGTAACTATTATGTTTTATAGGGTATGCGAAAGTTACTGTATGTGGGAGAATTCAAACTTAATTTTGAGTCATTTAATTATTTATGTAAATGGTGGTCTTCATAGCTTAAAAGTACATGAAACTTAATTTGACTGGTGAGACACGTCGTAGATCTGACATTGGGCTTGTTTGACGCTAGCAGCCACCAGTACAAAAAAAGTAACCTGAACCGAATGTAGCAGTTGCGGAGAATCTCGTCACGATAGCGATGGCTGTAGCAAGCAGGCACATTGACAGCTACAGATGTGCGTATTTTTCAAGATGGCGCTGTATCGTTTTTGACTAGTGTGAAGATGGCAACATAGTCACTGCGAAACATCTCACTGCATCCCACAACTGTTATTTCTCTATATTGAAAAATAAAAAAATAAAAAAACAGACATTACTCAAAGTTTATCTGTGTTAAGATCGTACCATACACATGAAATTGTTCTGTGGAACGGCAAATCCGGGCAACTACCGACCACGATATACACTGCTTGGCAATGGATAAAGAACAGAGATATTCAGAACGAGACTTTCAATCTGCAGCGCAGTGTGCGCTGATACGAAATTTCCTGGCAGATTAAAACTGTGTGCCGTACCGAGATTCGAGCGCGGGACATTTGCCTTTCGCGGGCAAGTGCTCTGTCAACTGAGCTACCCAAGCACGACTCACGTCCCGTCCTCACAGCTTCAATTCTGCCACTGCCTCGTCTCCTACCTTTCAAACTTCACAGAATCTCTTCTGCAGACCTTGAAGAACTAGCACACCTGGAAGAAAGGATATTGCGGTGATATGGCTTAGCCACAGCCTGGGGGATGTTTCCAGAATGAGATTTTCACTCTGCAGCGGAGTGTAGAGCACTTGACAGCGAAAGGCAGAGTTCCCAAGTTCGAGTCTCGGTCCGGCACGCAGTTTTAATCTGCGAGGATCTTTCACAACAGAGACATTGTTGGACACAAATAATCACATACAATGATGGACGACATGAAACACTGTACATATGTAATAGAGGTGTGGTGGCATATTTATAAAGAAAAATGGTATAGATTTCATCACACTGGAAATCGGGATAACAGATACAAATAACGTTCATGTTGGACGTTCATGTTGGCCACAGGTCAGACTCGCAACATAAAGTCGATATCCGACTCTAAGTAAGGAATATGCACCCCTGGGGTACTAATACACGTTTTACATTTGCTCATGCTGGCTACCAAACTGTTGAGGAGTCCTTGGGGATATTGTCCGATTCCTCTCTGAAGGCGGTTTTCAAACTTGCGTGGTTCGAGGAGAGAGTTCAAATGGCTCTGAGCACTATGGCACTTAACATCTGAGGTCATCAGTCCCCTAGAACTTAGAACTACTTAAACCTAACTAACCTAAGGACATCACACACATCCATGCCCGAGGCAGGATTGTAACCTGCGACGGTAGCGGTCGCGCGGTTCCTGACCGTAGTGCCGAGAACTGCTCGGCCACTCCGGTCGGCTGGGAGAGAGTGTTCGTGATAAAAACGTCTGCCAAGAGCATCCCAGCCAGGTTTTGTAGGACTTTGGCCTGGGAGGTCGCAGGCCATTCCATGAGTTCAGTATCTTCACTTTCCAGTGTGTCCGATAACTCAGCGTTCCTGTGTGTTCTCGTCCATAAACAGGAAGTCTGGATCAACCCAACCCCCAAACCGACGGACGTGATCCAGCATAATCTCCCTGCAAAACAGCTGTGCTGTAACGGAATCTCACGCACAGAAACGCAGCGGTTTTCAGCCATTATTCATAATGCCTGTCCACAGCATAATGGCCAAGCCATAATGATAACGTTCGAGAGCATTCTGTGGTATGTAAAGCGTACCCCATTCCGTCTATATTCACTGGTACCTGGAGTCACTTCTACAACGACGAAATTCTTTGGAGAGCTTCCTCCAACCAACAAGCTGCCTACACCAACGAACTCTTTCTCGACGAAGCTGTGGTTGAAGTGGAATGCACTTAACAGGCTTTCGAGTATACAAACAAGCCTGATTCAGTGACCGCGAAATGGTTCTGACAGAGACGCCTATACCACTAGTGACTGTGAAGTCTGCAGCGACCTCCCTAGGAGTTATGTCAGTTCCTTTTCGTCATTAGGGCTATGTGCCCATCTCTTGTAATGCGATGGGTGGTGCATCTACGACCACTGTCACACCTTCGCTCAGCATTTCCTGCTTCAGTGGCTATTTTAATGGCGGGATGACACTTTTGGAACAAATTCATTATTGTCGTTACAACAGTGACAGTTTGACCGTCTTTGGGGTGTCAAACTGCTCGTCGACGATCATAAGTACTCAAATGATGTCTTGCAGTCGTGACGCCGTGCCACACGAAATGTCGCACTAATCATTTCCACAACAACTTCCGTCAAACACTGTACTGCATGAACTGTCGAATGCATGTAGGGCGTTGGTGCACAGTCTTCGCTGCAGTTAACATGTTCCACACTCTACACTTCCTGTTACTACTATTCATGAGGTGTTCCATAGCCAGCTGTTCCTTAACGAGTGTCAGTTATTCCTTAGTAATTGTCGAACAGTATCATTACATCCACAGGAGTTGTGGATTTAGGATAATATTAGCAAGGGCTCGTATTAATGCCATTCGAAGTAAACTTAGGTAGCTCTTGAAGGGTCGTGTCAGTTGATCTCTAGCTATCGCTTGCGCCTTTGTCCCGAAGTGTGCGCGGGATTGGCGTGGTTAAATCGGATTTGGCATGTTAATGTGACACGGGCATGGATGTGAGTGATGTCCTTAGGTTAATTAGGTTTATGTACACTCCTGGAAATGGAAAAAAGAACTCATTGACACCGGTGTGTCAGACCCACCATACTTGCTCCGGACACTGCGAGAGGGCTGTACAAGCAATGATCACACGCACGGCACAGCGGACACACCAGGAACCGCGGTGTTGGCCGTCGAATGGCGCTAGCTGCGCAGCATTTGTGCACCGCCGCCGTCAGTGTCAGCCAGTTTGCCGTGGCATACGGAGCTCCATCGCAGTCTTTAACACTGGTAGCATGCCGCGACAGCGTGGACGTGAACCGTATGTGCAGTTGACGGACTTTGAGCGAGGGCGTCTAGTGGGCATGCGGGAGGCCGGGTGGACGTACCGCCGAATTGCTCAACACGTGGGGCGTGAGGTCTCCACAGTACATCGATGTTGTCGCCAGTGGTCGGCGGAAGGTGCACGTGCCCGTCGACCTGGGACCGGACCGCAGCGACGCACGGATGCACGCCAAGACCGTAGGATCCTACGCAGTGCCGTAGGGGACCGCACCGCCACTTCCCAGCAAATTAGGGACACTGTTGCTCCTGGGGTATCGGCGAGGACCATTCGCAACCGTCTCCATGAAGCTGGGCTACGGTCCCGCACACCGTTAGGCCGTCTTCCGCTCACGCCCCAACATCGTGCAGCCCGCCTCCAGTGGTGTCGCGACAGGTGTGAATGGAGGGACGAATGGAGACGTGTCGTCTTCAGCGATGAGAGTCGCTTCTACCTTGGTGCCAATGATGGTCGTATGCGTGTTTGGCGCCGTGCAGGTGAGCGCCACAATCAGGACTGCATACGACCGAGGCACACAGGGCCAACACCCGGCATCATGGTGTGGGGAGCGATCTCCTACACTGGCCGTACACCACTGGTGATCGTCGAGGGGACACTGAATAGTGCACGGTACATCCAAACCGTCAACGAACCCATCGTTCTACCATTCCTAGACCGGCAAAGGAACTTGCTGTTTCAACAGCACAATGCACGTCCGCATGTATCCCGTGCCACCCAACGTGCTCTAGAAGGTGTAAGTCAACTACCCTGGCCAGCAAGATCTCCGGATCTGTCCCCCATTGAGCATGTTTGGGACTGGATGAAGCGTCGTCTCACGCGGTCTGCACGTCCAGCACGAACGCTGGTCCAACTGAGGCGCCAGGTGGAAATGGCATGGCAAGCCGTTCCACAGGACTACATCCAGCATCTCTACGATCGTCTCCATGGGAGACTAGCAGCCTGCATTGCTGCGAAAGGTGGATATACACTGTACTAGTGCCGACATTGTGCATGCTCTGTTGCCTGTGTCTATGTGCCTGTGGTTCTGTCAGTGTGATCATGTGATGTATCTGACCCCAGGAATGTGTCAATAAAGTTTCCCCTTCCTGGGACAATGAAATCACGGTGTTCTTATTTCAATTTCCAGGAGTGTAGTTCTAACAAGAAAACCTCCCCATCGCACGCCCCTCAGAGTTATAAGTTGGCACAGTGGACAGGCCTTGAAAAACTGAACACAGATCAATCGAGAAAACAGGAAGAAGTTGTGTGGAACTATGAAAAAAATAAGCAAAATATACAAACTGAGTAGTCCATGCGCAAGATAGGCAACATCGAGGATAGTCTGAGGTCAGGAGCGCCGTGGTTCCGTGGTTAGCGTGAGCAGCTGCGAATCGAGAGGTCCTTGGTTCAAGTCTTCCCTCGAGTGAAAAGTTTAGTTTTTTATTTTCAGACAATTGTAATCTGTCCGTCCGTCCGTCCGATGCGAGGTAACTGCACCGTAGTATAGAGACGCTAGACACGGAAAAATTTGTGCGACTGTGAAACTGTTGCATTCATTTGTTGCAGTTTGTGTGACAAACTCTTATGTTTTCATCACTTTTTTGGGAGTGATTATCACATCTACAAGAAGACCTAAATCGGGCAAGGTAGAAGAATATTTTTACGCATTCTCCAAGTGTACAAGTTAGGTGGGTCGACAACATATTCCTGTTATGTGACGCAATACCGTCACCAGTGTCGTATAGAATATATCAGACGTGTTTTCCTGTGGAGGAATCGGTTGACCTATGACCTTGCGGTCAAATGTTTTCGGTTCCCAATGGAGAGGCACGTCCTTTCGTCTACTAATCGCACGGTTTTGCGGCGTGGTCGCAAAACACAGACACTAAACTTATTACAGTGAACAGAGACGTCAATGAACGAACGGACAGATCATAACTTTGCGAAAATAAAGAAATTAAACTTTTCACTCGAGGTAAGACTTGAACCAAGGACCTCTCGTTCCGCAGCTGCTCAAGCTAACCACGGGACCACGGCGCTCCTAAGCTCACACTGTCCTTTATGTTACCTATCTTGCCCATGGACTACTCAGTTTGTTTATTTTGTTTATTTTTTTCATAGTTCCACACAACAACTTCCTGTTTTCTCGATTGATCTGTGTTCAGTTTTTCAAGGCCTATTCACTGTGCCAACTTATAACTAAATGTGAGGGGGGTGCGTTGGGGAGATTCCCTTGTAAGTTCTAGGGGACTGATGACCTCAGAAGTTAACTCCCATAGTGCTCAGAGCCATTTGAACCATTTTCTTAATGTGAAGGGGTGGCCGGATTCCCTTCCTGCCGCCACCCCGTACCCCCTGGGATGGAATAAAAGTGCCGCATTTCTGCGTCTAGTGGAAATCATGGAAAAGTGCGGATGTGTGGCTAATATCTGTGAGTCGTGTAACTGAGGCGGAACGTCGGGATCAGAGGGTGTGGAAAACCGCCTAAAAACCACATACAGGCTGGCCGGCACACCGGCTCTCGTCGTTAATCCGGCGGGCGGATTCGATCCGGGACCGACGCGCCTACCCGAGTCGAGGAAGCATCGCACTAGCGCTCTCGGTTAACCTGGCGGGTCATGTCGATATCAGTTGATCCATCGCCCAAATCAAATCGACACCTCTTTTCCGAACCACCTGCTCGTCTTCCTTTTAGCTAAAGATGCTGATCTGCTGATTTCGTTCTCGTACCTTGTGGGGATCAGATAGTGGTACAATAAGTACCCTCCGCCACACACCGTAAGGTGGCTCGCGGAGTATAGATGTAGATGTAGATGTTGGGGTAGAGCTCCTGTGTAATAGGCTGAACCATCCGCCATGTTTAGCCCCCTCTGAGGATTAGGCATTGTTTACCTTGTGTGTAATTAATCTATTCACGAAACTTTTTACAATATTTCTATCAAACTATTTGATATTAGATATATGAAGTGTACAGATCAGTAATTACTGAATATAGAGACATTTAGAATACTCTTTTTATATAAAAGAAAAATTGAAATGTAATAGGCCTATTGCACAGCTATAGAAATGTATTCTCGGAACTTGTGTAGTAGTTCACAAAAATTAAATGTAATAAGTTAAGAACTCGGTAGCAATAACTTCAAATATGGGTATTACGCAGTAACAACCTGTGCCTATTTATTAGTTTTTGCCCATATAAGCACTTGTGAAAGAGGCTTTTCTTTTATAATCGTAAGTAGGTACTTTAAGAAATGTGGCGTTTATGTTGTACAGATAAGGGGAAAAGTATAGTTTCATGTTACAGTGAAACGAACTTTTATTAATAGTTTCATCTATCACTTAACTAGTATTCATTTTTTGTACTTCATGATAGGTCTGTTGCATATTGAGCTGTGGCGAAAACTATATTCTTTAAAGGTTATGTTACTTTTGCAGATTCTCTCACAATGACCAATCAGCTATAAAAATATCTGTATTACCACTCGTGTTATCCAAAAGAAACACGTTAAATGTTATTTAGTTTGTGTAAGTATGTTTATGATATGGACGCATAGATAGATACATCACAAATTGCGTAAATATCTCAGGAACCGAAAAAGTTTGGGACAAACTGCCTGAGTATTGTTTTCGACCAGGCCAAGAAACTCAGTTGTATCCAACTGAATTGATGTTCTTAACTACTTTAATCGACAATTGTTTGCAGTACGCAATTGATAACAAGATACTGTTCCCCAGTTGTCTCTCCGGAAATTTATGGTACATTTTTTTTCTTCGTTCGGGGTAATTTGGAAATTTAAACATGCAAAAAACCATTGCTGCAATAGTTAGTGCAGTTCATAGCTGAGCGGCCACCCATGTTGTTGTTGTGGTCTTCAGTCCAGAGACTGGTTTGATGCAGCTCCCCATGCTACTCTATCCTGTGCAAGCTTCTTCATCTCCCAGTACTTACTGCAACCTACATCCTTCTGAATCTGTTTAGTGTATTCATCTCTTGGTCTCCCTCTACGATTTTTACACTCCACGCTGCCCTCCAATACTAAATTTGTGATCCCTTGATGCCTCAGAATATGCCCTACCAACCGATCCCTTCTTCTAGTCAAGTTGTGCCACAAACTCCTCCCCAATTCTATTCAATAACTCCTCATTAGTTATGTGATCTACCCATCTAATCACCAGCATTCTTCTGTCGCACCACATTTCGAAAGCTTCTATTCTCTTCTTGTCTAAACTATTTATCGTCCACATTTCACTTCCATATATGGCTACGCTCCATACAAATACTTCCAGAAACGACTTCCTGACACTTAAATCTATACTCGATGTTAACAAATTTCTCTTCTTCAGAAACGCTTTCCTTGCCATTGCCAGTCTACATTTTACACTCCTGGAAATGGAAAAAAGAACACATTGACACCGGTGTGTCAGACCCACCATACTTGCTCCGGACACTGCGAGAGGGCTGTACAAGCAATGATCACACGCACGGCACAGTGGACACACCAGGAACCGCGGTGTTGGCCGTCGAATGGCGCTAGCTGCGCAGCATTTGTGCACCGCCGCCATCAGTGTCAGCCAGTTTGCCGTGGCATACGGAGCTCCATCGCAGTCTTTAACACTGGTAGCATGCCGCGACAGCGTGGACGTGAACCGTATGTGCAGTTGACGGACTTTGAGCGAGGGCGTATAGTGGGCATGCGGGAGGCCGGGTGGACGTACCGCCGAATTGCTCAACACGTGGGGCGTGAGGTCTCCACAGTACATCGATGTTGTCGCCAGTGGTCGGCGGAAGGTGCACGTGCCCGTCGACCTGGGACCGGACCGCAGCGACGCACGGATGCACGCCAAGACCGTAGGATCCTACGCAGTGCCGTAGGGGACCGCACCGCCACTTCCCAGCAAATTAGGGACACTGTTGCTCCTGGGGTATCGGCGAGGACCATTCGCAACCGTCTCCATGAAGCTGGGCTACGGTCCCGCACACCGTTAGGCCGTCTTCCGCTCACGCCCCAACATCGTGCAGCCCGCCTCCAGTGGTGTCGCGACAGGCGTGACTGGAGGGACGAATGGAGACGTGTCGTCTTCAGCGATGAGAGTCGCTTCTGCCTTGGTGCCAATGATGGTAGTATGCGTGTTTGGCGCCGTGCAGGTGAGCGCCACAATCAGGACTGCATACGACCGAGGCACACAGGGCCAACACCCGGCATCATGGTGTGGGGAGCGATCTCCTACACTGGCCGTACACCACTGGTGATCGTCGAGGGGACACTGAATAGTGCACGCTACATCCAAACCGTCATCGAACCCATCGTTCTACCATTCCTAGACCGGCAAGGGAACTTGCTGTTCCAACAGGACAATGCACGTCCGCATGTATCCCGTGCCACCCAACGTGCTCTAGAAGGTGTAAGTCAACTACCCTGGCCAGCAAGATCTCCGGATCTGTCCCCCATTGAGCATGTTTGGGACTGGATGAAGCGTCGTCTCACGCGGTCTGCACGTCCAGCACGAACGCTGGTCCAACTGAGGCGCCAGGTGGAAATGGCATGGCAAGCCGTTCCATCCAGCATCTCTACGATCGTCTCCATGGGAGAATAGCAGCCTGCATTGCTGCGAAAGGTGGATATACACTGTACTAGTGCCGACATTGTGCATGCTCTGTTGCCTGTGTCTATGTGCCTGTGGTTCTGTCAGTGTGATCATGTGATGTATCTGACCCTAGGAATGTGTCAATAAAGTTTCCCCTTCCTGGGACAATGAATTCACGGTGTTCTTATTTCAATTTCCAGGAGTGTATATCCTCTCTCTCCAAATAGCAAAACTCATTTACTACTTTAAGTGTCTCATTTCCTAATCTAATTCCTGCAGCATCACCCGACATAGTTCGACAACATTCCATTATCCTCGTTCTGCTTTTGTTGATGTTCATCTTATATTCTCTTTTTAAGACACGGCCACCCATATTTACGACTAATTCTTCAATAAACTTAATTAGAAGTATCGACTGGCACGGTGACTCACACGTAAACAAGCAGGAATATCCTATACTTTGAGGAAAACAAGCTGGACAGTTTGGCTCAAGGATAAAGGAAGGAGCCTTACCTGAGCGTGACTGAGGGAGTAAGGGCAGGCAAGAAATGTCAGTGGGTCGGCGCGACCGCGGCCTACCGCGGCGACCCAGCGGGTGCGCAGGCCGCCGGCCTGGGTCGGGTGGCACACGTGGCTGAGCCGCCTGCTCACGACCCCGGGCCGTGACCCAGTCCCGAGGCCGCGCGCACGTGGCCACGCCCCCGCCATTCAGCTCCGGACGAGCGGCCGACCCAGATGCGTGCGCCGCCCCGCCCCGCGCCGCACCGCCCTTTCTCGGGGCAGCTGCTGCCAAAAATAGAACGGCCGCCCGCGGTCTCGTTCTGATCTTCGCTTTCGAAGAACGAGATACAGGGGAAGTACCTTTCAAAGTACACAATGACATACAGACACAAACTCACCCATAAAATCACCAACATTTTCAAAAGACAGGGAATAAACATAGCATACACAATAGACAATTCTATACAAAAATACACACCAAAACTGACAACAAACAGAGACATATACCAGAAGGCAGGTATATACCAGTTACAGTGTAACACTTGTGAAGGAGCATATGTAGGACAAACAGGGAGAACATTTGACTTCAGATACAAGGAACACATGGGAGCATGGAAATATGGGACAAACAACTCCACATTTGCAGAACACCTAAGAGAAAATGACCACAAACCAGCCACTAGAGAAGATGAGATGAGAATAATTAGAGTCAACAATAAAAAGCACCTTCTGACCGCGCAAGAAGATTCCCACATACATAAAACCAAAGCAGAGGGGAAAAATCCTGTTGAATGACCAAGTACACATGCCAAGCAATTAATTATTTACACTAATAAGTAAAATAATAGAATAATGGTCGCAAAAAGGAGAAATATAATAATTCTGTCTAATGTAATAATAATAGAACCCAACATCTTTACACTCACTCATCCATGACCCCACCCTAGAATATCGAAAAAAAAAATTCGGCTCTATCCCCTCCCCCCTCCCCTCACCGTCTCACTCATACGCACACACACGGTATAAACATCATAAACAGAAGTTAGTAACGAACATATACTTCGTTGGGTTGGCAACAAATAGGTAAATATGCCAAAGGCGATGAAACACGTAATGGAGTCGCAATATTTACGCTGTGAAAAGAAGTGTACGACGAAATAGTTGTATAGAGTGACAGAAGAACGATACTCCATCACAAAAAAGAGTGATAAGTGGATGTCGAAAATACAAAGATGTGAATACAGAACAGTGATAAAAGTGATAGTGCGACCTCCAGACCAGAAGTGAGGAAACGCAGATCAGGAAATCGTAAGTACTTACATTTCTACAAAAAATCGCGAAGTGAACTGTTTGATAATCTATAACTAACAAAACTGTATCTTTATAGATACCACTCATGATGCTTTAGAACAGGAGAAGGCGAAACGCGTATGGCATAAATAAAATAACTAGCAGCAAGAAAAGGCAGTTTGATTTGCAAAACAAGTACCTTTCGAAGTATTTACATGCGTGTCTCTTTGCTTACTATATATAACTATGACACACTATTATGGAAACAATTGCGCTAGACATTTCAGTATAATTGTGTGCCCAAAATTACAGGATACCTCATTAAATACAAATGTCATATTTTTTTTAGGGAATGATCTATTCACAACGTGCTAAGTTTACATTTGGTGATTCTGGACTAATGTGTGTGTGTGTGTGTGTGTGTGTGTGTGTGAAAGCAAAGATCGCATGATTTTAAGACCTTTAACCCAATTACTAGTTTCGGCAGAATCGTGCTGTCATCTTACGACTGGCATTACACTTTGTGTGTAGGTTCACATAATGATTTGTCGACATCTTGATAACAAAATGTAAATAAACTAAAAAACTCCACATTGTTTCTCATTAATAAAACAGAATGCGTCCACCAGTTCGGCTGACAAATGAATGTATGGTGTGTGTGTGTGTGTGTGTGTGTGTGTGTGTGTGTGTGTGTCCAATATGCATTCATACGAATTTGACAAATTCCAGCAGCACAATGCGACACCTCACACGTCCAGAATTGTTCTGAGTTTAAACACTTCTGCTCTCCACGAAACTCCACAGATATGAATATTATTGATCACATCTAGGACGCCTTGCAATGTGCTGTTTAGAAGAGATCTACACCCCCCTCACCCTTAAGATTCGTGAGTCAGTTCCCTCCAGCACTACTTCAGAAATTAATAGCGTGCATGCTACGTCGTGTTGCGGCTTGGGGCGATCTCTCTCTCTCTCTCTCTCTCTCTCTCTCTCTCTCTATATATATATATATATATATATATATATATATATATATATATATATATTCGGAAGTTCTGGGAACTGGGATGATATATATATATCACCCCAGTTCCCAGGACTACTGAAGATAGAAGTTGACTGTGGATATTGTATCACAGACACTGTCCCTTTCACTGTTCAGAGATATCACTAAACCCGCTCAAAGACGTAAACAGCCATGCTTGAGCAACGCCTATTAGACGGAGCGGATCCGACAGCCGATCAGTTCCAGTCATTCCATCAGGAAGGAGGTACACAGCTCGTGTTGTCTGTAGTTCAACCATGCCTAGACGGTCAATACTGCGGTTAGATCTCGTCCGCACTGTTACTTTGTGCCAGGAAGGGCTCTTAACAAGGAAGTGCCCAGGCATCTCGGAGTGAACCAAAGCGATGATGTTCCGATAAGGAGGAGATACAGAGGAGATACTGTCTATGACATGCCTCGCTCAGACCGCCCAACGGTTACTACTGCAGTGGATGACCGCTACCTACGGTAGGGCTCGGAGGAACCCTGAAAGCAACGCTACCATGTTGGACAATGCTTTTCGAGCAGCCACAGGACGTCGTGTTACGACTAAAACTGTGCGCAGTAGGCTGCACGATGCGATACTTCAATCCCGACGTCCTTGACGAGGACCATCTTGGCAACTACGACACCATGCAGCGTGGTACAGATGGGCCCAAGAACATGCCAAATGGACCGCTCAGGATTGACATCTCGTTCTCTTCACCGATGAGTGTCGCATATGCCTTCAACCAGACAATCGTCGGAGACAATCTGGACGCAACCCGGTCAAGCTGAACGCCTTAGACACACTGTCCAGCGAGTGCAGCAAGGTGGAGGTTCCCTGCTCTTTTCGGGTTGCATTAGATGAGGCCGACGTACGCCGCTGTTGGTCATGGAAGGAGCCGTAACGGCTATACGATACGTGAATGCCTTCCTCCGACCGATAGTGCAACTATATCGGCAGCACACTGGCGAGAGACTCGCCTTCATGGACCCCCATCGAGTATATCTTGTGAATGACTTCCTTCAGGATAACGACATCGATCGACTAGGGTGGCCAGCATGTTCTCCAGACATGAACACTATCGAACATACCAGGGGTAGATTGATCCGGCTGTTGTGGCCGAGAGGTTCTAGGCGCTTCAGTCTGGAACCGCGCGACCGCTACGGTCGCAGGTTCGAATCCTGCCTCGGGCATGGATGTGTGTGATGTCCTTAGGTTAGTTAGGTTTAAGCAGTTCTAAGTCTAGGGGACTGATGACCTCAGATGTTAAGTCCCATAGTGCTCAGAGCCATTTTTAGTGGTAGATTGAAAATGGCTGTTTATGGACGACGTGACCCACCAACCACTCGTAGGTTCAAATTCCTCTAAGCACTATGGGACTTAACATCTGAGGTCATCAGTCCTCTAGACTTAGAACTACATAAACCTAACTAACGTAAGGACATATCACACATCCATGCCCCAGGCAGGATTCGAACCTGCGACTGTAGCAGCATCGCGGTTCCGGACTGAAGCGCCTATAACTGTTTCTCCGCAGCAGCCGGCCCACTCTGAGGGATCTACTCCGAATCACCGTTGAAGAGTGAGACAATGTGGACCAACAGTGCCTTGATGAACTTGTGGATAGTATCCCACGATGAATATAGGCATGCATCAGTGCAAGAGTACGTGCTACTGGGTATTAGAGGTACCGGTGCTTACAGCAGTCTAGACCACCACCTGTGAAGGTCCCGCTGTATGGTGGCATAACATGCAATGCGTGGATTTCATGAGCAACAAAAAGGACGGAAATAATGTTGATGTTGATCTCTATTCCAATTTTCTGTATAGGTTCCGGAAGCCTTGGAACCGAGGCTATGCAAAGGATTTCTTGATCTACATCTAAATCTACGTGATTACTCTATTTACAATAAAGTGCCTGGCAGAGGGTTCAATGACCCACCTTCATGCTGTCTCTCTACCGTTCCATTCTCGAACGGCACCCAGGAAAAACGAGAACTTAACTTTTTCTGTCCGAGCCCTGATTTCTCTTATTTTATCGTGATGATCATTTCTCCCTATGTAGGTGGGTGCCAACAGAACGTTTTCACAATCGGAGGAGAAAATTGGTGATTGAAATTTCATGAGAAGATCCCGTCGCAACGATAAAAGCCTTTGTTTTAATGATTGCCACTCCAATTCACGTGTCATGTCTGTGACACTATCTCCCCTATTTCGCGATAATAAAAAACGAGCTGCCCTTCTTTGTACTTCTTCGATGTCATCCGTCAGTCCCACCTGATGCGGATCCCACTCCGCACAGCAATATTCCAGATTATGGTGGACAAGCGTAGTGGAAGCAGTCTCTTTAGTACACCTGTTGCACATTCTAAATGTGCTGCCAATGAATCGCAGTCTTTGGTTTGCTCCACCCACAATATTATATATGTGATCGTTCCAATTTAGGTTATTTGTAATTGCAATCCCTAAATATCTAGTTGAATTTACAGCCCTCAGATTTGTGTGACTTATCGCGTAACCGAAATTTAGCTGATTTCTTTTACTACTCATGTGCATAACTTCACACTTTTCCTTATTCAGGGTCAATTGCCACTTTTCGCACCATACAGATATCTAAATCATTTTGCAAGTCGTTTTGATCATCTGATGAGTTTACAAGACGCTAAACGACAGCATCATCAGCAAACAATCTAAGAGGGCTATTCAGATTGTCTCCCATGTCGTTAATATAGATCAGGATCAATAGAGGGCCTATAACAGTTCCTTGGGGACCGCCGGATATTACTTCTGTTTTTCTCGATGACTTTCCGTCTATTACTACGAACTGTGACCTTTCTGACAGGAAATCACGAATCCACTCGTACAACTGAGTAGGCACGCAGTTTTGTTAGAAGACGCTTGTGAGGAATGGTGTCGAAAGCCTTTTTGGAGTCTAAAAATATGGAATCAATTTGACATCCCCTGTCGATAGCACTTATTACTTCATGAGTATAAAGAGCGAGTTGTGTTTCACAAGAACGATATGTTGATGTGTGTATATGCTGAATAATGTTTATGTCTGGGGAGAATGGTGGCCAGTGGAAGTGCTTTAATTCAGAAGAGTGTTCCTGGAACCACACTGAAGCAATTCCAGACGTGTGGGGTGTCGGATTGTCCTGCTGGAATTGCTCATTTCCGTCGGAATGCAGAACGAACGTGGATGGATGCAGGTGATCAGACAGGATGCTTACGAATGTGTCACCTCTCAGAGTCGTATCTAGGCGTATCAGGGAGCTCATATCATTTATCACTCCAACTGCACACGTCCCACACTATTACAGAGCTTTCAACAGCTTGAACAGTCCTCTGCTGACATGCAGGGTCCATGGATTCGTGAGGTTGTCTCCACACCCGTACACGTACACCCGATCGGTACAGTTTGAAACGAGACTCGACCGACCAGGTAACATGTTTCCAATCATCAACAGTCCAGTTCGGTGTTGAGGGGCCTATATTTCGTTGAGTGGTTCGCACGCTTACACTTGTTGATGATCTAGCGTTGAATCTTCAGCAATTTGCATAAGGTATGCACTGGTGTCACCTCGAAAGATTCTCTTCAGTCGTCGTTGGTCCCTTTCTTGCAGCATCTTTTCCCGGCCTCAGCGATGTCGGCAATTTGATATTTTACCCGATTGTTGATATTCACGGTACACTCGTGAATGGTCGTACGGGAACATCACCACTTCATCGCTACCTCGGAGATGCTGTGTCGCATCGTTCGTGCGCCGACTATAACATCACGTTCGAACTCACTTAAATCTTGATAACAGGCCATTGTAGCAGCAGTAACTGATCTAACAACTGCGCCAGACACTTGTTGTGTTAATAGGCGTTGCCTACTACAGCGCCATATTCCGCCTGTTTACATACCTCTGTATTTGAATACCCATGCGTGTACTAGTTCCTTGGGCGCTTCAGTGTAGATTCTCAACAAAACGCTTCAAATAAACGTATCAGTATGTCCTTTTTTAAAACCGTATCTGATACACAACTCTCTGAAAATGACGGGCGTCAGTCGCATGTCCTTCCTCAAAAACTCATGTTAGAATAAAACCAAAGTGACATTAGTCTACGTAGTGTTGTCTCTACTGACCACTTCAATGGGCATTTCACTTGCGCATTGTGGGGTGACGAATTGTTCATCTCACGTCTTATTACTACAGAAGTTGCACCGATATAGCAAGGTATCATTAAGTGTACGGTCAAAAAAGTAGTGGTCAGTGCAGTGAAAATGCCACAGATCTTCACACAAGGGGGGTATACTATCATGATCTTTGTCTCCGGGTTGTTCAACCGGAATTGCAGATCCGCTGTTCGCAAATACGAACGACGATTTTCTCAACAACAAAAAAATGGTTCAAATGGCTCTGAGCACTACGGGACTTAACATCTGTGGTCATCAGTCCCCTAGAACTTAGAACTACTTAAACCTAACTAACCTAAGGACATCACACACATCCATGCCCGAGGCAGGATTCGAACCTGCGACCGTAGCAGTCGGACTGAACGCCTAGAACCGCTAGACTACCACGGCCGGCGACGATTTTCTAGTAGCAGAATTCCGGACAGCGTTGCATTTGACTGGGCCTCTGACAGGTTACGTGAGAGTGGTACGCTTCCCAGAGTACCTGTTGCACCTGAAGGTGCCGTCCAGCAAGATCTTAGTAGAACTGAGAACAGTCTTGAAATGATAGAACACAGTCCAACTACCAGATCTAGAAAACTGCTGCAAAGATTGGTGTTCCACAAACACTAGTAATGCGCACAGTACATCAGCAAGGTTTGCATCCATATCACTGACAGAGTGTGCTACACCGGCATGCAGGACATGATACCAGATGAAAGGAATCCTGTGAATGAATCATCGCCAGTAAAAGCTGTATTCTGCGTAATCTGTTCAGTTATGAGCCAGGACAGCTGTAACGTGCGTGCAGATGGAAACCTGCTCGCTGCACTGGATGCAAATTTTCGACGACATTTCTCAGTGAACGATAGATGCGGTATTATTGTTGACGAACGCATTCGTCCACTCGTTTCAGATAACCGTCTCAATGGAGTACGGTATCTTCATTTTCTTCAAAATGTGTTAGCAAAATACCTGGAGGATATTCCTTTGGCAACACGAGGTCGTATATACGCACGTTCAGCATGACGGAGCTCCTGCACATTGCGTACGACCAGTGACACAGTACCTCGCTGAAAAGCATATCCTGCGCGTTTTCTCGCCGCCGTGGAGTCATTTGTTGGCCACTGAGGTTCAAAATGGTTCAAATGGCTCTGAGCACTATGGGACTCAACTGCTGTGGTCATAAGTCCCCTAGAACTTAGAACTACTTAAACCTAACTAACCTAAGTACAGCACACAACACCCAGCCATCACGAGGCAGAGAAAGTCCCTGACCCCGCCGGGAATCGAACCCGGGCGTGGGAAGCGAGAACGCTACCACACGACCACGAGATGCGGGCGGCCACTGAGGTCTCCCGAGCATCTACGACAGATTATTGTTTGTGGGGTTGGCTTAAGAGGCTTAAGATTGAAGTCTACAAGGGCAGAGTGGATACAAATGAGGAACTTCTCACCCGTATTTTACATACATGCGTCGGCTAAAGTAAAGAATCGTACGAATGAACTCATATCAGCAATACAGTACCTGCCTACAAGAACTGCAAAGAGCATTGCAGTTGGCAGCTCAAGTTTTGTTAGGAAATCTACACAATTTAATAAAACTACCCCCTGTATTAGTCTTGTTCCCAACTGCTTACACTGACTTCCTTGGAAACTATTAGAACACAGCGTAAGTTCATATAACGTTTCTTGTTTAAAATGTCTGATAGTCTCACTCCTCAAAGCATGAAGCGTTCCTCCTGACTCTGTATATAAAACCTGCCGAAAAATGTGACGTATCCAGAAGTTACAGTCCGACGTCAATGTAGCCTCATTCATATACACACTGTAATCCGGTATGAAAACGATCAGAATTGCAATCCTTTGTGACAGGTAGAACGGTCAACACAGCTCATTAGTGTTCTCCCTGGCCCGCCTGAGTGGCCGTGCGGTTCTAGACGCTAGTCTGGAACCGAGCGACCGCTACGGTTGCAGGTTCGAATCCTGCCTCGGGCATGGATGTGTGAGATGTCCTTAGATTAGTTAGGTTTAATTAGTTCTAAGTTCTAGGCGACTGATGACCTCAGAAGTTAAGTCGCATAGTGCTCAGAGCCATTTGAACCTTTTTTTTTTTTTGTTCTCCCTGTTTAGTGTTCTTACCAGGCCTGGTAGGGTATATAAGAGGCTAATACAGTATCAGCTGTTCAGGGTTCACTGTGAAGGACACAGTAATGCTGTGCACTCAGACGAGACAGCGTTATAAGCATCGATTAATACGGGCGTCATTGTGGTCTCCATTTGGCCGAGTGTTCGAATCGTGCAGTATACAGACCTGTAGGTGTTCGAATGACAGTGTCCCGATTTTGGACTGCATCGGAACGTGAGGGCAAGCAACAGAGGATCGCCTGCCAACTGAGAACAAATAATGGACTCCCAATAATATTTTGCATCTCCTGCATCACTGGTCTGAGACTAAGAGTGGCTGGAATTAGGACTTACCTTCCCCTGTGTAGACTGCCATCAACATCGCAACACAAAGCACTGCGTCTAGGTGGCCAGACTTAGGAATTGCCTTCTCGTGCATAGACGGCCATCAATATCACAATACAAAATGCTCAATCTAGGTGGGCAGACTTGGGAATCACCTTCCCCTGCATAGACTGCCATCAAAATCACAACACAAAGGGCTGCGTCTAAGTGGCGGGACTTAGGATTTATCTTCCCATGCATAGACTGCCATCAACACCACAACGGAAAGCGCTGCGTCTAGGTGGCCGGACTTAGGAATTACCTTCTGCTGCGTAGACTGCCATCATCATCAAACCACAAAGGGCTGTATGTAGGTGGCCGGACTTGGGAATTACCTTCCCCTGTGTAGACTGCCATCAACATCACAACACAAAGCGCTGTGTCTAGGTGGTATCGTGACCAGCGAGTGCGGACTGCTGATGAATGACGTCGCATTGTGTACATCGATTAAATGCAACTCTGTACTATCCCATATAACCATTGATGGCGAGTATGGTGGCGACATTGGTAAAGATCCCACTTTTACAGTGGTTTGGAGAGGCACAGCGATTTTAGTCATGGCCTCATATTGCGGAGAGCCATCGGATATGATTTCAGATCACGGCTGGTAGTGATTGAGAGGACTATGACGGTAAAACGTTACGTCATGAACATCCTGCGTCCCTCATGTGTAACCTCTCGTGTGACAATAGCGTGGTGTGTGTTTCAGCTGGACAATGCTGTTCTATAGATGACCTGTCTCTCTCTCTGAACTGCCTGCGTGATTTTGATGCACTCCTATGGCAAACAAGGTTTCCAGATCTGCGCCACACAGAACGTGTGTGGAACCAACTCAGACGACAACTACGCCCCGTAGCCAGTTATAAGCTTTCTATAAAAGTTTATCTGTAAATGAAAATACTGAATATTCTTTCTATCAAAAACTTCATCATCGTGTAACGTGTGCTTTAGTTATTGTATTCAACTGCTGAGCAATTCCGACTATTCGTTGGCCCTGTGTTGCGCGTGTGAACACTGTCTTGAAACAAACTTTAAACTTAGTGAAGTGCTGCAGTTTAATACTAAAAACCAATTAAATTAAATGCCAAAGTAACTAATCCTGTACTCACCAAAAACTATTTAACCGAAACTCAGTACTGAACTACATTATGAGAAGTGTGCGACATGAAGTGCAGTTTCTGACTTGAAATATCCGTAAAGATAAAATACTTATCTACTCATAAGAAAAATAACTGTTCGGCGCCACCTACATTGTTCACCATAAATTAATCTACTTGCTTAGCACAACATCTGATAATTCTGACTGCGAACTGTTTCCTCACCAGGATGTGAAGTGAGATCTGCCCTAAAATAAAAGTAACTTACCTCATGCTCAGCACGTTGTTTTGTGTCTGTTGTACTGACGTTCTAGAAAGCAAATAGAAGTCAGATGATGTAGCAGTTAATAAAAAATAAACTGCTCACTACAAAATTTGTTTCTTTTCTTGTTAGAAACGATCTGTGACTTCGTACTACGTAAGGTGCAATGCACACACAACGAAGTATCGAAATTTTTACTAGGAATGGTGGAGAAGGGTTTTAATTTAGAGAAAGTAGTTCCTGAAAAATTAGACTCTGATTAGTGTCAACCAAGCCTGTACAACATAAGAAGACGCTAACAATTAAGAAATTATTTCAATACAAAAACTATAAAAATTCGAGCCAATTGCGCTATTTGTGACATAATGACAACAAAGGGATCAAATTAATACTAATCGTGAGTTTTATAAGACTTCCTACGACTAATAGTTCTGACAAAAAAACATTTCCTTCTTGCGCAAGCATTAGTTACCTTGAAAAATTCCTCCAAAAATCTTCACCATAGAATCAATAACGTTTTCATCTCCATAAGAAAGTATTCTACTGGTTCCGTGAGATCACCGAAGTTAAGCGCTGTTGAGCGTGTCCGGCACTTGGATGGGTGACCATCCAGCCGCCATGCGCTGTTGCCATTTTTCGGGGTGCACTCAGCCTCGTGATGCCAATTGAGGAGCTGCTCGACCGAATAGTAGCGGCTTCGGTCAAGAATACCATCATAACGACCGGAAGAGAGGTGTGCTGACCCCACGCCCCTCCTATCCGCATCCTCCTCTGAAGATGACACGGCGGTCGGATGGTCACGGTAGGCCACTCGTGGCCTGACGACCGAGTGATTTATAAGAAAGTATTCCAGATGCTTTTTCTCAGGTTTACAAATAGCAAAACTCCTTTTCTATACACTCAACTGTCCGGTACTATTCTTCAAATACGAATGTCCCAGCGCTGCGCAACTCATACTCGAGCAAGCGCACCACAGATGACATTCAACACAGAGTTAACGATTTGATTTACTACTCGTGCAGCGCGCTCGTTCATCTTTGTCTCAGTACAATCAAGGTGAATTACTGAAATTACATAAAACATATGAAAATCTTACACTGTCTGCAGGATCTGAAGGACCAGTTACAACAGTTGTGGTCCTGGAATGGACAAAACGACTTTTCTAGACACCAATTTTTTATTAAGCGGATATACAGGATAGTCCATTGATCGTGAGCGGGCCAAATATCTCGCGAAATAAGCGTCAAACGAAAAAACTACGAAGAACTAAACTTGTCTAGCTTGAAGGAGGAAACCAGATGGCGCTATGGTTGGCCCGCTAGATGGCGCTGCCATAGGTCAAACGGATATCAACTGGTTTTTTTAAAATAGGAACCCCCATTTTTTATTACATGTTCGTTTATTACGTAAAGAAATATGAATGTTTTAGTTGGACGCCTTTTTTCGCTTTATGATAGATGGCGCTGTAATATTCACAAACATATGGCTCACAATTTTAGACGAACAGTTGGTAACAGGTAGGTTTTTTAAATTAAAATACAGAACGTAGGTTTTTAAAATTTAAATACAGAACGTAGGTACGTTTGAAAATTTTATTTCCTTGTTCCAATGTGATACGTGTCTCTTTGTGAACTTATCATTTATGAGACCGCATGCTGTTACAGCGTGATTACCTGTAAATACCACATTAACGCAATAAATGCTCAAAATCATGTCCGTCAACCTCAGAACATTTGGCAATACGTGTAACGATATTCCTCTCACCAGCGAGAAGTTCGCCTTCCATAATGTTCGCATATGCATTGACAATGCGCTGACGCATGTTGTCAGGCGCTGTCGGTGGATCACGATAGCAAATATCCTTCAACTTTCCCCACAGAAAGAAACCCGGGGACGTCAGATCCGGAGAACGTGTGGGCCATGGTATGGTACTTCGACTACCAATCCACCTGTCTTGACATACGCTATTCAATACCGCTTCAACAGCACGCGAGCTATGTGCCGGACATCCATCATTTAGGAAGTACATCGCCATGCTGTCATGCAGTGAAACATCTTGTAGTAACATCGGTAGAACATTACGTACGAAATCAGAATACATTATACCATTTAGATTGCCATCGATAAAATGGGGGCCAATTATCCTCCCTCGACGGCCGTTGTGGCCGAGCGGTTCTAGGCGCCTCAGTCTGGAACCGCGCGACCGCTACGGTCGCAGGTTCGAATCCTGCCTCGGGCATGGATGTGTGTGATGTCCTTAGGTTAGTTGGGTTTAAGTCGTTCTAAGTCCTAGGGGACTAATGACCTCAGATGTTAAGTCCCATAGTGCTCAGAGCCATTTGAACCATTTGACATTTTTCAACAAGATAAAGCGCCATGTCACAAGGCCAGGCGTCTGATGGAATGGTTCGAGGAACACAGCGGCGAGTTCTGACTGATGTGATGGCCCGCCAAGTCACCAGATCTGAACCCAGTCGAACTCATCTGGTGTCAGAGCTCATCGTCTCCTCGCCAGATTTTACGGGGGTTAAGTGACTTGTGTGTGCATATGTGATCCTCACTCCTTCCAGAGACCCGCGAAGGCCTCATTACCTCCTTGACACGACGCGTCGGCGCTGTTATTCGTGCCGCAGGTGGACATACCGGCTATTTGGCAGGTAGTCGTAAAGTTCTCGCTAATTAGTGAATTTGTCTCTGATGCACTTCCGCATATAGTTTGATTACTGTTTTGTTTTGGTTTGAGGTCGGCCAACTTTGAATTTGTTCCATTTGTTTCAGTTTTGTGTGTGCGTGTGTGTACTTTATTTTTATTTTGTGTTGTCCGATAATTCTTTGTCCAGTGTGATAGCTTTTTGGATGTTGGAATTTTCTTCCGGTTTTATTTTTTTCAATGAAGTGGTCTGCAACTGTGGAATTCATGCTGTCACTTTTCAGTTCTCTTAAATGTTCTGTATATCTTATCCTAAAATTTCTACATATCTGTCTAATGCATATTAAATCACAGTCTTCGCAGGTTACCTAGTATGGAACTGCTTTGTTGAATTTGTCTGCTTTTCAACAGTGGGAAGCAAGACGGTGCTTAAAACATCAATGTTGGTCTGTGCTGTGATAGTGCCACGCAAAACAACGACGGGTGCAAACCCCCTCCATGAAAAACACGACCACACCAAAACATCACCAACTCCGAATTTTACTGTTGGCATTACACACGCTGGCAGATGACGTTCACCGGGCATTCGCCAGACCCACACCCTGACATCAGATCTCCACACTGTGATCCGTGATTCGTCACCCCACACAACGGTTTTCCACTGTTCAATCGTCCAATGTTTACGCTCCTTACACCAAGTGACGTGTCGTTTGGCATTTACCGGCGTGATGTGTGGCTTATCAGCAGCTGATCGATCACGAAATCCAAGTTCTCACCACCTGCTTAAAAGTGTATCCTGATGCAGTTTGGAATACCTGAGTGATGGTCTGAATAGATGTCTGCATATTACACATTACGACCCTCTTCAACTGTCTGCGATCCTTGTCAGTCAACAGACAGGTCGGCCTGTACGTTTTTGTGCTGGGCGCGTCCCTTCACGTTTCCACTTAACTATCACATAGGAAACAGTGGACCTAGGTATGTTTAGCAGTGTGGAAATCTCGAGTACAGACGTATGACACAGGTGACACCCAATCACCTGTCAACGTTCGAAGTCCGTGAGCTCCACGGAGCGCCCCATTTTGCTCTCTCACAATGTCTAATGACTACTGATGTCGGTGATATGGAGTACCTGGCAGCAGGTGGCAGCACAATGAAGCTAATATGAAAAACGTATATTTTTTATGTTGTCCGGATACTTTTGATCACATAGTGTGTGTGTCTAACATCTAAGTATCGGCATTATCGAAAAATGCAAACTGCAGTGAAATACCAACATGACATGACTATATCGGTTTGATGTTAAAGACATACGCATACTACTATGTCCAGTCCTCAGACATTTCTTCTCCGTAGTAACGTTCAGAGTCAACACTACCGCTGATACTGGACCCAGGTACCTCTTGTGAGATAAGTTATCAGTTGACGAAAGCGTCTTCGCGAGCAAAATACAGATAATTGTGTAGAGGTCGACGTCTAACACCAAAATGAAGTGCTGAAGACTGTACGACTAGGGTGCGTAACTGCATGTTTCAAAGGCCTGTAAGGACTGTAAGGACACAATTTTGGCACTCTTGTCTTTCTTTGCGCTATTGTATAGCATCTATCCTTATGCATTTACTATTATGTTCATTTGATAATTTGGGACTTCCGATTGTTTTGTATCACCTTTGTTGCGATGTTATATTCAACTGAAGTTAGCTTCACAGAACTCTACTCTCTACTTAGTATGTCTACGACCGGCTTATAACGGTCTCGGACGTCCTGAAGGAACCCAGTATTTCTTATCAGCGGGTTGTGTGGGGCCACTCCTTTTTGATATAGCGCCTTAGCTGTCCTCTTAAATCTCTGTAGGAATTCTTGTTCCTCTACTGCCTTATCAAGGTATTTCGCTGGCAAGTACGCCGGTACGTGGAATATCCTCCTCGATGCCTTATTCTGTACAACCCTGTAGTCTCTGCAGAAGGCCCGCCGCTGCATTGTCCCATGCGAAGCAGCCGTAGTCCATAAGGAGCTTAATAAAATCCCTGTAGACAGCTAGTCCGTTCTTAATGGAGAGTTCTGAATTTTCATTAGTGCTTCGGTGTAGTGCAGGGGTGTCCAACTTGTGGCCCACGGGCGGCACAAAGCAAATATCACTGCGGCCCAAGAGGTGAGCATCTACCACACGATCGTTAAAAAATCCACAAAATTACTTTTACGTGAAGTTATGAAAGTAATGATCTTCATCATATTGGAGTTTTGAGCTCAGTTCCTGAGCTTCCAGAAAAATAAATGTTTCAAATGGCTCTAAGCACTATGGGACTTAACATCTGAGGTCATCAGTCCGCTAGACTTACAACTACTTAAACCTAACTAACCTAAGGACATCACACACTTCCATTCCCGAGGCAGGATTCGAACCTGTGACAGTAGCAGCCCCGAGGTTCCGGACTGAAGCGCCTAGAATCGCTCGAGCACAGCGGCCGGCTTCCATAAAAATAATAACGAATTAAGCATGGGTCCGCCTTTTTGCAGGTATACAAATTATTGTTTTGTTTTACTTGCAGACATGTTTAACACCTTTGTGGCAAATTCGGTGAGCTTTTCCTTTTATGTTTGTGGAATACATACATACAGATTATGTTTAAATTATAGAACATGATATATCAGATTTCGTTGTTATTTAAATTATGTATGCTCTTTACCTTTTATTTTATATTGTGTGTCCTGTGGTCGCCAACGAAAATCAGTGACAGGTTTAAATTAGTACATCATATCATCTTCAGGCATGAGTTGTATAATAAAATCGTCTGCATTGGATTTTTGTCTGTTATCCAATTTTTAAAATGTATGTTCTGGTAAATTTCTTTGCATATGCCTGTTTTTGATCTTACCATTGTAATATTTAGCTTGCCCTGAGCTGTGACAGGTTTTGCCGCCCGGAGTGGCCGTGCGGTTCTAGGCGCTACAGTCTGGAACCGAGCGACCGCTACGGTCGCAGGTTCGAATCCTGCCTCAGCCATGGATGTGTGTGATGTCCTTAGTTTAGTTAGGTTTAATTAGTTCTACGTTCTAGGCGACTGCTGACCTCAGAAGTTAAGTCGCATAGTGCTCAGAGCCAGCCATGTGACAGGTTTGATTTTACGTACCAAGCGTGTTTTTGTGCAGCTGAGCTAAATTTGTGGACATAGGTAAAAGTTTTGTGAAGCATAGGTATAGCGAACTATTTCGTGTAGTCCGTTATTCATGGATTATCTTTTGTATTTTGACAGTACCTACTCACGTTTCTTCCTGCTCCTTACTAAATAATACGTCTTGCTGTGTTGTTGTGGCGTGGACAGACGTTCCATTGTACAAATACACTGATCAGCCAGAATATTATGATTATACTATAGACATAACCCAGTCCAGGCGGTAGCAGCCTCATCTGGAAAGGGATGAATGTCAGTCACCTGCACGCACGGTGAAAGTAGTACTAGTGAGCGTGCTGTCTGTGTGTAGAATGTGGAAGGCGCGAGAGCCATCTTAGTTCGACGAAGGCAGATTGTGATGGGCCGGAGGACCGGATCGAGCATTTCGAAAAGTGCATGACTTGTCGGATATTCGAGAAGTGCTGTGGTCAGTGTCTTCAACACGTGGCGAAACCAGACGACCAGATGTCGTGGTGTTCGGCTACAGCGTACAAGTGGGTCTGAACACACTATGCGCCGAACATTCCCAACGATGGGCTTCCGCATCAGACGTCCCGTGCATGTGCCACGGTTAACACCACGACATCGGCAACTACAACTGAAATGGACAAGTGACCAGCGACTCTGGACGTTGACGCAGTAGGAGAGCGTTGCATGGTGTCATGAGCCCCGATTCCTTCTTCATCATGCCGATGGGAGGGCACGAATAAGTCGTCTTCCAGGGCAACACCTCGACAACTGTACTGCGAGACGGAGACAAGCTGGCGGCGGCTTCATTATGTTCTGGGTAACATTCACATTGGTATCAAAAAATGTTCTAATGTGTTTGAATTCCTAAGGGACCAGACTGATTACGTCATCGGTCACTAGACTTACACACTACTGTAACTTAAACTAACCTATGCTAAGAACAACACACACACCCATTGTAAGTAGGCTGTTTATGTTTTCTTATTGGCAACGTTACGTAGCGCTCTGTACGAAAATCACTGGCTGTGCTGTGTGCAGTCTGTGGCTAGTTTGCATTGTTGTTTGCCATTGTAGTGTTGGGCAGCGGCAGCTGGATGTGAACAGCGCGTAGCGTTGCGCAGTTGGAGGCGAGCCGCCAGCAGTGGTGGATGTGGGGAGAGAGATGGCGGAGTTTTGTAATTTGTCATGAACTGTTATATATATTACGACTATTAAGGTAAATACATTGTTTGTTCTCTATTAATATCTTTCATTTGCTAACTATCCCTATCAGTAGTTAGTGCCTTCCGTAGTTTGAATCTTTTATTTAGCTGGCAGTAGTGGCGCTCGCTGTATTGCAGTAGTTCGAGTAATGAAGATTTTTGTGAGGTAAGTGATTTCTGAAAGGTATAGTTTAATGTTACTCAGGGCCATTCTTTTGCAGGGATCTTTGATAGTCAGATTGCGTTGCGCTAAAAATATTGTGTGTCAGTTTAAGCACAGTCTTGTATAATTGTTCAAAGGGGACGTTTCACCATGCCTGAGGGAGGAATCGAACATCTGGTGAGAGTGGCTGCATTGGTAACCATGGGTAAGTGGAGCTCGTGCAAGGCACCATGACTGCCAAGGAGTATCGTGCACTGGTTGTAGACCACGTACACCCCTTCATGACCATCATGTTTTCCAATGGCAGTGACATTTTTCAACAAGATAATGCGCCATGTCACAAGGCCAGGCGTGTGATGGAATGGTTCGAGGAACACAGTGGCGAGTTCTGACTGATGTGATGGCACGCCAACTCACCAGATCTGAACCCAGTCGAACACATCTGGCGTCAGAGCTCATCGCTCCCACGCTTGATTTTACGGGGATTAAGTGACTTGTGTGTGCAGATAACTCGTAAAGTTCTCGCTAGTTAGTAAATTTGTCTGTGATGCACTTCCGATTATAGTTTGTTACTGTTTTGTTTTGGTTTGAGGTCCGCCAACTTTGAATCTGTTCCGTTTGTTTTAGTTGCGTGCGTGTGTGTGTGTGTGTGTGTGTGTGTGTGTGTGTGTGTGTGTGTGTGTGTAATTTATTTTTATGTTGTGTTGTCCGATAACACTTTTAGAGTACTGAATAGCGTTTTGTTGCATAGTACTGTTTGGTATTACAAATTATTTGCCCAGTGTGATAGCTTTTTGGATGTTGGAATTTTCTTCCGGTTTTATTATTTTATTTTTTTAATGAGGTGGTCTGCAAATGTGGAATTCATGCTGACACTTTTCAGTTCTCTTAAAGGTTCTGTATATCTTATCCTGAAATTACTGCATTTCTGCCTGATGTATATTAAACCACAGTCTTCGCAGGTTACCTGGTATATAACTGCTTTGTTGAATTTGTCTGCGGTGGTGTTGGGCATTTTTAATCTTTTCTGTAGAGCGTCCTTTGTATTTATGCCACATTTATACCTCATTTTCTCATGATGTTTACTGTTCTGTGAGTTATTTAGTAGTGCATTTGCAGAATGAACCTTGTTTCTTGTTTTTTGTGGTTTCTTCACCTTCTTCACCTTATGTGCCTTGTGTGCTCTCTGTTGCGTTGTTGTTGCTGATATGTTGTGTTGTGATACTGTTGTGAGCCGGGCGGTGTGGCCGAACGATTCTAGGCGCTTCAATCCGGAACCACGCGACTGCTACGGTCGCAGTTTCGAATCCCGCCTCGGGCATGGATGTGTGTGATGTCCTTAGGTTAGTTAGGTTTAAGTAGTTCTAAGTTCTAGGGGACTGATAATCACAGCAGTTAAGTCCCAAAATGCTCAGAGCCATTTGAAACCAGTACAAATGTGTACTTCAAATGCACCACTACTCCCACACTCAGTCTTCAAAGGTCAGCATTACACTGAAGAGCCAAAGAAACTGGTAAACCTGCCGCAACACGACGTGGCATGGACTCGACTAATGTCTAAAGCAGTTCTGTAGGGAACTGACAGCAGCAATCCTGAAAGGCTGTCCATAAATCCGTAAAAGTAAGAGGATGGGGATATCCTCCAAACAGCTCGTTGCAAGGTATCCCAGATAGGCACAGTTATGTTCATGTCTGGGGAATCTGGCAGCTAGCGGAAATGTTTAACTCAGAAGACGGTTACTGGAGCCACTCTGTAGCAATTCTGCACGTTTGGAGTGTTGCATTGTTCTGCTGGAATTGTCCAAATCCATCAGAATGCACAATGGACACGGATGGATGCAGGTGAGACAGAACGCCTACGTACGTGTCATCTGTCAGAGTCTTATCTAGACGTATCATGAGTCTCATATCACTCGAACTGCACACGCCCTACACCACTGCAGGGCCTCCTCCAGCTTAAACAGTCCCCTGCTGACACGCAGGGTTCATAGATTCATGAGGTTGTCTCCATACCCGTACACGTCCATCCGCTCGATACAATTTGAAATGAGACTAATCCGAGCAGGCAACATGTTTCCAGTCATCAACATTCCAGTGTCCATTTAACGGGCCCAGGAGAGGAGTAAAGCTTCGTGTCGTGCAGTCATCAAGGGTACACGAGTGGGCCTTCCGCTCCGAAAGCCCATATCGATGATGTTTCGTTGAATGGTTTGCACGCTGACACTTACTGATGCGCCAGCATGGAAATCTGCAGTAATCTGTGGAAGTTTTGCCCTTCTGTCACGCTGAACGATTATCTTGAGTCATCACTGGCCCCGTTCTTGCAGGATATTTTTCCGACCGCAGCGATGTCGGCGATTTGATGTTTTACCGGATTGCTGATATTCACGGTACACTCGTGAATTTGTCGTACAGGAAAATCACCACTTCATCGCTATTTCGGAGAAGCTGTCACCCATCGCTCGTGCTGCGACTATGACACCACGTTCAAACTCACTTCAATCTTGATAACCTGCCATGGTAGCAGCAGTGAACGATCTAACAACTACGCCGGACACTTGTCTAATATAAGCATTGCCGAACGCAGCGTCGCATTGTGCCTGTGTACATATCTCTGTATTTGAATACGGATGTCTATACCAGTTTCTTTGGCGCTTCAGAGTGATAGTATGCTGCTAATGGCACTCCCCTCTACCACTGAACAAAAATACGCGACTGCACAAATCATTTCCATATTCTGCCTCTTTTGGTCTTCCTTGACTGGCCTTATTACGCTACCGGCTTGGTCGGCCAGTTAAAAACTAGAAATTGACGCTTGTATAAGTCTTTCTTGACAATTTTGTGAATTTTAACAGCATAAACTAAACAACTAAATCGATGTATTCGTCAGGCATTGTGACTACGGAACTATTGTTCTTGTAGTGCTAAGTTTGCATCCAATTGTCAACGTGATTAGTCTTAGCGTAACGTATACAGACGTCATTTTCCTTTCAATACCCTCATGGGCTTTTTTTAAATTACAGGGTTAACGAAATAGCCGGCTATACTGATGGTGTAATAGACCAATCAATAGAGACAGAAAAATGTTGAAAACCTGGAATAGTCCGTGTAGTCGGAAACTTTTGTGCAGTGATAGGAGGGAGTGCTGCGGGCAACATACCAGGCAGCCCGACTGGTGGGGGATGAGTGTGGAGCTGGAGATGCGTCTGGAGGTCATTTTTGTACGTTTTTGTTGAAAAACTCGGAAACCGTGGCGTCTAACGTAAAAGTATTGCGGTACAATATTTAATGACATTAAATGTCCTACAAGAAGACCCAGCTCATTTTTTCTGTAGGTGCGCTAGAGCGCATGAGAGAGAGAATACGAAAATCTCGTGCGTGGTTTTTGAAGACCAGATACAGAATTGATGGTTGCATGCTAGTATATTGATAGGGTCAGCTGTAAAGGTCCTTTGACGCTAGGACTCTTCGGGAGAGTGAATGTATTAATCAAGTAAAACTTCTTGTGTCGTCGGGGCTTGGTTTCTTCTGCTTGTCGATGTCATGTCTTTAGTGTGGACTGTAAAGGCATACTGAAAGCAAGAAACCACTACTCGATTTTAGGTTCCCGGTAAGCCAAATTCACGATGTTTCCATTTCAGTCCTCTGTGTCATATTCTGCAGAAGTGATCGACACTTCTATAAGGGTGTATTGCTGCATTCGCATCTTTATTAGCGTCCGTCCAGCAAGGAGGCTACGCAAAATGACTATTTACTGTGGCCACCTCTGTTGCTACTGGACTTAACGTGCATAGTGCACTCTCTTAATACAGTACCCGGCGTCCACTTCAGTATCAGTATCGGACGGACGTTTAAGTGATTCTGCTTCCCCATCGCTGCTCGGAGCAGATACAAATGCAACCTCTAGGGTAGCGGTCTCTTGCAGTAACCAGAAAAGTTTACACACGAAGTTGTTGCATGTCTCTGTTTGCTCATTGGAACCCACGTACACACTAAATTCGTAAATCCGTTTGATCATTCGATTTTCATATTATCAACTGATTTTCGTTGAATTTCCAGCCATCTTGCAGAAAACATCCTTTACTTTGTAAGATGACAAGCCATTTGCTTGCTTACTGATGCGTTCTAAAAATCCTGGCTAACAAGTATTCAAAGTAAAGAGATCGAAATAGAGAAAAAGATTTGGGGGCCTCAGTTTCTTTTTCGTGTATAGATATAATGGAGTTTATCTATCCGTAGACGACGTGATCTTTATGAACGATGCACAAGCTCATGTATGTTTCAAAGGCTCTATCTCGACGGTTGCGATTCTGGGAACCGACTGAACATCTTTACTTGGATGATACCACTAGGATTCGAACCACTATCATCCAGTTGCTAGACTAATGTCTTAAATACTGCACCGCCTCACTCATCGGTAACGAAAGAAGCTAAATTCATCCATTTAGATGAGAGGAAATAAAGGTTGCTGTATAGTATCAGGAGGGATACGTTGCCATAAAAATGTCTCTACGTAACTAGTTTCTCGAAAATGGGCATATGGATCGTTTAGGCTAGCAAGCAATGTGCGTGGGTGACAAGGAGCAGTTTCAACTTAACTGAGTAAAACTCCTTTCCAGTAATGGGACACATTCGAGTGGTGATGGCAATGTGCTGCATGGTGCATTTTCTTACAGCTGTGACATCATGTGACTCTGGTCAACGACCTACCAATGACGTTACAAGGCTAGTCCCCTTATCTATGACGTCACATGCAATAGCCCTTTTTCGGTGATGTCATCAAGATAGTGGACAGCAAAAAGTTAAAACTTAAAGATGCTATCTGTTTAAAAATTAAGAATGGTGACTGCAGTAAAGTTCAAAAATTAAAGATGGTGAATGGCGGAGAATTTAAAAATTAAAGGTGATTCATGGGAGTAAGTTTAATAATTAAAAATTCAAGCAGTCACTGTGCAAGATGGCATTATTCGATTATTTATCAAAACAACGTTTCTTAACTACACAGCCAAGTACATACACGCACCCGCACACACACACACACACACACACACACACACACACGCACACGCACACGCACACGCACACGCACACCCACACACACACACACACACACACATCCCTGCGCAAACTACTTACAAAGTGCTCAAAAGTATTCGAATTCTGTTTATTGTGTCATGTTATCCAAAAAATTACGTAAAAAGCGTAATTTAGCGCATTTTTAAGAACTATATAGAGTGATCAAAGGTATCCGAACGCTCTTTCTTTTGCGCCGTATTCAATCGCAAATTACTAAAAAATTTTAAAATGCAGTATTTCAGTTTAGGTTAGGTTAGTGGTGTTTAACGTCCCGTCGACAACGAGGTCATTAGAGACGGAGCGCAAGCTCGGGTTAGGGAAGGATGGGGAAGGAAATCAGCCGTGCCCTTTCAAAGGAACCATCCCAGCATTTGCCTGAAACGATTTTAGGGAAATCACGGAAAACCTAAATGAGGATGGCCGGAGACGGGATTGAACCGTCGTCCTCCCGAATGCGAGTCCAGTGTGCTAACCACTGCGCCACCTCGCTCAGTACATTTTAGTGTACTTACGCAGTGCTGAAAGTATTCAGACGCTGTTATTGAGGCATATTCAAATTATTTATCCAAACAAATTACGTAAAGGGTGTAAACTGCAGTACTTCATATGGTGCTCAAACATATCTGAACGTTCTGAATTTCTTTTCGCTTTTGTGCGATATTAAACCAAAAAATTACGTAAAGAGTGTTAATTGCAGTATTTCCGAATATTTTACAGAGTGTTTAAAAGTATCTGATCCCTCTGAAATTCCTAAAGCACTATTTGTGTATCTGCAAAATTCGAATGCCTTAAATTAATTATTTCCTACATCTTAATTATTATTGAGTGTCAAACCACGGAGGCAGACATCAATATGATTGACCTCACTGACTGAGTGTTTTGCTTGTTCCTACAGTTCTCGCATCCAATCAGCGTAATATGACGTGCATGTTTATTGGGAAATGGCAAGCATGAACTCGCTGATTGTTCACTTTGCAAGCCCAAACTTTTCTGGACTGACAGAGCCGGTGAAGTATGAAATGCATGCTTGCCAGTACAGATCATCCAGATTCATAACATTTGAAGGTATTACTTAGATTCGCATGTCACCTGAAATTAATTCAATCACAGCTTCTCTACACATATTAACTACTGAAACATTCCTCTCAAACGTACTAACGTCAACCGGCGTATGCAGAGACTCATACTCTGTTGTCATCTCCTATTCTTTGTATTCCTTCATGCTGTACAGATTGTCTCATTTGTACCATGAACACTGCCCTCTGTCCCCAGCATACACAACGCTTTCTACTTCAGTTAGTAGATCAACCACTATCATGTGCTAGACCAACACTCATGTGTCTAAAGACGTTAGCAGTCAAATTATATGGCTTACCGAATATCAGTATTCGGCTGGCACTTACATGACTCTTAGATAATTGCAGAGGGGACAACGCCTGCAGTTCTGCTAGTGCCGAATCGGGGATGCGTTGAGCTGCTGGACAAAAGTGAACGTAGGTATAGATGAATTTATTATTAAACGGATATTATTGTTAATAATTGATGGAAAAATACAGAGAGGTTTCATTTGCTTCCTATTCTGACTGGAGTTGGTTTGTCTCTGCTGATGGTTATTCATGGTGATGTTTAACAACAATGCACACAGCTCGGATGAGAATTAGGTGATTTCTACGATTAAAAAAAAATGGAGAATTACGGAAAGGACTCGTACTCCGAGGGTTTCGTACAAACTTAATTATCTATGTAGTTAGTTCATCCTACCTGGTAATTGAGAATCTCGACGTCGGCCCCCGGTAGCTGAGTGGTCAGCGTGACAGAATGTCAATCCTAAGGGCCCGGATTCGATTCCCGGCTGGGTCAGAGATTTTCTCCCCTCAGAGGCTGGGTGTTGTGTTGTCCTCCTCATCATCGTCATCATTTCATCCCTATCGACGCGCAAGTCGCCGAAGTGGCGTCAAATCGAAAGACTTCCACCCGGCGAACGGTCTCCCCGACGGGAGGCCCTAGTTACACGGCGTTTACATTTTAGAATCTCGACGAATTTTTTACCTGTTATCGATAATGATACTTGAAAGACATCGCTTCCAATAATTCCAATATTTTCGACAATGAATTAATTTTAAGAATTAAGTTCATATTTTTGGTGTAATTTCACATTCGCCACTGTATTTTTATTAATTTTATTAATTTTGGAGAAATATTAACATGCTGTGCTAATTGGCAGTCGCAGATCCATCGTCTTCATGTGCTCTTGTGCCTATTGCGATTACTGATAAGATTTGATGGAAGTACCCAAAGAAGAAAATGGTACAGATGGCAGTAAGGTTGTTATTGTTACGCAAATGTCGAATTGTTCTGTGGAGAGCTTCAACTGATATTTTATGGGACATCAGAATCTCATCCCAATCAACAGACAGGCAATACTGCGTCAATTATAAGTATTACTTTACTTTGAAACATTTCAGATACGTATGTGTCTTAGACACAGACTCTCAGGGAATGTTTATACGTACAATGATCAATTCATAAAGAACATTTGAAGCTAGCGCTGGTATGGTATTCGGATAGCCTTACACCTATCTTTGCTAGATGGCAAACGCATTGTTTCCACAGCAGCAGAGGACTTCACTTCATCGTAGCTCGGCCAATCAGCATGAAATATTTGTAAATTATGAACAAAAACCTTCCTCGTGAATGACTAACTATTACTGAAAAGCAGGTCAAAGTCTCTACAGTAGTCCCTGAGAGTTTTGACGGATTACGACTGCAATGAAGTTCGTAATGCCAAAAAAATTATTTTTATGTGATGAAAATTAAAATTAACAATTTTCGGATTTTTCCTTTCTTTGTACCATCAATCCTTGCTTCTCGTGAAATTTCACAATTCTAGATCAATGGGAAGTATCCTATAGGTGTTGATGAGAGAGTTTGTAATTATCGAAATGTGTAACACAAATGTCAATGCAATATTTTGATTGCATTGACTTACAAGGTTACATTTTTTGCACGACTAAGTGAATGTAAGGCTTATTTGTTGTTGTTGTGGTCTTCAGTCCTCAGACTGGTTTGATGCAGCTCTCCATGCTACTCTATCCTGTGCAAGCTTCATCTCCCAGTACTTACTGCAACCTACATCCTTCTTAATCTTCTTAGTGTATTCATCTCTTGGTCTTCCTCTACGATTTTTACCCTCCACGCTGCCCTCCAATACTAAATTCGTGATCCCTTGATGCCTCAGAACATGCCCTACCGACCGGTCCCTTCTTCTTGTCAATTTGTGCCACAAACTCCTCTTCTCCCCTATTCTATTCAATACTTCCTCCCATTAGGTGATATAAATTTCAACTTCTTACTTCTAACCGTTTATAAGGAAAAGGGGGTCTTAACAGTCTGAAGACAGTAAGATTGACAGATGAACAATAAAGTAATCCTTAAGGGTTCCACTTTTACCGACTGATGTACGGAACCCTAAAAATAGGAGAAGAGGGCAACTTGATCCCTATTGGGTGACAACGTCGAATCCCAGCTGCTTTTGGCCAAGAGCATGACGATGTCGACATTTCGCTATTGGCCGACCTCACCTTCCCTTCATTCCCCTCTCCTTATGTCACCTATCCCTTCCCTTCCCGTTGGCCGGTGTGGCCGAGCGGTTCTAGGCGCTTCAACCTGGATCCGAGCGACCGCTACGGTCACAGGTTCGGATCCTGCTTCGGGCATGGATGTTTGTGATGTCCTTAGGTTAGTTAGATTTTAGTAGTTCTAAGTTCTAGGGGACTGATGACCTCAGCTGTTAAGTCCCATAGTGCTCAGAGCAATTTGAACCAGCCTTCCCTTCCCAATCCCTGTCCCCATCCCTCCCCAGGGACAACCATGAATGTAACAAGGACAGTTGCCTCAGCTATACACTGACACTACTGATGCCAGCAATTTTCTGCCTCATATCCGCCCTGCTATACTAGTGGCGTTGCCGTTTCCTGGCCAGTGGGGCTACTTGTCTGCCCATCTCTAGTGGCATACGTGTCTCTGAGTGAGCAGCCGACGTCGTCCACGGAACCGCCCCTTCCAAGGTGATAATGCACCAGCTGGGTTACCGACATCTGGAACAACTTGATGGCACACGCAACGGCATGTCTTGTCTGTCTAGTAGTTCGAATATGCACCGGGTACCGACCTACAAGGGTCGTTGGAACCAGTCATGGTGTGGCTAAGTGAAAGCTTTCTCTCCCTCTGTCCCTAGGAGCCGGCCGCGGTGGCCGAACGGGTCTAGACACTTCAGTCCGGAACCGCGCTACTGCCACGGTCGCAGGTTCGAATCCTGCCTTGGGCATGGATGTGTGTGATGTTCAGGTTAGTTAGGTTTAAGTAGTTTTAAGTCTAGGGGACTGATGATCTCAGATGTTAAATCCCATAGTGCTCAGATCTATTCGAATCATTTTTCGTCCTTACGATGAGGCACTGGAAGTTGTGCTGTGCCTCCACCAGTTTGTTTATTCATGGCTGTGGCATATTCAGTGCATAGATGACAGACATTTTTATAATTCCCACATTGATGAACATTGTACGCCTTGAAGTAGTTACGGTGGTGGTAGTCAATCTTGGTGTAATATAGAAATTAAAGTAACAGTCTTTTTTAATGGGCATGGTGTTGAATTGTTGTTAGGGATCTTGAAATGGAATGTGATGTTTCGTTGCTGACCTATATGAGCTGTGATGTAAACATCTCACTCTGAAGTTCTTAGCTGTAATAATCTGTATCGGCCGCGCGAGGTAGCCGTGCAGTCAGGGGCGACTTGTCACGGTTCGCGCGGCTCCCACCGTCGGAGGTCGGAATCCTCCCTCGGGCATGGGTGTATGTGTTGTCCTTAGCGTAAGTTAGTTTAAGTTAGATTAAGTAGCGTGTAAGCCTAGGGACTGATGACCTCTGCAGTTTGGTCCCACAGTCCTTACCACAAATTTCCTAATCTGTATGATCAACTGAAAGTACAATCGGTAGAAGCAAGTTGCTGTTATTTAACTGACATACAATAGACGTTCCACTGAGGCCCGAAACGTAGCTGAGGCAGATTTTCAGCCCTCTGACGCTATATTGCTCTGAGTGGTAGCTTTTAACATAGTAGTGGGTAATATAAATATGTCTGCGCATGTCTAGTAGAATTCCGAATTCGAAGAGCTCCCTCTCCTTCAGCGAGACAATACCAGACCACACACGAGCGATGCGACGTGTGCAGCAATCCGACGCCTTGGTTCACTATCATCGATCATCCTTCATACAGTCCCCACTTGATCCCATCCAGTTATCACCTGTTTCTAGAACTTAACATCTTCGGACAGGAGAGGTTTTGGCTGCGTCAAATGTTCTACAGTGGCAGTATCGACAAACAGTTCTCTCATTGGGAGAAATGTGTTCGTCGTTAGGGTGATTACGCTGAGAAATAAATATGTAGATATGATGAATAAAGAAGTAGAATGTTAATAAAGTTTGTTTTCTTTAATAACCTTTAAAAGTTTTCACACAAATGATTTGGAGTCAATGCTTTTCAAAACGCAGTCATATATATTACCATTTATTTATCATTTTTATCAATCTCCGTGTGGGAAAAACAATTATTTTCTGACAATACACTCAATTTGTCACTATCGTTTGCGCTGTTGTAATAGAATGTGCTCTATATAACATTATTTATTGGTGTGTTGTTTACCAATCCCATGTGAAGATCATAATGATTTATTGTTGTTTTTTGTTCATTGAAATTTAGAGGCTCCACCTGGGTAATTAAAGTTAGGCTGAGAAATTTTCTGGTCACTATTAATTTAAACGTTCAAAATAATTAGTGCGTGCCAAATTTTCTTCCCAAGCTCTCTTAGCTCACTTTCTGTTTTTTTCCTTCCTTGAGATATGTCTGGCATACTTCTGAGTGTGCTGGACAGATGGTATTTCTGTGCGTTGTAGTCCGTTGGAAGTGAATACATATGTTGCGACAGTATTTCTTTTGCGTAATCAACAATCAATAGCATCGTTTTCGCATCCACTCCATATCCTACAGTAATCTATGGAAATATGAACGTGTGGGTGTATGTGTGCAAATATGTTAGAGAGGGAAACAGAGATTTTGCTGGTAGTGTAGTGTCAACCTTGCTACGCTTCTCAACAGAGGTCTAGCACATTGCTAATTTCCGAGTCAAAGCACTCCCGTCGGTTTGTCTCCGAAACATTGTCACCGTGAACTACGCCCACTCCCTTTAATGGTTCAAATGGCTCTGGGCACTATGGGACTTAACTTCTGAGGACATCAGTCCCCTAGAACTTAGAACTAATTAAACCGAACTAACCTAAGGATATCACACACATCCATGCCCGAGGCAGGATTCGAACCTGCGACCGTAGCGGTCGCGCGGTGCCAGACTGTGGGGCCTAGAACCACTCGTCCACTCCGGCCGGCCACTCCCTTTGGCAAAGAGACTGGTCTCCACAGCAACTTCTGTTGCCTGGCCTTCCTGACTGGTTCACAGAGTCTGCAAATCAGAGCGTTTCGCCTCTTCTGTCTCCAGCAGACATCGACTACCCACTTCACCCCGCCCTAAAGAAAACAGCGGGTCGCCGCGGCAACGGCCGCTGGCCAGCGACTCGGTATTCTCACTCTTGGTCCGGACAATGTGGTAAGCATGATGTACTTCAGAACATGTTTTGATACATCTTTGTGTTTTGGTTAGGGAGGTTAGATAGTCGTTTTAGTTACGAGACTGCTCCATTTATTTTATTAAGTCTTCTAGGGTATTTCCTCTTTCGAATCATGATGTTCTTTTTGATCAATGCCCATGAGTGATGCTGAATTAGATTTCTCTTTTCATTCGTGCCAAAGTAGATCATATGTCATGAATACTGGTGTTAGTTCGCTTGAGAAACACTTCGATTATATTTAAATATGGTGTCTTTGTAAGTGAGCATAGCTATGCTGATATAAATTTGGTTCCTCTGTGTAAGCAGGTTGATGATTTAGAGTAATGAGCCTCCTGTGTGTCTGTTTGGTCAGAATCACAGACTTCCGTGATTGGGCCCTAATCTTGAAGCGAGCTGTGTGTTTGTGATCACGAGATCCGAAATCTGTTCCTTTATTACTTTGTTGGGGATTCTTGGATTGCTTAACCGGCATGTTTTCATAAAATGAAGATACCGGGTACATCGTGCTTTTTAATGGGTCACATAAACTATTCTGTGCATATTGAACCCCAAATTGCATAACGAGTTTCAAATACCAAAGAAATTACGGATATTATTAAATTTGATGGGAGAGCTTTGAATTCGCCTTATCCCTCTGTAGCACGACCTCCTGCTCTCGTGTCCTTCAGTACTGGCAGACAGAGCGACTTTATAAAGGTCAGCGGCCATAATCATGCACAAACACAAAAAAAATCAGTTTTGGCCATATTGAATTGTTTCTTATTTTGATTACGTGTTTCGTCTAACTGCCACTATTGGATCTGTCAAGAGACGAAAAGTAAAAACGTATGATGTACAGTTCTTACGAATATATTTTTTGTAAGAGAGGAGAAAGTCCATTGGATGCACATTATTTAACAGATAACAAAATGTGATATGTTCACAATAAATACCGTAGAATACATGAGTAATACATAACAAATGCTTTATAACATCAGTACAACGTATGTTGTCAAATAGTACAGGCGTAAGTGCATACTTCTGGCAAGACAGGTAAATTATTCGACCACCCTGAGGTCAAGTTACGATATCAAAGCACTCTTTGGATGAACGACAGGTAAGTGCACTCATGGCTAAAATGTAAATCAGGTCCAAGGTATACTTTCCATTTTTACTATCGTGTTAAGTTAACATTCGAAAGACAAATCCGTATGGACTAGTACATGTGCATCATTACTGCTCTTGTGAGATTTTAACAAACTTGACGTAACATGAGATTTGTACAACGTATGGCACGTCCCAACGCAACTGCAACCAACTCCCTCTCACAGAAAATGAGATCTACCACGATTTTTAATCCTCCTGCCAACTTTAAGTCTTCCCCACCTATCCCACGACTTATCGTGTCTCCCATCTCCTTTTCCCTCTCCATCCATCCACATCCCACCCACACACCAACTCCACTTCACTCTCTACTTTTCCCACCTTTTGTCTTCCCACTATCCACACAGACATCTACTTTCATCTCCATAGTTTCTAAACCATACCCCTCAACAGCCAAAGCCCGCCAATATGGGAGGGAGGGGAGGGGGGGGGCGATGATGAAACAAGAATAACAGAAAAAATATGACATCTCACAGTAAAATATTGCAGCACCCTATGAAATGCTGCAGGCCAAATTGAGAGAAATCGTGGACTCTACAATAGCAATCAGCCAACAACAGAATACAATGAAAGACAACGACAAAACTGTAGGAAAATGACTCCAAGGTTACCAGTGTGTAATACATGCGGAAACATTAAAAATAAGGTTGTGGTCAGGGATTCGTTTTTTAAGGCTCTCAAACTTCAAAACAGGTCATAGAAGATATAAAAAAATCGATTTTTACTAAAATCCGTGTGCTCATTTATCATTAATTGTGACTGCCGATTTATATGAAAATACAACTCAGGTTCTTCCAAATTATTGAATACATCGGTTTTCTGTGCTTAGTGTAGGATTTTAAGCTTTCCGATAATAGATCTAGATTCTAGATTATGTTTCCCGGTAGAACACTGAAGTGCCAAAGAAATTGGTATTGGCATCCTTATTCAAATACAGAGACATATGAACGGCAGAATACGGCGCTGTGGTCGGCAACGCCTACATAAGACAACAAGTGACGCGCAGTTGTTGGATCGGTTACTGCTGCTACAATGGCAGGTTATCAAGATTTAAGTGAGTTTGAACGTGATATTATAATCGTTGCACAAGCGATGGGACACAGCATCTCCGAGGTAACGACTTAGTGGCGATATTCCCGTAATACCATTTCGCAAGCATACCATGAATATCAGGAATCCGGTAAAACATCAAATCCCCGACATCGCAGCTGGCGGAAAATACCCTGCAAGAACGGGACCAACAAAGACTGAAGAGAATCGTTCAACGCTACATAAGTGCAACACTTCCGTAAATTGCTGCAGACTTCAATGCAGGGCCATCAACGAGTGTCAGCGTACGAACCACTCAACGAAACATCGTCGATACGGGTTTTCGGGGCCAAAGGCCCACTCGTGTAACCTTGATGACTGCACAACACAAAGCTTTACGCCTCGCCTGGGCTCGTCAACACCGACATTTTGCCTGGTCGGGCGAGTCTCGTTTCAAACTATATCGAGCGGATGTACGTGTACGGGAATGTAGACAACCTCAAGAATCCATGGACCCTGCATGACAGCAGGGTACTGTTCAAGCTGATGGAGGCTGTTTAATGGTGTGGCGCGTGCGCAGTTCGAGTGATATGGGACCCTTCATACGTCTAGATACGACTCTGAGAGGTGACACGTACGTAAGTGTCCTATCCGATCACCTGCATCCATTCATGTCGATTGTGCATTCCGACAGACTTGGGCAATTCCATTAGGACAATGCGACACCCCACTCATCCAGAATTGCTGCAGAGTGCCTCCTGGAACACTCTTCTGAGTTTAACATTTCCACTGTCCGCCCGATTCCCCAGACACGAACATTATTCAGCATATCTGGAATGCTTTGCAACATGCTGTTCAGAAGAGATCTTCACCCGCACGTATTCTTCCGGATTTATGGATAGGACTGCAGAATTTATGGTGTCAATTCCCTCCAGCCCTACTACAAACATTAGTTGAGTCCATGCCACGTCGTGCTGCGACACTTCTGCATGCTCGCGGGGGCCCTACACCATATTAGGCAGGTGTACCGGTTTCTTTGACTCTTCAGTTTATTCGGTACGCATTACTAATGTATGTTCCTGATTTGTACCCTGTTTATGGTGAGAACTTCTGATTTTGTGGTCTACTGAAATAATGTGCAGCCCATGGATTTTTTCTTTTCTTACAAAAAATAATGTAAGATGGGCAAAGAATTGTACATCCCTCGTGTTTATTCTTTGCTCTTGACAGATCCGATGATCGTAGTTAGCCGAAACGTGTAATCAAATTAACAAAAATAGTGGGCAAGACTGAAAAATATCGTGTGTTTGTAATTCAGTAGTGGTTAAAGAAGTTTTATTCCTTTCTGTTGCTATCTAGCATGTGTCAGTGTCAGTAATAATGCGGGATTATTTTCTGTTTTAGCAAAGATTCCCACTTTAGTATCAATACCTCTCAGATTAGTTATTTTCCATTTTAGCATGTTTCCCCACTTTCGTGTCATTACCTTGAGATCATTTGCGCCGTTACTCCCGTGTAACTTAGTTTAAGGCTGACATCTACAAATGTTGGACTTCATAAACTTTATTTTTAATCTAACGGTAGCCGGCCGAAGTGGCCGAACTGTTCTAGGCGCTTCAGTCTGGAACTGCGCGATCGCTACGTTCGCAGGTTCGAATCCTGCCTCGGGCATGGATGTGTGTGATGTGCTTAGGTTAGTTAGGTTTAAGTAGTTCTAAGTTCTGGGGGACTGATGACCTAAGATGTTAAGTCCCATAGTGCTCAGAGCCATTTGAACCATTTTTTAATCTAATGGTAGGTCACATTCATTGTGGACTATCAAACACTGTAAAAAATTCATATTCTGTCAAGTGTTTCCCTCGCCACGTACTTTCACATCCTCCAAATATTTCCACGAGACGTGCAGATTTCAAGTTCCTAGTCAGACTTTATGCATATAAAACGTCTCTGGCAAGCGCATTTCGACGTCGAGGTGCCGAACCGTATTTCCGGGATCTAACTATTGCGCAGGATAATATTAGGGCATTGATAAAACTTAAAAGTCATCGCAGACGGTTGCCATTGCACGCATGACGGCTAATAGTGAAACGGAACTTATATTAATTACTTGTTTCCTCATTCCGATAACCTAGTGCAAGCGCCAAAGTCCATGATGTTTGGAAACTTAAGCTACTACTTTTGCACAGTCGTAGGAGGTCCTCTGGGATTGTCTCTTGTGAAACGAGGCCAGATTTTAATATAAGTTTTCTTAATAATTGTGATAGCTTTGCACTTGTCGACTCCTATCGAATTAGTAATCTTGCAGTACTAGATACTAAACGGTCGTTTCAATATTTCGAATTTATACATTAAAACTTGGAACTGTAAATTCATGCATACAAATACGACATGCATGTTGTCGAGGAATTTGCTTTTGCTGGTAGAGAACGAGGGTGGCAGCGACCGGACGCAGTGCACCATAAGCCACGTCTGCCAACAATGACACCTGGCCACGTGAACTGTCAATAACTGATCCTCCTCTCATAAGCAATACGGCGTGATTCAACTGCCCCTACCTATGTCGTTTTATGCAGCCCACAATGTCATCTACAGCCTTCGTGAGCCACGCGTAAGATTTTCATATTCTCTCTCTCTCCCTTCCTGCGAACTATTAGTCCCACAGAAGAAATGAAGGGGGGACACTTTTGCAGGATATTTAGTTTAGTTAAATTTTTTACTGGTATACATTTTCGCTAGAGGCTGTTGTTTTCGATTTATTCAAGGAAAAAGTAAAAATAGACCTTCAATTTCACCCATATCTCCACACTGAGCCCCCACCGATCCGGATTTCTAGTACGGTGTTCATTGCGCTGCCTCCTACCACTGTACAAAAATTTGTGACTGCTCAAATTATTTCCCACAATCGACATTCTTTGAACATTTACTGACCTCAATACGCCTCAGGTGTAGTCGAGCACCTGCAACAGCAAAGTCGACGTTCGTGTATATTTTACATAACAACTTCGTGAATTTAAGCAGCACGACGTAAACATCTACATCGTTGAATTCGTCAGGCACTCCGACTACGAAACTACTGTATTTGTAAAGGTTAAGTTTGCATGGAATTGTTTACGTAATTAGTTTTTGCGCAACGTTTGCAAAAGTCGTTTTACTTTCATCACCCTCACGGGCACGTTTAAATTATTAATGTTAACTAAATGGCCTCCTACGCCGGTGGCGTAATAGCCCAATCAATAGGTACTAAAAACAGTCGCCAGCCCGAGTGGCCGAGCGGTTCAGGGCGCTACGGTCTGGAGCCGCGGACCGCTACGGTCGCAGGTTCGAATCCTGCCTCGGGCATGGATGTCCTTAGGTTAGTTAGGTTTAAGTAGTTCGAAGTTCTAGGGGACTGATGATCTCAGAAGCTAAGTCCCATAGTACTTAGAGCCATTTGAACCTTTTTTTTTTTTAATTGAATATCGGGAACATTTTTTTCAGTCAGAAATTTTTGAACAGTGGTAAGGTGGAGTGCTAGAACAACATAATAGAAATCCTCACTGGCGAACGATAGGTGTGGGGGGTTAAGGTCCATTTGAAGGTCAATTTTGTTCATTTTTCGTGAATGATTCGAAAACCGTGGCCTCTAGCTAAAACGTATCCCGTACAAAATTTAGCTACATAACATTTCCTACAAAAGGGTCATTTTCATTTCTTATGTACGACAAATAGTTTGCACATACTGAGCGAGAGATAACATTTCCTACAAAAGGGTCACTTTCATTTCTTCTGTACGACAAATAGTTTGCGCATACTGAGCGAGAGATTATGAAAACGTCGCGCGTAGTCAGCGTTAACATTGCGGGTTGCATAAAACGACAGTGGCAGAGGTAACTTGATCACCGTGTGTGTACATGATTAGATATGCAAGATATGCCAGATTATACAAGTAACGGGCAAGGTGAACTCTAGATTGAGGCTTATTGGTAGAATTCGAAGAGATGCAGTCCTTCAACAAAGTAAATTGCATACAATACATTAGTTCGTCCAGTCTTACAGTACTGTTCGTCTGTATGGGACCCTTACCGGTTGGGTCTCATTCAAGAGATTGAGAAGTTCCAAAGATGATCAGCAAGATTCGTGACTGGTACATTTAGCTATCACGAGAGCGTTACAAATCTCATAGAAAGTTTGAGGTTGGATACACTTGCAGATAGACGACGCGCTGAACGGAAGGACCTGTTCACTAAATTCCGAAATCCGGTCTTCGCCGAGGATGTAGAGCATATATTAATACCACCAACTTTCCAATCGAACAATGATCACCATTGAAAGAGAAGGGAAATTAGAGCTCGTACTGAGGCGTTCAGACTGTCGTTTTTCCCTCGTGCGATCCGCGAGTGGAACAGAGGGGGCAAAATATGACTTTGGGTCGAATTGTGCCCTCCGCCACACACTGCTTGGTGGCTAGCGGAGTATATATATATGTAGATGTAGTTCAATGCAGTCACCCAGAGTAGTTGAGATTAATACCCTCTGCACTATGCATATAAGCAGAGGTTAAGCAGCAGGTTTCTCACTCATAAATCGCATCTGAATGTTGCTTCTTTGTAAGAAGATCGTCGTGTGCATCGTTTAAAGACACGCTGACAGTGGTGCACCCAATCACATCACACAGAGTGGCATTACTTATTTTTTCTAGGTGAAACATTGTAGTCTCCGTAAGAGAATCACTAAGGATATATCCGAGTGCAGAAGTTCCGAAGAGGAAAACATTGCTAGATTACATTCTTCATCATCATTCTGGCCTAGCACATGGCCTGAAGCTAAAGGTTATCATTTGCGATAGAATATGATCACCTCTGGTTGTATAGTAGGTAATTTGAACATTAAGGATTTTATTTACGAACTGTTAAGGCCGATGGGTCTGGCCTGTCTTCGCGGCCTCTGTGACGCTTTACTTTTCAGCAAGATAACACAAGGCTATTTGTTTCACATGCTGCCCTAATCTACCTCGACACAGAGGGAGTTCGGCTGTTGCCCTGGCCACCACGTTCTTGAGATCTCTTAACTCTTTAAGATATCTGATCCTGAGTTGCCGTTATACTTGCAAGCCACTAGTCACCATTTACTACGAATGATGCCCTGTGGCACACATTTGAAGCAATATGGATTGAAGTACTCATATGCGAGGGACGTTCAATAAGTAACGCAACACATTTTTTTCTCGGCAAATTACGGTTGAAAAAATGTGGAATTTTTTTTGGGACATCGTGGAATATTCCCACTTCAGCCCCTATAGTTCCATATAGTTTTGACTGCTGACGGAGCTATAAGTTGCCTTCAAAATGGCGTCTGTAACGGAGGTGTGTTACAAGCACGGACCTGTCACTGACCAGAGGATCGCAAATATTCATAGGCGCTTACAGAATGTATAGTGAGACGTGCCAGTGAACCAAAGCACTGTGATTTGTTAGGCGAGGCGTCTGTCATCATCGAGGCAAGGTCACGAAACCTTTCCGATCGCCCCCGTGCCGGCAGACTGCGCACAGCCGTGACTGCTACAGTGTTGGAACGTGTGGACACTCTCATTCAAGGTGATCAATGAATCATGAGGACGCAATGCCTCACACAGGTCTGCGCACCCAAGAGGACCTCACGAAACTTCGTTGGACTGGTCTTCCTCATCCACCCTGCATCCTGGGTCTTGCACTTTCAGACTTCCAGGATACGTTAGGTCCAGCGTCGACCATGAGAGCGCTATCATTCTGGCATACAGGCCCTCCCAGTAAGGTGGGGTAAGGACGTCGCATTGACCAGATATTATGTTGAAAAGTAGGGTTTTGTGACCAAGACAGTGGGGGATAATATAGTGTACTGGAATTCTGAGTCAAACTAGTCTACATTCAGAAAAAAATGTGTTGCATCACTTGCCTCTCGGGATTAGCCAAGCGGTCTATGGTGCTGCAGTCACGGACTATGCGGCTGGTCCCGGCGGAGGTTCGAGTCCTCCCTCGGGCATGGGTGTGTTTGTTTGTACTTAGGATAATTTAGGTTAAGTAGTGTGTAAGGTTAGGGACTCATGACCTTAACAGTTAAGTCCCATAAGATTTCAGATACATTTGAACAAATTTTTTGTTGCATCACTAATTGAATGCCCCTTGTAGGACACTCAAGCACACTACGACTCCTTCTCAATCAGTCAGAACCGTTTTTGCTGCCAGATGTGTCAAGCCTGTGTAATAGTTTTCGCTCTTAGTGTCCCACCAAATCACCTGCAAACATGTATTATCTCTTTTACACGCAATAAGCACAATAAATACAATTTCGTTATTTTTTATCCTTCCTCGTGTTGTAATTTTAGTGGCCAAAAGTGGGTGTGTGTGTTTTTTTTTTTTTTTTTTACTACAGAAAATATCAGTTGTTCATACTGTAGGTATTGAATATTTCTGTCTCTCTGTTTTTATACCTTTCTGCCATTGGCCAATGAATGGCCAGTGCACATTGCAAGCCATGTTCCGAGTAAATTCATTTTCCCGCCTTGGTTTCACTATTATCACAGTCTAAAATCTCCTTAGACACTTGCAACTTGAGACGAATGGAATCAGTATCTCAGCAGTTTCTGCAATAATGGAATAGTCACCAGCAATCCTTCTGCCGGTTTTATGAAGAACTACTTTTACTTTCCAATGTGTTGTTTTCAAGAAGCTGTGGTTGACTCTCAAGATATATCTTCACTCACTGCAAATGGCCTCTGAGCGAAAATAATTGTGTGTAGACTTAAGAAATTAGAAAAATATATAATTTCTGATAGAATTTGTTGCCGTTGGAAATGGTGACTATTATAAACAAAATGTACAGAAGGATAAATTTGGTCTATAACGCTTTTCCTCAGCTAAATAGGATTTTGTAAACCAGCACAGAAACTAGTGCGTAATAAAATGCAGCTTCCGAGACAGGGAGGTGCGCTGGTCCTGGATCCACTTCGCTCGGTAGATTAACGACGAGGGTCGGTCTGTCAGCCAGCCTGGATGTGGTTTTTAAGAGGTTTCCCACATCCAACTGGATGAATTCTGGGCTGCTATCCAAGTTCCACCTACGCTAACATTTCAGAAACTTGACTCATTTTCACATAACTTCCACTACACGTAGACAGTTGAGATACACAAGTTCCGTCCTGGAGGTTAACGGGGTGGAGGGGTAGCGGTAGGTAGGTCACACGGCCACTCCTTAATAAGCACGGCGACATAGGAAAGCTTTTGTTAGGGCTAAATCGTGACTCAGAATTACTTCGTTAGTCTCTAGTTTCCATTAGCTTAACATCGACATCCATTTGACATTGACTTCTGGATAATGGCTTCCTCTAGTCGTTTTTATGTCCTTAGCCGTAAGTACCCATGCTGCTCGTACTTGTTTTCTAGTGTCGTCTGTCCACAACAGAAGTATTCCATCTGGTGTGCATGACGTATGAGACAGGAGAAATAACCTCACACTTTAAGCGGAGTATAATAATTCCAGTTCTAAAGAAAGCAGTTGCTGACACGTGTGAATATTACTGAACTATCAGTAAATTATATCATCGTTGCAAAATACTAAAGCAAATTATTTACAGAAGAATAGAATACGTGGTAGAAGGCGACTTGGCGAAGACCAGATTGGATACCGTAGTAATGTAGGAACACGCGAGGTAATGCCGACCCTACAATTTCACTTAGAAGACAGATTAAGAAAAGGGAAACCTACTGTATAGCGTTTGTAGACTTAGAGAAAGCTTTTGACAATGTTGACTGGAATACTCTGAAGTTCCGAAGGTAATAGGTTAAAATACGGGGAGGGAAAGGTTATTTACAACTTGTACTGAATCCAATGGCAGTTGTAAGAGTCGAGATGCATGAAAAGAAAGCAATAGTTGAGAAGTGAGTCAGACAGGGTTCTAGCCTATCCCCGATGTTGTTTGACCTGTACATTTACCAAGCACTAAAAGTAACCAAAGAAAAATTCGGAGAAGGATTTAAAGTTCAGGAGTAAGAAATAAAAACTCTGAAGATGGCCGATTACATTGTTGTTATATAAGAGACAGTAAAGGATTTGGAAGAACAGTTGAATGGAATTGACATTGTCTTGAAAGTAACGCGTGAGATAAACGTCTAAATAAGCAAAACGAGGGTAATGGAACGCAGCCGAATTAAATCAGGTGAAGCTGAGGGAATTACATTAAGAAACGAGACATTTAAGGTAGTGGTTGAGTTTTCTATGTGGATAGCAAAATAAGTAATGAAGGCCGATGTGGAGAGGATATAATATGTAGACTGGCAACTGCCAGAAAAGCGTTTCTAAAGAACATAAATGTTTTAACACTGAGTACAGATTTAAGTGTTATGAAGTCTTTTCTAGGGGTATTTGTCTGAAGTGTAGCCACATATTGAAGTGAAACATGGACGATAAACAGTTTAGCCAACAAGAGAATAGAGGCTTTCGAAATGTTGTGCTACAGAAGAATAGGTGGGTTGGTGGGTGGATCGCATAGCTAAAGAGGAGATACTGAATGCAACTGGGGAGAAAAGAAATTGTGACACAACGTGACTGAAAGAAAGGATCGGTCGATAGAACACATTGTGAGACATCAAGGAATTACCTATTTTGTACTGGACGGAAACGGAACTCTGTGTGTGTGTGTGTGTGTGTGTGTTTGGGTGGGGGGGTGTCCAAATGGTTCTAATGGCTCTGAGCACTATGAGATTTAACATCTGAGGTCATCAGTCCCCTAGAACGTAGCACTACTTACACCTAACTAACCTAAAGACATCACACACATCCATGCCCGAGGCAGTATTTGAACCTGCGACCGTAGCGGCCGCGCGGTTCCAGACTGAAGGGCCTAGAACCGCTCTGTCGCCCCAGCCGGCGCGCACGCGCGCGCGTTCACGCGCCCCTGTGTGTGTGTGTGTGTGTGTGTGTGTGTGTGTGTGTGTGTGTGTAAGTAAAAGGGGGGAGGGCGGAGGAGTAGAAATCGCAGAGGGTAAGCAAGAGATGAATACAGTAAGCAGATTCAGAAGGGTGTAAGTTGTAGAAGTTATTCGGAGGTCAAGAAGCATGCACAGATTGAGTAGCATGCAGGACTGCGTCAAACCAGTCTTCGGACTCAAGACCACAACAACAACAACAACAACAACAACAACAACAACAGCTGCCCACTTTTCATCAGATCATCGTCTTGGTCTTTTATCATCTCTTGGAATCCAACAAATAAGTTTCTTTCGCCGTATTAAATCCATTCGCCTGGTTGCATGTTCGCTCCACCTACAATTAATTTTCTCTGCGTTCATAATCACGTTTCACGTCATTCTGTTCTTTGAGTCACTTTGTAATTCTCTCCGCTGGCAATTAACAACACGGTTCTCTCCACCGATCGTTGAGAACACTCGCAGTTTTTTAATACTTTTCTAGTAAGCTCTGTTTCAGAGTTCTGTTTCTTCTTCTTCTTCGTTTTCTTGTGACTTTGTCCCACATCGGCGCTGACACTGCGATGTCATTAAGAGGTGGCCGGACGCCCTACCTAACGCCACCACCTTAACCTCTAGAACGGAATATGTGTACCTCAACTGCCTGCATGTAGTGGTATTTAAGTGAACATGTGCGAAGTTTCCGAAATTTTAGCTAATCGTGTAACTGAGGCGGGACTTGGGTACGAGCTGGGTAGTCACCCAGGCAGATGTGGGAAACCTCTTACACACCACATCCAGGCTGGCTGGCAAACCACCCCCCGGACTTTATCTGTCGGTCGGATTGGATCCAAGGCCAGCGCACCTCCCTGTCTCAGAAGTGGCGTCTTAACACGCACTGCCTTCCGGGATGGTTTTCAACATCCTTTTCAGCCGAGGAAAATTTCTATAGGCCAAATTTATCCTTCCGTGTTGCCACTGGGTCCAATAGTAATAGTCAGCGCTTGTCAACAACAACAAATTCTACCAGAAATGACATTTTTCTAACTTCTAAAATTTACAAATAAATATTTTGGCTCAAAGGCTATTTAAAGTGTGCGAAGGTATATTCTGAGATAGACAACACACTGAAAAGTAAAAGTAGTTTCCCATAAAATCCGCAACATGTTTTATGGGTGAGTATTCCATTATTGGAAAGTCCCAACGATACCTGCTCCATTCGTCTTAAGTTGCAGGTGTGAAAGGAGATTTTCGACTATGTAATAATGAAAACAAAAGCGAGGAAGTGAATGTACTAGAAACGTGGCTTACAGTATGCACTGGCTGGTCATTGGCCGATACCAGACAAGTATAAAAAAGAGAGAAATATTAAGATATTTAGTAGCTACATTACGATCAACCGACATTTTGTTTAGTAAAAAAGGAAAAGAAAAATCTAAAAAACACAGATGCACACTTTTGGCCACTAAAATTACAACAACGAAGGATAAAAAGCAACACAGTGAAACGTCCCCTTAGAAAAATTATACACGACTGTGCTTAAACTGACACAATATTTTTTAGCGCAACGCAGTCTGACTTTCAAAAATCCCTACAAAAGAATGGCCCTGACTAGCATTAACCTATACCTTTCACAGATCACTTACCTCACAAAAATCTTCATTACTCGAACTACTGCAATACAGCGAGCGCCACTACCGCCAGCTAAATAAAAGATTCAAACTACGGAAGGCACTAACTACTGATAGGCATAGTTAGCAAATGAAAGATTTTAATAGAGAACAAACAACGTATTTACCTTAATAGTGTTGAAAAAGCATAATATACATAGCAGTTCACAATATCCATTCTGTACTCAAAAATCCGCCATCTCATTTCCCACATCCACCACTGCTGGCGGCTCACCTCCAACTGCGCAACGCTACGCGCTGTTCACATCCAGCTGCCGCTGCCCAACACTACAATGGCAGACAACAATGCAAACTAGCCACAGACTGCACACAGCACAGCCAGTGATTTTCATACAGAGCGCTACGTAACGTTGCCAATAAGAAAACATAAACAGCCTACTTACATAGCCCCCATGCTCCCCACAAAAAAATTTTACAAATTGTTTTGGGCAGTGGCCAATAATGATTTGAAAATTTTTTTGATAATTACAATAACAAAGATATCAAATGCACACACTTATTTATACAATGTTGGTCAAAAGCTAAAATTTTCTCACAGTCCATAAAGACAGTCCAGATTGTTCATCACAGTAAAATTTCAGTGGTTTTTTTTTTTTCAAAGTCTGAGCAGTAAAAGGCAATGCACACGGAAGTAGTGGATTTCCATGCAGTCTTGAAGAAGTAGTGTTGTCCTTCCAACTGAAAGACAGTCCTGACTCTTGACATGCTGACAGGTAATGGGCCACAACAGAGCAAACCCACAGCAGAGTCATTCGACGTTTTGAAGAGGATTGGTAGGTAGGTCATCACAGAGCAGACCCACTGTAGTCCTGGTAGAGAGTATGGTATTGGTGTTGGTGGGCCACCAGAGGTGCAGACCCACTGTAGTCCATGTAGAGACGGCCAGCAGCCATCTGCTGTGACTGTGCAGGTGCACAATCACCATCGAAGAGTCTTGCAGAGAAGATATTGTTGTTGTTGTGGTCTTCAGTCCTGAGACTGGTTTGATGCAGCTCTCCATGATACTCTATCCTGTGCAAGCTTCTTCATCTCCAAGTATCTACTGCAACCTACATCCTTCTGAATCTGCTTAGTGTATTCATCTCTTGGTCTCCCTCTACGATTTTTACCCTCCACACTGCCCTCCAATGCTAAATTTGTGATCCCTTGATGCCTCCGAACATGTCCTACCAACCGATCCCTTCTTCTAGTCAAGTTCTGCCACAAACTTCTCTTCTCCCCAATCCTATTCAATACCTCCTCATTAGTTACGTGATCTACCCACCTTATCTTCAGCATTCTTCTGTAGCACCACATTTCGAAAGCTTCTATTCTCTTCTTGTCCAAACTAGTTATCGTCCATGTTTCACTTCCATACTTTCAGAAACGACTTCCTGACACTTAAATCTATACTCGATGTTAACAAATTCCTCTTCTTGAGAAACGCTTTCCTTGCCATTGCCAGTCTACATTTTATATCCTCTCTACTTCGACCATCATCGGTTATTTTACTCCCTAAATAGCAAAACTCCTTTACTACTTTAAGTGTCTCATTTCCTAATCTAATTCCCTCAGCATCACCTGACTTAATTTGACTACATTCCATTATCCTCGTTTTGCTTTTGTTGATGTTCATCTTATATCCTCCTTTCAAGACACTGTCCATTCCGTTCAACTGCTCTTCCATGTCCTTTGCTGTCTCTGACAGAATTACAATGTCATCGGCGAACCTCAAAGTTTTTACTTCTTCTCCATGAATTTTAAAATCTACTCCGAATTTTTCTTTTGTTTCCTTTACTGCTTGCTGAATATACAGATTGAATAACATCGGGGAGAGGCTACAACCCTGTCTTACTCCTTTCCCAACCACTGCTTCCCTTTCATGCCCCTCGACTCTTATAACTGCCATCTGGTTTCTGTACAAACTGTAAATAGCCTTTCGCTCCCTGTATTTTACCCCTGCCACCTTCAGAATTTGAAAGAGAGTATTCCAGTTAACATTGTCAAAAGCTTTCTCTAAGTCTACAAATGCTAGAAACGTAGGTTTGCCTTTCCTTAATCTTTCTTCTAAGATAAGTCGTAAGGTCAGTATTGCCTCACGTGTTCCAACATTTCTACGGAATCCAAACTGATCTTCCCCGAGGTCGGCTTCTACCAGTTTTTCCATTCGTCTGTAAAGAATTCGCGTTAGTATTTTGCAGCTGTGACTTATTAAACTGATAGTTCGGTAATTTTCACATCTGTCAACACCTGCTTTCTTTGGGATTAGAATTATTATATTCTTCTTGAAGTCTGAGGGTATTTCGCCTGTCTCATACATCGTGCTCACCAGATGGTAGAGTTTTGTCATGACTGGCTCTCCCGAGGCCATCAGTAGTTCAAATGGAATGTTGTCTACTCCCGGGGCCTTGTTTCGACTCAGGTCTTTCAGTGCTCTGTCAAACTCTTCACGCAGTATCTTATCTCCCATTTCGTCTTCATCTACGTCCTCTTCCATTTCCATAATATTGTCCTCAAGTACATCGCCCTTGTATAAACCCTCTATATACTCCTTCCACCTTTCTGCCTTCCCTTCTTTGCTTAGAATTGGGTTGCCATGTGAGCTCTTGATATTCATGCAAGTGGTTCTCTTCTCTCCAAACGTCTCTTTAATTTTCCTGTAGGCAGTATCTATCTTACCCCTAGTGAGACAAGCCTCTACATCCTTACATTTGTCCTCTAGCCATCCCTGCTTAGCCATTTTGCACTTCCTGTCGATATCATTTTTGAGACGTCTGTATTCCTTTTTGCCTGCTTCATTTACTGCATTTTTGTATTTTCTCCTTTCATCAATTAAATTCAATATTTCTTCTGTTACCCAAGGATTTCTATTAGCCCTCGTCTTTTTACCTACTTGATCCTTTGCTGCCTTCACTACTTCATCCCTCAGAGCTACCCATTCTTCTTCTACTGTATTTCTTTCCCCCATTCCTGTCAATTGTTCCCTTATGCTCTCCCTGAAACTCTCTACAACCTCTGGTTCTTTCAGTTTATCCAGGTCCCATCTCCTTAAATTCCCACCTTTTTGCAGTTTCTTCAGTTTCAATCTGCAGTTCATAACCAATAGATTGTGGTCAGAATCCACATCTGCCCCACGAAATGTCTTACAATTTAAAACCTGGTTCCTAAATCTCTGTCTTACCATTATGTAATCTATCTGATACCTACTAGTATCTCCAGGATTCTTCCAGGTATACAACCTTCTTTTATGATTCTGTCAACTGGTGTCAATTACAATTTTATAACATGAGAATACAATTACAAAGGTAAAAAATACATCATTAAAAACATAACAATACAGATTTGTAGTAATACAGGCTGTACAAAAGAGAAGATAGCATGTCCATAAACCACCACTTGTGCATGCACAAAGTTTTTGGAATTATCCTTAGAAGTCTTGCAGACAATATAGCAAGTCCATAAACCACCACTTGTCCACTCAAGAAATTTTTGGAATTGTCCTTAGAACCAGCAATGCTGTTATCCAGTCCCTTGCTGAATTATTAACACACGTGCAAACACTATCAGTCCCTACTTCTCACATATTGTCCATATACTATGACCAACAGAAACGTGTGCAGTGAAATGAATGCTTACAAGTTACTTAATGTGATAAACTGGTGTCAATTACAATTTTATAACATGAGAATACAATTACAAAGGTACAAAATACATCATTAAAAACATAACAATACAGATAACATTTGTAGTAATACAGGCTGTACAAAAGAATAGAAATAACATATGCATCGGTGTTACAAGAATTATGACATGAGTACATACATAAAAGATCAGAATAGCTTTGGAAACAACAACTTCACACATGAGCACTAAAATAAAACAGAATAAATAATGTCTAAGCATCTTTACAAGGTGTATAACATATTATTAATGCCAATTATATTTGAGGAGAACAGTATTCCTCATCATAGTGAATGTAGCTTAATATTAAAAGAAGAAAAAATTCTATGAAACTACACAGAGACAGGAAGAAAACAAATACACAAGGGTACACAAACACATAGTGGGATAACACAAAAGGAAAGGACAGGGTTCGTTTTCAGTGTAACATTTGGTACTGCAGTCCAACCCAAAACTTCATTCCATAGATCGTTCGTCTTATTTCAACATTTGCTTCCATCAAAAAAAACCTATTCAAGCATGCTTTCTGTATTTTTCTCGTATAACCTCTCAGTGCATTTCTTCAAATTCATCGCAACTCATTCTCTTATAGGCTACCCCCTCTTAAGCTAACTTAAATCTACTGAGCTCAGACGCTAAACTAAGGGACGAGGCAATACAGCAGCACAAAATAATTAACACAAATATCAATGACAAAAAATACAAATTGGCAAAGTAAGCAACAATATTACAACTAATATGCAATGAGCAGCAAACAAGAAAAATAAATCAGTAATAAACTGGCTTAGCAGAGTAACACAAAGTCAAATTCAGTAACACTATGCCTGGCAAACAGCAGTAACTTATACCTAAACATGACATAGCTCAAGCAGAAAAAATAGTACACTAAAGACAACAATGCAGATAAGGGAAATGTCTGTTCACATCTTAATGTCTATGTAATTAAAGTGGTGCACCACAACAACTTATCGTAAAAAAATATTACCATGTACTTGACAAGAAAATTATGTATGCAGTTACTGTTACTAATCCCTTTTTATTGTTCTTTCCATTCCAAGAGCTCCTTTTTCGAAGAATGTGGATCATAAAATAATTATTTAATAGATCTGTTGACAGAAAGTGTTCACATTAGCAAATGCATCTAAGTTTATTTTATAAAACTAATGCTGCAACACAGCTGGAAACCAGATATTAAACAAAATGAGCAATCTCTCAACTACAAAGACAATAGATGTAAAATGTTTCTCATCATTTCATTAGGCATTTTAGTAAATATCATAAATCACGAGCTCCACAGTATGCTTTCAATAAGGAAATGTCAATAGCGAGGACAATGGCCTCCCTTTTCTTTTTTTCTACCTGTGTCTCTGATGAGGCACTCACTAATGATTTGTTCTCCCGGCGTCTGACACAGCTGGGTGCCCACGACGCATTACGTGCAGGTGGTCACTTAACTTTCTTACGGTAATATTTACGACAGCAGTTTCCGCTACAGTGACAGTCTCATATACAAAATTTCACGGGTCGAGAATTTGCGTTGCAAATGTGTAGAAGCAAAATCCTATTGATATAATAGTGTCCAAAAAATTTTCGTCGGCATTGTGATACATTCACGCATTTACACACATTTCATAACTCTTAAAGTACGATTCTTGGTTTCCAACAACCTTTTTCACAAACCAGAGTCCCTAAAAACTACTCATTATTCCTTACCTTATTCGTCGACACTTCTTCTATATTTCATCATAACAGATACGTAGCTTAATCAAATAACTCATATAGCATCAGCTTATTGATCATAAACATACCGCAACAGCATAATACACATAGTCATCGTAATAATAACATCATAACACCTCAGTCAACTCTCACAATCGTTGTAGCTTCCTCCAATAATTAAAAAAATTTCTCTGCTCATGTCAAAAGTCTCATCTGCCTCAAACATACTTTAAAAATCGTGATCCCATACAAAGTATATCATTAAAAGCTCTCATAGCATCACAATGGTTCCAAAAAAATATGAACAGTTCACAAAGTACAGACAAAATACAGTTTCATAAGTGTGAAGTTATTCAACTGTGTAATTACATAAACATCTGTCACTGACATAATAAAAAAGTTTGTCTCTCTCAGTTAAATGATCAGATAGCTGTGTAATTTGTGTTAGAGAAATATGGTACCGATGTGTAAAGTTGTATAAGCAAATACCATATTAGCTAGGGCTCCTTGTGCTTTCCAAACACATGGTACACAAAGTAGGCATGTACCCACCTGAGCATTAATGTAATTATACCCTCAGGTGTTACAGATTACAAGAATGGAATGAAATGTATTACAGAAAACCTTTGTATCATTGTACTTCAAATATCTTTAAAAATAAATGATTTAAGTACAAAATTAATCACTCAAATACGTGTACTGTAGCGCTAAACTGTGCGTCTTGTTGTAAGATAATCTCTGTGGAAGTGTCGTAGTTATCGTCCTCCGAAAGCTAAGTTCTGCAGAAGTCAATGTACTTACCTCATGATACACAAAAGTGAAATGCTTTGTGTATAGATATCTTAGTTATTACACTTATTGTTGTGATGAAGAAATTACTGTGCTGTATGTATTGTTGTGCTACGGAAAAGGCTGTCTCATTGTAGCTATACCACAAAAGTTACTATTAAACATGTTTTACTTTCCAGAAGAATTCAGAAAAACTGTGCAGATATAAAACAGATACACCGCAAAGGCAACATTGTAAATTGTCACTCATTAGTAACGTCGTGATATAATCGTGTAGCTGTCACATAAACTAACCACTGTCTCATCTGGTATCTCACAGAAAGTACTTTAAATCGAGAATGTATTTTCAAGTAAACCAAAATGTTGCATTAAAATCTCATTGGCAGTATATGTTCTAAGTATGTAAGCCTGATAGTCGTTACGTAATCGTGCAACTAACAAGCAAGAATGTACACACACAATAACACTGTGACGTCTGTTCACTATAACAAGGCATTCGCAATATCTGTTTAAAAATGTTCCCTAGGTTCTAGACTAGGTATTTAATTTCAAACATTGTTGCATGGTAACAGTTTCTAAAGCATACTAGTAACGTGAAGTGAAACGTTTTATGGCAAAGACAAAGTTAAAAAGCAGATTATCTTTCAATAAATGGTTTCACATGTGAAATGTGGTGTAGCCCTTTGCTCTTCCTAGTATGCAGAGTTTCAACTTTAACGCAATTATCATGTGGTATACGTCGGTAAAGAATACTGGAATTTTTCTCAAGGTTAGTGTCTATCTTATTTTTCTCTGAGCCAGCCGGCGCACGCGGCAGCCTGCGGTGCGAGTCATTGGCTGTTCCTTTGTTGGCGCGCGTCGTTATAGGGATTTGGAGACCTAACTTCTACAAATTCACCGTGATGAGAGTGCGCTGCTCTGTTTGAATCCCGCCAGTTCTGATGCAGTTCAGGTCTGTCGTTACAATCATATCATCTGTCATCATGCCGGTAGATTCCATAGTTTCTTTCTTGTCGGTCACGTGGTGGAGAATTTCTCCCTGAGTCGTAACTGCGCGCTGGACCGTTGCGTATAAAGTTATTCTGTCTCCCTTGATAATAATTATTTTGGTTCCCATATTGTCTGTTTTTCTGATTGTCTCTGTCATATTCATTACTACGGAAATGCGATCTTTCTCTGTAACTATTACTACTCTGCCAAGGGTTGTCATACGGGTGGTGTCTGTTTTGGTCACAATTTACGTTATAAGAATAGCCTTGTCGTGTATTATTTCTGTCATCGCGGAATTGTGACAGATGTGAGCTGTAATTGTTGTATTCCTGTTTTCGCGTTCCGCGATTGTCAGTGTCAATTTCCAGTTCTTGTAACAGTCCCTGAAAAGCTTCAATGTCATCTTTGCAACGTCCTGCCAAAATAATATGTCGTAAATGTTCAGGTAATTTGATTAAGCAAATGTGGATAAGTTCTGAGGGGCTGTATGGGTTTGAGAGATACTGATTCTTATGCAACATGTCTTCAAAATATTTCACAAGACTGGAAAATTCAGAATGTTCGAAATGTTTCATCATTATGATGCCATGTTTTACTCGGTCTTGTGTGGCTTGAGACCAATATGCTGAGAGGAAGGCATGGTAAAATTCTCCTTCATTGTGGCAATCGTGAATGATCGATCGCATTCTTACAGCTGGTTTATTCTCCAAGTAGCCACACATAAATTCTAACCTGTGCTCCAATGACCAGTCGGGAGGAAAACAATGAGAAAATTGATGAAGCCATGCTTGTGGATGAATGTCGTTGCCAGAATTCTTAAATGTTTTGAATTTACGTGTAGTAATGAACAGCTTATAGTCGAAATCATCGTGTCGGCGAGTCGCACATCGCTCATTGTTACTTCGTTTCGGCGGTTCCATCTCAAAATCCAATGCGCCTTGCCAATTTCTTTCATAATTTCCGAAGTGTCCTGTGTTATTATTTTGTGGTTGTTCCGTATTTCTATGTCCCTCTTCCCGTACTGGAGCGCGAGTGTCCTCTGAAATATGTAATTCTTGTATTACCTGCGTCAACTGATCTTGTACTTCCCGGATTTCTCTTTTGTACTGTGTATTGATTTGATTTTGACTTTGTTTGAATTTTCTAATTTGTTCATACTCTTCTGTGTCAGTAAAGACTACCGGTTTTGTGTCATTCAGATTATCATCTACCTTCGTAGATAAATTATTTAGCTGATCCGAAAGTTCAATTACTTTATCTGATAATGAACTAATTTCCTCCATGTGTCTTTCTGAACCAATTTTCAGAGTATCTACTGTGTCCTTTAAGTTTTCCTGGGTTTTTGCAAGTTACGTAACCGAATCGGTAGATGCAACTGAGTCAATTTTAGCCCACAAGGTCGCATGATTTTCATGAACAATGGTTTGCAGTTCTTTTATGGCAGCTACGTGATTCTGTAATGCATTTTCATGCCGCGAAAAAATAGGTTGAAAATGCTCACAAATTTGTGTTTTTACGTCATTAAAGACGTTTTGACATTTCGATTCAATGTTATGTAACTCAGTAATTAAATCTTCACGTGTTTGTTCAAGTGTGGTGTCTACCTTTTGAAGCTTTTGCTGTGTTTGTCTCTGATTTTGTTCCATTGTGTTTAACTTTTGAAGATTTTGTCCCATTTGTTGCATTAATTGTAGTAACAATGCATTAGTGTCTGGAATCTGTTCCTCTACGCTTTTCGGCAGTGCATTTGCACCAGCAACATTCACATTTTGACAAGCAGAAAATGTATCTTGACTTATTTGAGAAAACGGTGAGGACGCAAAACCTGAATCTACAGTATTTGCAAAGTTGTGTCCTATCATTTCGGATTCCTGAGGCGAGCTGTTGCCGCGCGATCGATCGATAATGCTTCCCTGTTCACTAATTGTTTCACTGCCTATGCCATTGTTTGCCGCCCGCTCCATTTCCCTATGCACAGTTACCAAATTACTATGTTGAACATTAGTTAATTCATTACATGGTGGCGCTAGCACACTACTTTCGTCTTCATTGTCATTTCTCAGTTTCCTTTGGAGCCTAGTATTACGTTTTTCACACGCCATTATTGGCACAATATTTCACACAACAACACAGAAAACACAATTTGAAGAGCAAAAATAGGGGAATACATTAACATAGCACGGAAAATAATATCTAGTTAATTGCAAGCGCAGCTGCGAAATACTTGGTGCAAATCTACATGCATGCCACAACTGTTTTACTGTACAACAATGAAAGACTGCAACTACAAAGGAGATTCTCAATACAGTTACGCACTAGCAATAAACAAAATCTATACTAATTACACAAACTACAAGAAAAAATCAGAAGATTCCAGTGAGGTATCCTCGGCTAAGGGTCGACATATGAAACGTCCCCTTAGAACAATTTATACAAGACTATGCTTAAACTGACATACAATATTTTTAGCGCAACGCAATCTGACTTTCAAAAATCCCTACAAAAGAATGGCCCTGACTAACATTAACCTATACGTTTCACAAATCACTTACCTCACCAAAAATCTTCATTACTCGAACTACTGCAATACAGCGAGCGCCACTACTGCCAGCTAAATAAAAGATTCAAACTACGAAAGGCACTAACTACTGATAGGGATAGTTAGCAAATGAAAGATTTTAATAGAGAACAAACAATGTATTTACCTTAATAGTGTTGAAAAAGCATAATATACATATCAGTTCATAATATCCATTCTGTACTCAAAAATCCGCCATCTCATTTCCCACATCCACCACTGCTGGCGGCTCACCTCCAACTGCGCAACGCTACGCGCTGTTCACATCCAGCTGCCGCTGCCCAACACTGCAATGGCAGACAACAATGCAAACTAGCCACAGACTGCACACAGCACAGCCAGTGATTTTCATACAGAGCGCTACGTAACGTTGCCAATAAGAAAACATAAACAGCCTACTTACAACAGTTGCACTTATTGTGTGTGTTGAGTCTAATAGTGACAATAAATGATAGGAGGTGATTTGCTGGTATACAGGATGAGAAAACTATTACACAAGCTTGAAACATTTGGCAACGAAAACTGTTCTAACCGACTGAGAAGGAGTCGCATTGTACTTGGATGTACTACGAGGGCCGTTCTACAACTAAAGCAACACGTTCTTCTGAAAGAAAGTTGGTTTGATACAGGATTCTAGTACACCACATTATTTGCCACTCTTTTCTCCACAAAATTCTATTTTTCACCGTAATTTCCGTTCAATGGGACGGCCTTACTCCACTTCACTGGGAGGGCCTCCATGTCCTCAAGGTACCATTCTAATGGTCGACGTCCCAGGCGATTTGTTGCTGCTTTCCACTGCGAGCAACATTCATTGAGCCAAACAGATGATAGTCGGAAGGTGCGCGATCCGGCATGTAGGGTGGACGATGAAATTATACTGTCATGTCATAACGATTGGCCGAAATTGTTCAATAACATTGTTTGGAGCGAAGAGGGGGGAGGGGATTCGTCATCCGACAAATCTGCCATTACTGGGCAGAGACAAATCCAGGAAAGACAGATGAAAAAAATCACAAAGACGACCAAACTTGACAGTCTGTTGCAGTATGACCGTGGATCATTTCATTGGTCCACTCATTTTGCGAGACACCATGAACAGCGACTGGTATCGCCAAATGCTAAATGAATATGTGTTGCCCCTGATGTCACAATGGGAAAAGGTTGCGAATATCTTTTCTCAACAAGACGGAGCACCACCTCCTCTGTTTGCATCTTTTCAAATGGCTCTGAGCACTATGGGACTTAACATCTGAGGTCATCAGTCCCCTAGAACTTAGAACTACGTAAACCTAAGAAACCTAAGGACATCACACACATCCATGCCCGAGGCAGGATTCGAACCTGCGGCCGTAGCGGTCGCGCAGTTCCAGACTGTAGCGCCTAGAACCGCTCGGCCACACCGGCCGGCTAAAAATTTCAAACTAGGCAGCGACTTCTCTCGCACCCCGTAAATTTCTACATTCTCGACAATCAAGTGTTGGTATTCCCTCTGCATGTTCATGATGAGTGTTTCCTGGACACTGCTTTCTTCCAAAATAAGAGCTGTGTTCACAACGCTGCATCTAAGCCTTCCTGCTTAGATGAAACTATACCACCCTATCGCACCTTGATTGGCGCTTAGAAGTATCCGCTCTTAATCCCATGGAAAATGTCTCGAGTTATTTGGAACAGCGGGTGAAAATTTGGAAATAACACCACTGCAATTTTGTACCTCTACGGAATCCAATCATCAATGGGTGTCCTCAGCTAGATATCGCTCGTGGACTCTCTTCCTCCTCGAGTTGAAACCAGTATCAAAGGTAGAGGTGGAGTTACACGCATTAGCGTGATATCCCCTGGAGGAGCGACCCGTTTTTGGCCCGGTGTGCTCATTCGGCGTTCGCCCCCAGGCGATCGATGTTCGAGCAGAGCAGATGCTGGTCCGCTGTCCCTCCTCGGCTCCCAGTAGCTGACATTGACCGGCCTGTTGCGCTGCGCGGCGCCGCGTCGGGACTCGCCGGGACCTGTTGTGGCGCTGTGACGTCACGGGGTGCGCGCGCCGCCGCCTGTTGCGATAGGCCGGCAGCGCGCCGCCCCCACCGCCGACGCCGACGACGACGACGCCGCGACCAGCAGCCGGCACCGGCGGCCGGCACTCGGCCGACGTCGCGCCATGGGAGTGGTGCGAGGGGTCGCTGCCGCCGCAGACATCGACGCCGACGTCCCGGCACACTCCACAGGTGAGCCGCCGGCCAGCCCACCTCCCGTGCCGTCGGGACCCCACAGTGGACCCGGGTGCATGTGCTTCTCCCGTGGTTGTCTCGGCAGTTATTGCCTCTCATTCGTATTGCTTCCCACACATAGCTGTTCTATGTTAAATCCTAGCTGGAATAACACGAATGTTTCTTTCACCTACCATTTTTGAAATATAAATTATGCATTCGTTCTGCACCCAACTAATATATTAGCTTTCGGTTTTTAATTTATAAAAACGGAGTCACTGGTCATGTTAACCAGAGTGTTCACATTCAAAATGACAGTTTCTCTATTGCAACACCGTAGACGTAAGCATTCGTTTGAGGCTTTGTATTTACTAATTTCCTCAATGGTCGCGTTGACACAGAAGCGAATAGTGCTAAGTCCGGGAGCCTCGAATTGTGTTGACTGAATTGGAAACGTCGAGTGTACACAAAGAATGACAAGCTTGATTAATTCACGTGTTGTAATGTTTTAAATTACGCCAATGCCAGTAACATGCTGCGCTGTATGTGCTGAGTGAAGCCACAGATTTTAAGAGGGGAAAAGTGCTTTTGTAACACCACTGGTAATTATAATGTTGATGCGTGTAGTAAATAGACGAGTTTCTTGTAAGCTTTTATTGCAGCCGTTGTAAAGAGGCTTCTAAGAATACTGAATTTACGCATTGCACGTTCAATTGCGCTGCGTTGCAAAACTATCATTTTTCTTAATATAAACACTTAGAAATATGATCAAACACTGAAAACCGGATACTATTCACACCAATCGCATATATGCATTGCGAGATGAGGGGACAGTTTGTAGAGTACGTCTTCTTGAGAGTCAGAAGTAACAGGAATAGAAAGAAATAGGGCACGTGTGCTACAGAGGGGGTTTTACGTGAAAGGGGGAAACGTTTATTGGGCAAATAATTAAACACCTAATACTACAAATAGTTCCAAAGATAGACTTTCGAGACGTAGTCTACGATTATTCTCCATCTTCTTGCAAAAATATAGTTGCATTATTAATAACTTGATTAGAGACGTAACTTATACGTAGTTACTCCTCCTACATTGTTATTTAGACTTATCACCTTAGCTGCGTCTAATTACAACTGAATAAAACTAATTTTTCTTGCCAAACGCGTTGCGCATTTATTATTTGAAAGGCAACATCAGTTTTCTCAATATGAACGGTAAGTTAGAAAGTTGATCCCAGACTTAAGACTGGGTTTTATTCAAACTAATCGCATATGTATTGTGTGTTAAGGAAGCAATCTGTAATGTATGTTTACTTCAGAATCTGAGGTAAGAGGAATAGAAAAAAAAGAGCACTTATTCGAGCGAGCGAGTGCTGCATTATATTAATCGCAACTGACGATGACAGAACAACAGACGTTAGAGATTCCTCTTAGGCTCAGTCCATGAAATTCAGCGAGGGCAACCCTTTCAAGCCGAAGAAATGGAATGTATCAATTCTGGAAATGAAGAAACCTTTTATCACCAAACTAAACTTCTTTTTATTCCATTATGAAATATCACAAGTATTGGAGCTGTAACATTAGACGATAGACACCATTGTTGCTTTGTTAGAAATATAGTAAAGTTCGTATTCCCATTACTTTTCTCCTATCAAGCTTGATTGTCGTTCAGGAAGGGGTTTATCAAAAACTCTGTAAATAATACCTTCATAAAGAATGGTTGATAAAACACTATGACTATTCATAATTTACATAGTGATATCTACAATTTGTAATATAGAACGACAACTGACAATAGTTTTTAAATAAAAACTCAACTACTCGAGAGACGTTTGACAGTATTTCAGCAGGGAAAAAATCTTATCGCACCCACTTTAAAGTACGAATAACTTTAAAACTGTGCCGAGGTCGTAAAAACGCTTTGCCATCTGTGATTCGTGACATTTAGAATGAATCTCCCATCTGCGTGGTTCGGTTCGTAAAACAACGAGGTCTTATAGTCGCCATAAAAAATAGGTTTTATTTGTGTAGTTGCTCGTAAAGTTACCTGCGTGAACGTTAACCCAACAAAACGTTTCGTACATTTGCATATCGGTATTAGCTTCAGATAAGAAAATGTTTAAAACATAGTGTAACCCATGGTGACTTGTTACTGATTCATCTGTACCAAAACTGCCTCTTTTTCACTACTCAAAGTCTCTTACACGGCCTAAAAAGTGAAGAGGTGTATTCCAGTATTTACTTGAGGTAACCGAGAGACAATAACTAAACTAAATCTTAACTGCAGAAAAATATTTACAAGGTGCAGTGATACTTTTTCAAAGCTGGACCGCTGCATTCCATACTTCCACGCATAATGACTTCGATTGCGTTAAAAAAGAAACGGTTTGGTTCTTCGAAGTTGTAACGAAGCCTCACAATGTTCACAGTGAGCACTGTGCTGGCAATCATTAACACAAAGGCGTCTTTCTTTGCGGCAGGTTCTCCTCAAAAAAATTCGATCACCAATTTTCTTCTCTGAATTCGAAAAGATTTTCTTTGCACTGACCTACATTGGGAAAATGATCATCATAATAAAATAAGAGAAACCACAGCTCGCACGGAAAAATTTAAATATTTGTTTTTTCCGCGCGCTGCTCGGGAGTGGAACGGTAGAGAAATGGCTTGAAAGTTAATCGATGAACCCTTTGCCATACACTTAATTGTGAATTGCAGAGCCGTGATGTAGATGTAGATTCAATAATATAAGAGGCTAATATATTTATGTGGTACAAAAATATGTTCGGTGACAACAAGGCTATTTTTAGATATTTTTAGTTCCTTACATTTTGAGGAACCCTGTTATGGTGCGTATATTATGCACTTCAGTCATGTTCCTTAATAATTTTCAGTGGTACACACAATCACATTTTACTGCCGTTGTTTTGTTCTATTACTGCTTATGAACTAGCTAAGTATATTTTTAATGCAAATCTTTGCCTGCCTCTGACAAATAAAACTGGCAATAGTAGTGCTCCAACCCTAATGAATATTTAGCAAGTATGGTTAATTAAAATTTACAGGTTTCTTCACTCCAGATCTCTTCGTGCAAACAGGATAAGTTTTGTGATTAGTTAGTAAGTGACTTTTAAGCAATGGTCAGCGTGTTTCAGTAAACCAATTATGTCTTGTTGTCCTTGCGTCGTATAACTCAGTGGATAGTATCGTATTTTAGTTTTTCTTTTCTATGTCATCGAAAAACTGGACCGCGACCAATCACATTCGCTTGTTTATTTAATCCTAGTCCGTCGTTATTCTCTACTCTTTCGAGCAGAAACACAGATATAACGTCCGTAAGGGTTAACTTTATTACCTTTTGCTCCATGCTCTAGTCCAAATGCTACCTTCTGTCATTTACGCCATTTTCATACAGATTCGGTTACTTGCCCAGTAGAAAGAGATATATTCTCTGTAGCTAACCAAAGTAAAGACAATCTCTTTCTTCATCAGTTCAGCCTGCTTAAAACAATGCACAAAATTCTTACAGTTCAAACCTCGCATAGACATTTTGTGCTAATCTTACACTAGCGAGAAAAGTCTAATATTCTTCGTTTTGCACTACAGAGTCACGAGAAATTAATCATGAAGACATGATATATTTTGAAACTGCAAATGCAGAAGTACGAAAGTAGATGTAATCAAGTACTCAACTTCAATTGATTTACGTATCAGTTTTGTATCATTATTTAACGATATGTCGTCAGATATGTATACGATGTTACACACTAGCGAATAATGTGAACATTGTTTGAGTACCTCCTATTATTATGAATGACTTTGTTTGACCAGTGCTGCAAAATGTTATTTTAGTTAGATAGTGAATGATTACTTACTTTTTTTAATGGTTGCAATATTATTGGATCAAATGGCTCTGAGCACTATGGGACTTGACATCTGAGGTCATCAGTCCCTAGAACTTAGAACTACTTAAACCTAACTAACCTAAGGACATTACACATATCCATGCTCGAGGCAGGATTCGAACCTGCGACCGTAGCGGTCGCGCGGTTCCAGACTGAAGCACCAAAAACCACTCGGCCACAGCGACCGGCTGCATTATTATTCACTATTACTTAGGACTAATGTGGTGTCTATATTGCAAGTAATTATTGAACACTGAAATTGTTTGATATAGTCTGAAATTCAAGCATGACCCACACAGTAAACTATAGGTTCTTAGATCTGAAATTGTCTCATTTTGTGAAAGCACAGATATGTAATTTAAGCACACCAGAGGATCTGACTTACTGCCAAAATGTAGATTTCACTGAAGACGGTACTGGACTAACTTGTTCTCCCAGTAGCGCTAGGCTTGGTACCTTAGATTGATTTGCAGCTTTTCTGTTACCACGACAACCAGTCCTGCTTACCGCTATTTTGCGACCTCAGCTCCTTCGTGCCTCAAACACATGTTCACTGCTGTTTAATGACAAACGTAATCTGTAGGATGAATAGCGAAGTTCCTTTCTTTACGAGCGCGAAGCGTAAACAACTTCCATGTTACGTGCTGGGTCTGCAGTTTAAGTGGGTCATAAAGACTCCATAAAAATGGCGCTAATACAGGGAAACATTTTATGGCCGCTAAGGCCTTCCAGCGGTTGCATTAAAAGGGGATCAACTCACAGCACCGCCATACTCACTATTGACTCAACAACAATAGGAAACTCTATTTCAAAATACTTACTTTTATTATTCTGGCTGTAAAGGTATCATTTAGAGACCCTTACTAAAAATCGATACTATCAACTCATTTCTTGTGGCTGCGATACCAGCAATATTGCTATAAGCCTGTAGACGTTATAGTTTTTGCGTCAACGAATGGGGAATCCCAAGAAGACTGTATGAGCTTGATGTTTTCATTTATTTTAATATTCCACTACCGAACATGACTCTGGCTTTGCACTTCACTCCCTGTGCGTAACTTAAATGGGAATCATTGGAAATAAGACGAGGTAGCTCTAACGAATACCTGTTGGGGAATTTAGATAATGACTACTCGAAGAAGACTGTGCGAGCATTCTGTTGCCACCATGATACGACTCGTGAAGGGCCCAATACGAGTGTGGAACTGGAGAGAATTCGATAATATTGATGAAATGGAACTTTATGGTTCCAGATACCATTCCAAGTCTCAGACATATGTGATGCGTGTATGCAGACTGAAGCGACAAATGAAAACTTGTATGAAGGCCGGGATTCAAACCTGAGTCTCCTACTCACTAGACAGATGAGGTAACCACTACGCCACCCTGGCACAGTGCCTTTACACACTGGCACAGTCTACCCTAGCACGCCCTCCCTCCTCAATCCAAATTCCCATTCACAAATCGGCCCACTTGGTATTTCCCCTTTACTTGAATAGCATTGCAGAGGCGCTCCATCTGTATGAGAACAGCGCCCCAGCATCGAACGCGGCGAACGAAACTGGGAATACTGACTGAAATTCAGGCATAGATACTTTAATCAAATGAAGCTACACGGTTTCATAAACGTTTTCAAGTCCCAGACATCTATGATGTATATTTGCAGACTGAAGTGACGAATGAAAATTTGTATCAACATTGATATGATGCACCCTCCGCCATGCACTGTACAGAGGTTGACGGAGTATGTATATAGGCGAAAATGTAGAAGTATTAACATAATTATTAGGAAGTAACAATGATGATTAAACTTCAAACTGTTCATAGAAGAGTTAGGCACTGGGACTGCCTTTAACTCACTGTACTGCACCTAAGAATATGCCTCATTACTGTAACTTTGCTTATGAAACACTGTCTTGCCGATGTATGTATCGACTGAGCACACAAGTAAAACGTCTGCTATCATATGTACTGAAGAACAGGTACATATAGGGAGGCGATATTACATTGTGGGGACGATCATATGAAAGATGTTCAAAGGCAACAGAATGCGTAGAGAACCAACATACAGCTCGTCTCTCGTGAGAGACGACGGAAGAAATTTCTCTGAAAATCATTTAGACAACTGCAGTTTCGCTTTTCACTGTGCAGATGAAAGTAGCCCAAACAAATAATCTTCATTACGTGTTCTACGCGAAGCCCTTTGTCAACGGAAAACTGCGATTTACTTCATGTTACTAACAAAACGATACTGAAAGTAAAACTTAATGTACGCACTCGTTGGAGTGGTTAAATATTGGTCCAGTGCGATATTCCTTTTAAGTATGTACAGGGTGGTCAGAAATTGTCTAAGAAGCTTGTAAGTTCAAATGTGTGTGAAATCTTATGGGACTTAACTGCTAAAGTCATCAGTCACTAAGCTTACACACTACTTAACCTAAATTATCCTAAGGGCAAACACACTCACCCATGCCCGAGGGAGGACTCAATCCTTCGCCGGGATCAGCCGCACAGTCCATGACTGCAGCGCCTCAGACAGCTCGGCTAATCCCGCGCGGCAGCTTTTAAGTGTGTTGCAGGTAGGTTGTGCTAAGAAATAATCGTTAAGAAAAAATTCGATATGTTGTGCCGCTTACGACTTAATTATCATTGGAGTTAGCCAATCAGGCCGTTACGCTTGCCAATTCAAACGGTCCACCAGAGACGGTGTCGCCAAATGCGTTTGGTTTCCAAAACCCAAATAAGAGAGCGATGCAAAAACTGGACCTAGGACGGTAGTAAGGATTGCACCGAAGGCAGAGGTTGAACAGTCTTGTGTACTGTCATATACAACTGGCACTAATTTTGTTTGGCGGGCAGCTTGAATTTCCACGTGCAACGGCGTGATTGAATAACTTCAATGCTAACTGACTCGGAGACGGACCAACGTATAGATTTTTTTTCTCAACAATTATTTCTCTGCTAAACCTACCCTTCAACAACCTTACAAGCTTTTCAGACTATATCTGACCACCCGCATACTGAAGGACAGCTAACACAAACAGCTGATAGTACTCCAGCAGCGACTGATTTTGAATAGCGCTGCTGCATAGCGGTAGTAGACAGGCAGCGTGGAAAGGGTAGCACGAGATACGAGTAGGGGCCACACGAGCAACGGACCATAGATGACATATCATTGAAATAAGTATCGTGCTATATTGAGTCACTTTACTGAAGTCGACATAAAATTACACTTTAAAAAGTACCTTTTTAAAGAGAAACGAACTGACGTTTTCTGTTAACCACTGAACATAGCATGCAACGCGTGATGATCTGTATTTAGTTGGGCTGCCTTCATCCTAACATTCGAAAGACTATTGCAGATATCTGCCGAAAGGCTGTACGAAATACAACGCCTCACAAAAAATGAAGTTCCTAGGAGAGGAGAAAAAAATGAAACTTCACAAGTTCGGCGGCTGTGTGATGTTATTTCGTATAAGAAACCGAGTCAAATTTACAAAGAACATACAGCAGTATGAAACTACTTATCAGTATGAAAATGCACCCTCTCTGACAAGGATACGTGCACTGATTCATTTGGGAAGGGTGCTATAAGGCTGTTGTATTCTCCCCTGAGGCAAGGTGGGTCGCAACTGTTGTACTCGTAACTGTTCATTTATACCCTGAGCACTGACACTGGAACACAATTGACTGGTCCCACGTACGTTCAATAGGGAACAGATCTAGAGATCTTCCTGGTCGTAGGAGTACCTCAACACCACACAGAAACTTAACAGACACACGTGCCACATGTTGGCGAGCATTTCCTTGTTTAAAAATGGTACCATGATTCTGTTGTATAAGAAGTAACACAGTGTGGACGCAGGATATCCGTAACGTTGAAAGTTAGAAAATTTTATTGAAACTTATTCACCTTGCTACAAGTAAAGTGTGGTCTTGCCAGAGGCAGAGGCAGAATCAAAAAATAAGCCGTATGTCGCAAGCGGATCAGTGCTCGGCACGTTACAACACCACGCCGAGGCAGGGAGGACAAGCTCAGCAGAAAATAATCCGGGACAGAAAACCAACGGAACCGTGTTACGCATAGTAGTTAGTTCGTAGGAAATGCCGAAAGAAACTGTAGCTATTTCACAAGTACCAGTATCAGATAAGTTACACAGCAGTTAAAAGCCTGTTAAGCGAATATAGCAGAATAACCGAACCGTAAAATTACTACTGGTTCACCAAAGGTTATTAATCTCAATCTATACACAAAATGTAAAATGGAAGTAGGTGCCAAGGAATAAATGGTGAAATTACACACAATTTACAATAACACTCTTTATTCAAATTTGATGCAAGACTTAACGATAGTTTTTAAAAAAAGACCAGCAATCATTTAACAAATAAGTCACAATTTACGATAGATAAGGGCTTTTAAATTATTATAAAAAAAATTCACGCCAGTAAAAGGCAAGTACAGGCAAGCAATTTAATGTATACAACGCGACGCCGTGTAATATTTCAAGCTCAGCTAAATTACAGGTGAATTTCACTCCATTCATTAAATGGCACAGAATCTAACTTGTCTGCAACATATAAAGTCAATCTTGTTTACAAAAGTTCTCAAAATCGAAAAACCAAAACGCATGAGTCATGCACACGGGGGGTGGCACTCACAGATAATTTCATTAACATTTCCAAAAATATATATAAAAAAAATTCACAAATTTCTGCCAGTTAACTTACGGCAAACACACACGTTCGCCAGTTAGGACTTGCGAACTGCAGGCCGGAGTGACCGTGCGGTTCTAGACGATACAGTCTGGAGCCGAGTGACCGCTACGGTCGCAGGTTCGAATCCTGCCTCGGGCATGGATGTGTGTGATGTCCTTAGGTTAGTTAGGTTTAATTAGTTCTAAGTTCTAGGCGACTGATGACCTTAGAAGTTAAGTCGCATAGTGCTCAGAGCCATTTGAACCATTTTGAACTTGCGAACTTCTACAACAGTTTCTACCCGTAACGAAATGGCAAACTTTTGCATGGCAAGAAAACACTAATAACCAACTACCTGTATAAAACAAATAAGCTCGTCGAGTAAAAGTCTTAAAAGGTACTGAACTGGAAAGACACAGAACAGTTTTTGCTGACTTGAAACAATATAAAAAAATCCACTACGGCGTACGTTAACTACCTTGCTTATTATAGCCAAATATCCAAATATACATAAACACAAATTTACGTAAGTTACAGCTTCCAGATGAGCAGGAATTCGTTACGCAATTGACTAATTCTTACCACGAAGGTCTTACAGCCTTGCATTTTAAACAGTACAGTCATTGGTGCCTTAGACTTTCACAGACATGGCAGAGGCTAACAGTCCCATAAACCCGTAGGTAAGCTGGGAGGGGAAAGAAGCAGTCCGAACCACAGTTTTACTCTTGACTCTCCCCCTTTCGCCCTCGAAAGGGGACAAACGGACCACCTTTTCTAAGATTACCACCTTCCCGCGGGTGGGCAAATGAGAATGAATGGCGGGAAACCACCAAAAAATACGGCTGGTATAATTAAGAAGAATAAGTAAATGGAATTCAATTAAACTTCATAAAATGTGTTAACAATGAATACTCAACTTCTGGTGCGTTACGACTCCCAGGACTGAACCAAGGCAGCACCTCCAAATGCTCTGCCGAGCCGCCCGCTGCCAGCCGTTTCAGCAGACGCAGGAAGGCGCGCCGGTTTTCAGAACCTCCTCGCCGGTCGGCAGCATACGTCAGAACTGCAGATCAGGCGCCTTGCGGACCCACGCTCAGGCAGATTCCTTTCGCTAGGAGCAGTTAACGCCCCATACCACGGAGCCGCTGCTCGCGTCGCTTACGCTGATGCCGCGGTCTGCGTGCTGTCCCTCTAGCACCGGCAGAGAAGTCGCTTCTTGATGCCCGACTGCCAACTCTCCACGAGAGCTTTTTTTTTTCCTTTATTGTATTTCAATTCCCCATCGGGGCGGTCTGGCAGCAGCATAGGCGCTGCTCTTCAGCCGAAAGACATAGAACAAAACAATAGAAGACATTTAAAAACAGCAAAGGAGAGAATAAGGTGAACATAGATATAAAAAAGGGGGAACAGCATGGAAGGCAATAGACAAAAAACGGGGTGACTGTAAAATGGAGATAAAAAACTGTTTAAAAGTAGCACACACAAAAAGCCACACACTGCGACGGTTAAAAGAACACAAGGCACAGTATGACTGGAGCATAAAGGTAGCGACGGATGGCATAGCACATAACGTAACACTGACGGCGAACCTCAAGGCAGGACACAATTAAAATCACACCTCTTGATACACACGAGAAACAGCACTAAACACAACACTGATGTGGCACACTGATGATGATCAATACAGAGGATCTGCCAGGCGCTAGGAGATGAGGGAGACCTGAAGAAGGGAGGGAGGGGAAGAGATGGGGGAGGTGAGCGGGTGGCGCGCGGAAGAGGGCCAGGTAGGGAGGGATGTGGGAAGGAGAGAGGCAAGTATGGGGTGCAGGGTCTCAGGGGAGGGGGGATGGAGGAAAATCCGCTCTGGGAGAAGGAGGAAAGAGGAAAAGGGTCCCCTGGGGAGGGGGGGGGGGGAACAAGGCCAGGTTATAGTTGGAAGGAAGGGTAGATGTCACGGCAAAGTTCGTCATCCGGGAGGGGGAGGCGTTGGAAATTGCCCTGATGAAGGAGATGGAGGGTGTGGAGGTGGAGAGAGGGAGGGATACAGCGATAGAGGCGCGGCAACGGGCGGGGGGTGGAGAGGAAGGAGGAAACCAGAGGGTGGGGGGAACAAGCCTGCAAACAATGTAAAGGATGCGGAGATGTTGGAGGAACAGGAGGAGGTGGGGGAAGGGGATCAGTTCATACAGGAGCCGTGTGGGGGAAGGAAGGTGGATACGGAAGGCAAGGCGGAGCGCATGGCGTTCAAGGATTTGGAGGGCCTTGTAAAAGCGGGTGGGGGCGGAGATCCAGGCAACGCTGGCATAGCAGAGGATCCACGAGAGCCCATACAGCCACTTCTTAAACCCACGCAAACAGTCCACTTTTCCCCTTTCCCGTTACAGGGAGACACCGAGGCCTTTAATTGCGACAACACCAGAAAACGGAGGGCGACTGCTTCACGCTACACGCTGCGGCGCCCTTTTCAAAGCTAACTTTACTACGGCTCAAAGAACGACACATGTGGTCATAGCCAACCGAGCATTGAGTCATAGCCTCAAGTTATCTCCCTTCAAAGACTCGAGCACTTCAGCTCTGGAGGAATTGATTATTGGGATCGATGGCGTTAAAAGCAATACCACTTCATCCCACGATTATGATACTGTACCGAATCAGTGTCTTAGATACTCCAGAACAGTCTACGAACCAGCCAAGATATACTTGAGATGATGTCCTTTGCCTGTTGAACTTTACTTCGGAAACCAATACATTGCGGATGCGTCGTCAAGAGTCAACACAGAATTCGGAGTGGGGTCAAGCGGACTCCATCAGCTACTCCTGCTGTACCATAGCCGCGCTGGCAACTCGCAGCAGTTTGAGGTTACTCGCTCTTCGTTTGAAGCTGTCAGCAGGTATCCAGCACGCAGCCAGTGAGGCATCAGCTTCAAGGCCTTTGTAGAACAAGATAACTATAAACATGGTTAATTACTAACGGAACTCTTACAATGTTTTACTAGCGTAGCGTCAGAGAGGCTGCGCAGGTACCCAACGGCTGTCCTGACTCCATGCAGACATGTCCCCACTCGGCACCTCTGTGTTACTCTTGCGCAGTCAGTTTCCTCAGTCATCGCCGTCGTGACCTGAGGACGTACTGGATGTCTCCCCACACCATTACGCCAGGAGTAACAATGTTGTGCACCCGACAACATTGGAAAAATGAGATGCCTCCCCTAGGCCGGCTACCTACTCGCGGAACGTGGTTATCCGGAGCAGTACAGAACTGCAACTCTTCGTGACACCTTTCATCAGCAGTTCACGCTTTCCGGCCACGGCACCATTCCAGACGTAGGCGTTTGTGTTGCGGTGTTAACGATGGCCTACGCATGGCACGATAATTCCATAGTCCAGCCGAAAAGTATGTTGGGGATGCTAGGACACGAAGCAGAACTCGTTGTGTCCCTTAGAGTGGTGGAAATTAAATAATAACTGTTGCAGTACGCTCAAAAATCAAAGATCCTGCTAGAAGCCAACGAAGTTGTCCTTGAACAGGAAGCAGTCTACTAGAATCCTTGCCACGTAATAAGTTTCCCTAACAAATATCGGCACCGGAAAGAGAGGTTGTAGATTGTAGTTCGTGATGATGAAACTGCACCAGCGTTGTCTGTGTCCCATAGAGGGAAGTACAGGGCTATTACAAATGATTGAAGCGATTTCATAAATTCACTGTAGCTCCATTCATTGACATATGGTCACGACACACTACAGATACGTAGAAAAACTCATAAAGTTTTGTTCGGCTGAAGCCGCACTTCAGGTTTCTGCCGCCAGAGCGCTCGAGAGCGCAGTGATACAAAATGGCGTCAGGAGCCGAGAAAACGTATGTCGTGCTTCAAATGCACTCACATCAGTCAGTCATAAGAGTGCAACGACACTTCAGGACGAAGTTCAACAAAGATCCACCAACTGCTAACTCCATTCGGCGATGGTACGCGCAGTTTAAAGCTTCTGGATGCCTCTGTAAGGGGAAATCAACGGGTCGGCCTGCAGTGAGCGAAGAAACGGTTGAATGCGTGCGGGCAAGTTTCACGCGTAGCCCGCGGAAAATTGGTTCATGCCAGAACTGGATACCGACTTCATCTTTCAACAGGATGGTGCTCCACCGCACTTCCATCATGATGTTCGGCATTTCTTAAACAGGAGATTGGAAAACCGATGGATCGGTCGTGTTGGAGAACATGATCAGCAATTCATGTCATGGCCTCCACGCTCTCCCGATCTAACCCCGTGCGATTTCTTTCTGTGGGGTTATGTGAAAGATTCAGTGTTTAAACCTCCTCTGCCAAGAAACGTGCCAGAACTGCGAGCTCGCATCAACGATGCTTTCGAACTCATTGATGGGGACATGCTGCGCCGAGTGTGGGAGGAACTTGATTATCGGCTTGATGTCTGCCGAATCACTAAAGGGGCACATATCAAACATTTGTGAATGCCTAAAAAAATGTGTGTGCAAAGCATTGTGAAAATATCTCAAATAATAAAGTTATTGTAGAGCTGTGAAATCGCTTCAATCATTTGTAATAACCCTGTATATAACATTCTTGAAGGTGAGTTGCCCATCAGAAGAAGTCATTGAACATGGTTGTTCCCAAATTAAGAGCCGACTCACCGCTTTATCCTCTCTGTTCTTTCCGCTTCATACATATTCATAACAACACTCGTGACTCTGCTCTGTCCAAGTACATATCACAATCTATCTACGCGATACGGATAAACACTTAAACACTTCACTTTGTCATCAAAGGCAGGTGTAGGCAATCCACCCTGCTAGGATCTTCCACGAAAGCACTATGTGACTTTCCCCTCCTTCAGAAACCCAACAATATTCTTTAGTTTCTGTATAGGCTTTACCTACTTCAAGGAAAACATTCGACCCATGCAGAAACAAGCACAGTTTACATCAGTTCACGAAAAGCAGAAGAAGAAAACCATACATCACAGAAACAGATAGCACTAGCAGGAGCCGGAACAAGAGGAGGAGGAGGAGGAGGATATTAGTGTTTAACGTCCCGTCGACAACGAGGTCATTAGAGACGGAGCGCAAGCTCGCGTGAGGGAAGGATAGGGAAGGAAATCGGCCGTGCCCTTTCAAAGGAACCATCCCGGCATTTGCCTGAAGCGATTTAGGGAAAGCACGGAAAACCTAAATCAGGATGGCCGGAGACGGGATTGAACCGTCGTCCTCCCGAGTGCGAGTCCAGTGTGCCGGAACAAGAAGTGATATTGGAAAAAAAGGAGACGTACTGAACAAGACACTCATCCTAAATTGACAAAAGGACATAATAAATAAATAACGTACGCGTACGTGGAGAAAGTTCTTGCGCAGCAATCGCCGACATAGTGTAACTGAGGCGGAATAGGAGGAACCAGCCCGCATTCGACGAGGCAGATGGAAAACCGCCTTAAAAACCATCCGGAGACTGGCCGGCACTTCGAACCTCAACACTAATCCGCCTGGTGGATTAGTACCGGGGACCGGCTCGCCTTATCGCCCGGAAAGCAGTGCGTTAAATCGCACGGCTAGCCGGGCGGGCATCCCCATGGTCTATTTTTTATTGGTTCGTCCGTGGTACGTTCTTCGTCTAGCGGTTAGAAACTTATGGCTTGCACTAAGTGTTCAGGTGCTACTTAATTCGTCCATCAAAAAAATTTCTACAGAGATACGTTGCGATCACGAATTCCATGTGTAGTTGCCACCTGCATCGGCTATGGCTAAATTGTTCTTTTCTAGCAATGTCCTTCGTGCAGTTGTAGCACCCGGGCGCAGTTGTTCTCCAGAGGCGACAAAAAGCGAACGGGACGTTTCCAAGAACACGTCTTCTCGTCATAGTGGTATCAACTTCAGTCCCCATAAAGTGCTGTTGTGGATTGGATCGTACACATTGTTTTCACCAGTATGTGGACTCCAGTTGCAAGCAAATCAGCAGCATGTTAAAACATTTTGCTCCTACCATTACCACAAAATACACACCTTTTTGTTATGGGAAAACAGTGTGACAGGGGAAAAATTGCAGAGTATCTAATTAGCCAACGTAAGATATTCAGCTTCAAGGGCGAAGACGTAAAGCAAACGTGGACTAAATTCAGAAGCATTGTTCAATACGTCCTAGGTCAGCATGTGCCGAGCAACGTTGTGAGGGATGATAGAGACCAATGGGTCTACGAAAGCATGAAAGAGATTTAAATCAGATTTAAGAACAGTCACTCTGAAACGTACCCTTAGAAAAATTAATTAATTACTGTGCTGATAAACCTATTACATTATTTGATTTTCAAACAGCTGAGCAGAACTGAACGTACTCAGACATTTCGCTCTTTACTTATTCAGATCAACACTAAACTCACACACAATATTTTTAGCGCAACGCAATCCCTACAAAAGAATGGCTCTGACTAACAATAACCTATACCTTTCATGAATCACTTACCTCACAAAAATCTGCGTTACTCGAACTACTGAAATACAGCAAGCGCCACTACTGCCAGCTAAATAAAAGATTCAAACTACTGAAGGCGCTAACTACTGATAGGCATAGTTATCCAATGCAAGATTTTGATAGAGAACAAACAATGTATTTACCTTAATAGTGTTCAAAAGTCATAATATATACAGCAGTTCATGACACCCAGTCTTACAAATTTACTGTCTCTGATGGACACACGTCCAGATCATCCGCTCTCAAAACTCCGCCATTTCTCTCCCCACATCCACCACTGCTGGCGGCTCACTTCCAACTGCGCAACGCTACGCGCTGTTAACATCCAGTTGCCCAACACTACAATAGCGAAAAACAATGCAAACCAGCTACAGACTGCACACAGCACAGCCAGTGATTTTCATACCGAGCGCTACGTGGCGTTACCAATATAAAAACCTAAACAGCCTACATACAACTCTAAATCAGAAATAAAAACTGAGAAGCCAAATACAGATAAAATGAATATCTAAACGCCCTTGCTCAGAAGTCTGAGATGTAGCCAAACAGTAAGACTTGCGGGATTATGCTAGCTGCCTTTTAGCAGGTGTGCTGCGTGCACTGAGCCCAGGCAGAATCTGTATCGACGCATTAGGGGAAGCTATTAGCTGCAAGGCCGGACCTCCACCGAGCCGTTTGGGGCCGGCAGCGAGAGATAAAAGCTAAGGGCTGCGCACGAAACGCCAGGCCGTCTGAGGTAACGGGCAGATACGGACACAGAAACAGCGGGACCCGTAGCCTGTAGCAGGCCTGAGCAACGTCAGAGAGTAACTGTCAATTACTAGTGTATAGTGTGCTCGCCGTGGGGACACTCTCCCTCATATGTTTCGTCTCTAACAATCCCAGCCACCTAAATATCGACGAGCCGCAATTTTTAGAACAATATGCATATATTTGATCAGCTGATGCTACCAGCTTATTGTAATCCCCTATTAGATACGAAAAGGACTCATATGTAACTACAGTGTACAAACAAAGTAGAAAGTAGTCACTAAAACAATAACAAACAGAGATCCGAAACATAACCAGAATAAATAATGAATATTCCTCCACCCCCCTCCCCTTCTCTCTCTCTCTCTCTCTCTCTCTCTCTCTCTCTCTCTCACACACACACACACACACACACACACACGCAAATAGTCAACAAATAAATCACACTCTCACCAAGATCGCTACACATACACACACACACACACACACACACACACACACACACACACACACACACACAAAACAGATAAAAATATCAAACCACACGCACCGAAAACACGCAGACGTTGAACACAAAATGTAAAGTGCAAGCCGCCGGAAATCGGCCAATTGGAGCATGGAGACTAATGAACATATCTCCAGGACCAAACACATGGGCCAACAGCGCTGTAAATCGTAAGTAGTACTCAACAATAATTTCAAATCACGAAATTTGTGCTATAAAAAGTTGATTCTAACCTAAAAAAGAAGAGAAAAACATAATAAAATGCAGCATAGTAACATACTGTAGCTACCACGTAATACATTTATGATACGTATAAAAAGAAACATGTACAGGGCTATTACAAATGATTGAAGCGATTTCATAAATTCACTGTAGCTCCATTCATTGACATATGGTCACGACACACTACAGATACGTAGAAAAACTCAAAGTTTTGTTCGGCTGAAGCCGCACTTCAGGTTTCTGCCACCAGAGCACTCGAGAGCGCAGTGAGACAATATGGCGACAGGAGCCGAGAAAGCGTATGTCGTGCTTGAAATGCACTCACATCAGTCAGTCATAACAGTGCAACGACACTTCAGGACGAAGTTCAACAAAGATCCACCAACTGCTAACTCCATTCGGCGATGGTATGCGCAGTTTAAAGCTTCTGGATGTCTCTGTAAGGGGAAATCAACGGGTCGGCCTGCAGTGAGCGAAGAAACGGTTGAACGCGTGCGGGCAAGTTTCACGCGTAGCCCGCGGAAGTCGACGAATAAAGCAAGCAGGGAGCTAAACGTACCACAGCCAACGGTTTGGAAAATCTTACGGAAAAGGCATTTCTTAAACAGGAGATTGGAAAACCGATGGATCGGTCGTGGTGGAGATCATGATCAGCAATTCATGTCATGACATCCACGCTCTCCCGACTTAACCCCATGCGATTTCTATCTGTGGGGTTATGTGAAAGATTCAGTGTTTAAACCTCCTCTACCAAGAAACGTGCCAGAACTGCGAGCTCGCATCAAGGATGCTTTCGAACTCATAGATGGGGACATGCTGTGCCGAGTGTTGGAGGAACTTGATTATCGGCTTGATGTCTGCCGAATCACTAAAGGGGCACAATCGAACATTTGTGAATGCCTAAAAAAACTTTTAGAGTTTTTGTATGTGTGTGCAAAGCATTGTGAAAATATCTCAAATGATAAAGTTATTGTAGAGCTGTGAAATCGCTTCAATCATTTGTAATAACCCTGTATTACAGACCACTGAAGATACTTCACAAATAAAAGAAGCGAAACGCGTATGGCAATAAACTAACTGCCTTCAATTACTTGCATAGACGGAAAATATCTACACAAAAGTTATTTTATTTAATGTATTTCAGTTCTGTCTTTGCAGCAGCTAAATAATGTGTACTTACGTTACAACAAGCATTTCTTTTTATTCACTTAAAACATAATCAGTAGTCTATAATAAAATATGTTTACAATTTCAGTTTGCAATTTTAAATTGTTCGTTTCAAAAAATATTGAACTGTAAATTTTATTTGCTGAACAGCGTACATGCAGACAACACAATCTGAAGTAAGCGGAAATCAGACAAATGTGCAGTAAATGAAATCCATACTTCACTGTGTTTTCAGAATGAACTGGTTTTATGTCTAGAAACAAATCAACGATATAAATATGTTTGATTCCAGACCAGTGACGATACTTTATGCGAATTGAACAGAACACACTTGGTAAAATAAATATGCTAGAATCGTAAGCATAATATGCAAATTATAAAGTATAATGAATCAGTACTTAGGTGTAATATTAATCCAACACAAGAACCCGGTCTTTTTCTATATTACGGGCAAAAATAGATAACTTGAGCAAAAATAGATGAGAGTTTATGTGTGTTTCTGTGTTTGTGGGTGCGTGTGTGTTTGCGTGCGCTGTGTAGTAGCTATAATCCCCACCTTCTGCCGCTATCTGCTATCTATACACACAAATGCTTGCGAACGGACAGGTGTAAATGACCTGTTTCCCAAAACAAACAGGCATCGAAAAATTTTCTAGAAAGTTCTACTACATTAAATGTCACCGGAACTGTCGTCAATGTGCCAGGTGAGCATGAAAAGTATTGATTCAACTATAATATCGCTCGTGAAAATCTTTAATATTGGGATGATGTACACCAGCAACTGAACTTGAGCAGTATTTATTTGCCAGACCGGTATTCTGGGATAGAGGCCGTTACCAGTGATAACTAATACGGGGGATACACAAACTATACGTCGATATGCATTGTCTGTTTATCCTCTATACAAGATGATGGTGGTGATGGGCTACATGTTAGAATACCTGTTTGAGAAATAAACATTCTTCAAGTGCAGCACATGGTGTCCTTTACCGAAATCGATCATCTTGTATTAATTTTAAATATCATTCCGTTCCCTCGTATCTCTCTTCCCGACCCCTCCCCCCCCCCTCCCTATCCCTGCAGGTGAAATGTCTCCAAGACAGTCACCAGTGAGACTAGAGACGCCAAACCTTTATTCAAGAAGCTGATACTTGCAGGAAACTGATACTTGCTGTTGTAGATTATCTTTAGGTGTCACCCTTTTCCCTCTCCTACACTCAACCCTATTCTTAGCGGTGAAATTAAATGTGTCCTCAGTCAGACTATAGATCCCGGAAACTGTAGATTCGAAGGTAATATCGGTAACTGTCGATTATTTTTTATAAATCATAGCCTGGCCACTTCCCAACCTGCCTTTACAATATTGGGGGCGACTTACACTTAATGAGTAACGTATTAAAAAAAATACTCCTAGAGGAGCTAGAGATGTAATGTCCTACGATTTTTTTTAGTTAGTAATTCATAGATCTACCAAGTTTGGTGGAAAATGTTTCACTGAGATAAAATCAACAAAGAAGCCATTGAGTCCTTTTTTATTATTTGTTGGCCTTTGGGTGCACCAATACAGCCAGTGTGAACTTACAGTGCTGCCTGTTCTTTGAAGGCATCAGTCTATTGTTGGTGTAACATCCAAGAAATTTAAATCAAATTTCAGTGACACAGTGAATAACACATGAATAAATAAAGTGGCCATTTACGTTAACAAACGGATTTAAAATATTTCGAAATAAACTCTTTTGCACCTACATATACACGCGAAAACATACAAACGGGCGCATACACACACACACAGCCGGCCCTGGTGGCCGAGCGGTTCTAGGCGCTACAGTCTGGAACCGCGCGACCGCTACGGTCGCAGGTTCGAATCCTGCCTCGGGCATGGATGTGTGTGATGTCCTTAGGTTAGTTAGGTTTAAGTAGTTCTAAGTTCTAGGGGACTGATGACCTCAGAAGTTAAGTCCCATAGTGCTCAGAGCCATTTGAACCACTTTTTTTACACACACACACACACAAAACTATCAGTTACAGTTTAATCCCAAATTTTAATAAGAATGCTACAAGAAATTTATGTAGCCTATATTCGTTGCAGTCAAGTGTGTTAATGCGTTCGAAGGAAGTTCTTGGCGCGTGTGGACCAGCTTCGTAAGTAGCCAGTCTTTCTTCTTTATTGTGGATAGCCACCGTAGATGTCGATGACGAACTGTGTCTCTCCACAGCCGCAATATGGAGATAGGATGAGACGGAGCCCACGTTGTTGTTGACGTTGGAGATGTTTGAGAAAAGTATTGAGACTGTCAACAGCGACTGAATTTCAGCCTGACGATGGGTCTCGCAAACTATCCCTCGTTCCCTAAGCCATTTGAAATGCATTTTAGAGCCCACTTTTCAGTGTACGACTGGGCCTTCGGTAAATTTGTGTTGCTCTGGTACAGATCTTTGGTCTCCCATGAGTTCTTCCATTCGCGTTTGGTCATATCTCTAACTGCAGCAATGATAGCAATGAATCGTTCTTGTATGCCATTCGTCGTTGTGTCCGTAGCCAACTGGTCAGCTTTCTCATTCCACGCAATCCAGCATGGCCCTTAATCCGTACAAACGATGCCTTCGCACCAGTTCTGTGCAGCTCTGATACAGCAGCAGCTATTCGGTATGGTAGATAACAGCTCCCTCTGTGCTTACCGACAGATGTCAGTGTTTGCACCGCGAAGAGCGAGTCCGTGGGTATTACAATGTGGTTATTTCCTATGGTCTTGTCGTATCTTAGTGATCTTTCAATGGCTAGGAGTTCAGTCTCTTTCCGTAGGGGAAATAGTTAATTTTCTTCTTCTTTTTTTTTTTTAATATCTATAGAGGGACAGCTGACGTAGTTCCTGTATTTCCACCCGGCGCTATACTTACACACAGCATTAGCCAAAATTCGAGAAGGCTTTCTTAAATGATGTTACTGATTACTGGGTTCTGTAAGTAATCACGATTAATACGAGGTGTGTGAGAAAAGTACTGCGATTAACAACACTGAGAGCAATCTGGCAACGCTGTGTTGTTCATCTCTTCCAGATGTTCAGCCCAAGTTACAGCTCCGTACAGCCACCACATGATTTTTGAGAGCACCATTAGTGAAGTTGTGTTTTTTTGTTGTTGGCTACGAAAATGGAACAGCGGAATTTAGAGCAACGTTATGCCATCAAGTTTTCTTTCAAACTTTGAGAAACGGCAAGTGTGACCTTTGAAAAGTTGAGGGAGTCCTATGGGTAATATTTTTAATCAAGAGCGTAAGTTTTTCGCTGGCACAAACCTTTTTTGTAATGCGGAGAACACGTTGAAGATGAACCAGGCTCATGGAGACCTTTAACCTGAAAATGGTTCAAATGGCTCTGAGCACTATGGAACTTAACTTCTGAGGTCATCTATCCCCTCAAACTCAGAACTACTTAAACCTAACCAACCTAAGGACATCACACACATCCATGCCCGAGGCAGGATTCTAACCTGCGACCGTAGCGGTTGCGCGGTTCCAGACTGAAGCGCCTAGAACCGCTGGGCCACTCCGGCCGGCCCTTTAACCTCAAAATCCAACGAAAACGTCTAATGAGTGGGCGCTCTTGTCAGGTCCGATCGACATTTAATAATAAGAATGATATGTGATCTGTTAAACTAAAACACTATCATCGTACTTTGACCGAACTTTAGCACATGCGAAAGGTTTGTGTCAAAATGGTGGTAACAAACCTCACAGCTGAGCAGAGGGATAATCGAAGAAAGGTATGAGTTGATCTTCATTAGAGTATTGCCAATGACCACGAATGTGGTGTGATGAATCTTGGATTTTTGAGTGCGATCCTGAGCCAAGTGGAAAAGTTAGGAGTGGCACACTGAGACAATTCCTCAATCTAAAATAGCTCGAATGAGAAAATTTAAAAGCAAAATAACGATGATTTCCTTTTTTGACAGTAGGGGTACCACGCATAAAGAATTTTTTCCCCCTGGCCAAACTGTCAACCGCACGTTTTACGAAGATGTCCTTGAATGGCTGAGGGAAAGGGTGAAACAATTGACACCGGACTTTGCAGACAAGTGGATGACGTATCATGACAACGCTCCATATCACACAGAACTTCCATCATGAAATTTTATTCCACAGTCTCCCTATTCACCTAATCTGAGTCCGTGTCACTTTTTCTTTTCCCATAATTGAAAAACTCCTTTAAAGGACGTCACTTTGGGACTCTGGAGAACGTTCAAAAGAATGTGACAGACATGCTCAACACCCAACCAAGTGAAGTCTTTCAGCGCTGCTACCAAGGTAGAGGACAACGACTCCACCGACGTATAGAGTCCGATGGGAACTACATTGAAGGGGACGATATTGCTGTTTGAAAAAAATAAAAACTTTGGTGGGTAAAAAATCATTCTCATAACTTTTCTCACATACCTTGTACGTGCGCCCAGTACCCGGCTGATATGTTCGTAGTTTTGATCAAGGTAGGGTAGCACTTGCGGTTCTTCGGATAAGATTCTGATACTTTCTTAGGGTTGAAAATGCCTCAGCAAGGTTTGCTGTTGATTTATGGTCCAGTAACGTTTCGTGTAGCATGGTACTATAAGGACGCAAAACGTTTTTCAGCTTGTCCTCTAAGCGCTGTCAGTTTTTCAGAATAAATTTTTTGCTGAGGTACCCCCTACGTGGTGATAACGGAGCTTCCGCTGTTTCGACTGACAGTGCGTTCGTAGGAGCAGATCCCAGAACATGTATGCGTAATCGCGGTGCTTTGTAGTGATGCCTGTCGAGTGTCCGCAGCAGCTGCCTGGAAGCTGTGCCATATACAAAGCACGCGTTATCTGGATGAGGTCGCAGCACAGCGTCAGACCTACATAAAGCTATTGCGGGAGCCATACCCCATGTGTTTCCCTCTGGGCACGAAGCACATTCAAAGCACTTTCACCCACCACTTAGCTTCGATATGGTTTATATGGCGGGACTATAGAAGCTTTTTGTCTGTTAGTTATTTAACACATCCTTTGAAAGGAATCTGGTAAGCACCTACCAGTATGGTTCCAATCGTTTTAAATATGTGGCGTGAGTAAACGCAGACTCCGACTTACTAGGCATATTGTTTAATGCGTTCACTTGCAGCCTCTTTCTAAAACTCTGTACTGTCCCGTTCGCGTTATTTTTAACGGCCTATAATGAATTGCAGTAGCATAAATACATAGATCATCGGCACATTGAAGTATGCAAATTCTGTCTGACAAGATACGTCGGAGGTCACTGGCATAAACGTTAAACAAATCGCAGAGAATCGATTCTTGTGCCAGCCTCGTACTGGTCATCTTCGGCCCGATAGTGCCTTTATCAGAAAATATTATCAACCTCCTTTCCTGCGACCGACACAGAAGGCTGCAGATGAAACTCTGTGGTAGCTGCAAGTTTCTCAGCTTTTGAGCAAGGATAGGTAACAGCACTTTATTGTTCACATGACTTAAATCCGCATAAAATAACACTGAACATTTATTCGTAGAGTAATTCAACTGAATGTCCACTATCACGTGCTACAAGTGTGACGAGTCTTGTCCACGCTAGAAACCTTGGCTCAGACTCTGAGCACTATGGGACTCAACTGCTGTGGTCATCAGTCCCCTAGAACTTAGAACTACTTAAACCTAACTAACCTAAGGACATCACATACACCCATGCCCGAGGCAGGATTCGAACCTGCGACCGTAGCAACAGCGCGGCTCCGGACTGGAGCGCCTAGAACCGCACGGCCACCGCGGCCGGCGAGAAACCTTGTTGAAAGTTGAGATGTGGTTCAAAATACTCTTCGTACCATTCCAAACGTCTTTCAACCATACGTATCAAAATGTAATGGACATACGATAACAAAGATAGCGATCTTTATGAAGCGGCTCGCACTGCGTTTTTCACTTTCTGTAAAATTGTCACCGTGCGTATAATTTTCATATCTGTGACATTAATTCTGTCTTTCCACACTTCGTTTAAAATGAGTAATAAAGTATGTTTTCCTCATTACGGCGAGAGCTTCATCATGGGATAGCAGATGTTAACCAGTATGGAGGTGTGGGGGATGTACTTCTGGATCATTAGATGGCCATTTCAGCTCAGTTAATATGAAATGTTGCATAAGATGATAGTCAACTTTTTGACTATGTTGGTGCAGCCAAGCTCTTTACTGTTGGCAGGTTTATGCGGGACAGTATTTTCTCCATCATTAGACAGTTTGTCAGTGTGGAGGGCAATGCATCCTTAGCGTCATATAGCCTTAAATATTTTTCCAGATTGCCACTACTGGGATTTGATGATTTAACTCATTACAGTTTTCTGCCCATTAGCACCTTTTCTTTTCTCTCAATTTTCTTTTCATTCATGCTTGATACATTTTAAACCGAATGAAGATCTTCCCCGTACTAGCTTTTTAAGTCCTTCTAGCGCTTACTTCCTTTCTGAAATCGCTGTATGGTATTCTTCGTGCCACCATGGACGTGGCGTATGTTATGTGTGGTATCGATGTAGCTGCAACCTTTTCAATAATCCGTATCAATCCTTTGTAGTCTTCTTTTGCGTTCCGGTTTCAATGTATGACAAGAATTCTTCATCCATTCAACTGGACCATCAACAAGTGTCAGTGTGCGAGCCATTCAACAAAACATCATCGATATGGGCTTCCGAAGCCGAAGGTCCACTCGTGTACCCTTGATGACAAAGCTTTACGCCACTCCTGGGCCGCACCGATATCGGAGATTTGATGTTTTACCGGATTCCTGATATTCACAGTACACTCGTGAAAGGGTCGTACAGGAAAATCCCCACTTCATCGTTACCTCGGAGGTGCTGTTTGCCATCGCTCGTGCGCCTACTATAACATCACGTTCGAACTCACTTAAATCTTGATAACCTGTCACTGTGCCAGCAGTGACGGATGTCTTAACTGCGCCAGACACTTGTTGTCTTAGATAGGTGCTGCCGACAGCAGAACCGTATTCTGCCTATTTACATATCTTTGTATTTAAATACACATGCCTATACCAATTTCTTTGGCGCTTCAGTGTATGTTCTAAGACTTTACAACGGAGGGATGTCGAAGACACTGGACGGTAGTTTTGTGCATCAATTCTGCTACCATTCTAGTAGATATTTGCCGCGCGGGATTAACCGAGCGGTCTTAGGTGCTGGAGTCATGGACTGTGCGGCTGGTCCCGGGGGAGGTTAGAGTCCTCCCTCGGGCATGGGTGTGTGTGTCCTTAGGATAAGTTAAGTTAAGTAGTGTGTAAGCTTAGGGACTGATGACCTTAGCAGTTAAGTCCCATAACAATTCACACACATTTGAACTTTGAACTTAGTAGATATTTGCACATTTTGCCTTCTTCAAACAACTGGGCACCTATTTTTCTCTAGGAGTTTCTTTTTCATGACGCATACTACGGTTTCTGTAGTATCTGTTTAGCTAAGAGCAGTAATTTAGCCTTTATTAAGGTGCTTTAAATGTCATACGCAGTGTTCATTAATGTGATTCCTCTGTAGGCCTAATATCACAGAAAACGAAATTTAATAGATTTCAATGGCGTGTGTGTATCCGTTCAAAACATTTTCTCATTGGCCTAACACAAGCGCTACTTTTTATTCAAGGTCCGATCAGTCGTGAAATTGAAACCGCATTGAAAATCTGATGAAGCTCTGTGCAGATGTGTTACGCAGAATGTGTAGTATGCTCATAGATTGCGTCAGAGCGTATTTTTCAGTTCTGAGGTCTCAATGAGAATATGAAGATACCTGGAACAATAGAGTCTCCCGTCAAGTGTAAAATGCGTGATGGCATTCGTTGAGGGTTTCCACCTGACAGCACTCAGACCACATAACTTCGCTACCATACGTGGCAGCAAAGTGCAGCAGTGTTGCAGAAACTCACAGCAGATGCAACATAGACGGTCATGCAGCCTCTTCGATGGGTGATGTTTGATCACTGACCATACAGCCTGGATCTGGCTCCATCTGTTTTTCATATTTTTGCTCACTTGTACAGGTGGCTATGAAGACAACACTTTGGCTCAGACGAAAAGCTATAGACCAGCGTAGAGAAGTGGCGAAAGGCACGGGCGGGCGCTTTCTATAACGAGGATATTTGAAAGTTTGTACAGCGCTATGTCAAATGTCTAGCTTGGAGAGGCGGCTATGTGGAGACGTAGCTGGACGCTGTCGCTAAACGTAAATATACCGCTGCACCTATACCTCCACACATTATACGGATTCATTAAAGTGCCGAAAGTGCTCGTGTAAAAAGAGTAATCCATGTTGTTTCGTCAACGCGCTTTGTGCGGAGCATCTAGGCAGTTCTGCATCATCCATTTGGCAGCAAGTAAATTGGATGGGGCAGTAACAGTTCTGCCTCCCCACTTCGGATTCGTTAAATTATTTGGTATGCATATCAGTGAAATCCAGCGTGCATTGCTCTTAATTACGCCACCAGGTGAACAATATCGTGATAGTGGGGATTTAAGCTCCCCGAGTTGAAAGCAGACAACGCGTATTTTCCGTTCGTCCTTCCTATCACGCTGTACTATTCTACTGCTAAATCTACACACTGCACAAACGGAAAAATGACGCAGTGGATTTCTCACCCAAAAATCTCTGTTTGTGAGACGATCGTGTAATGCCTTAATTAATGAGGAGAAACATCTACTAGCAATAGTCGCAGTTTGACAGTGGCAAGGTCGGGGACTACCGACACTGCCGTTTATTATCGCGTGATTTTGCAGCCCGCGTTTGTCCTGGTGCCACGAATGTCATACGAATATATAGAATAGATTGTATATCTGGGGAGTACTCAACGCCGTGTTTAGTCCCAGAGGTGACAGACGGTTCAAATGGCTCTGAGCACTATGGGATTTAACTTCTGAAGTCATCAGTCCTCTAGAACTTAGAACCACTTAAACCTAACTAACCTAAGGACATCACACACATCCATGCCCGAGGCAGGATTCGAACCTGCGACCGTAGCGGTCGCGCGGTTACAGACTGAAGCGCCTAGAACCGCTCGGCCACTCCGGCCGGCGAGGTGACAGACATACAGGGTAATTCCGTAATGATGTTACAAATTTTCCGGGATAATCGAGAGAGGTAAATGCATCAGTTCGAAGTAAGGAACCCTCGTCCTGAAATGACCAAGTCGAAGGTTATAATTGAAAATCGCTCTGATAGCTCTGACAGTGGACCTCTTCTGCTGAAAGCTCTTTGCTTTCAATATTTTAGGAGTTGATAGTATTGAAGGCCATTTGCAGTAAAAATGGGCTCTGAAGTACATATCTTTAAAGTTGTCATTACTACTTCTTCTTTGCTACTGTAAAAAATTGCTTCTACTGAACATATCCCCAAAACTCTTAAGCTATGTTCTTTAGGTCCCATGTTCACTGGATATTTTTTCTCGTTATGGTCCATACTACATGTTTCCAAACTGTGGAAAGCAAAGAGTTTGCGCTAGAAAAGGTCGACTGTCAGAGGTATCAGAAGGCTTTTCGCTTATAACTATTGACTCGACCGTTTGCAGACCAGGCTCCCATACCTCAAATTGATACCTTTACTCTTCTCCACAATCCCTGTAAGTTTTAAACATTATCACGGAATCACCCTGTACAGGAAAGTGTCCTAAAGCTGCCCCCTGGTTTCCTGCTCGACACTCCTGAACTGTAGTGGGTTCGAGTAGTAGTTTAGGTTTCCACCACAGCGGAGTGCGCCAGTCCCCCACTTCGATTGTTGCTTATCAGTTCGCCATTACATGTTTGACAAAGGAAAAGTTTGTACATTTTGCATTTTCCGTTATTTCTCGTATATGTTGACAGGTAAGTCTTCCAGCATATATGTGTTCTTGAATAGAGTAAGGTTTAAGGTTAATGTTTATAACCAAACAGTTTTTTTATATGATTGTATAAAAATTTATTGTCGCGTAAATTGGACTTACTTCAGTTGTTCAAACCGGATCGTTTCCCCTTTCATGTTTAAAGTTTGCCTCTATTAGTACGCGCTCTTGTTCTCCTGGAATTCTCTTGATGATTTGATAATGACAGTAGAGAAGGTTGATCAAACAAAGTGGAGTCCGTCTAAAATAACTAAGGTTATTGATACAGTTCGGAAAGAGAAGATGAGTTCGAAGAAGGCTAGTAAACAGTTTAAGTTCCAAAACCAACACTTGTGAATTTGTGCAAGTATATCACAATTGAGAAATCACCAAAAACAAGGAAGGCAGACCTACAATTCTGGGTAAAGATCTTGAAGAATGGGTGGTATACTACTGTCTTGCTACGGAAGCTTCTTCCTTTAGGCTTACTGGTAATGACATGTGGAGAATGTCCGTACAATTGGCAGAAATGAATACAATGATCATCCGTTCAAAGTCGAAACTCCTGAGAAGATTTGTCTTTTTCTTAAAACGTCGCAAAACATGACTATCGAAAAGAAAGTCTACAGGAACATCCTACAGCAGGGCTCTTGGGTTCAGCACAGGAAAAACATATAAATTCTGTAACCTTCTGGAAGGTGTTATATTGTACTTATACTTCGAAATTAGGTTATGTTTTATCTGATTTGACTTCTTTTTCTAATTTTGTTTATCGTTGTTTTATTATTTTTGCAAGATTTCTGATACTGGCAACTAATTTTTAAACTTGATAAGTGTAATTTTTGGAAAGTATCTTTTTTATAATGATCCCTAATTATGAAACTTCCTGGCAGATTATAACTGTATGCTGGGACGCGCTGTACCACTTGAATTACCCAAGCACGACTCACAACGTCACCTCACAGCTTAATTCCGGGCCTCATGGGCTACCTTCAAATCTCACAGATTTTCTCCCGTGAAATTTTCGGTACTGACATTCCTGAAAGAAAGGATATTGCGGAGACACGACCTTGCCACAGCCTGGGGATGGTTCCAAAGTGGGTTTTCCATTCTGGAGTGGAGTTTGCACTGATTCGAAACTTCCTGACATAGAATTTCTGTGAAGTTTGGAGGGTAGGGGGTGAAGTGTTGGTAGAAGTAAGCTTGTGAGGTCGTATCATGAGTCCTGCTTGGGTATCTCAGTTGGTAGAGTACTTTCCAGCGATAGGAAAAGTATTGGGTTCGAGTCCCAGTTCGACACACAAATTTAATCTGCTACAAAGTTTCTCTGCCCATCTCCTCGTCCACCTCTCTCTGTGTCGTATAATGATGTAATTTTGTAGGTAAATTGTGTGGCATATGTGGACACTGCCTACTAAATGTGTTGCGAATAGAGTTAGCAGCAAAGAAGTAATAAATGTAACGTCGTGACATCATGCATGATGCGACAGTTCTACTGCAAGATGGGCGAAAATCTAGTAACTAATAAACACTCTTCCTTTTATGATTTTCTGTGGGTTGTAACCAAGAAAGGATTTCATAATGGTTTGAAATTATGTGTAAACTTTGTTGCAAGTCACTAAGTGCTCCCGATCTCAAATACTGGATAGCACCCTTGGTAGCTAGGCATTATGCAGCGTGAACATTTTGCAACAAATTGTGTGGAAGTATGGACTAAATACATTGTTGAGTGTATAAACATTGTATTCGTTACTTTGAATCGTGACACGTGGCATATATTAACCAATAAAAGCATTTTCACATATATGATAAAGTTTTCCTCGCATCTCAGTATGTTTGACGTCATATAACCTCAACTAAGTATCGTACGATGAGATAATTCTGTAGATTACGGTGTTATATGTGACACTGTCTGCAAAATGTGTCGCGAATACAGTAAAGAATTAATAAATTAAAACTTTACGCCAGATGCGAAAATGAACAGGCAAATGTTTTAAGTGACAATATTTTTTCCTTTCATCTTACATTACACACACTTACACACACACATATATATATATATATATATATATATATACTCCTGGAAATGGAAAAAAGAACACATTGACACCGGTGTGTCAGACCCACCATACTTGCTCTGGACACTGCGAGAGGGCTGTACAAGCAATGATCACACGCATGGCACAGCGGACACACCAGGAACCGCGGTGTTGGCCGTCGAATGGCGCTAGCTGCGCAGCATTTGTGCACCGCCGCCGTCAGTGTCAGCCAGTTTGCCGTGGCATACGGAGCTCCATCGCAGTCTTTAACACTGGTAGCATGCCGCGACAGCGTGGGTGTGAACCGTATGTGCAGTTGACGGACTTTGAGCGAGGGCGTATAGTGGGCATGCGGGAGGCCGGGTGGACGTACCGCCGAATTGTTCAACATGTGGGGCGTGAGGTCTCCACAGTACATCGATGTTGTCGCCAGTGGTCGGCGGAAGGTGCACGTGCCCGTCGACCTGGGACCGGACCGCAGCGACGCACGGATGCACGCCAAGACCGTAGGATCCTACGCAGTGCCGTAGGGGACCGCACCGCCACTTCCCAGCAAATTAGGGACACTGTTGCTCCTGGGGTATCGGCGAGGACCATTCGCAACCGTCTGCATGAAGCTGGGCTACGGTCCCGCACACCGTCAGGCCGTCTTCCGCTCACGCCCCAACATCGTGCAGCCCGCCTCCAGTGGTGTCGCGACAGGCGTGAATGGAGGGACGAATGGAGACGTGTCGTCTTCAGCGATGAGAGTCGCTTCTACCTTGGTGCCAATGATGGTCGTATGCGTGTTTGGCGCCGTGCAGGTGAGCGCCACAATCAGGACTGCATACGACCGAGGCACACAGGGCCAACACCCGGCATCATGGTGTGGGGAGCGATCTCCTACACTGGCCGTACACCACTGGTGATCGTCGAGCGGACACTGAATAGTGCACGGTACATCCAAACCGTCATCGAACCCATCGTTCTACCATTCCTAGACCGGCAAGGGAACTTGCTGTTCCAACAGGACAATGCACGTCCGCATGTATCCCGTGCCACCCAACGTGCTCTAGAAGGTGTAAGTCAACTACCCTGGCCAGCAAGATCTCCGGATCTGTCCCCCATTGAGCATGTTTGGGACTGGATGAAGCGTCGTCTCACGCGGTCTGCACGTCCAGCACGAACGCTGGTCCAACTGAGGTGCCAGGTGGAAATGGCATGGCAAGCCGTTCCACAGGACTACATGTGTTTTGCTCGAGTATCATGTCGTTTTTGGAAACTCAGAATCTACTATGTAGGAATCAACATGAATTCCGGAAACAGCGATCGTGTGAAACCCAACTCGCTTTATTTGTTCATGAGACCCAGAAAATATTAAATACAGGCTCCCAGGTAGATGCTATTTTTCTTGACTTCCGGAAGGCGTTCGATACAGTTCCGCACTGTCGCCTGATAAACAAAGTAAGAGCCTACGGAATATCAGACCAGCTGTGTGGCTGGATTGAAGAGTTTTTAGCAAACAGAACACAGCATGTTGTTATCAACGGAGAGACGTCTACAGACATTAAAGTAACCTCTGGCGTGCCACAGGGGAGTGTTATGGGACCATTACTTTTCACAATATATATAAATGACCTAGTAGATAGTGTCGGAAGTTCCATGCGGCTTTTCGTGGATGATGCTGTAGTATACAGAGAAGTTGCAGCATTAGAAAATTGTAGCGAAATGCAGGAAGATCTGCAGCGGATAGGCACTTGGTGCAGGGAGTGGCAACTGACCCTTAACATAGACAAATGTAATGTATTGCGAATACATAGAAATAAGGATCCTTTATTGTATGATTATATGATAGCGGAACAAACACTGGTAGCAGTTACTTCTGTAAAATATCTGGGAGTATGCGTGCGGAACGATTTGAAGTGGAATTATCATATAAAATTAATTGTTGGTAAGGCGGGTACCAGGTTGAGATTCATTGGGAGAGTCCTTAGAAAATGTAGTCCATCAACAAAGGAGGTGGCTTACAAAACACTCGTTCGACCTATACTTGAGTATTGCTCATCAGTGTGGGATCCGTACCAGATCGGGTTGACGGAGGAGATAGAGAAGATCCAAAGAAGAGCGGCGCGTTTCGTCACAGGGTTATTTGGTAACTGTGATAGCGTTACGGAGATGTTTAACAAACTCAAGTGGCAGACTTTGCAAGAGAGGCGCTCTGCATCGCGGTGTAGCTTGCTCGCCAGGTTTCGAGAGGGTGCGTTTCTGGATGAGGTATCGAATATATTGCTTCCCCCTACTTATACCTCCCGAGGAGATCACGAATGTAAAATTAGAGAGATTAGAGCGCGCACAGAGGCTTTCAGACAGTCGTTCTTCCCGCGAACCATACGCGACTGGAACAGGAAAGGGAGATAATGACAGTGGCACGTAAAGTGCCCTCCGCCACACACCGTTGGGTGGCTTGCGGAGTATAAATGTAGATGTAGATGTAGATCCAGCATCTCTACGATCGTCTCCATGGAAGAATAGCAGCCTGCATTGCTGCGAAAGGTGGATATACACTGTACTAGTGCCGACATTGTGCATGCTCTGTTGCCTGTGTCTATGTGCCTGTGGTTCTGTCAGTGTGATCATGTGATGTATCTGACCCCAGGAATGTGTCAATAAAGTTTCCCCTTCCTGGGACAATGAATTCACGGTGTTCTTATTTCAATTTCCAGGAGTGTATATATATATATATATATATATATATATATATATATATATATATATATATATATATATATCTTCGGACTAGATTATGTCGAAAACTATACATCGGGTAAAGATAGTGGGTAAGACAAGTTCGTAAGCTCAAAGGGGGACATCAAATGATACTAACACGTGACCCCCAGGCCCCGTCCCTTGGATGGGCCGGGGAGCAACTTTTAAATCTTAAGTGGAAACCCCCATTTTTTATTGCAGATTCGGATTCTCCATAAAAAAAGTAATCAAGTTTTGTCTGACCTGTTTTAAGCCATAGAGAGATGGTGCTGAAATCGATAAGAATTAAAATTGGGCAAGAACTCCGATTTATTTAGAATGCGCCGAGAAGGACGCATCAAATCGATACAAAATGTGTACCAATGAAATTACGCCAATTTAAGCTATTTTTTTACAGAATGTATTCTACGCTCCACAGTTTTTGATGGAGGGAGGCGGAATGGTATTAAAATCTCGATAGGGAACTCTTCACAAGTGCATTACTCACGCAACTGTTTCGCTGCCGTGGCCAAACTGCGAACTATGGTTCAGTATAAAGGTGCAATGCGATCAGGCGTCACTTCACTTTTAGATTGTGAACCGTAAACATCAATTGACGAAAGTAAATTATTCGAAAAATGGCTCACTTTACTCCTACAGTGATTGTTGATGTGATGTTAATTTTAGGTGAATGACATAATAATTACGCTGCAGCTGCGAAATTGTATGCAGATCGTTTCCCAAACAGACTACATCCAAGTGAAAACATTATTCGAAATTGCACTCAATGGGCTCGAAATGGATACATACACCGTCCACCTCGTCATCGCGAATACAATGAAAATGAAGCTTGTACCATTACCGTTCTCGCCTGTGTTCAACTGGATCCCGAAATTAGTAGTCATGCGATTCAGAGACTAACTGGAATACGGAAATCAACTGTTTTGAGGATTTTGAAGGCACATAAATATCATGCTTATAATATCACACTGACAAAGACGCCGAAAGATATGCAAATACGCGTGCATTTCTGCCAACGGGCCTTGGAAATAAGAGGTGACTGTTTTTTTTATCATCATTTTTTTATACGTTATGTTCACCGATGAAGCCACATTCAAAAACAATGTCGAATTAAATCGTCATGATTGAAATTATTGGTCCCCTGTCAATCCACACTGGCAAAGACCCGTTGACAATCAACACAAATGGTCGTTAATGGTCTGGTGTGGAATTTTAAACTGTCACTTGATAGGAACGTATTTTTTGGCCGTAATGTTACTGGAGAATCTTATTTACAACTTCTTCGCGATGATTTGTTGGAGCTAATGAAAGATGTTGATTTAGAAACTAGGCAACTAATGTGTTTCCAACAGGACGGAGCAGCTTCCCATTATGTTAAAAATGTGAGGAACGTTTTAAATTTACTGTACCCTGATCGGTGCATAGGACGCGGCGGACCAATTCAGTGGCCTCCACTTTCACCAGGCCTAACGTCTCCTAATTTTTTCTTGTGGGGTTATTTAAAAAGTATTGTTTATGAAAGACAGCCCACAACCAGAAACGATATGGTGCAACGCATTCGAAGAGCGCGTGCAGCCGTACCACTGGATGTGCTCCTCAAAACTGTGGACAACTTTCGCAGACGATTGCTTTATGCATTGAAGCAAATGGGCATACCTTCGAACAATTTCTTCGTGGCTAATTTCATTAATTAAGCACCCAAATTGTGAGAGGCTGGGGGACTCACACTAATGAAGCACCCCAAGGGAACGTCATTCTACTACGTCCATGTCGTTGTTCCTGGGTAACGCTAAAAGTAGGATACAGTACATTTTGCACAAAAATAGCTTAATTTGGCGTAACGAAAGAATTTGTGCACATTTTTTTATCGATTTGATGCGTCTTTCTTGGATAATTCTAAATAAATCAGAGTTCTTCCCCAATTTTAGATTTTCTCGATTTAATCGCCATCAGTCAATGGTTTAAAAACATGTTTCAGACAAAACTTTATTATTTTTTTATGGAGAATCCGAATCTGCAACAAAAATTGGGGTTTCCATTTAAGATTTAAAAGTTGCCCTCCACCTCACCCAAAGGGATGGGGGCTGGCGGTCACGTGTTAGTATCATTTTATGTCCCCCTTTGAGCTTACGAACTTGTCTTACCCACTATTTTTACCCGATGTATAGTTTTCGAGATAATCTCACCCGAAACTTCAGATGGACCACCCTGTATAATACACTCCTGGAAATTGAAATAAGAACACCGTGAATTCATTGTCCCAGAAAGGGGAAACTTTATTGACACATTCCTGGGGTCAGATACATCACATGATCACACTGACAGAACCACAGGCACATAGGCAACAGAGCATGCACAATGTCGGCACTAGTACAGTGTATATCCACCTTTCGCAGCAATGCAGGCTGCTATTCTCCCATGGAGACGATCGTAGAGATGCTGGATGTAGTCCTGTGGAACGGCTTGCCATGCCATTTCCACCTGGCGCCTCAGTTGGACCAGCCTTCGTGCTGGACGTGCAGACCGCTTCATCCAGTCCCAAACATGCTCAATGGGGGACAGATCCGGAGATCTTGCTGGCCAGGGTAGTTGACTTACACCTTCTAGAGCACGTTGGGTGGCACGGGATACATGCGGACGTGCATTGTCCTGTTGGAACAGCAAGTTCCCTTGCCGGTCTAGGAATGGTAGAACGATGGGTTCGATGACGGTTTGGATGTACCGTGCACTATTCAGTGGCCCCTCGACGATCACCAGTGGTGTACGGCCAGTGTAGGAGAGCGCTCCCCACACCATGACGCCGGGTGTTGGCCCTGTGTGCCTCGGTCGTATGCAGTCCTGATTGTGGCGCTCACCTGCATGGCGCCAAACACGCATACGACCATCATTGGCACCAAGGCAGAAGCGACTCTCATCGCTGAAGACGACACGTCTCCATTCGTCCCTCCATTCACGCCTGTCGCGACACCACTGGAGGCGGGCTGCACGATGTTGGGGCGTGAGCGGAAGACGGCCTAACGGTGTGCGGGACCGTAGCCCAGCTTCATGGAGACGGTTGCGAATGGTCCTCGCCGATACCCCAGGAGCAACAGTGTCCCTAATTTGCTGGGAAGTGGCGGTGCGGTCCCCTACGGCACTGCGTAGGATCCTACGGTCTTGGCGTGCATCCGTGCGTCGCTGCTGTCCGGTCCCAGGTCGACGGGCAAGTGCACCTTCCGCCGACCACTGGCGACAACATCGTTGTACTGTGGAGATCTCACGCCCCACGTGTTGAGCAATTCGGCGGTACGTCCACCCGGCCTCCCGCATGCCCACTATACGCTCACGCTCAACGTCCGTCAACTGCACATACGGTTCACGTCCACGCTGTCACGGCATGCTACCAGTGTTAAAGACTGCGATGGAGCTCCGTACGCCACGGCAATCTGGCTGACACTGACGGCGGCGGTGCACAAATGCTGCGCAGCTAGCGCCATTCGACGGCCGACACCGCGGTTCCTGGTGTGTCCGCTGTGCCGTGCGTGTGATCATTGCTTGTACAGCCCTCTCGCAGTGTCCGGAGCAAGTATGGTGGGTCTGACACACCGGTGTCAATGTGTTCTTTTTTCCATTTCCAGGAGTGTATGTATGTATTTTGATGAAATAAAGACTATACGATCCCCAAAGCTATGCTCATGTTGTCTGCGAAAACAACACGAAAATTCGTCTTATAGTTTTGGCGATTAGCGTCTTGAAGGAGACAGACGAAAATGCAATAAATTCAGTGAAACTTGAAACTGCAATATGATTTTTGATATCCGATTTTGATGAAATGAAGCCTATATGCCGCTCCCTAGCGGCGCTGAAGTTACCAGTAAAGATCCCATAGAAATCTGTCAAGTAGGTTTGGAGATCAACGCGCGAAAAGACAGACAATAGTTTTATAGTGTTTTATAGTACAGAAGAGTAAAATGTAAATGGTGCATAACACTATAAATTAAATGCTACATGCTTTTAACACATAATTTTTTACCATTTTCCAGTTTTCAGATCCACACGCAAATAGAGAGATGAAAAACGACTGTCTATATGGCTCCGTATGAGCTCTAATTTCTCGTGTCTTCTTCGTCTTTACGCGCAATGTATGTTGGAGGCAGTAGAATCGTGCGACAGTTCTCTAAATTTTCTCTTCTCGAAAAGAACGTCGTCTTGCCTCCAGGTATTTCCATTCGAGATCCCAAAGCGTCTTCGTAACACATACGTGCTTTTCGAACCTGCCGGTAACAAATCCAGCAGCCCACCTCTCAATTAATTAGTTCGATGTCTTCCTTCCATTCGACCTGGTACGGACCCCAAACACTCGATTAGAACTCAAGAAAGGTCGCACCTGCGTCCTGTAAGCGGTCTCCTTTACAGGTGAACCATTCTTTCCTAAAATTCTCTCAATAAACTGAAGGAGACCATTCGCCTTCTCTACCACAGTTCTCACATGCTCGTCCCATTTCATATCGCTTTACAACGTTACGCCCAGATATTTAAACGACTTTACTGTGTCAAGCAGGACACTAGTAATACTGCATCCGAACATTACAGGTTTACTCTTCCTACTCATCCGCGTTAACGTACGTTCTTCCACGTCTGGATCTGACGTTAAGAAATGTGTTTCTTTGTTTTAATTTGTCCGTTTTCAATGGTTGCAAGCAGATAAAGCGCTGCACCCACGCTATTGAAAGTAATACCAATGTCGTTGCAGTTCAGTTGAACATTTACAATAAAGGAAGGAAATGTTCGATTAAAATGATCTCGTTTTGAAATGAAACTTAATTTTATGTACAAATCGAAGATAGCTTTCTGCTAGAGATGTCAAAATAGGACCAATGCTGAGGAAACTGTCATCTGTGCGTTCATCTGTTTTACGCTCACAGGAGACAACAATGATCAGTGGGGGTCTGTGGTTCGTCGCGTAGTAACGTCTCAGTCTAAATCTGAAGAAACCGTTAACCACCGAAGGGTAGAACTGCATGGTGGCATTAAATTACACGTATTCGTGAAGAACTGACGTGAAGATTGCAGCTGTAGGACTTGCTGTTTCGAGCAACTGTTGCCTTGCCGGATAATACGTTGTGCTGTCCACGATATCTGCTGTAATGCTGCAACAGGTAAGCTGCCTCTGCTGGTAATGGTCTTTGTCAATGAATTTCCTACGTCTGACCTACCGTCTTTGGAGTACGGAGTGGAAATTATGATGCTGTCATTTTGAAGTTACTCGAGAAGTGCAGCAATCCTTTGTTACTAACGTAGATATGAATAACGACAGTAATAACATGAAATAAGATCATTGTGGTGGATTTCCTATTTTGCCACCACCTGTAAACTTCTCAAGCACCTAACACTGCTTGATGTGTGCAGATCACAGTAAAGAAGCTTTTGTAACATTTTATCGATGCGTATATTTTCAGTTGCTCACTGAGATTTTTGTCAACTGAGTCCAGTGCACCGAGACTCACCGGAACAACCTTTAGTGGTTTATGCCGGAGACCCCAAAATTGGATCTATAGATCTTCGCATGTTTTGTACACTGATATTCATGGATACAGCTGTACTCTGGAACAGCATTTTTTTTAGTGATATTTCCTTCTGGCAGCGTATGGCCGAACTTGTTTTGCTTTGGATGGTCTTTGTTTATGCAGCTATTTCCTTTTTGATACTCTCGTAAGAAACTATTGATTTTGGCGTGTATATTTGGGGAATTCTTGGTTGTGGTAATGTATCCTGTATTGCAGACTCGTTAGCTATAGCTTATAAGTTATGCAAGATGTATGTTTGTGGGTGGGCTTCAGCTGCCTGACTGCACATCCTCTTCCACTAGGTGCTTGTTCACAACAGAGTCACCACTGCTATCGCTGTCCATCCCCTATCACGCCGTCAGCGTAGGAATTGGCCGAGTGATATTTTGTGCAACACTGCACGGCTCCCTGGGATTGGCGGCCGGAGGGCCGTAGCGACTGTTGGCTGGTTGGCATCTCAATGCACTGGCATCTCAGATGACTGTGACGTGGAACGCCTAACAGAACAATGATGAGCGACCTCATACAGATATCAATTCTTCCTTTGTGTGTAGCCAATTTTAACTAAAAAATGGCTCTGAGCACTATGGGACTTAACTTCTAAGGTCATCAGTCCCCTAGAACTTAGAACTCCTTAAACCTAACTAACCTAATGACATCACACACATCCATGCCCGAGGCAGGATTCGAACCTGCGACCATAGCGGTCGCGCGGTTCCAGACTATAGCGCCTAGAACCGCTCGGCCACCACGGCCGGCTGCCAATTTTAACTGCTCGATCTTCACTATTCTGTATTTGCCTTTGGCTAGATATAGCATATTAATGGAGGCTGTTATCCACAATACCTGCTAGTTTACTGGCGGTTCTCTCCCCCAAGGGGACCTTACGGAATGATCTGCGCTCGTCGACTTTTTTACATTCTTATAAGATTTGAAGCACAGTGTCAAAAGACTTCAATTTCATGAACCAATACAACGCAGATATCGAAACAACTCGAAAAATTTCCTTTAAAGATTAAAATTTCTGGGAGAAGTTATTTCATAACATGTCTGGCCAATAGCAGAATATTTAATAGTTAAGCTTTGAATAAACGTTTGTACAATGTTGTAGTCCATTCTATCTCAGCACAATAAATGATTTTAGTTAAGAATATGTAGGTTAGGCTGCTTGTAGCTGTGAAGTGCAAATCTCCCTAGTAGCAACCTTTATCTTACTGTTATTTAAATTACATATTTATTAACAGATTAAAATATTAATTACGACAAACTGAATCCAAATTTTTAATGGAACTAAGACATTTTATTTTTAGTTACTAAATTAAGTCGGGTGATGCTGAGGGAATTAGATTAGAAAATGACACACTTAAAGTAGTAAAGGAGTTCTGCTATTTGAGGAGCAAAATAACTGATGATGGTCGAAGTAGAGAGGATATAAAATGTAGACTGGCAATGGCAAGGAAAGCGTTTCTGAAGAAGAGAAATTTGTTAACATCGAGTATAGATTTAAATGTCAGGAAGTCATTTCTGAAAGTATTTGTATGGAGTGTGGCCATGTATGGAAGTGAAACATGGACGATAAATAGTTTAGACAAGAAGAGAATAGAAGCTTTCGAAATGTGGTGCTACAGAAGAATGCTGAAGATTAGATGGGTAGATCACATAACTAATGAGGAGGTATTGAATAGGATTGGGGAGAAGAGAAATTTGTGGCACAACTTGACTAGAAGAAGGGATCGGTTGGTAGGACATGTTCTGAGGCATCAAGGGATCACCAGTTTACTATTGGAGGGCAGAATGGAGGGTAAAAATCGTAGAGGGAGACCAAGAGATGAATACACTAAGCAGATTCAGAAGGATGTAGGTTGCAGTAGGTACTGGGAGATGAAGAAGCTTGCACAGGGTAGAGTACCATGGAGAGCTGCATCAAACCAGTCTCAGGACTGAAAACCACAACAACTACAACAATAACATAAAATGCAGGTACTCATACTAAATTAAAATGTACCTGTATTGAAAAATATTGTACATTGATCAGAAAGTAAAATACTGCTTTACATCCAGAGATTAAACAGTATTATTAATGTACACAATTTTTTCGTTTAACAATAAGACGTTTCACATAACTGAATGTAATTTATTTCCATATGGCCAGTGATTAAAAACAAGATGTTACTTTCATTAGCGTATTTTGATCCAATATTTCTTAACTGACATTTCCAGATGACAGTAAATGTATAGTGAAAGAAAAGAGATAGAGAGACAGGTACTGGCGCAATTTGAAGCAGCTACTCCGCGATTATAAGATTGTTACTCTATGGAATCCGTTATTTTTCTTTAGCTACCACCTTTTATTGTGCTGCAATACAAAAAATGCAATTCTGTACAAATGTTGATGTAAAACGTAGCAAGAGCAACACATATTTCAAATTATTTAATTCGGCAAGGAATCAATTTAAAAAATTCAATAAAAGAAATAAGATAAAAGGAGGAAATACTCGTGTGCAGTTGTATCAACAAGAATTTTAACTGTCTCTTGCAGAACATTTTGTATTTGCTAAATTGATATATTGTTAAACTACTTTTAGACGTAAATTAGACAAATTAAACACCAAAACTGTAATAATTTCTGAAAAATACTTGATTTTTCCTGAAATAATAACTGAAGCAGTCTCTTCAACAACGATTTCAATGAAATAAAAATCAGTCGGTAATCCTTAGATTTTGCGCTTTCACGTCACATATCCTGAAGTTACAGTCTTTCGTTTATATTTGACTGAAATTTAGTCAAACTACAAGAGTTTTAAATGAATAAATAAACTATTTAAAACGTTTGATGCTCTGTATCTCGATGTCAACATTGCTCCAGAAAATGACCCAATGTCTCGTGTATCACAGGAAAGTAAACACGTGATATTTATGTTAATTATGTAAATTATTTGTTCAGTCACGAACTGGATGAAATTTGTCTCCCCCAGGTTTTCGTTAACTACGGTGCACGCTACATAAGCCAAAAATGTTATATATTTACCAGTGCTCAGAAATCTTCTAATCTTTAAAGCGTTTTTGTCTAGTTTCTTTATAGTGCTGCGTCGTATTGCTTTAGCAAACTGATGTTCGGGTTCTGGCCTACAAATCTTATACATACGGATAAAACCGAAGAGAGCGCAGCAGGTTACATGTGTGCATCTAAACAATTCACCCTAGTTGGTTTCCACTGGTTCACAGACATGGCTCTCTCATACTTCTACAGCTCTTCAGATTCCACCGACAGGTCCATGAAATCCGGCGTCGGCGGTTTACATCTTTTCCCAGATTTCGTACATCTTCTTCCACAGTGGAGGAGCTCCAGTGTTAGACGCGTTATGAGTCCGCTTAGGGACATGACTACCAAGAAAGCCACTGTGCACTCCGTATGCATACCGGGTAGAGTCATTCCACACGTGGAACGGTTCTTTCGTCATGCCACGAAGAGCACAGGGTGCAGCCAACTGCAGTTTGTGGTTCACGTCAGTACCAACGATATGTGTCGCTTTGGAATGGAAGAGATTCTCTCATATTTCGAGCGGCTATCTAAAGTGGTAAAGGTTTGGAAGATGAAAGCAGAGCTCACCATTTGTAGCATAGTCAACAGAGTCGATTGTCAGCCGAACGGAGGGTCTGAATGAGAGGCTCAAATGATTCTGCGGCCTTATAGGCTGCACACTTCTCGACTTGCGGCATTGGGTGGCGGGGTTTCTCGTTCTGCTTTATATGTCAGGAGTCCATTACACGCAGGGGGCCGCTACACGGGTGGCGGGACTGTGTGTCGTCGACTGAGCTGCTTTTTAGGTTAGAAGTTCTCGGGGAAGCACAGAAAGGGCTTTATTCTCAAAGGGCGCAGATCTAATACAGGAAGAACGTAGATCTAGAAACCATCACTGTAACTGTTGTAAATTTTCGAAGCTATGTTGTGAAAGTACCAGATCTCCAAGCGCTCAGAGAAAGCACTAAGGACCTAACGGTGTTCAGAAAGGATATGCTATATACAATTGCCCGTGGCGTGTTTGTTTCCGTTAGAAGTAGTTATCTTGTAGGGAACTTGAAGTAGATAGTTCCTCTGAGTTAGCATGAGTAGAGTTCATTCTAACAACAGGAATAAAACAGTAATTGAATCCTTTTAACGACCTCCCAATTCAGATGATACAATCGCTGAAAGATTCAAAGAAACCCTGAGTCTAATTTCAAACACGACCCCGTCTCATTAAATTATAGTTGGTGGTGACCTCAGTTTACCCTTAATATGTTGGCGAAAATACGTGTAAAAATCTCGAGATACGCATAAAAAATCATCAGAAATTGCGCTAAACGCATTCATTGAAAATTATTTCGAGCAATTAGTTCATGAGTCCACGCGAATAGTAAACAGTCGTAAGAACACTCTTGAACAATTAACAAGAAGTAATCCAGAGTTAACAGCGAGCATCAAAACGGATGCAGGAATTAGTGACCACAGGATTATCGTAGCGAGACTGAATACCGTAACTCAGAAATCCACCAAAAATAAATAAAAAATAAATCTATTCAGAAAAGTAGATTAAAATTTGCTCAATGCTCTCTGAGAGACAATCTCCACTCATTCCACATTAATAATGTATGTGTACACCAACTGTGACTTCGATTCACAGAAGTAGTATCGACAGCAATTGAGAGGCTCATACCAAATTAATTAACAAATTACAAAGTCGATCGCCCTTGGAACACGAAACGAATCAGAACACTGTTGCAGAAACAACGAAAAAAGCATGCAAAATTCAAACGAACGCAAAATCTCCAGGTTTGGGGATCTTTTACAGAAGCTCGGAATTTATTGAGGATTTTAGTCCACGATGCTTATAATAGTTTTCACTACGAAACTTTGTCTCGAAACATGACAGAAAATCCAACGAGATTCTTGTCGTATGTAAAGTATTCTATCGGAAAGACAAAATCATTGCCTTCGATGCACGATAGCAATGGAAGTACTCCAGATGACAGTGATGATAAATCAAAGTTACTAAACACAGCCTTCCGAAATTCCTTCGTCAAAGAAGATGACGCAAAAAGTCCAGAATTTGAATCAAGAACTGCTAACAACATAACTTAGAAGGAGATATCCTCGCCGGCCGGAGTGGCCGAGCGGTTAAAGGCGCTACAGTCTGGAACCGCACGACCGCTACGGTCGCAGGTTCGAATCCTGCCTCGGGCATGGATGTGTGTGATGTCTTTAGGTTAGTTAGGTTTAAGTAGTTCTAAGTTCTAGGGGACTTATGACCGCAGCAATTGAGTCCCATAGTGCTCAGAGCCAGCCAGAGATATCCTCGAAGTAGTGAAGCAACGTAACCGACTTAATAAAAGCAAGTCTTGCGGTCCAGATTGTATACCAGTTAGATTCCTTTTAGAATATCCTGATGCAATAACTCTATACTTATCTATCAGATACAACCACTAGCTCGACGACAGATCCGTACCAAAAGCTGGAAAGTTGCACAGGTCACACCAGTATTCAAGAAAGGCTATTGGAGTAGTCCCCTAAATTATAGAACCATATCATTAACGGCGATATGCTGCAGGAGTTTGGAACATGTAATGTGTTCAAACACTGTGAATTACCTCGAAGAGAACGGTCTTTTGACACGAAGATAATACGGATTTAGAAAACATGCTTTTTGTGAAACACAACTAGCTCTTTACTCACACGAATATTTGAGTGCTGTCGACAGGAGATTTCAAACTGATTTCGTATTTCTAGATATCCAGAATGCTTTTGACATCGTACCTCATAAGCGGCTTGTCGTAAAATGCTTGCTTATGGAATATCGTCTCAGTTATGCGATTGGATTCGTGATTTCCTGTCAGAGAGGTCACAATTCGTAGTAATTGATGGAAAGCCATCGAGTACAACCAAAGTGGTTTCTGGCGTTCCCCAAAGTAGGGTTATTGGCCCGCTGCTGTTGCTTATCCATATAAACGATTAAGGAGACAATTTGAGCAGCCGTCTTAGGTTGTTTGCAGACGATGCTGACGTTTATCGTCTAGGAAAGTCATCAGAAGATAAACCAATTACAAAATGATTTAGGTAAGATATCTGAAGAGCGCGAAAAATGGCAATCGACTCTAAATAATGAAAACTGTGATGTCTTCAACATCAGTGTTAAAAGGAATCCTTTAAACTTCAGTTACACGATAAATAAACCAAATAAAATTAACGGAGTGCAGCGGAAAGTTCAAAGAAGGGCAGCACGTTTTGTACTTTCGAGAAATAAGGGAGAGAGTGTCACGGACATGATAAAGGATTTGGCGTGAAAATCATTGAAACGCAGGAGTTTTTCGTTGCGGTGGGAGCTTCTCACGAAATTTCAACCACCAACTTTCTCCTCCGAATGCTAAAATATTTGTTGACGCCGACCTCAAAGCGAGAAACGATTGTAATAATAAAATAAGTGAAATCAGAACTCACACGAAAACATATAGGTGTTTTTTTCTCCGCGCGCTGTTCGAGAGTGGAATAATAGAGAATTAAGGTCAATGTGATCCGATGAACCCTCCGTCAGGTATTTGAGCGTGATTTGCAGTGTAGAAATGTAGATGTAGTTATAGTTGCAGAAAAGTGGATGACAACCAGTACCGCCTCGGGCAACACATCACAGAATGGTGTGTGCAGCAGACGAACCAGCAACATGGCTTGAATTATCCATCAGGCTTATCTTGGTACCCTTCAGCGTCTTGTATCCTAATACCTTCTTACAGCGAAAATGATTGGAGAATAAGGAATGCAGCAATATACTTCAAGGATGGAGGAGGCCTACTTTTTTTTCTTTGTTGATCGGTGGTGGGAGCGTTTGGGCAGGTTGGGTGCATCAGCTGCTTTGCAGCCAAATTTTGTTGAAACATTTGCATCCTGTATTTTTACAGTTAAGACATTGACATATGATTATACCACAATAAAAATAGCTCATTTTTATTGGATGACAGTACATAGATGGCGATGGTGTGCCTGCTACTGAGACAATAATGATAATGATGACTATGACTGTTGTGATCGTTATGATGATGATGGTGCTGGTGATGATGCATCCAGCAATTCCCTTAATATCAGCTCATAGTAAATGCCGTGTACGTAGAAAGGAATGAGGGGCAATAGGGCAATGCAGATAATTGCGTTGCAGTGTGTGGGAATGATGGGATGGTGTATATGTAGGGAAGAGGTATGTGTAAGTAGAGCTAGAAAATGAAGGAGCGATGCTTGGAGAAGTAGTGGAATTTTGATCTAATGAAAGAGTATGGGACCAAGGCATTGGCTGGTACGATGGGTCAAGGCGAATTTCTGGATCAGAAGAGGAAACCAGTTGAAGTTCCTGAGACAGGATATGGCGATTGTGGTCGCGGGGAGGGGGGGGGAGGGTAGGAGGCAGTATGTGTTGGCAATGCACATCAGGAGTGCAGGCTTAGTTAGGATTGAGGAGATAACAGTGTTATGATAGGCGAGTATGCAGGATTTATGCGATGTACGAAGATATTCGAGGACTGTGTAGAGAGGCAGAAATGTACTCAGCCATGTAGAGGAGGGAAGATAGATACGGAAGGCAAGCAGACAATGTGATGTTCTAGAACATGTATGGAGTGGTAAAATGTTGAGGGTGGGGAGAATACGGACGACAATTTACGGCTGCATTATGAAAAACGGCCTGCGTTTTGTGGAACTTTTTGCCATCTATAATCAGTGGAATATCTGCATAAAAACAAAATTTCCCCTTCAATTAACTTTTATTGGCCGCATAATCATCTGTTTTGGAAACCATGTAAAAAGGCCACGCTGGAAAGTACGATGAGGAAGATCCATCATAGAAATGGGTTCCCGGATTTCAGATACGCTAACCTCCGACACAATTCCGCAGCGTTCGCATTTGCGTCTCTCATGCCAGCCGCGAAGTTTCCCGATTTAATCAAGCCCGGTGTCGCCGTACTGGCTGTCATTATGGGCGGCGGGCTTACTGCCTTCCGCGCGGACGGAATGGCGCCATAACTGGCCGCGCCGTAACAATAGCAGCACGCGCCGCCCATTACCGCCACCGACACTCACCTTGATGACGTCATAGCGGGTGGTACGTGGCGCGGCGTGGAGCGGCACGCCCTACTCGCGGGCGACCTGCTGCGCCGGCCGGTAGCCTCCTCGGTGTCTAGGAGTTTATAATTAGTTCAAGTACGGTCCGATAAAAACTCTCTGACACAGTCACAAATCGCAGTAATTCACCCAAAGTCATTTAGTGAACTTGGAGGCGGAGGAGGAGGAGGAGGAGGAGGAGATTGGTATTTAATATGCCGTCGACAATGAGGTCATTAGAGACGGAGCACAAGCTCAGATTATAGAAGGATGGGGAAGGAAATCGGCCGTACCATTTCAAAGGGAAAATCCCGCATTTGCTTGAAGAGATTTAGAGAAATCACGGAAAACCTAAATCAGAATGGGTGTTCGCGGGTTTGAACCATCGTCCTCCTGAATGCGAATTCAGAGTGATAACCAGTGCGACACCAAGATTAGAGAGATATCTGGGGTTCCATAAGGAAGCGTTATAGGCCTACTGCTATTCTGAACACTCTGCTGTCTTAATGTTATTGCAGTAACAACGCACTTCCTCTAACGTGTATTACCTCCTTTGTGGCCACTACAAAAAAAAAAAAGAAGAAGGAAGCTGATGTTTACTCCTAACAAACATGCTTTTTAAAGAAATCGATTGTAAGTAAGGAACTGAACCGGATAATACTGAATACGACCTTTGTTGAGGAAAGTGACCTCTACTACTGAGACTTAACCCTAACAATACCAAGGCATTTTCCATAACGTGCATTACAGGGATTGGGGGGGGGGGAGGCAGAGGGATGCTTTGCGCCCACCCAAAGAAAAATTTAAAAAAAAGCAAAATTCGTTGACTGTTGTAGAATTATGTTAGCAACACACTTATTAATCAGTTGTTGTGTAAGTAGAATTGAGACCCGCCAAGGTAGCCGAGCGCGCTAACGCGCTGCTTCCTGGACTCGGGTAGACACGCCGGTCCCGGATCGAATCAGCCTGGTGGATTAACGACGAGGGCCGGTGTGCCGGCCAGCCTTGATGTGGTTTTTAGACGGTTTTCCACATCCCGCTAGGTGAATACTGGGTTGGTCCCCATGTTCCGCCTCAGTTACACGCATCGCAGACATTTGAAACAGGTCCCCACTATTTCGCGATTTACACTAGACACAGACAGTTGGGGTACACTGATTCCGTCCTGAGGGGTACGGGGTGGCGGCAGGGAGGGCATCCGACCATCCCTAACACTAACATTGTCAAATCCGTTGTAACCACGCCGACCCTGCGATCGCTGCAGGACTATGGCTTAAGCGAAAGAAAGAAAGAAAGAAAGAAAGTGTAAGCAGAATCGAGAACATGAAAATATCTTTTAGTACACTCTTACCGATATCAATGACCTTTCAATAACGTGTTCTACCGAATTCATGACCAATACAAGAAAAATTTCAAAAATCAATATTTCGTTCATTGTTGTTGGCTTCTATTCACAACATACATTTTACAGAGATGTTGATGTATAAGTAAGGCTCTGGACGTCGAAACCTTGAATACGACATTCACTGGAGAAAGTGATGTCTGCTATGGCACTTAAACTTTTGGCTTAACTTTAACTGAAAAATTTAAAACGTAGTTGAATAGAGTATAAGAATTCATTCAAAACGATATATCTCTTCCAAAACCTTAAAATATAGAGCAATTACTAGGTTAAAATTTTTGCAGAAGGTGGGAGAAAAACTCATTAAAACAATAAACATTAAACAAGATTTTAAAATATAACAAAAACTGACTCGATTATAATATTTTCAAAAGTTGGGCATAAAATAACCCTCCCTTTGATACTGCAAGGGTTAAGACAAATGCGGTTTTCGTTGTGGTGAGACCTTTTGACGGCGTTTCAATTATCATATTCTTCCTCCAGACACGTAAATATATTGTTGACTGCACCTAAATAGGATGAAATGACCGTCACAATGAAATATGTGAAATCAGATCTCGTACGGAAAGAATTAGGTGTTCAGTTTTCCTATGTGCTATTCAAGACTGGAACAGTCAGGAAATAGTCTGAACGTCGTCTGCCAAATACTTAGGTAAGAATTGACGGGCAATCAAGTTGATGAAAACTAAAACGCTTAACACGAACGATCAGTCAACCTGAGCTAATACTGCAGCCTATCAAAATGCTGTTTAATTTCATACTATTTTCGTTTTGCACAAAGCAATATCGGCTGATACGAAAAGATATCGTTTCTTGGAGGGACATACGTACTAATTTTATTAAGCGAGATTGCTTCAACGGCTGTCTCTGATTATAGCTTACAGATCATAAGTACGAGCCGTGGTTTAAAATTTTTAGCTCTTGCATAGATAAGCGTATTATGAGACGGTAGTAAGAGTGTATTCATGGTGTGGTGAGGGACATCTAGGATAGACGATCGCCAAGACTGGCACGAAGTATCCCCCGCCACGCAATGAGTAATGACTTGCAGAATATATATGCTGATATAGAGCGAGGTGTAATCACATCAGTTTAGAAAATGACAAATCTCACCAAAGTGTTTAACAAAATGACACGGAAACTTCAAACTGTCTTCATCGGATACTTTACATTTATTGAGAACTTAAGCGTAACATATATAAACAAAATTCCTTAAATTCAATACATATTGAACACTACTCTGTATCTTCACCGTCATCTCTGTTCTCACACTCTGGACAAGTGCTCAATATAAGTACATATTCTTCGCATACTGATGTTTTACATACATTATACTCTGTATGTAATTGATATCACTCCATTCGTTTGTTTTCCGCAACAGAAGTGTCTTCGTGTTTTTTTGTTTGTTTCTCGTCAAATTTTTGTGGTTGTCTTTTTTATTTCCTTAGGTGAAGTTGACTATTTGAAGGCCAGTTATTCATTTGAGCTATTTCTTCAAGGTGTGGTTAGGAGAAGCGGAATATCACGTTCGGTGAGATTATCTGGATTTCTAACAGCAACACTGTCCCTAAAAACACATTCGTCTTATTACATCAATTAAGGCTTAAAATTATACCACAAGTAAATGTTGATTCAGAATTATGTAACAAACAAATCCAAAAAGAATCTAATAAATGAAAATAATCGACTAAATATGCTTACATAATTACTCACGTGGTGTATTCTATTAACCAGACAAATCAAATGCACTGACACAACTAGTTCTGCTTGTGTTTGTAGTAACCAGTTCAATAAGTGGTTATGTGGACATGTGTACTGTAGGAAACATTTCTAGATTAAATATGCCTTCTTTTGTAACAATGAATAAGTTTACCTACTGGTGAATGAACTTAAAAGGTAAATGTACAATCTATGCAGAAGGCTCAGTTTTCAGTCATGAAATTCAGGACTAATTTTTTCATGCCCATTGACGGGTGCATGGACAAACTGACTCATGTTCAGATGACATACTCGCTGATACTCAACATTGCCTCCCACATTGCTTGCCTAGAGTTGGAGCCCGGAGGTTTCGAAATCGATTGGAATTAAATTGAAAAGCAATAAATACAGCTGTTCGGATATGAAACAAAAAGAGAGTAAAAAGTTATTTACTTTCCACAGTGAAAGTGATATTGACATTCCGGAAGCAGTACCACGTGGGAAAGAAATACTACAAACACTTGTAGAACGGTTTACACAATGTTTGGAAAATGTGACAATCCTATAACTTTCGAAGAAACGTGACAGACAAGACATAAAAATACATAAACAATGTACATGGTATTCGTTAAAATTAACTGCATGGAAAGAAGATACATTTCAGTCAGGTGAAAGAAAGGGCTAGATCATTTTTAAGACATCATTATGGAATGGAATTATAAGCTGAATTCGACTTTGTCTGGGCTTCGTAGCTTCTGTTTCAAGTGAGAAACTCAAAACTGAAAGAGCAGTGATATTGCTTGTCTCCATATCACCAAATCCATTCTCATCAGTCCTATAGTAAAGTGTTTGATCTTCAACTGAGAAAACAGAAGGGAAAGAGTAAGAGCAACATGTCCAAACCATTGTCGTTCTGCTGATTTCATTGTGCTGTTTGATTATAAGGCCGATGCACTTCGAACATTATTAACAGAATAAGTTTGAAATATGTGTGAAAATTAATTACAATAACATTAAAATAATGTACATCAAACAGATCGATAAATGCTCTGTCGCTTATTTCCTTCCATGGTAGCCTTGAAATAGTGTCCCAGGATTGGGGAGAAGAGCTCAAGAAGCTTGGAATAAATGACTAGATTCAACTTCGAAATAAAAATAAGGATCTTGGGAATTTGGTTTTAATTGTTGCTGTGCAATCTTGCAATATTATCTGGAGACATAACAGTGGAAATCACAAAACTCAATATTTGGTAAAAAAAAGAACACGGTACAAAATTCACAGCCTTCAAAAGTCTTACACGGAGTTAGAATATACAGTAAATGTTAATTATGCTCCACATTTCTATAACACAGAATACAGGAAAATTTGAAAAGTCCATGAATTTAAACACTTAAGTCAGGATAACACGATAAAGTGGTTATTGCTTACAGATTAATAAACTATAGGCAAGAAAGATGTAAACGACTTATCTGGTTACAAAAAATGTGTCTCAAGAAAGTAATAAAACCAGAATATTTGTTTGTAGGTGAAAGCCTTAATGTGACTACGGTGAGACAACAGAAATACGTAAAAAAAGAGAGTTGACAATACTGAGAAAAATATTAGTACCACAAAAAAATAACAGTTAATACAAGGAGTGAAGTAATTAAGATCTCTATAAGAAAACTAAGCAACTAAACTTAAACACGAGGGAATGCGGTCATATTTTGTGGACACCAGTTTCAGATTAATAACATCAGTCTATATGAGAGTATTCGAATGTGTCAGATGATACAACAAAACAGTATTCCGTTAATCGGATGTTAATAGTTATTCAGGTTGTTCATTGTGCACCCAAATTGAAAACAAGTCGTTTCATTAACATTTACTGTTTATGACTACAGCTATTCAATTCCACTGGCGACTGCAGTCATGTTTGTAGCTAGTGTAGAAAGGTGTCTTGCAAATGGAAACTGGAGGTTACATAATTTTTCTGCATGCAAATAACCTGGGAAGCCACTGAGAAAACACTAGAAAATTTGTGCACAACCAAACGCTTATCATGACAATTTTTGGAACTTACAAAATTAGAGCGTGCCATTATAAGCCGTCACACCAATGGCAATGGATGCAATACTGTGCAACACAGGGAAATTTATAGTTTAAAATTCAATTTTCATCCATTCCCAAAAGTGGGTCAGTTTATAAAGTTCTTTAAGTGGACCGAATATAAATGAAGAGTAAATGCTTTGTGTTGATATAAAAATTGATCAACGTACAGTTACCTAGAAACGCTGTTGAAGGAGTCACTACACTACACGCTACAGGTCAATGGTGAGAGAAGCTGTTACCGTTGACTGTCGGTGTCGGCCATGAATTATTCTCATTTCTGGAGTCCCGTCTATATCATCAAACACTTTACGGTGTTTGCAGTAGCTTTTATGTTGTTTCTTGCTGCAAGTATGACCTGACGGTGAAGTACTTTCAATAAAAAAAGATATGGAACTTGGTATTCAGTGCGTCATGTCTCTGGCACCGTAAAATATGGTCTCTCCCACTTGTCGTGTCTACTAGAGCCATGGATGGCTTATCTGTACTCCTGTCACGTTACATTTGTCAAGTTTCGTAAGCATCGATCTACACCACTTGATCTAAAGATTGAAATGTGGGTGTGCTCCCATGTTATTGAGATGTCGGCATGTAACTGTTAATCATACATGATCCTAATTAACACCTGTAATATTTCCAGAGAGTATTTTGAGAGATGTATCGTTTTTAGAGGCGCTATGTGAGATAACTCGTAACTAAGGAGAAAACTCCACCCAGAATACTGTATAACTAGTGTTGCATTAAATAGCAGTGTCAAGAATTTATCACTAAGGTAAGACGCTTAAGGAAATTAATAAAACTCGAGTAATTAAATTTATATTCATCATACTCTTGAAAGATAGAGGTATTATTAACATACCAAATATTCATGTAAGTAAAAACATCAACAGTTCATATTAGCTTTATCTTGTAGATAAGGACAATTATTCTCGTATTTTGTAACTGTGTTTTATGGGTACATAGTGAAGAAAGAGAGAGAAACGTAAATTCTCGTTTACATAAATTATCATAACTACTGTAAATAGTGTGCTATTCTAAAGTTTCTGTTATGAAAAACTACTTAAAATATTACAGTTAAGCGAACAACTGTTTTAATTGTAAATTATTTTGCCGAACTCTGAAGATGTGGATGAGGATCAAGTGAAACAAATTTAGTTAAGAAACAAAATATAATCCAATTCCAAAAGTGGACAATTATTATCGTTACTGAAAGATAAACATCAAGAAATAGTTCCTGAAAGTCATGTTCCAAAATGTATACAAAACACAGTGCAATAATTTAAACTGAAGAAACCACAGTCCCATCAATATACAAAATGTGTTTCAAAATCTTGGCATCAAATATCTATTGGTGAGAGATCCAGTCGTGGGAAACAACTTTTGTTAGAAACCAGATTTTGGCTGACACTTCGCAGCGACGCTACGCGTGCTTTTGTATTGGTTATGCCTCTGAGAAATGACAGGGCATAGGAAGTCTGCAGCGTGAGTATGCAGTACCTGATGCCAGTGATCCAGTGACATGCTCTGAGTGAAAGAGGGACCAAACAAGATTAAAGTTCCTGATTCGTTTCTGAGATATGTTTCTCCGCTAAGAGACACTCGTTATTAATAAAAATTAAGCAGTCTTGATTGCATAAAAGCATTTATTTAAAAACTAGCTTAGCGCCAGGTGCTTCGCTCGTGTAGAGTGTATGTCCATCAGAGGCTTTCTTTGTTTTCTTTTTATTTAATCGAATTTTTGTGTTCTACACAAATTGCCACACCTTCTAAGCTTTTCGCGAGAATGAAAACATATGAGTATGGTCTTTTCCGAAAGTACTTCTGATAAAAAATCCGATTCTGATAGCTGGAGTCTAAAGTTTTTATTAATCCTGTCTTTTGCGTTTCTTTGGAGCTGCACTCCTGGAAATGGAAAAAAGAACACATTGACACCGGTGTGTCAGACCCACCATACTTGCTCCGGACACTGCGACAGGGCTGTACAAGCAATGATCACACGCACGGCACAGCGGACACACCAGGAACCGCGGTGTTGGCCGTCGAATGGCGCTAGCTGCGCAGCATTTGTGCACTGCCGCCGTCAGTGTCAGCCAGTTTGCCGTGGCATACGGAGCTCCATCGCAGTCTTTAACACTGGTAGCATGCCGCGACAGCGTGGACGTGAACCGTATGTGCAGTTGACGGACTTGAGCGAGGGCGTATAGTGGGCATGCGGGAGGCCGGGTGGACGTACCGCCGAATTGCTCAACACGTGGGGCGTGAGGTCTCCACAGTACATCGATGTTGTCGCCAGTGGTCGGCGGAAGGTGCACGTGCCCGTCGACCTGGGACCGGACCGCAGCGACGCACGGATGCACGCCAAGACCGTAGGATCCTACGCAGTGCCGTAGGGGACCGCACCGCCACTTCCCAGCAAATTAGGGACACTGTTGCTCCTGGGGTATCGGCGAGGACCATTCGCAACCGTCTCCATGAAGCTGGGCTACGGTCCCGCACACCGTTAGGCCGTCTTCCGCTCACGCCCCAACATCGTGCAGCCCGCCTCCAGTGGTGTCGCGACAGGCGTGAATGGAGGGACGAATGGAGACGTGTCGTCTCCAGCGATGAGAGTCGCTTCTGCCTTGGTGCCAATGATGGTCGTATGCGTGTTTGGCGCCGTGCAGGTGAGCGCCACAATCAGGACTGCATACGACCGAGGCACACAGGGCCAACACCCGGCATCATGGTGTGGGGAGCGATCTCCTACACTGGCCGTACACCACTGGTGATCGTCGAGGGGACACTGAATAGTGCACGGTACATCCAAACCGTCATCGAACCCATCGTTCTACCATTCCTAGACCGGCAAGGGAACTTGCTGTTCCAACAGGACAATGCACGTCCGCATGTATCCCGTGCCACCCAACGTGCTCTAGAAGGTGTAAGTCAACTACCCTGGCCAGCAAGATCTCCGGATCTGTCCCCCATTGAGCATGTTTGGGACTGGATGAAGCGTCGTCTCACGCGGTCTGCACGTCCAGCACGAACGCTGGTCCAACTGAGGCGCCAGGTGGAAATGGCATGGCAAGCCGTTCCACAGGACTACATCCAGCATCTCTACGATCGTCTCCATGGGAGAACAGCAGCCTGCATTGCTGCGAAAGGTGGATATACACTGTACTAGTGCCGACATTGTGCATGCTCTGTTGCCTGTGTCTATGTGCCTGTGGTTCTGTCAGTGTGATCATGTGATGTATCTGACCCCAGGAATGTGTCAATAAAGTTTCCCCTTCCTGGGACAATGAATTCACGGTGTTCTTATTTCAATTTCCAGGAGTGTATTTCCATAGCATATTTCATCCCCTAACAAATATTTCTTTATAACTAACCGAGAAGAGAAGTACAAATATTTATAAATTTAGCTTTATAACTTTTTAATGTAGCGAAATACTTTCTTAAAAATGTTAATTCCCTACTGCGCTGCCTTAACGGCTGAATTTCTAGGTCCACTGAAACGTGTAATTTAGTTTCTAACAGAGAAGTCAAATATCAATTGTCATAGATTTAGCTAAAATCCTTAAGTAGTTCTTTGGTGATTATTTAGTTAAAAAACTTTTACCCACTATTTTACCCCTATAGTGGCTGAACTTCCAAAAATGCTGATACATATATTTTTTTATTTTCTAATGGAGAAACCAAATTCCTGTTTTCATAGTTCTAAATTCAAAATTCTGTTAATAGCGACATACTTTCAATAAGCCTTTCGTCCCCTGTTTCACCCCCTTAGGGTTGGAATTTAGAAAAATACCTTCTTAAACGACGATTATAGTATACGTTCCACACATTCTCCAAATTTCAAGTTTCTATCCTTAGCAGTTTGGTCTGGAAGATGACGAGTCAGTCAATGAGTATGTCAGGACGTTGACTTTTATATATAGAGATGGTGATTGGTTCATTAATTTATTTTATTTATTTATTTATGCATTTATTTTACCTAACCAGGCATTTTACCTAACCAGGCATACTCAGATTGAACGAGTTACAGTTTCTACAGAACATTAAGGACATATAACGTGTTATACAGTATTAATGTTAAAGAAAAGAGTACATTTAGATATTTAGAGGTATGTATAAACATGAACTGCAATCTTTATCTAAACGTAACAACAGTAGTTAATTGATGATATACACAAACGTACCAGGCGCAGACTTCTACATGGAGTAGGAATCGTATGTAAAAGATACTGATATCAACTGCTGGATAGCGAGAGGAAGCTACAAGCCAACTAGAGGAGGCCACGCCCCACGTCCTCCGCCCGACGTCAGTAGCAGTCAGTCAGGAAAGGGAATTAAAGTTGATAGAGAATAAATAAAAACTTTGAGGTACACCGATAACATAATAATTCTGTCAGAGACGGAAAATAATTTCTTCGAAGCTATAGCACGAATATAAACAGAGGTGAAGCAAGAGTAAGAGAATGTAGTCGAGTTAAATCAGGTGACGTTGCTAAAATTTGATTCGGAAATGTAACACTAAAAGCAGCTTTACTTACATGCCTCAAAGACCATACATTCTTGACGATCTACAGTTGTAAGAATAATTCGAAATTTATTCGCTGACCACGAATTCTTTGACATCAGCTCTAATAGATATAGATGTACAATCTATTAGTGATGTATGAACATTCCGGGCTCAAATCCTGGTCCGGCACAAATTTTCGTATGTCACTAATACGCAGTATATCTATACATAACACAGTTGATGTCAAAGTACTCAAAGTGAACTAATAAATTTCGAACTAGAGGTATTCGATAATTCTTCTTATTTGGCGAACAAAACAAAATGACCATGACCAAGAAAGATAGAATATAAAATGGGTACTGGAAGTATCGAGGGAAGCGGGTGCAAGGCTTCCATCTAGTCACTTGTTGACCAATCTGGTGTGACAGTAGAAGATAGCAAAACGGACGACGAAGTTTTAAATCTTCCGTTTAAATAATCGTTCATAGTGAAAAATATATCGTCGTTCAACCACCGCACCTAGTTCCTTATGGATATAGTGATAAGCGTCCCTGGCATAGAAAATCAACTGAAGGAGTTGAAGACAAATAAGTCGCCAAGTCCTGCTGGAATCCCAGTTCGGCTTTACTAGGAGTACTCAAGAGCATTGGCCGCTTTCTTAGCTTCCATTTATCGCGAATCTCTCGCCCAGGGCAGAGTCCCAAACGGATGAAAAAAAGCGCAGGTGACTCCTGTACTGGTATATAAGAGCGGTAAAAGAGCGGACCGATAAAATTACGGACCAGTATCCCTAACATCGGTTAATTGCATAATTCCCAAATATTATTTGAGATCGAATAGAAAAAAAGTTCCTAGACACCGAAAAGCATATGACAAAGAAATCACCAAGGTATTAGAAAGCATAGCTCGTACGAAACTCAGATTGTCTTTTTCTCACATGGCATACTGTGAACTATGGATGAAGGGCAATAGACAAATTCAATAATTCCAGATTGCCGAAAATCATTTCTCACTGTGCCCCATTGCAGGCTGTTAAAGAAGGTAGCAACATGTGAAATAGGTGCTCAGTGGTGTGAGTGGCTTAAAGACTTCTTAAGTTCCGGAACCCAATATGTTGACCTAGACTGCGAGCGTTCATCAGAGACAAGAGCATCGTTAGGAGTACTCGAGGAAAGTGAGACAGGACTGCTATTATTCTCTATATAAATAAATGATGTGGCGGAACTGCTGGCAGCAGCCTGCAATTGTTTGCTGAAAATGCTGCAGTGCACCGGAAAGTGTCAAAGTTCAAAATGGCTCTGAGCACTATGGGACTTAACTACTGAGGTCATCAGTCCCCTAGAACGTAGAACTACTTAAACCTAACTAACCTAAGGACATCACACACATCCATGCCCAAGGCAGGATTGGAACCTGCGACCGTAGCGGTCATGCGGTTCCAAACTGACGCGCTTAGAACCGCACGGCCACACCGGCCGGCGAAGTTATGTGACTGTAGTAGGATACAAGATGACTCACATGTTGTTGTTGTGGTCTTCAGTCCTGAGACTGGTTTGATGCAGCTCTCCATGCTACTCTATCCTGTGCAAGCTTCTTCATCTCCCAGTACCTACTGCAACCTACATCCTTCTGAATCTGCTTAGTGTATTCATCTCTTGGTCTCCCTCTACGATTTTTACCCTCCACGCTACTCTCTAATACTAAGTTGGTGATCCCTTGATACCTCAGAACATGTCCTACCAACCGATCGCTTCTTCTAGTCAAGTTGTGCCACAAACTCCTCTTCTCCCCAATTCTATTCAATACCTCCTCATTAGTTATGTGATCTACCCATCTAATCTTCAGCATTCTTTTGCAGCAACACATTTCGATAGCTTCTATTCTCTTCTTGTCCAAACTATTTATCGTCTATGTTTCACTTCTATACAGGGCTACACTCCATACAAATACTTTCAGAAACGACTTCCTGGCACTTAAATCTATACTCGATGTTAACAAATTTCTCTTCTTCAGAAACGCTTTCCTTGCCATTGCCTGTTTACGTTTTATATCCTCTCTACTTCGACCATCATCAGTTATTTTGCTCCCCAAATAGCAAAACTCCTTTACTACTTTAAGTGTCTGATTTCTTAATCTAATTCCCTCAGCATCACCCGACTTAATTCGACTACATTCCATTATCCTTGTTTTGATTTTGTTGATGTTCATCTTATATCCTCCTTTCAAGACACTGTCCATTCCGTTCAACTCCTCTTCCAAGTCCTTTGCTGTCTCTGACAGAACTACAATGTCATAGGTGAACCTCAAAGTTTTTATTTCTTGTCCATGTATTTTAATACCTATTCCGAATTTTTCTATTGTTTCCTTTACTGCTTGCTCAATATACAGAATGACTCACATAATATATCTAATTGGTGTGATGAACAGCAGATATCTCGAAATGTAAAAAAAATGTAATTTAACGCGAATGAATAGGAAAAACGAAGTCGTAATTGTCTAATATAGCATTAGTAATATGCTGCTTGCCACAGTGACGTCTTTTAAGCGTCTGCGCTTAACGTTGCAAAACAATATGAAGTGGAAGGAGCGTGTAAGGATCGTAGTGGGGAAGGCGAGTACTCGACTTCGGAAGAATCTAAGGAAAGTTTAGTTCATCTGTATAGGACACGAGTGCGACCTGTTCGTGAGTACTGCTCGGGTGATTGGGATCCGCAACAGGTTGGATTAAGGGAAGACATTAAAGCAGTTCAGTAGCGAGGTGCTGGATTTGTTACTGGTAGATTCGAACAACACGCAGGTATTACGGAGATGCTTCGGGAACTCATATGGGAATCCCTAGAAGGAAGGCCACGCTCTTTTCGTGGAACCCTATTGGAAGAATTTAGAGAACGGACATTTGAAGACGACTGCACAGCGATTCTACTGCCAGCAACATACATTTCGCGTAAGGACCAAATGAGGGTAAGATAGGAGAAATTAGAGGCCATACGGAGGCATACAGACAGTCTCTTTTTCCTTGCTCTATTTGCGAGCAGAAGAGGAAAGGAATAAACGGTAGTGGTACAGAGTATTCTCCGCCACATGCTTTACGGTGGCTTGCAGACTTTGCATGTAGATATAGAAGCGTTTCTGAAAAAGAAAAATTCGTCAACATCAAATATAAATTTTGTTCCGACGTAGTATCTAGCCCCGGCACGTCGGCGTGGAACGTTATCGCAGAGAAGGCTGTGAGACGACATCAGCCAATAGAATGCCGACTAGGACAACACCACGACAGGAGCGGCACCTATACGAAGAGAGTAGAAGCGCCGTTTCAGTTAGCCTCGGCCGCAGTGGTGGAGCCGCACTAGAAGACGAGCTGTGATAGGAACTCTATAGCAGTGACATTAAATTGTGTGATTTGCTTGCATGGAAATTGTATATATCGAAGGACATTGATTATTTGCATGTCGCCATTTGCTTGTGACCCATCTTTGCAGAAACACAAGTTAAGTATTGTCATTTTAACATATTGTAATAAACTCCATTAATAGTATTTGCTTGAATTGTTGTCTAGCTGTCAAAGAAAACAGCTTCCTAGGCACCCTATATTACACGAGGGAGGGAGGATCCTACAAACGTTAGATTTAGGAAGTGTTTTATGGCTGTATTTGTTTAGTCTCTTGTCTTGCGTGTGAGTGACTCGTAGACGGAATGCATTTTGAACATGATGTAAATAGAAGGTTCTGAAATGTGGTGCTACAGAAGATTGTGGGAAAATAAGTGGGTAGATATAATAATTGATGAGTATGTACTGAATGGGAATGAGGAAAACAGAAATTTGTGGCACTACTGGACTAAAAGAAGGGATCAGCTGAAACAACCCCTTAGAGAAATTATGAAAGACTGTGCTAGCAAACCTCTTACGTTATTTGATTTTCGAACAGCTGAGCAAAACTGAACGTACTCAGACACTACTCTTTTTATTTGTTCTTATCAACAGTAAACTGACACACAATTTTTTTTTAGTGCAACGCAATATGACTTTCAATAATCCCTACAAAAGAATGGCCCTGATTGACAATAACCTATACCTTACATGAATCACTTACCTCACAAAAATCTTCGTTACTCAAGCTACTGCAATACAGCGAGCGCCAATACTGACAGCTAAATAAAAGATTCTAACTACTGATAGGCATAATTAGCAAATGAAAGATTTTTATGGGGAACAAACAATGTATTTACCTTACTATTGTTCAAAAGTCATTATATATATATCAGGTCATGACATCCAGTCTTACAAATTTCCTTTTTCTGACGGACAAACGTCCAGACCGTCCGCACTGAAAACTCTGCCATCTCTCTCCCCACATCCACCACTGCTGGCGCCTCACCTCCAACTGTGCAACGCTACGCGCTGTTCACATCCAAGTGCCCAACACTACAATAGCAAATATTCCAACAATGCAAACCAGCCAGAGACTGCACACAGCACAGTCAGTGATTTTCATACACAGCGTTACGTGACGTTACCAACGTAAAAACCTAAACAGCCTACTTACACAGCTGATGCGACACACCTTGCGGCATCAGGGAATCCTAAGTTCGATAATCGAAGGGAATTTGTGTGAGTGTGAGGGTGGCGAACGCTCGGCGGGAGGGGGGGGGGGCAACGTTTAGAGGCAGTCAGAGGCTCGACTACATTAAACAGGTTCCAATGGATGCAGGTTGCAGTACATGTACAGACATGAAGCGGGACAGCTTTATCAGACCAATCGTTGGAGTGAAGCCACCACAACATTTTACTGACGATGGTTTATTAAATATTTAGGTCTTTACGTAGATTTTAAAGGGGTGGTGTGGAGCACGATGCAGGTGAGTGGGGAACAGGTGAAGTAAGCGGCAACGGAGGCGGGCGCCCCAGGGACTCCGCCAGCATCCGGCGCCTGACGTCAGACAGCTGCGGCAGCCCCGCCTAACAAACAGCCGGCGACGCGCCCCTGTCGCAGACTGCCCGCCCTTCGGCAGCGCTTCGTGGGGTCGGGTTTCGCAGGCAAACAGTCTGACACAGGCACCCTAAAATACTCTCTCACCTCCCGGCAATACTGTAAAGCAGACACGGGCAGTCTTTATTGACCTGCGGGCTTGATTCGCAACTTACTTAAGCTCGTGGGCCGTCTCGTCACGTGACGCTTCAGCAGCGCCCCTAGCGCCTGAAGTGAATACTAAAACAGCCATGACGTTAATGTTTATGGGGTAAGGTGCCGATATGAACGGCACTGCTCCCCCTACATGCCACACCGACAAGTTTTGCCTCATGACATGCATTTTTAAGAGTACATTTCTTTTATGTTCACCCCATCTTCAGGTGTTCACATTTATCTACGCGTCGTGAGCATTGTTTCTTTACATACGGCTGCCTTAAAAATGCAGACTGCTGCAACTCCATTAGTAAATAATCAATGTTCACATATCTATATGGGGTGCATCAACTACTGAAACCTCACCTTGGAAAAATAAACACCTATACAAGCAACTGGTTGGAGATAATTTTTCTTCTTCTTACTCTGATTTTACGGCCTCATTGGACCACTTCAGTCAATCATTTTCTGGTCATCATCTTCAGTAAGTTTTATTTCCAAATTGCCCATTATTTCTTCATCCGTTCCGATCTTTTATTACATTCCTCATCTCTTAATACTCTTTTTATTGTATCTCATTTGTGTATTTTTGGTTGGACCTTTTCTTTTATATTTTTGACTTTCTTTAAATTTTCTGTTTTCTTTCGCAAATTGTTCAGGGTCAATTCTATCTCTTTCGTATCCTAACTGATTTCCTGCATCCATCCTAGTTGTTTCGTGTTCCTGTAATTTTTCTTCGTAATCTTGTTTCTGGTTTCTTCATAATGTGTTTTAAAAGGAGGTCCTTTCTTCTGTATGATGTCTGTAATGGCCTCCAGTTCACTGTACATCATTTCTTTTGGCGCTATCCGTCATTGAGCATCTTCTTCACACATGTTACAAACTACCTTTAATTTCAGCAACTGCTACATTCTATTACGCACACTGGCCAATAATTATTTACTATTGTTAATAAAAGAAACAATTTAAAAACAATGTGCTGTAATGAGTTAAGCAATTCTAGTCGACAGTCAATTAGGAGTAACTTCCAGATTTTTGTCCACAGTCATGTCATTCGAGTGTTTGACATATAATATGTTAACACTCACAAACACTCTTAACAAGCATTCTTAAAATACTTGTCCAAGAGTACTTTTGACGACTCACGACATAGGCATTCTGTAACACTAAATAAATATAGCCTTCATTCCTTTTTTCGCTTTAAAAAGTTTGAAAGTCTAAAACGTTTCAAATTGGCATGTATCATCTGTATTTTACAGAAACCAAAAGGAAAAATGCGAACTTTCAGCGGTCTGTGCACTGTGCTACTTTTATAGACAAATATATTTATAATTTAATTTTCGTAATAATGGGTAAACAAGTGGATCAAGTTGATTGGTACTATATGGTTGCTGTATAGTTTGACTGGTCCGTGTCTGCTATCGCATCTGTGAAAAATTTGTTGTACGTATAACAGATTTCTTGTTTTAACGCATCTGACGTATTACTTTAACACAAAGATCGTTTAGTTCTGAATAGAATGCTCATACGTATTTGTGAATTTAAAGAGAAGAGGTAATAGTATTCGGAAATAATCACAGATCGTTATTTGCTGATGTAAAGTGGATTAAGAGAAACTGTCGTCGTAAAAATACTTTCTCAAACCTACTGAAGTTTATTTAATGGTGTTAAGAATTTTACATGCTTTTGAAGTATGTCGCACTGCGCGAATTATATGTCTCAGACTTGCACCGATATATTATCGAAAATCTATTCAGAGTAGTTCAGATTAAAATTAATACAGGAACGGATATTAAAAATAAAACCTTCCACTCATGGGAATCACGTGAATATATGAGCGAAAACTAACTTTTATTAGTCAGAATTCTGGTCATCGAAAATTACGCTCTTTCGTTCTTTAAAATTATCACTATATCAGAATTAAGCGCCACGCCAAATCAGCGATTTAATTTACTACCTACACTGGCTTTCTTTTATTTTGCTTTTGTGACAATAAATCTGATTTCCCTTGCTTTTCTGTCTTTTGCGAATCCAGTTATTTTCTAACATTAATGAATTAAACAGAATATATGAATCTGTCATTTTCAATCAATCTCTTTTGATAATATATATCTTTCTCTTTCAAATTAGAAAGTTGTAGTAGAATCAAAATCGTTGCGTCAACTTTGTCACAATTACGACTACCTAGTGTATATTGAATATCTTTCTTTCTTAAAAGATCTTTTGATATTATTATTTCTCATCAGTAAAATAGGTCGTTGAAGGGCAATTTATTTTCATTCAAAGTTCTGGAACCAAATTTTCGTTTAAGCACCAAGGCGTTATTATATGTCTTTTATTCCTGACTCAGTAAAGCCAATTCGTCGTAAGTGTACGTTGCTAGCAAAAAGTTAAGACCCCACTGACGGACAGAAATTATCAACAAAAAGGACAAGCAAAAAACGTCTGTGATACCATCACTTTGGTCCATACAGGTAAACAATCAGAAAAAAATTAAAACCTTGTCAGGTGTTAGCAGCACGCATTCCACTAAATATCCCTAATTTAAATGGTCACTCGACACTGTTAATCACAAGTAATAACTTTACTGTGAGGAACCTTCTGCAATGGCTCCTATGAAAGTCGTGCTCTCTCTTTGCCTGGATCAGGACAGATCTTCACGACCTCACGGGCAAATCGTCACTGTAGGAACAATATTATCTTCCGCTTTCAAATTCTATGGTCTTTCACCTTAAACAATGCTCCTGTGTCATTACCTCGCTCAAGACCCAAAACCTTGCAGTGCACAAACACTAAACAGTAACAACTCCGTTCTCTAAGAGTGTGCCACACTACAACAAAATAGCCACAGTTCAAAAACCTCTGAGGCTGCTACTAGAACCACTAGAAGAGTACGGAGTCTAGTCTGATAGCATAAATCAAAAACAAAGATCTATAATCATTAACTCTTGTTCTTTACAGGCCATTAACAAAGTTCAATACCAATCAATAACTACGCTCGTCCGACGAACACTAACTCTCAGCCGAAGATCTCCTTTGTCACATAAACTGTTAGGCAATTCCTGACATGTTAAGCATGAAACTAGCAAACTACATACTCCAAAATTTATCTTGACAAGATACGCGAAGCAGCATGTTTGTTGGTAATCTCTTCCAATTACGACTTACCACACATAACAGCTCGCTCCCGACAACAATCGTACCCAAGACTACTTCGCGACGTGAATCGACTTGTGGTTCGGTTAAAGCGGCACTGTCTACCTAGACCATATGAAAAAATATGGGAGCCATTACTTTTGGCAAACGTACAGCGCTGCTATTCCTTTTACCAATTTAAATACGAGTATTGTTGACCATATGAAAAAGTATGGGAACCATTACTTTTGGCAAACGTACAGAGCTGCTATTCCTTTTACCAATTTAAATACGAGTATTGTTGAAAGTAGTCTGCTGCACCCTCAGCGACCACCTACGACGGTAGGCTGTAACCTCTCTGGACTGTGGGGTGACAGGCTGTAGTGCACCTCAGCACCTCTAGAACGTGCAGGTACTGCATCTCGACATTAAGAAATCTATATAAAAGCTACAAAGCATACGTTAGAAAACTTTTATAAACATTGGTTTGTACATTTCCGAGGATATTAACCTATTTCCGGACGCAAATTTCAATAAGTAAAGGGGATACTTGAAAAAGAAAGGAAAAGTGCGTTTACAACTTGACACATAGCATTTGCATCACGAGCTCCAAGTACTAGGAAATATCTGATAATGCGTCGCAGGCGGAGCACAACATGAGTGCTACTGTTCCTATGCTAATGTTTTGCGACAGCATACAGAGAGACTACAGTAAACTACCGAATTCTGTACATCCTTATTTGGTTGGATATCATTCATTCCTGAATAATAATTCTTTTTGTTCTTCTAGTGTCTATCAGTTTCGAATTCTGACGACCATCATAGCTACATCACTTCTGCTTATTGCAAAACATTCCTCACCCGTGTGTGAAGTCCATGTCCCTAAGTTCCCGAACCGACATGATGTTCTTCTTCCTCGTTCTCTTTTACCAGACATCTTCCCTTGAAAAATGTCCTCCAGCAGTTTATAACCGTAACCATTATACTTTACATGGCAGAGATAAAGTAGCGTCTTCCATTTTACTTTTTCCTTTTTTTCGTTTTTTGGCGCTTTTAGCAGTTTTATCTGTCCATGGAATTCTCAGCACTCTCCTGTACACCAATATTTGAAATGCGTCAAGTCGTTTACTCTTCGTCTCCCTCGACAACAAGGAGTCAACTTAGAAATCTTAATTTTGTTTGGATTGAGAGGTGATGGCTTTTGAGCACATTAGCCGTTTTACAATACGCGGCTCTGGCTTTCTAACTGCGGCCTTCAGTTTTTTTTTCCTAATTATCCCACTGGTTACTGTAGTTAATTCACAAATAAGTGTTTTTCTTTATCTGTTCAGTAAAATTTCCGTTAACTTTTACATGACTATTAATTCGATTTTACCTTTTTTCATATCTAGGGAATTCGCTAACGACTTTCGTTGTTTCGGAGTACAAGATGTCGAAGACTATTTAAGCTGTCAGCGAATATTACAGTATCTTCAATGTCGCGGATATTTTTCAGCATCTCTCCATTCAAGACGACATCAGCTTCGAAATTTTCAAGGGCTGCTTTGCAGATATATCCGAATTAAGATTAAATATCTGTGGCGACAAAGTAAGGCCGTGTCTCACTCCTCAGCACATCTTTAATGTGTCACATTTCTCATTTTCTTCTCTCCCAACAGCATTTTGATTCGGCTACGATACAATAGAGTAACTGGAGCAAACTGTAGCGACTTTCGACAGATGTGTGTATATGACATACTTTAATACGGCACAGCAAAGAAGTGGTGCGTCTGTGTTAATCGATTGAATGGAATCGGTGCAGTAAGATGGCGTGAAGAGGTGGCGTGACTAAATATCAGAAGGGAGCTACCGCTTTTGTACTTGCCTGTGGCTACAACGTGAATGATGTGACTTGATTTGTTAGTATATCAACTCGAATTGCCCAACAAGTCTAGAAGGAATAGTGTGCCATTTGCAGCCACGTAACACGGCATTAAGAGTAGATCCTAATCAACAGGGATTGTAGACATGAGGTATGTCTTAACAGCGACAGACAGTTTCAAACCGAGGAAGAATTTCTGTAGTGAAGGCAAGTTCATCTCAGCCAGTTTTCGAGCGAACATTGACAAGGAGAGATCCCCAATGTAGAATCGACTTTCTGAAACCGTCTATATGGCCCAGATATCACACACTGGAGCCGTTCATACTGGTGGGCCCTCGTTTGCGAGTAACTGACGAAACTAATTTCAGAATCTTGTGTAACACTCAATAGTATTAAAAATGTTGCTTTATATAGTCTGCTTTCTCTGTATAACGGACAGAATAGTAACTTCACACGCAAGAGATTGTGGGTTTGGATCTCCTCAGGTGCAGTAAAATTTTGTTTTTAAATCTTTATCTAAATGAATTTGGCCACTATTTGTATTCAGTTCATTGGTTTAAATGTAATTTTTTATTTACATTCCTTTGTCACATAGACGGCCGCGGTGGTCTCGCGGTTCTAGGCGCGCAGTCCGGAACCGTGCGACTGCTACGGTCGCAGGTTCGAATCCTGCCTCGGGCATGGATGTGTGTGATGTCCTTAGGTTAGTTAGGTTTAAGTAGTTCTAAGTTCTAGGGGCCTGATGACCTCAGCAGTTAACTCGCATAGTGCTCAGAGCCATTTGAACCATTTGAACCTTTGTCACATAATTTTAATCATAACATCAACTTCTTCGTTTCCTCTCATTTTCCTTCCTATCATTATTTTACCACTTGAAATATTTGTTCACGTGTCTTCAATTATTTTTATGTATTAATTTCCATTTAATTTCTTTCTTTTATCACCCTGTTTTTTCGTCCATGTTATTACGTCCATTATATCTGTTACTCATTTTGCTTAAATCTTATTTTACTTATAAACTCTTCTTTCATTTAAATTTTCATCTACGTTATTTTGTCCGTAATTCAATAGGAATTTAGGTTATGTTTCAAATGTTCGTATGACGATTACGGTGCAAAAAAAAATTGCATATCTGGTAACGAAAAATACATTTTTCACGCCATTGCACTAATTGAAGTTTTCAAATAATTGCCTATTATAATAGATAAATACAATGAAATACATATTCACGAAAATTCCGATTGGAAAAATAATAATATACATAAAAAATGACACAAATGTTAAGGTTCATTCAGTGGTTAAATGAAGTCACAAAAGAATTGAAATAAAAAATTACATTTAACCAATAAATTGAACAAGAATAATGATCAAAGTCTTTCGATGAAGATTTAAACACACAAAAATTTACTGCCCCTTAGGAGATTCGAAACCACAACCTCAGCTTGGGAAGTCACTATCTCATCCACTGCACCACCCAACCACTGTATGTAACATGACTTCTTTAACATTACTGAGCATCAGGGAAAAATCCGATTTTTTTTTCGTCAATCATTCGCAAACGAGGCACCACCAGCGTTAATGGTTGCAGGGTGCCATACCTGGGATCTTAACTAATATTGCAGTATATTTCGTTTCAAAAGTCGATCGCACCTTTGGGGACTTCTCTTGTCAGACAGGAACTGCATACAATGGACTTCTGGTTGGTTGGTTGGTTGGTTGGTTGATTTGAGGGAGGAGACCAAACAGCGCGATCATCCGTCCCATCGGATTAGGGATAATGGGAAGGAAGTCGGCAGTGCACTTTCAAAGGAACCACCCCAAAATTTTCCTGAAGCGTGCTAACCAGTGCACGGACCTTTGGTGTCGGGTTTCTCGTAAAATATCGTTGGTCCCAATGGCGCATAAAGCTGCACGTCAACATACAAACTGGACAGTAGCTGATTGAAAGTGTCTGGCGCCGTGGCTTACGAGTAGGCAAAATAAACAAGAGTCTATGTTAGGAGGAAAGCGTGACTATTATGTTTCTGAAAGGCGTACTTGTGAGGCCAAAAACTTGGAAACGCCAAGAAGACAATACATTACTGTACCTAACCCGGTATAGACAAACCGTTGTCGTCGGAACTGATAAAACAGGTCTGTATGGTTTTCAATAAAATCTTATACCGTACTTCGTGCGAATAGTGGCGACTTCATGAAATGTGATGGAGGGAGATACCGACCACGCAACTTTTGCTCCAAACCAGATCACAAATTTTCAATAATACAGAGATCTAGTGAACGTGGTGGCCAGGTATCATGCGGCAATTCATGCTCGTGGTCACAAAACCATTCCCGGACAATGCCAGGCTGTGTGAACAGGAGCGATGTCGCATTGGAACACAGCGCACCATTGTATCACAGGATGGACGGGATCAGCCACAATTTTTGCATAATTTTTGGCAGTAATGCGACATTGCAGAGTAACCACGGAATACCACGATATGGCTTGCAAACCATCACCGAGCCTCTATCACGTTTCACTCTTGGTACTTGGTACGTAAATTCGACCAGAATTTGGAAAGAGTGTGAAAGAAGACTCATCCGATCAAATGACGTTCTTCCATTCCACCATAGTCCATGTTTTATGGTTTCCGCACCACATTTGCTTCACTAAATATAAATGTCGTGTGACTAGGGCCCCGCGTATGGTAGACCGTTCGCCTGGTGCAAGTCTTTCGATTTGACGCCACTTCGGCGACTTCCGAGACGATGGGGATGAAATGATGGTGATTAGGACAACACAAGACCCAGTCTGAGCGGTGAAAATGTCCGACCCAGCCGCCAATCGAACCCGGGCCCTTAGGATTGACATTCTGTCGCGCTGACCACTCAGCTACAGGGGGCGGACATTTGCATTACTAAAGAGTGATTTTGGAATTTCAACTCTACCTGCAATTACCTGCTTATGGAGCTCCCATCATGTTGTTCACATGTGCGATGTCCAGTTCTTCATTGACTTTTGGAACTGTCGCCCTCCTATTTCTCTTCACAAACTTCCGCGATCACGATCCGTCGCGAGCATTGAACCTACACTTTCGTCCGCGTTATGACAGCAGGGGACGTTTCTCCGCTTTCCCTGTATGGGTATAAAACTTCGATATGGTGCATCTTGAAACTTCAGACAAATCCGCTACAATGGTTACGGAAACACCGACATACGAGCACGAACCATTTTCCCACTTTCGTATTCATTTAGCTCCGACATAACGCACTTCTACTACATAGACACTTTTATGGTCACGATTGACATTTACAACGTATTGAGGACATTGGACAGATGTCGTTCATTGTCAAATATAGCAGCGTAACCTGCAGTCTTCGCCAGCATCTATATTTATTTTCCAGTGAGCATTTCTCGCGGTCTTTCCATATTTTTTCCAACACCTGTTCATTGCGGTTCGCTTTTGAAGTACATAGAACTATAATGGAAGTCATAAAGATTAAAAACCGTTGATATTTGAGTATCAACATGGACTGATCTCGTGACGCCTGTGGGCTCAGGATGACACGTCGGCTGGTCGGTACCGTTGGGCCTTCCAAGGCCTGTTTGGAAGGAGTTAAGTACAGTCATAATCTTTGAATTATCATCGACAGTGCGCGTCTAGTCTTGTAGGTTGTCTGAAAATTTTATTAAGTATAGTGCCAACGGCCTTATCGCAGTGGTAACACCGGTTCCCGTCAGATCACCGAAGTTAAGTTCTATTCGTCTGGGCTAGCACTTGGATGGGTGACCACCCGGTTTGCTGAGCGCTGCTGGCAAGCAGGATGCACTCAGCCCTTGAGAGGCAAACTGAGGAGCTACTTGATTGTCACTGATCCGGTCTCGTAAACTGACATACAGCCGGAAGAGCCGTGTGCTGACCACGTACCCCTCCATATCCGCATCTAGTGACGCCTGTGGGCTCAGGATGACACGTCGGCTGATCGGTACCGTTGGGCTTTCCAAGGCCTGTTTGGACGGACTTAAGTACAGTCATAATCTTTGAATTATCATCGCCAAAAAATAAAACAGTGGCCATAAAAACTGTTGTCGGTGTCAGCTCCGCAAGCCGTGACATAGTCTCCTCTACATTTACACCTTTCAATGCGACTGATTTTATTCCAACTATGGATGACTTCCCGGAGACCTCAGGTAGAAGTTAGCATTTACGCTGTTCAGGAAAAGTTGCATTTCGAAATTCATCTCGTCATTATACTGGCAATGTATGCTACTCATTGAGGAAGAAAAGATTGGGTGCCAAGAGAGGAAAATACACGGTTTGAGACAAAATTTCGTAGCCCAAACAAAAGAAAAGTGTTTGGATAAAATGGTTTCGGTTGACTTTCCACGTCAAATTCTGATAAAATGCGAAGCTTTCGACGATTACCTCCATCGTCGCTGTCAGGGACTAAATAGAACTGCCGTGAGACGTTCGGATGTCTCTGTATTCGTCTCTTGGAACCACCACTGATTTTCAGCATCGCTTTAGTGATTTATGAAAATTGGCGGTGATTATGTATCTGAATGAATGTGTGCATATATGTTTACTGTCTACCATCTGTTATAGCCTAAATTTTCTGTTGAATGTGGATACAAGTCTCTCATCTGACTCGTCGTGTAATGTGTACCTAACTGATGAATGAGATGATGGAGCTAACTGGAAGCCTTCCGATACAGGTTTTCAGACTTCGTTTGTTTTCAGACTTCGTGATCCTAACAGATCCCTAAAGGACTGAAGCGCCAAAGAAACTGGCATAGGCATGCATATTTAAATACAGAGATATGTAAACGGGCAGAATACTGCACTGCGGTCCGCGACGCCTATATAAGACGACAAATGCCTAATGCAGTTCTTAGATCGGTTACTGCTACTACAATGGCAGTTTATCAAGATTTAAGTGAGTTTAAATGTGGTGTTATAGTCGGCACACCAGCGATGAGAGACAGCATCTCCGAGTTAGTGAAGAAATGGGGATTTTCACGTACGGCCGTATCAATAGTGTACAGATGGGTATCAGGAATCCGGTAAAACATCGTATCTCCGACGTCACTGCGGCCAGGAAAAGATCATGCAAGAACGGAATAACAACGGCTGATAGAATCGTTCAACGTGACAGAAGAGCAACCCTTCCGCAAACTCCTGCAGATTTGAGTGCTGGGCCATCAACAAGTGTCAGCTGCGAACCATTCAACGAAACGTCATCGATATGGGCATCCGCAGCCGATGGCCCTCTCGTGTACCCTTGATGACTGCGCTACACAAAGCTTTACACCTCACCTGGGCGCGTCAATGCCGACATTGCACTGTTGATGACTAGTAACATGTTGCCTGGTCGGTCGAGTCTCGTTTCAAATTGTACGAGCGGATGGCCATGTAAGGGTATGGAGACAATATCATGAAACATGGAGGCAGTACTGACCTGCTTCATTAAACTGTATGCCAATGAGCATAGTAGGTGGCAGGTTGAGATGGATAGAGAAGGGATGGACAGAGTGAGTGGGGGGAAGAAATGGACAGAGAGAGAGGAAAAGGGGGTGATACTTCAGGCAGGTACTGGGTGTAGGGGAAGGGGTAGTGGGCAGAGGAAAAGAAAGAAGAGGAGTGGAGATGGGAAGACAGAGGGGAAGGAGGATTTTGTCAGCGAGAGAGGCTGGGGAAAATGGAAGAATAGAGGAGGAGGACGAGATGAAGAGACAGAGAGAATGCGGAGCAAGAGATAGACAGATGGAGGTGGGAGTATGAGGTAGACGGAGGAAGAGGTTAAATCAGAGGGGGGGAGGAGTAGATATGTTCAATATAAATGAATGAATGTGCAGACAAAGCTGTGGTGAAAAGGCTAATAAACAAACATATACTATCGCATACTCTATGGTATTTCATATTTTTAATATATTTTATGCAAGATACATAATCCCCTTGGAGGACCCGTAAGTTTGACTGTTTTCTTTTTTCCTTATGTTTTCGTGTTGGTGTCATAAGTTGCTCAAACCTTGAAGCCCGAATCACCGCCAAGCTAATGATTTCATCAGTTTATACGTGCGGAGTTCCGTTCTTAATTGATCGCAGTGGAATCATGTCTTTAACCTTAAACGATCTCTTAGCGGCTGTGGGACCAGCGCAAAGAAAATGATGGTTAAAGAGAGCTCTCAACTCATTTCCAAGCTCGCTTTTTGCGTCATTCGTCTCAGTCTCACACGTCCGCCGCGGGGCGAGTGACAAAAGAACGCCGCAGAGTTTTGCCCGCACCTCTACTAGGCGGGCGGACACGCGCTGTGGCTCTTCGGCGTAATTAAAAAAGTTGCACTTTATCAGCGAGCCGCGCCGGCCCGGCTCTGGCGCTAGCGCAGCGCCACCTGCGGGCCGCGCTGCCGCTAGACTGGCGCCGACACGGCTCGGCGTCGCGTCCCTCTATTTCCGGCGCCGGGCCTCGCCTTATCGGCGGCTCTTCCATTTCCCGCTGCTACACCGCCACCCCCCGCCGGCCCCGCCGCCCCCGCCGCCCCCGGAGCCTGTTGCGCGTAACACCGCCACCCGCCTCTATGTCTGTCAGCACCACCCCCTGTCAGCGCCCTGACAAACCTGCCCTCTACACTGGGCCCTATCTCTTTAGTTGCCTCTCCGCAGCTGTGCTCGCACGTTTTTTGTTGAAGACTCGAGCGAATGCTGCTGCTGGACTCTTGTTTTATAACTCGGTATTTCATGGCCTTCCCTGATTTTCACTCCTCCCTGGCGACATCATATTTCTGGACGTTACAAACTTTTATTGGGCTTCATTACGAATTATGTCTTGACAATGTGGTACTAGCTGTATTTTGTCTCGACCAAATACCAATGAAATGAAATAAAAAGTTAAGCTACACCAGAAGTAACTACACTACTGGCCATTAAAATTGCTACACAAAGAAGAAATGCAGATGATAAACGGTTATTCATTGGACAAATATATTATACTAGAACTGACATGTGATTACATTTTCACGCAGTTTGGGTGCATAAATCCTGAAAAATCAGTACCTAGAACAACCACCTCTGGCTGTAATAACGGCCTTGGGAAGCCTGGGCATTGAATCAAACAGAGCTTGGATGGCGTGTTCAGGTACAGCTGCCCATGCAGCTTGATCACGATACCACAGTTCATCAAGAGTAGTCACTGGCGTATTGTGACGAGCCAGTTGCTCGGCCACCATTGACCAGACGTTTTCACTTGGTGAGAGATCTGGAGAACGTGCTGGCCAGGGCAGCAGTCGAACATTTTCTGTATCCAGAAAGGCCTGTACAGGACCTGCAACATGTGGTCATGCTATATCCTGCTGAAATGTAGGGTTTCGCAGGGATAGAATGATGGGTAGAGCCACGGGTCGTAACACATCTGAAATGTAACGTCCCCTGTTCAAAGTGCCGTCAATGCGAACAAGAGGTGACCGAGACGTGTAACCACTGGCACCCCATACCATCACGCCGGGTGATACGCCAGTATGGCGATGACGAATACACGCTTCCAATGTGCGTTCACCGCGATGTCGCCAAACACGGATGCGACCATCATGATGCTGTAAACAGAACCTGGATTCATCGGAAAAAATTACGTTTTTCCATTCGTGCACCCAAGTTCGTCGTTGAGTACACCATCGCAGGCGCTCCTGTCTGTGATGCAGCGTCAAGGGTAACCACAGCCACGGTCTCCGAGCTGCTGCAAACGTCATCGAACTGTTGGTGCAGATGATTGTTGCCTTCAAACGTCCCCAACTGTTGACTCAGGGACCGACATGTGGCTGCACGATCCATTACAGCCATGTGGATAAGATGTCTGTCATCTTGACTGCTTGTGATACGAGGCCGTTGGGATCCATCATGGCATTCCGTATGAACCTCCTGAACCCACCGATTCCATTTTCTGCTAACAGTCATTGGATCTCAACCAATGCGAGTTGCAACGGCACGATACAATAAACCGCAATTGCGATAGGCTACAATCCGGAAACGTGATGGTACGCATTTCTCCTCATTACACGAACATCACAACAACGTTTCACCAGGCAACGCCGGTCAACTGCTATTTGTGTATGAGAAATCGGTTGGAAACTTTCCTCATGTCAGTACGTTGTAGCTGTCGCCGCCAGCGCCAACCTTAAGTGAATGCTGTGAAAAGCTATTCATTTGCATATCACAGCATCTTCTTCCTGTCGGTTAAATTTCGCGTCTGTAGCACGTCATCTTCATGGTGTAGCAAATTTAATGGCCAGTAGTGTAGTAGTTAGCGATTTTCCTTGCGTGTCAAGAATGAATTTTCGCGCTTAAACGGAGTGTGCGCTTATTAGAAACTTTCGGGCAGATTAAAACATGAGTGCTGGACCGGGACGTCAACCTATAATATTTGTCTTTCTCGGGCAAAGACCCTACCAACTAAGTTATATACACAACTACAACGTTCTACAAATACTAATGAAAGCTTAGGCATCATCAACATATCCTTCAAATTATTTACAGTAAGGAAAGAATTAGAAAACAAATAGAAGTGAAAATACTAGTATAAATTTTGTATCCACAAGATTATATATTTTCAGCACCACAAATTGAGTTTAATTTGCAAAATATATCCTGTCCAAAACTTAAGGACGAAAGTCACTGCCAAGCAACAGAGCGCGATCAAACTTCGACCCTCGTAGAACGTACTAATACAGTATGGTACAGTACAGTACATCACAGTAAAGTACAGTACAGAAGGTAACTGAGAGAGTTACGTAATGAGACATCTACATCTACGTCTACGTGATTACTCTGCTATTCACAAGAAAGTGCCTGGCAGAGGGTTCAATGAACCACCTGTCTCTCTACCGTTCCACTCTCGAAGGGCACGCGGGAAGAACGAGCAGTTAATTTTTTCTGTGCGAGCCCTGATTTCTCTTATTTTATCGCGACGTTCATTTCTCCCTATGTAGGTGGGTGCCAACAGAATGTTTCCGCAATCGGAGGAGAAAACTGGTGATTGAAATGTCATGAGAAGATCCCGTCACAACGAGAAACGCCTTTGTTTTAATGATTGCCACTCCAATTCACGTATCATCTCTGTGACACTATCTCCCCTATTTCGCGATAATACAAAACGAGCTGCCCTTCTTTGTACTTTTTCTATGTCATCCGTCAGTCCCACCTGATGCAGATCCCATACCGCACAACAATACTCCAGAATAGGGCGGACAAGCGTGGTGTAAGCAGTCTCTTTAGTAGACCTGTTGCACCTTCCAAGTGTTCTGCCAGTGTATCGCAGTCTTTGGTTTGCTCTACCCACAATATTACCTATGTGATCGTTCCAATTTAGGTTATTTGTAATTGTAATCCCTAAGTATTTAATTGAATTTACAGCCTTCAGATTTGTGTGACTCATCGCGTAATCGAAATTTAGCTGATTTCTTTTAGTACTCATGTGACTAACTTCACACTTTGCCTTGTTCAGGGTCAATTGACACTTTTCGCACTATACACATATCTTATCTAAATCATTTTGCAAGTCCTTTTGATCATCTGATGACTTTACAAGACGGTAAATGACAGAATCGTCTGCAAAGAATCTAAGACGACTACTCAAATTGTCTCCTATGTCGTTAACATAGATCAGGTTCAATAGAGGACGTATAACACTTCCTTGGGGATCACCGGATATTATTTCTGTTTTGCTCGATGACTTTCCGTCTATTACTACGAACTGTGACCTTTCTGACAGAAAATCACGAATCCGGTCGCACAACTGAGGCGATACTCCGTAAGCACAGAATGAAACTTTTATTCGAAGATAATAATTACTCTGAGGCCACCACGAGTTTTGATGGTCCTCTGGATATCTCAAAAGGCATACATGGTCCTTAACAGTGCGTGTGATCACCACTAACGGCAATGCATGCTTTGTAATGTGCTCTCATGCAGGCTACAATATTACACTGAACAGCCAAAGACACTGGTACACCTGCCTAACATCGTGTAGGCCGACGCGAAAACGCAGAACTTCCGCAACACGGTGTGGCATGGACTCGACTAATGTCTGACGTAGTGCTGGAGGGAACTGACATCATGAATCCTGCAGGGCTGTCCATAAATCAGTAAGTGTACGAGGTGGTAGAGATCTCTCTGAAAAGCCCGTTGCAAGGCATCCCAGATACGTTCAATAATGTTCATGTCTGGGGAGTTTGGTGACCAGCAGAAGGGTTTAAACTCAGAAGAGTGTTACTGAAGCTACTCTATAGGAATTGTGAATGTGTGGGGTGTCGCATTGTCCTGCTACAATTGCCCAAGTCCGTGAGAATGCACAATGGACGTGAATGGATGCAGGTGATCAGACAGGATGCTTACGTACGTGTCACCTGTCAGAGTCGTATCTAGACGTATCAGTGGTCCCATATCACTTCGAGTGCAAGCGCCCCACACCATTACAGAGCCTCCACCAGCTGACATGAAGGGTCCATGGATTCATTAGGTTGTCTCCACACCCGTACAAGCCCATCTGATCGATACAATTTGAAACAGATTCGTCCGACAAGGCAACATGTTTCCAGTCATCAACAATCCAGTGCTAGAGTTGACTGGCCCAGGCGAGGTGTAGAGCTATGTGTCGTGCAGTCATCAAGGGTTCACAAGTGGGCCTTCGTCTCTGAAAGCCGATATTGATCCTGTTACGTTGAATGGTTCGCGGCTGACACTTGTTGATGGCGGAGCATTGAAATCTGCTGTAATTTGCGGAAGATTATCAGTTCTGTCACGTTGAACGATTCTCTTCAGTTGTCGATGGTCCCGTTCTTGCAGGGTCCTTTGCCTGCCGCAGCGATGTCGGAGATTTTATGTTTCGCCGAATTCCTGATATTCACAGTACACTTGTGAAACGGTCGTACTGGAAAATCCCTACTTCATTTCTACCTCGGAGTTGCTGTGTTCCACGGTTCATGCGCCGACTATAACACCACGTTCAAGCCCACTTCAATCTTGATAAACTGCCATTGTAGCAGCAGTTACCTAAAAACTGCGCCAGATATTTGTTGTCTTATACAGGCGTCGCCGGCCGCAGCACCGTACTCTGACTGTTTACATATCTTTGTATTTGAATACGCACGCTTATACAAGTATCTTTGTCGCTTCAGTCCGTTAGGGATCTGTTAGGATCACCATCCATCTCCACATTCATAAAAACGAAGTCTGAAAACCTGTATCGGAAGGCTTCCAGTTAGCTCCATCATCTCATTCGTCAGTTAGGTACACTTTACACGACGATTCAAATGAGAGACTTGTATCCACACTCAACAGAGAATTTAGGCTATAACAGATTGTAGACAGTAAACATATATGCACACATTCATTCAGATACCTAAGCACCGTAATTTAAGTAGGGGCAACGGGCAAGCCAGTCCATTCGCCTCACGATACAAGAACTCCTGTGTTTGCTCTTTTAGATACGGCCGCACATTTCCATCCGTAAAAATGATATGAGAACCGAAGCATCATTGAAAAGATATTACTAAAGGAGTACACTGACATAATTACGCCGGCCAGGGTGGCCGAGTGGTTCTAGGCGCTACAGCCTGGAACCGCGCGACCTGCCTCGGGCATGGATGTGTGGGATGTCCTTAGGTTAGTTAGGTTTAAGTAGTTCTAAGTTCTAGGGGACTGATGACCTCAGAAGTTAAGTCCCATAGCGCTCAGAGCCATTTGAACCATTCAGCCATAATTGTGTGAGTGTACCACCTTCAAATATCTGGAGGTCTGTATGCGCATGCCATATTATGCCTCTCACACCATGTCTAGTGGATCACCAAACTGTCATGTTCGCCAGTATTTCTGGATTGGTTATACGCTCTCACTTCTCGCCATATAAGGGTACGTCCAGCACTGTCGAACATGGTCGTTTCGGTAGTCCAGTGTTCCAAGTCTTTCACAACGTTACACTCACCTGTCAACGTGATCGTTCCACTGTACACTTTCTTCATGTGCATCCTTTCAGGGGTTCCTTAACACCCAGTTTCATTTTTATGAATAAAAATGCACAACCGCAACCAACAGAACAGTGGAGGAGCTCACTTGGATCGGCGAATGGACTGGCTTCCCCCTTCCCGACTTAAAACCGATCGAGTACGTGAGGGATGCGCTGGGAAGACGTATTACAAGGTACCCGCATGCACCAATGACCGTCCAACAGTTGTCAACCGCGCTGGTGAAGGAGTGTAACGTTCTATTACAACAACTCCCTGCCAACCCATGGGGGCTCGTTTATTAGCATGTGCTGCGGTCCGTAGTGAAAACACGCTATTAAGAACCATGTCCCGCACTCTGTAATGTCCAGGGCAACTGCATGAATAGTGGTAACTTCAGTGCAATAAAACGGCCATATGTGTTCGTCTCATTGAGTATTTCTTTCACTTATCTTCTGTGCTATACTGTAGCAGTTCTTTCTATGTGTGATCCAAGTTCCTTCGAGCTATGTTACTTGGTAGTGACACATCAAGTGAAAGATACTTTCGTAATTTACTCTTGTACACCAGCGGATTTTCTGTGGTTTGTTGATATTTTATATCAACTAGTTTTAGATGTAAACTTAATAAATTGAACTGCAGAATTTCAATTGTCAGAAAGTATGTTATTTTCAAAAACAAACAATACTTTCTCAGTGGAAGTCTCATACGTAGTCTCAAAAGAGTGCGCCTTTTTTAGTCTACTTTATTTGTAATTTTATACGATTTTCTGACTGTCATTCTCCATTAGGTTACTTTGCTGTTGATTTGAAATCGTGAAATCGGACTCATCATTATTTACACTTACTAATTTGTCGATATTGTCTAATTCACATTGCCGGTTTCTGCAAATTTATTTTCATCCTCAGATGTGATAATCAGTCCACAAACTATATGCTCATGACACATAAACCCAAATTACAACCATTCTGAACATCATGAAATGGTAAAAAGTACAACTTTAAAATATATGTCATGTTGTCACACGGGTAAACAGCCTCTTATTCTATTGTGGATAACTTTTGTGAAGCTGGAAAGTTGCGATAAAGTCTACTTTGTTTGTAATTTTATACGATTTTCTGACTCCATTAGGTTATTTTGTTGTTGTTTTGAAATCGTGAAATCGGACTCATCATTATTTGCACTTCTTAACTTGTCGAGATTGTCTAATTCACATTACCGGTTTCTCAAATTTATTTTCACCCTCAGATGTGGTAATCAGTCCACAAACTACATGCTCATGTCACATAAACTCAATTTATAGTCATTCTGAACATCATGAAATGGTGAAAAGCATACCATTAAAATATGTGTCATGTTGTTACACGGGTAAACAGCCTCTTATTCCATTGTGGACAACTTTTACGAAGCTGGAAAGTTGCGAGAAAGATTATGGCGGAAGCAAATCTGCGAAGTGTGTTCGAAAGGCGTGCCTGGATGGCTCAGTAGGTAAAGCAGTTTCCCCTCGAAATGCAAAGGTTCTGTGTTGGAGTTCCAGCCAACACATAGTTTTTATATCCTAGAAACTAATCTTAAATATTTCGAACTTCCATTCATGCAAATTTGTAGATGGGGAAATTCACTACGCTTTTGAAAGTTGAGTCTAGTCAATTTTGCTTTCGGGTGTGATCTCATATGTTTCGTAAATGAGTCTGCGTCAGCAGCGCGGAGCAATACTTGTGCAAAGATAGAATGTGCTGACATATCTGCAGAAACCAAGACAAGCCGCAACCGGTAGAAACGGAACCCTTATAAGATCACTTTTTTTTCGTCAGTCAGTCTTTTTCTCGGTCTGTCTGTTTGTTTGTTCGGCAGGAAAGACTCCATTTTCTCAGGAACGTATAGAATCATCAAGTTATGTCATACACTGAGGTCTACGGCCGCCTGCATCTCTACAAAATTTAAACTTCTAAGTCAGTGCAATTTAAAGATACGGCAATATTTTGATACTTGAAAACTCACTCTTTAGACCCTATAGGGTACTTTCCGTTGACCTAGAATAATGATATTTGCCAAGGATCATGGTTTCTAAAAAAAAAAGATCTGAAAATTATTAATTTGTAATTATATCAGATAAAAAATATTCTTTTTTGCCATTACACCCTTGTGAGGGTCAGTCAAACAGAAACGAGACACATGTAACAAAGTAAGCTTACAGTTTATTACTTATATTTCAAAAGTTATAGCCATAACTATAAATAAGTCATCCCACTGTCAGACAAGACGGATAGTGGTGACATAAAGAAATGTTTCCGGTTGCGAACGGAACCATGATTGTATCCAGACGTGCGCCTCTTGATCTGAAGCAAATCGACGAACACGAATGTCTTTCGTCAGAGCTCCAAAACTATGGAAATCGCATGCAAGAGTTGAGGACCGTGTGCAGGATGTGTAAGGGATTCCCAGTGAAACATCTGCAGCGTACCTTGTCAGAATATGGGCGGGGAAACAGAAATTTGACATTTAACACATATTACCTAGAAATAATATTAATTCTGCTGTTTAAAATCACGGAGCAATTTCTTTATCTCCAGTCCACTCTAAAGATGGCCGGAAGATATAAGGTCGAAATATTAGAAAAAACAATAAATAAAGTTGATGTGGCTGCACTCCCGAAATTAATGGAAGAATAGGTGTAATGTGGGAATGGGTTCGGTAATGAATAAGAAAATAGGAATGGGAGAAAGCTACTACGAAAAGCATAGTGAACGCATTATCGTAGCCAAGATAAACACGAAGCCCACACCTACCACAGTAGTGCAAGTTTATATGCCACCTAACTCTGCAGATGATTAAGAGATTGAAGAAATCTACAATGAGCTGAAAGAAATCATTCAGATAGCAAAGGGAGATGAAAATTTAATTGTTTTGGACGACTGGAATTCGATAGTAGCAAAAGAAAGAGTAGGAAATATAACAGTTGAATACACACTAGGGGAAATGAATGAAAGAGGAAGCCGCGAGGTAGAATTTCGCACAGAGCACAATTTAATCATCGCTAACTCTTTTTGTTTAAGAATCATGAAAGAAGATTGTACACGAAGGAGAGAGCTTGAGATACCTGAAGGTTTCAGATTGATTATGCAATGGTGAGACAGATTTCGGAACCAGATTTAAATTGTAAGGCATTTTTGGGGACAGATGTGTACTCTGACCACAATTTATCTGTTATGAACTGTAGACTAAGACTCAAAAACCTGCAAAAAGGTAGAAAATTAAGGAGACGGGACATAGATAATTTGAAAGAACTAGAGGTTTTTGAGATTTTCAGAGGGACCGTTAAGTAACGGTTGACTAGAACAGGGAAAGGCATACAATGGAATTGAATAGGTAATGGTGAAGGTAGCAGAGGATCAAATAGGTAAAAAGACGAGAGCTATTAGAAATCCTTAGGTAACACAAGAGGTATTGAATTTAGTTGATGAAAGGAGAAAATATAAAAATACGGCAAATGAGGCTGGCGGAAGGGAATATCAACGTCTATAAAACGAGATTGACAGAAAGTGCATAATATGAGGGCGTGGCTAGAGGACAAATGTAAGGATTTAGATGCATATTTCACTAAGGGGAAGATACATACCACCTACAGAAAATTAAGGACACTTTGGATAAAAGAGAAGCAGATTTATAAAAATCAAGAGCTCAGGTGGGAAACCAGTCCCAATCAAAGAAGGAAATCCTGGAAGGTTGAAGGAGTATATAGAGGGCCTAAGGAAGGGAGATGAACTTGAGGGCAGCATTATAAAAATGGTAGAGGACGTTGTTGGAGGTGAGATGGGAGGTATGATACTGCGAGAAGAATCTGACAGAGAGCTCAAAGAGCCAAGTCGAAACAAGGTCCCATATTCTGTCAGAACTTATGATACCCTTGGGAGAGCCAGCCATGGCAAAGCTCTTCCATCTACTGTGCAAGCTGTGTGAGACAGGCAAAATACCCCCGGTCTTCAGTAAAAATCTAATAATATCAATACCGAAGAAAACAGTTGCTGAAAGGTCTGAAAATTACCGAAATATCAGTTTACTAAGTCAAAGTTGCCAAATGCCATCATGAACTCCTTATAGAAGAATGGAGGATGTGGTAGAAGCCGACCTCGGGAAATATTCCGGAGAAATATATGTACACGGGAGGCAGTACTAACCCCATGAGCTATCTTAGAAGACAGGCGAAGGAAAGACAAACCTACGTTTATAGCATTTGTAGACTCAGAGAAATCTTATGACAATGTTGATTGGAGTACTCTTTTTGAAATCCTGTTGGTAGCAGGGATGAAATGCGGGGTGAGTAAGATTATTTACCACGTGTACAGAAACCAGACGGTAGTTATCAGAATCAAAGGGCTTGAAAGGGAAACAGTAGTTGAGAAGGGCCTGAGAAGGGTAACAGCCTATCCCGGATGTTATTTAATCTGTACAGTGAGCAATCAATAAAGGAAAACAAAGAAAAAATTTCCTTTAGGAATTATAGTTCAGGAAGAAGAACTAAAAGCTTTGAGGTTTCACCCGTGACATTCTAATTCTGTCAGAGACAGCAAAGGACATGGGAGAGCAGTTTAACTCAATGGGCAGTGTCTTGAAAGGATGACATAAGATGAACATCAGCAAAAGCAAAACAAGGATAATGGAGTATAGGGACCTAAATCAGGTGATATTGAGGCAATTAGATTAGGAAACAAGGCACTTAAAGTAGTAGATGAATTTTAACTAAATTAAACAACAAGTTTCCTGTTTCCAGTCACTGTTTATTTATCTCCACGACGTGTTTCAAAAGTTTAAACCTCCATCATCAGGTGGATTTACATTCGTTAATATGACATTTGTTTGCGTTTTGTGCTACGATGTTTCGGAGGAACTTGTGCCACTGTCTAGTGGAGAAACAAAACTCTCCAGTGGTCACAGGTTCCTTTCACTGTCGTAACACATCACATGTATACTGTCATATTTTGTAAACAAATATGGCGTCGGAAACAATAAATAAACAGTGACGTAACAGTAAACTTGTTTCATTTAATGTCAATAACAGTCACGGTAAAGCCTAACCTAAAATATTCTTCTGACGAAGAAAGTATCGGACGTAGACTGAAGTGTTAGGAAGCATTTTCTGAAAATATTTGTGTGGAGTGTAGCCATTCATGGAAGCAAATCATGGGTGACGAATAGTTTAGGCAAGAAGAGAATAGAAGCTTTTGAAATGTAGTGCTACAGAAGAATATTGAGTATTAGATAGTAGATCACGTAACCAATGACGAGGTACTGAACGTATTTGTGGAGACAAGAAATCTGTGAAACAAATTGACTGAAAGAAGAGCTTAGCTGATAGGTCACATTCTGAGACAACAAGGGCTCACCAATTTTGTACTGGAGGGAAGTGTTACAGGTAAAAATCGTAGAGGGAGAACAAGAGATGAATACACTAAGGAGATTCAGAAGGATGTAGGCTGCAGTTGTTATTCGAATACAAAGAGCCTTCCATAGGACAGAGTAGGATGGAGAGCTGAATCAAACCAACCTTCGGACTGAAGGCCTCAACAACAACAATATTAATCCGGTGTGAAATCGATAAAGTATCTTAATTTTTCTTCAATGCGCCACAACCAAAATTTAGTTACTCCTTTACATGCCGACAAGACAGCTTTCGTTTGTTTCAAAATATGTTCATGAAACAGTGCTGCACAGATGAGAATCCTGTTGTTTTCGTGGCGAAATAATTCATCCAGTATGTTTCGGGGAGGCAGCAGCATAAACTTCATTTATGCTTTTTATAATACTTCGGGGCCATCTATCTTCCTGCCGTCTTCAGAGTGAGTGGACTGGAGCTAAGTTACTTGCTCCGTCTTCTTAAACCACGGAAAACGCGAGCGCCAGAGACGTTATTCGGCGTCAAAGAATAAGCGTAAGTTGTTTTCTGTGATTTAAAACGACGGAACAAGCACTATAGCGCATTGTAGCCTTCTGTAGCCTCAAACGGCTCACTCTGAAGATGTCGGGAAGATTCACAGCTGAAATGTTAGAAGAAATAAAATTTATGCGGCTGAATTCCCAAACTTTAATGTATGAGCGCTGCAGTGCTTCTGTGTACTTGAAGAACTGCATCGCTGTACTGTGCTTTGATTAATGGACAACCAGTGCCCGTAAAGAGCCCATCTTCATTTCACGGGCATCATTACATCACTTTAAAGGATGGTTCCTAGAGGTCAAGTATGCAAATATTATCAGTCGCAGCATTCGTCCATCGTATTATACGTTTTTTATATTACTGCACATATTTTCGGTCCACTGCACTACTCCACTACTACGCGTACTGTTGCCAACGGCGTATCATACATAAACTTAATTCAACGGACGTGTGTATAACTGACGGATGCTGCAACCGATAATAATTATAAGAGGTGGACAAAATTATGGAAGCACTGTGAGAAACGTATCATTGAACATACATGAGGATAAATGCAGATGCTAGCCGAAGCTGGTGGTTACGCTGTCGTATTTGACCGAAAGGCACCTGTGCTATGCCCTAATTTCGTTGCAAGTATCAAATGGTTCAAATGCCTCTAAGCACTATGGGACTTAACATCTCAGGTCATCATTTCGCTATAAACTTAGAACTAGTTAAACCTAACTACCCCAAGGACATCACACACATCTACACTACTGGCCATTAAAGTAGCTACACCAAGAAGAAATGCAGATGATAAACGGGTATTCATAGGACAAATATATTATACTAGAACTGACATGTCATTACATTTTCACGCAATTTGGGTGCATAGATCCTCAGAAATCAGTAACCAGAACAACCACATCTGGCAGTGGTTCAAATGGCTCTGAGCACTATGGGACATAACATCTATGGTCATCAGTCCCCTACTACTTAGAACTACTTAAACCTAACTTACCTAAGGACATCACACAACACCCAGTCATCACGAGGCAGAGAAAATCCCTGACCTCTCCGGGAATCGAACCCGGGAACCCGGGCGTAGGAAGCGAGAACGCTACCGCACGACCACGAGCTGCGGACCCACCTCTGGCCGTAATAACGGCCTTGATACGCCTGGGCATTGAGTCAAACAGAGCTTGGATGGTGTGTACAGGTACAGCTGCCCATGCAGCTTCAACACGATACCACAGTTCATCAAGAGTAGTGACTGGCGTATTGTGACGAGCCAGTTGCTCGGCCACCATTGACCAGACGTTTTCACTTGGTGAGAGATCTGGAGAATGTGCTGGCCAGGGCAGCAGTCGAACATTTTCTATATCCAGAAAGGCCCGTAGAGGACCTGCAACATGCGGTCGTGCGTTATCCTGCTGAAATGTAGGGTTTCGCAGGGATCGAATGAAGGGTAGAGCCACGGGTCGTTACATATCTGAAATGTAACGTCCACTGTTCAAAGTGCCGTCAATGAGAGCAAGAGGTGACAAAGACGAGTAACCAATGGCACCTCATAACATCACGCCGGTTGATACGCCAGAATGGCGATGACGAATACACGCTTCCAATGTGCATTTACCGCGATGTCGCCAAACACGGATGCGACCATCATGATGTTGTAAACAGAGCCTGGATTCATCCGAAAAAATGACGTTTTTCCATTCGTGCACCCAGGATCGTCGTTGAGTACACCATCGTAGGCGCTCCTGTCTCTGATTCAGCGTCAAGGGTAACCGCAGCCATGGTCTCCGAGATTATAGTCCATGCTGCTGCAAACGTCGTCGAACTGTTCGTGCAGATGGTTGTTGTCTTGCAAACGTCCCCATCTGTTGACTCAGGGATCGAGACGTGGCTGCACGATCCATTACAGCCATGCGGATAAGATACCTGTCATCTCGACTGCTAGTGATACGAAGCCGTTGGGATTCAGCACGGCGTACCGTATTACCCTCCTGAACCCACCGATTCCATATTCTGCTAACAGTCATTGGATCTCGAACAATGCGAGCAGCAATGTCGTGATTCGATGAACCGCAATCGCGATAGGCTGCAATCCGACATTTATCAGAGTCGGAAACGTGATGGTACGCATTTCTCCTCCTTACACGAGGCATCACAACAACGTTTCATCTGGCAACGCCGGTCAACTGCTGTTTGTGTATGAGAAATCGGTTGGAAACTTTCCTCATGTCAGCACGTTGTAGGTGTCGCCGATTGAAAGCTCTGAAAAGCTAATCTACATCTACATCTACATTTATACTCCGCAAGCCACCCAACGGTGTGTGGCGGAGGGCACTTTACGTGCCACTGTCATTACCTCCCTTTCTGTTCCAGTCGCGTATGGTTCGCGGGAAGAACGACTGTCTGAAAGCCTCCGTGCGCGCTCTAATCTCTCTAATTTTACATTCGTGATCTCCTCGGGAGGTATAAGTAGGGGGAAGCAATATATTCGATACCTCATCCAGAAACACACCCTCTCGAAACCTGGCGACCAAGCTACACCGCGATGCAGAGAGCCTCTCTTGCAGAGTCTGCCACTTGAGTTTGTTAAACATCTCCGTAAAGCTATCACGGTTACCAAATAACCCTGTGACGAAATGCGCCGCTCTTCTTTGGATCTTCTCTATCTCCTCCGTCAACCCGATCTGGTACGGATCCCACACTGATGAGCAATACTCAAGAATAGGTCGAACGAGTGATTTGTAAACCACCTCCTTTGTTGATGGACTACATTTTCTAAGGACTCTCCCAATGAATCTCAACCTGGTACCCGCCTTACCAACAATTAATTTTATATGATCATTCCACTTCAAATCGTTCCGCACGCATACTCCCAGATATTTTACAGAATTAACTGCTACCAGTTTGTGTTCCGCTATCATATAATCTTACAATAAAGGATCCTTCTTTCTATGTATTCACAATACATTACATTTGTCTATGTTAAGGGTCAGTTGCCACTCCCTGCACCAAGTGCCTATCCGCTGCAGATCTTCCTGCATTTCGCTACAATTTTCTAATGCTGCAACTTCTCTGTATACTACAGCATCATCCGCGAAAAGCCGCATGGAACTTCCGACACTATCTAATAGGTCATTTATATATATTGTGAAAAGCAATGGTCCCATAACACTCCCCTGTGGCACGCCAGAGGTTACTTTAACGCCTGTAGACGTTTCTCCATTGATAACAACATGCTGTGTTCTGTTTGCTAAAAACTCTTCAATCCAGCCACACAGCTGGTCTGATATTCCGTAGGCTCTTACTTTGTTTATCAGGCGACAGTGCGGAACTGAATCGAACGGCTTCCGGAAGTCAAGAAAAATAGCATCTACCTGGGAACCTGTATCTAATATTTTCTGGGTCTCATGAACAAATAAAGCGAGTTGGGTCTCACACGATCGCTGTTTCCGGAATACATGTTGATTCCTACATAGTAGATTCTGGGTTTCCAAAAACGACATGATACTCGAACAGAAAACATGTTCTAAAATTCTACAACAGATCGACGTCAGAGATATAGGTCTATAGTTTTGCGCATCTGCTCGACGACCCTTCTTGAAGACTGGGACTACCTGTGCTCTTTTCCAATCATTTGGAACCTTCCGTTCCTCTAGAGACTTGCGGTACACGGCTGTTAGAAGGGGGGCAAGTTCTTTCGCGTACTCTGTGTAGAATCGAATTGGTATCCCGTCAGGTCCAGTGGACTTTCCTCTGTTGAGTGATCCCAGTTGCTTTTCTATTCCCTGGACACTTATTTCGATGTCAGCCATTTTTTCGTTTGAATACCACAGCATCTTCTTCCTGTCGGTTAAATTTCGCGTCTGTTGCACGTCATCTTCGTGTGTAGCAATTTTAATGGCCAGTAATGTATTTTGAAGCAAATTGTGCGTGATCGCTATCTGCTTCCATCATCGTTACGCGAAGTTGTCATTATTTTGCAGGAAGATTCTGATAAGATTCCATTGAAAACCATACAGGAACTGTATTTATCAATTCCGAGATGACTGGATGCTGTTTTGAAAGCCCTCGTGTTTACTACACAACATTAAGTATGGTAATGCCTTTCGTTTCTGGTGCTCCCATATTTTTGTCCATTTCCTGTATACTTGAAGTATGCTAGAACTATTAAATATACTTGACGTCAAGGTACCTTCTTTTAACCTTATGTGATGATATCCGTGATTTGAAGACTGTCGCTAGGACAAGACTGGATGTTGGACAATCGATACACTCTAGAGTAACTTTTAGTGATTTCGTGATGCCGTTCTCTAAATTTTACTTCCTTTTACAACCGCACTCTGAGACATAAGTGGCTTAGACAAAACTACAGGAGGGACAATGGCAGCCGCAGCGAACTCGTGAGCAAAGCGGAAGCCTTGCAACTTGTAACGATGAGTTCTAACTCGTCTGCTGAGTCAGCGGTGGATTTGCATTACGAATTTTCAGCGAGTATTACCAGGGCCTCGCATTTTATTAAATCTCAGAGAGACGTCTCGCTTAATGGATCTGCAAATGGAGAACAGAAGGCCTTAGAGATGGTAGAAACTCCTTTGCTCGCATAAAATGGGACTGTTGTCAGCTATTGTCATTGGAAATAATTAATTGAAGTTATGACTGATTCCCCTCCCCTCCCCCCTCCCCCCAAGTCACATGACCCTTTTGAGTTTATATCTCGCGATATATATCGTATTTCTCATTATAGTTGATCACCACCACTAATTAAAAGTGGTTTTGTTTCGAATGATTTCTCCTGTTTTCGTGTTAATCTATCACAACTATTAACATTTCATCTTTCTAGTTTGTGAGCCGGCCGGAGTGGCCGAGCGGTTCTAGGCGCTTCAGTCTGGAACCGCGCGACCGCTACGGTCGCAGGTTCCAATCCTCCCTCGGGCATGGATGTGTGTGATGTCCTTAGGTTAGTTAGGTTTAAGTAGTTCTAAGTTCTAGAGGACTGATGACCTCAGAAGTTAAGTCCCATAGTGCTCAGAGCCATTTCTAGTTTGTGATTAACAGGAACTGGCTCTTCGTCAAGACGTTCTTTTTCTCTTTGACTGAAGTAGGTGCTTTAAAAAACAGTTGCCATTAGTCTTCACGACATTTTCAGAAGTTAACAAAGGAAATATGTCGAAGCTACCAACACTTCAGCTGGCAGAATCTCCGGTGCCATCAGCGTGAAGCAGTAGTTAGCATCGCTGGCTTACCTGCTGTGGGTCATCGTTTCAAACTCGACCACCAGCACTTACCTTGAATCTATCACTTCGGAAATATTTTTGAAATATTTGTGTTTGTTTATCTGGAATATCAGTTCAATGGAGCTTCCCTTCTTTATACTATAGTTTCGTTCTAAAATTTGATTTTGTTATTGACATTTTCTTACAGTCTGGTTCATTTACTATGTCCTCAAATTTTTCTTTTTTCTCTTAGTACTTCTTAAAGCACACCAGTTCGCAAATACTACCTCATTTGCAAAGTACACAAAACTACACATGGTGTATATGTACCCACTGAAACATCACTGGTACCTAGTAAATGTGGATTTGTGTTAGCACTAATCAACAACATCTCAGTTAGGAAATTGCGCCACTTCTGCATTCAAAAGCAACGTTTTAAGTTAGTCAGTCTACTTTAATGCCTTGAACGATATATTTCACAAGTTAGAGGTATGTTCCATTTGCAGACACATTACGCAACAATTGTCGTGTTATAAGATGAAAGGCCTGTATCAAATATCTCAGTTTTATGCAATGTATCAAATGCAACCGTTTTTAATGACGCGCCACGTAAAAGCCCAAAAAATATGATCTTGAGAACTGGTGAACGTGAACGCTGAAACGCGTGAAGTGTTTAAATGCTATGCTTCCGAGACATTAAAGAAGCAGCAATAAGAATGTTTATATACCTCTGACAAATTCTGTTTCCAGGAAAATAGAAAAGAAAGGAAGAAGAATTACTAACGGAGTCGAGGTGAAAGATTGAGTTGAATTTCTGAATTATACACTCCTGGAAATGGAAAAAAGAACACATTGACACCGGTGTGTCAGACCCACCATACTTGCTCCGGACACTGCGAGAGGGCTGTACAAGCAATGATCACACGCACGGCACAGCGGATACACCAGGAACCGCGGTGTTGGCCGTCGAATGGCGCTAGCTGCGCAGCATTTGTGCACCGCCGCCGTCAGTGTCAGCCAGTTTGCCGTGGCATACGGAACTCCATCGCAGTCTTTAACACTGGTAGCATGCCGCGACAGCGTGGACGTGAACCGTATGTGCAGTTGACGGACTTTGAGCGAGGGCGTATAGTGGGCATGTGGGAGGCCGGGTGGACGTACCGCCGAATTGCTCAACACGTGGGGCGTGAGGTCTCCACAGTGCATCGATGTTGTCGCCAGTGGTCGGCGGAAGGTGCACGTGCCCGTCGACCTGGGACCGCACCGCAGCGACGCACGGATGCACGCCAAGACCGTAGGATCCTACGCAGTGCCGTAGGGGACCGCACCGCCACTTCCCAGCAAATTAGGGACACTGTTGCTCCTGGAGTATCGGCGAGGACCATTCGCAACCGTCTCCATGAAGCTGGGCTACGGTCCCGCACACCGTTAGGCCGTCTTCCGCTCACGCCCCAACATCGTGCAGCCCGCCTCCAGTGGTGTCGCGACAGGCGTGAATGGAGGGACGAATGGAGACGTGTCGTCTTCAGCGATGAGAGTCGCTTCTGCCTTGGTGCCAATGATGGTCGTATGCGTGTTTGGCGCCGTGCAGGTGAGCGCCACAATCAGGACTGCATACGACCGAGGCACACAGGGCCAACACCCGGCATCATGGTGTGGGGAGCGATCTCCTACACTGGCCGTACACCACTGGTGATCGTCGAGGGGACACTGAATAGTGCACGGTACATCCAAACCGTCATCGAACCCATCGTTCTACCATTCCTAGACCGGCAAGGGAACTTGCTGTTCCAACAGGACAATGCACGTCCGCATGTATCCCGTGCCACCCAACGTGCTCTAGAAGGTGTAAGTCAACAACCCTGGCCAGCAACATCTCCGGATCTGTCCCCCATTGAGCATGTTTGGGACTGGATGAAGCGTCGTCTCACGCGGTCTGCACGTCCAGCACGAACGCTGGTCCAACTGAGCGCCAGGTGGAAATGGCATGGCAAGCCGTTCCACAGGACTACATCCAGCATCTCTACGATCGTCTCCATGGGAGAATAGCAGCCTGCATTGCTGCGAAAGGTGGATATACACTGTACTAGTGCCGACATTGTGCATGCTCTGTTGCCTGTTTCTATGCGCCTGTGGTTCTGTCAGTGTGATCATGTGATGTATCTGACCCCAGGAATGTGTCAATAAATTTTCCCCTTCCTGGGACAATGAATTCACGGTGTTCTTATTTCAATTTCCAGGAGTGTATGATACAGATATGTTTGCTAGTAAAGATCTTTCACCACTAGCAAAGTATGCGTCTCCGTGAACAGTAATTCCGTTAACATCAGAATAAGTCGACGTGTTGTACAGACAATATATGGAGCACTTAAAAGCGTGGTTTTTGATTTTATTATAATATTGGGAGTTTACGAACATAAGTCGCTTTGTTTTATGAACATAAATCACTTTGTTTTATGAACATAAGTACCAGTGTGCATTGTCTATTACACTGCATCTACCACATCGAAAGACCAGCCGAAATAAAAATGAATCATATACTACCTCTAAGTGACTGAATTTTTAGTTGATCTTTCATTTACTCGCTCTTCATGGGTGAGATAGGTCTGGCAGTGATACAACAGGACGATCTTCAGCCAGGAACGATTATGCTAATACAAATAGTTTTAAAGTGTTTAATAAGATAAAATATTTATTTGCTTTCTTACATTCCTAAAATCGCTAACACACACTGAAGATTTTTTTAAAAAAAAGTCTTTAAGAAATCTTATGAACCGATGACCACAATAAAACCGGAAGGACGTGCACTGTGAAGAGAGGTTGAGTGGTGTAAGGAGTGAGACAGCAATGGAGCACGACTTTTGGTATTCTGGAGTAGCTGCAGGGTGCGTGATAGGGGGTAACGATATTTGAGATGAGTCTAGCCAGGATGGAGTTCAGACTATTGTTTCTGGCCTATATTTCTCTTTCTAAATTTCTCGTTAGTTTCCTTCACTGCTCGCTCAATGTACACATTAAATAACATGGAGAATAAGAAACTACCTCGTCGTCTAACTCACTTCTCAGCTACTGCAGGAGGGTGGGGGGAGGAACGTAGGAGTCCTGATTTGTGGGAGGATGAGGGACTGGGTTAGACCTCGTGGCAAGGGTAAATCCCAGTACGAATTTCACGTTATGGGAGAGTCTGTTAGAATTTCATAAGGAAAGGATAAGGAGTGTACACTGTTCCCTATATTTTTTTCCTTTATTGCATTTCGATCCGCCCCCCCCCCCCTTCTGCAGCAGCGTAATATGCTGCTCTACAGCCTACAGAAAAGTTAAAAACAAAAGCGTAATGAGAAAATAAACAAACAAGAAAAAATGCGATAAAACGGTGACATTATAAAAAAAACTGTAAAACAGCGGAAAGTTGTGGAATTTAAAATATAGAAACACTGCAGTGACGATGCGGATGAAGACACACAATAAGTAGACAGTCACAATTACAAAAAACAAGGCGATAGTCTAGTTTCTGTTCGCACGAGATAAAAAACACAACTACATCTACATCCATACTCCGCAAGCCACCTGACGGTGTGTGGCGGAGGGTACCCCGAGTACCTCTATCGGTTCTCCCTTCTATTCCAGTCTCGTACTGTTCGTGGAAAGAAGGATTGTCGGTATGCTTCTGTGTGGGCTCTAATCTCTCTGATTTTATCCTCAAGCTCTCTTCGCGAGATATACGTAGGAGGGAGCAATATACTGCTTGACTCTTCGGTGAAGGTATGTTCTCGAAACTTTAACAAAAGCCCGTACCGAGCTACTGAGCGTCTCTTCTTCAGAGTCTTCCACTGGAGTTTATCTGTCATCTCCGTAACGCTTTCGCGATTACTAAAAGATCCTGTAACGAAGCGCGCTGCTCTCCGTTGGATCTTCTCTATCTCTTCTATCAACCCTATCTGGTACGGATCCCACACTGCTGAGCAGTATTCAAGCAGTGGGCGAACAAGCGTACTGTAACCTACTTCCTTTGTTTTCGGATTGCATTTTCTTAGAATTCTTCCAATGAATCTCAGTCTGGCATCTGCTTTACCGACGGTCAACTTTATATGCCCATTCCATTTTAAATCTCTCCTAATGCGTACTCCCAGATAATGTATGGAATTAACTGCTTCCAGTTGCTGACCTGCTATTTTGTAGCTAAATGATAAGGGATCTATCTTTCTATGTATTCGCAGCATATTGCACTTCTCTACATTGATATTCAATTGCCATTCCCTGCACCACGCGTCAATTCGCTGCAGATCCTCCTGCATCTATGCCAGAGGCAGGATTCGAACCTGCAACGGTAGCGGTCGCGCGGTTTCAGACTGAAGCGCCTAGATCCGCTCGGCCACACCTATATTGCCATTCCATTTTAAATCACTCCTGATGCCTACTTCCAGATAATTTATGGAATTATTTGCTTCCAGTTGCTGACCTGCTATATTGTAGCTAAATGATAAGGGATCTTTCTTTCTATGTATTCGCAGCACAATACACTTCTCTACATTGAGATTCAATTGACATTCCCTGAGCCATGCGTCAATTCGTTGCATTTCAGTACAATTTTCCATTGTTACAACCTCTCGATACACCACAGCATCATCCGCAAAAACCTTAGTGAACTTCCCATATCATCCACAAGGTCATTTATGTATATTGTGAATAGAAACGGTCCTACGACACTCCCCTGCGGCACACCTCAAATCACTCTTACTTTGGAAGACTTCTCTCCATTGAGAATGACATGCTGCGTTCTGTTATCTAGGAACTCTTCGATCCAACCACACAATTGGTCTGATAGTCCATATGCTCTTACTTTGTCCTTAAACGACTGTGGGGAACTGTATCGAACGTCTTGCGGAAGTCAAGAAACACGGCATCTACCTGGGAACCCGTGTCTATGGCCCTATGAGTCTCGTGGACAAATAGCGCGAGCTGGGTTTCACACGATCGTCTTTTTCGAAACCGATGCTGATTCCTACAGAGTAGATTTCTAGTCTCCAAAAAAGTCATTATACTCGAACATAATACGTGTTCCAAAATTCTGCAACTAGCGACAGTATGGTGGCTGTTCGCAACACTGACAGGGGATGCACAACACTGAACACTCACTTAAAAGAGCACTACACAGGTGACACGGCGGCTGATTGGGGTGGTGGAAGACCAGGACCGATGAGGGGGAAAATGGGGGAGCAGAGGAAAACAGAAAAGGGGGAGCCGATGGAGGGAGGGGACATAGAAAAGGGCGGCAGGGCGGATGCAAGAAGGAGTGGGAAAGGCAGTGGAGGGGAGAGCAAAATGGACTCAAGGGAGAGAGGGGAGGCAGAGAGAGGGTAGGCAGGGAAAGGACAGGATGGAAGGGGGGGGAAGAGGGAGCCCAGGAAAAGGACAAAGGAAAGGAGGGAGAGGTGAGGATCAGAGTTGATAGGAGGGATAAATGGAGGGAGAGGGGGCATCATGCAGGACGGGTAGTCGACGAAAGCCACCTTGGGAAAGGAGATGAAGCGTGTAGAGGTGAAAGGTAGGAGGGACACAACAGTGAAGGCGCGGCAGAGGGCGTGGGTTAGAGAGGAGAGGAGCAACCAGGGGATTTCCCCATATTTGAACCATAGCACTAGTTATAACTTTTAAGTATTGTACTGGTTCAGAGTCTGGCGCACAATACAAAGTTTTGGCTGCCTGCAGTTATTCAGAGAACGATCACTGTGTAATTCTACAACTCCATGAATAAAGCCTGTAATGCAGGGACGGCCCATAATTCTCCTGCTCGCGTGTCATACTGGTCTCTCCCGGCTGCACACTTTCCCCATTACCACGCCACGCTGCCTGAACATAAGGAGAGTGGAAAGGGGAAAACTCCGAAAGTCTCGCGTTTAGATGGCAGTGCATAAGTATTGTATGTTTCTCCATCATATTTCTCGATAACGTATAACAACCCAAACAAATTCTTAGTATTATTTAATGAATTTGCCATGCTGAAGACTTTATATGGTTTATCTGGTGCAAATTGTTGGCTTATAGACAAATGCAGACAAGTTTAATATTTTGTACTCAGGCTTTGATGTAATCGTGACTGACTTAGTTTCATAATTGAAAAAAGTCATTTGTGCAGATTCGGTGATCGTAACACTTTACTAGGTATGTAACAGCATAGTGGTGACATAGAAACTTTTCCTCAGGGGAAAAAAAACATAGACCTCCTGGACAGCTTTAAAGTAAAATAATTTGTGTTATAATCAGGAATTAAATTTTCACCAATGCCAATTAGTTTAGGGAAATGTATTTTTCTTTTTTTTTCAGAATTGGTCCCTTCCATAATACGACTTTCCTTTTTAAATCCACCCGCATAAAATTTGAATTAAGTTGTTACTCACCTTGCAGTTTTTTACTGTGAGCAATGTGCAGTCAAGTCCACTAAAAATGCAAGGTTTCCAATCAATTAGATATTCTAATTTTCGTTCCTCCTCTCCTTTTCCCTTCACAAGTTTACCAATACCGGGTTTTGAACTGAAAAATCGTACCAGACATGCCTCTTGTCTTAACCAACGTACTTTGAAATAATATTTAGTCTCCATACTCTTCGTTCACTTCCATTGAAAACTATTGCAGGTGCCTATGGAATAATGCGCGTAACATCTAAAAATTTACTATTCCTACCACTAATTTCATCACGTGCTCCACTCCTGTAAATTTTGCACAAGATGCTTCTAGATGTACAGAATAATAACATCAGTCAGTCGACAGTAGTAATTTTTTTGCTCTTTCATTTTCAGCTAAATATTTAAATTCTTTCTGCTTGGTGTAATGTTGTTCCACAGCAAACTTGTGACTGTATATCTTCTACGTGTACTACTGTATATCTTCTACGTTAAGAATTTACATCCCTCTCTAGTGTCATTCGCGCTCATTTTTACAGGCTTGTGACCATAGATTTATAGAGTGCCACTTTTTTGTAGGGTGAATAGCGCTAACACCATGATAGTTTTTATTTAGTAAGTCTATGGTCTCACCCCGTACGAGTCAATTGTTTCAAAGCATCGCGAGTTGGCAAGTTAGACCGGCCAGCGCATGCTATCTTTTGTGCCCCCTAGTGTAACACGTCTCCGTCACTTCAGGAACTTTGGTCCGCGGGAGGCAATGACCGCGCATATCGCCAAAATTTGGTTGTGTCACGAGGCCTGGAAAACGAAGCATTACTCCTGGATCTCGCATTCATGTGATAAAGTCGTTTTGCCAGACACGTCAGTTTTGCCAGACGTGTCGTTTTGCCAGACATGTGAGTAGTGGCTGTGACGGTGTCTCTGAACGGTGTTCGTTGGAAGTGAGTTGCTGCCCGCTGTGGACTTTATCCGTGCTTTTCATTCGCATTCTACTTACCTATCTTGCATTCCAAGTGTATTTTCAACAAGCTTATTCAAAATACCTTTTCAGGTTACATGTCTGTTCTGCATGCATCGGAACTTCGTTACCCTTTTTTGGTCCTTTCGAATCCATTTGCACACTTACTTGGCAGTATTCATTTATAATCAATGTGTGGTGTCACCGCCAGACACCACACTTGCTAGGTGGTAGCTTAAATCGGCCACGGTCCATTAGTACATGTCGGACCCGCGTGTCGCCACTGTCAGTACTCGCCCCAGTTGTACGGACGACATTGCTAGCGACTAGACGTACGAAGCCTTCCTCTCATTTGCCGAGAGACAGTTAGAATAGCCTTCAGCTAAGTCCATAGCTACGACCTAGCAAGGCGCAGTTAACCATATCTGGAGAGAGTCTTACTTGTATTCACCATAAACGATGTATACCAAAAGGATGGATTAAAGTTAAGTATTCCCAAAAGCAACGTACTTTTCTTATTAGCATTCATTGAGCATCCTGTTTCAGACTTCACGATATTCTGGGTGATCTTATAGCGTGCCTATTCGGCCCCTTCAAAATAACACTGTGTCGGCACCTCTGTCGACACATAACACAATGAATATTTATGGCTTGCAATATTTCTTTCTCTCTCTCTCTGTCTTAAAAATCAGTAGAACATTTTGTAGTTTTTATTTTGTTCTCGTCAACTGGCTGTTATTTACAACCTTGTGCAGAACTTATACTGGTGGCTTGGATCGTCCACGTTGTACTACCATTCCTGCGCAATTATTTTGAACATTATAGCATACCTTTACCACATTTTTCATATGCACACATACGGCATTAGAGGATCCCGATTGTTCGTAGGATGAGTACAGTCACGTGGCATTTTCCATTACTTTAGATGAGTGGTAGCATGCTTGCCTACCATGCAGCGGGCCCAGGTTCGATTTCCGACCAGGTTGGACATTTTCTCCCTCCTTGGACTGGGTGTTGTCCTCATCATCACCTATGCGCAAGTCGTCCAACGTGGCATTACCTAAAATAAGACTTACACCCGGCGGCTGAACTTCCCTGGACGGGGCCTCCAGGCCAACAATGCCACACGGTCATTTCATCTGATTTCCCATTTACATCCACAGAAGATGGGATCTGATCTTATTTTCCGGTGTGTTTTCTGCCGAGAGAAAGACTCCTATTAAGCACTGTAACGCATGCGCCAACTTTCTTTCGTAGTGTTTCTCACTGATCAGGTAAGGACAATGAGACACAGTTCCTGAGTTTCAGCTTGGAGTACAAATTAGATTACTCTCAGATGCACCAAAGCAGTACATTATTTATTACTGTTTCAAGTGATAAATATTGCATATCGCAAGTTCATTCGCCCTGCACGAACAGAGTCCATGAAGCATAGTTAACTGAACATTGACTTTTCGATTTGGCAACGTATACAGGGTGTTACAAAAAGGTACGGCCAAACTTTCAGGAAACATTCCTCACACACAAATAAATAAAAGATGTTATGTGGACATGTGTCCGGAAACGCTTAATTTCCATGTTAGAGCTCATTTTAGTTTCGTCAGTACGTACTGTACTTCCTCGATTCACCGTCAGTTGGCCCAATTGAAGGAAGGTAATGTTGACTTCGGTGCTTGTGTTGACATGCGACTCATTGCTCTACAGTACTAGCATCAAGCACATCAGTACGTAGCATCAACAGGTTAGTGTTCATCACGAACGTGGTTTTGCAGTCAGTGCAATGTTTACAAATGCGGAGTTGGCAGATGCCCATTTGATGTATGGATTAGCACGAGGCAATAGCTGTGGCGCGGTACGTTTGTATCGAGACAGTTTTCCAGAACGAAGGTGTCCCGACAGGAAGACGTTCGAAGCAATTGATCGGCGTCTTAGGGAGCACGGAACATTCCAGCGTATGACTCGCGACTGGGGAAGACCTAGAACGACAAGGACACCTGCAATGGACGAGGCAATTCTTCGTGCAGTTCACGATAATCCTAATGTCAGCGTCAGAGACGTTGCTGCTGTACAAGGTGACGTTGACCACGTCACTGTATGGAGAGTGCTGCGGGAGAACCAGTTGTTTCCGTACAATGTACAGCGTGTGCAGGCGCTATCAGCAGCTGATTGGCTTCCAAGGGTACACTTATGCGAATGGTTCATCCAACAATGTGTCAATCCTCATTTCAGTGCAAATGTTCTCTTTACGGATGAGGCCTCATTCCAACGTGATCAAATTGTAAATTTTCGCAATCAACATGTGTGGGCTGACGAGGTTCCGCACGCAATTGTGCAATCACGTCATCAGCACAGATTTTCTGTGAACGTTTGGGCAGGCATTGTTGGTGATGTCTTGATTGGGCCCCATGTTCTTCCACCTACGCTCAATGGAGCACGTTATCATGATTTCATACGGGATACTCTACCTGTGCTGCTAGAACATGTGCCTTTACAAGTACGACACAACATGTGGTTCATGCACGATGGAGCTCCTGCATATTTCAGTCGAAGTGTTCGTACGCTTCTCAACAACAGATTCGGTGACCGATGGATTGATAGAGGCGGACCAATTCCATGGCCTCCACGCTCTCCTGACCTCAACCCTCTTGACTTTCATTTATGTGGGCATTTGAAAGCTCTTGTCTACGCAACCCCGGTACCAAATGTAGAGACTCTTCGTGCTCGTTTTGTGGACGGCTGTGATACAATACGCCATTCTCCAGGGCTGCATCAGCGCATCAGGGATTCCATGCGACGGAGGGTGGATGCATGTATCCTCGCTAACGGAGGACATTTTGAACATTTCCTGTAACAAAGTGTTTGAAGTCACGCTGGTACGTTCTGTTGCTGTGTGTTTCCATTCCATGATTAATGTGATTTGAAGAGAAGTAATAAAACGAGCTCTAACACGGAAAGTAAGCGTTTCCGGACACATGTCCACGTAACATATTTTCTTTATTTGTGTGTGAGGAATGTTTCCTGAAAGTTTGGCCGTACCTTTTTGTAACACCCTGTAGACTTAACTTCATGAGGGGCTACAAAATGAAACCCAGACACATGGAAGAAACTAAGTATACTGTTTATTATTTCAAACGTTATCGCCATAACTGTTAATACCTTTATCCCACTGTGAGACACGCGGGTCAGTGGTTTCATGGAAAATGTTGGCGGTTGCCTACGGAACTATGAATGTGCCCAGACATGCACCTCTTCTTCCTAAGAAAATCGACGATTACGAGTGACTTTTCTTAGGGCTCCAAAACTACGGAAAACACGTTGGGGGAGATTGGAATTTTGTGGAGCAAGTTTAAGGGCTTATCAGACATTGAACGTCTTGTCTGACAGTAGGGTAAATGTAAAAACGGTTATGGCAATTACTTCGGAAATAATAAACGCTTTACTTACTATTTTCCATCAGTCTCGTTTTTATTCGATTGCCCCTTGGATTTTGTACAAGTGAAACATGCTCCATAAAAACCCTTGCTGCGTTTTCGTTGTTTCTGGCATGTCAGACTGAGTTCCCAGTGATCATATTTGAAACTTTAGTATATAAATTAGGGCGAAACTCTTTCGAAACTTCGTTTGAATATTCAGTTGAAAATTTACACCACGTGATAGGATTTCGAAACAAAGTCCATCGCACTGCTCTGAGAAACCCAGCCAGTGTCAAACACTAAACATAGTCTAGACTCGCAGCGTATCTCGTCAGAAAGAGGGCCCCGGATGCCGATGTTGGGAGCTCAGACACTGGCTTCTTGTCCTCGTTGTCTCTGGTTGGGCAGCTTTATCCTGCTCTGGAGACCACGGGATCACGTTATGTGACGTGATGTAGCCACGATCGAGCCTGTTGCGATGCATGCCAAATTTAAAGGAACGCAAAATCTCCAAGACTGGCGATCTTTTGCACAAGCCCGAAATTTAGCGAGGACATCACTGCGAGATGCTTATAATAGTTTCTACAACGAGACTTTGTCTCGAAATCTGGCAGAAAACCCAAAGTAATTCTGGTCGTATGTAAAGACAGGCAATGCCTTCTCTACGTGATAGCAGTGGAAATACTGTCGACGACAGTGGTGCCAAAGCAGAATTTCTTATCACACAGCTTTCCGAAATTCCTCAGCCAAAGAAGATGAAGTAAATATTCCAGAGTTCAAATAAAAAACAACGGCCAACATGAGTAACTTATAAATAGACATCCTCGGAGTAGTGAAGCAACTTCATTCGCTTAATAAAAGCAAGTTTTCCGATCCAGGTTGTATACCAATTAGATTCCTTTCAGAGTACGCTGATGCAATAGTTGTATACTTAGGAATCATATACAACCGCTCGCTCGAGGAAAGATCCGTACCCAAAGACAGGAAAATTCCGCATGTCACACGGTTATTCAAGAAAGACAGTAGAAGTAATCCACTAAATTATAATTTCAAATTATTTACGTCGATTTCCAGTAGGATTTTGGCACATATATTGTGTTCGGACATTATGACTTACCTCGAAGAAAACTGTCTATTGACGTCCGTCAACACGGATTTGGTTAGCATCGTTCTTGTGAAACACAACTAGTTCTTTACTCACACGAAGCGTTGAGTGCTATCGACAAGGGATTTGAAACTGATTCCCCATTTTTAGATTTCCAGAAGGCTTTTGACACTGTATCTCATAAGCGGCTTGTAGTGATATTGCGTACTTATGGAATATCGTCTCAGTTATGTGACTGGATTCGAGATTTCCTGTCATAGGGGTCGAAGATCGAAGTAATTGTCGGAAAGCTATCGAGTAAAATAGAAGTGATTTTTAGCATTCCCAAAGGAAATGGTATAGTCCCTCTGCTGTTCTTTACCTATATAAACGATGTAGGAGACAGTCTAAGTAGCCGTTTTAGGTTGTTTTCAGGTAATGTTGTCATTCATCGTCTAGTAAAATCATCAGAGGATCAAATCGAAATGCAAAACGAATTAGAAAAGATATTTGTATGGTTCAAAAATTGGCAATTGACCCCAAATAATGAAAAGTGTAAAGTCATCCACATAAGTGCTAAAATGAATCCGTTGAACTTCGGTTACAAGATAGTCACATCTGATGGTGGTAAATTCAACTAAATACCAAGAGATTACAATTACGAATAACTTAAATTGGAAAGAACATATATAAAGTATTGTGTGGAAGGCGAACCAAAGACTGCGTTTTACTGGCAGAACACTTGAGGATGTATGAGATCTAGTAAAGAGACAGCCGACACTAAGCTTATTCGACCTCTTTTGGACTACTGCTGCTAGATGTGAGATCCATACCATATAGGATTATTATATACGTATCGAGAAATTTGAAAGAAGAGCAGCACGTTTTGTACCATCGAGGAATAGGAGAGATTGTCACGGACATAATACAGGATTTGGCAAGTAAATCTTTAAAACACAGGAGTTTTTCGTTGCAGCGGAATCATCTCGCGAAATTTCAATCATGAACTTTCGCCTTCGAATACAAAAAATATTTTGTTGACGCCGACCTACGTAGGAAGAAATGACCATCAGAATAAAATAAAAGAAATCAGAGATCGCACGGAAAGATATAGCACTCCGTTTTTTCCGCTTGCTGTTCGAGAGTGGAATAACAGAGAATTATTGTGGTAGTGGTTCGTAGAAGTCTCTGCGAGGCACATAAAAGTGATTTGCAGAGTATACATGCAGATGTAGATGCAGAGGCACGCTACCTGCTGCGCTTATGTAACGCGCCCCCTCCCCCCCGCCCATTTCTGATTTCTGGATGAGTGTGCTATAGTCTGGCTATCTGAGTAGCTGGCTACAGCATGTTGTGTGCAGGTGTAGGATTAGTGGGGAGTGTCAGCACGATAAGGCAGCAAACCAGGATTGGAAAACAGAGGGAAATGTCGGAATTGTTGTGGTCCAATTTTCAGGAAGTACATATAGAGGTGTTCAATGAGTCTGAGGAGAAATGGTAAGTGGCTGGGATTACAGATACATCTACATCTACGTGATTGCTCTGCTATTCACAATAAAGTGGCTGGCAGAGGATTCAATGAACCACCTTCAAGCTGTCTCCCTACAGTTCCACTCTCGAACGGCCCGCGGAAAAAACGAGCACTTAAATTTTTCTGTGCAAGCCCTGATTTCTCTTATTTTATCGTGATGATCACTTCTCTCTATGTAGGTGGGTGCCAACAGAATATTTTCGCAATAGGAGGAGTAAAATTTCATGAGAAGATGCCGTCGCAACGAAAAGAGCCTTTGTTTTAATGATTGCCACTCCAATTCACGTATCATGTCTCTGGCACTATCTCCCCTATTTCAAGTTAATACAAACGAGCTGCCCTTCTTTGTACTTTTTCGATGTCGTCCGTCAGTCCCACTTAGATGCGGATCTCACACCGCGCAGCAATAATCCAGAATACGGCGGAGAAGCGTGGTGGTTAATAGTCTCTTTAGTAGACCTGTTGCACCTTCTAAGTGTTCTGCCAACGAATCGCCGTCTTTGGTTTGCTGTATCCACAACATAATCTATGTGATCGTTCCAATGTAGGTTATTTGTAATTGTAATCCCCAAGTATTTATTGTTGTGTGACTCATCGCGTAATGGGTATTTCCGAATTTCTTTTAGTACTCATGTGAATAATTTGCATTTTGCAATGCGTACGAGCAGCATCATCTGTTGCATGGAAGAAAATTTAATGTTGGTGTTGCGCCAAAAGTAATCAGTGAACGCCATTGAACGGATGGGTAACTTGAAAGCGTGCACCATATTGCTCGTCTATGTAAATTATGAACAATCAGCATGAGCAGAACAGAACCTTCCTTCTCTGAAAAATTTATCTGTCATACTGTGGCATCTCGACTGCTATCATGTTTGCTGCTAATAACTGTGAAGTGAATGTGCTGCCGTTGGACAAAAAAAGAGTCGAACACAGCGGAGACTGATTACCGGACTATGCAATGTGACTATGTAACTGGCTGAACGTCATCTTCTCAGCATGTCTCTAACGGACCATATACTTGCACAGATTTAATTCACTGAGGTTCTTTATGGCACTGCGACTGGCTGCTGTCTGCTGTAGGTAGTCTTGAGGCATTTACGTCGGTAACGTTATCAGAAAATAAAAATTCACCAGACTGCAGATGGGCACCCGATCGAAATTACTGGTCTGCTGAATCATAAAATTTAGTGTATTTGGGCGACTCACATTTCAACCTGTCCTAGAGCGGTAACCCCGTTCGTGTTAGGCACAGCAATGGCAATCTCGGTCTGTCAGTTTTCTTTTTCTTGTTTTTTTTCATAAGCTGCATAACGGAAAAACAGCAGACGTGATGGTTTGAGACACAAAAATGGAATATCAGCTCCTACGTTCGCACATTGAGATGATCTTGCTCTATTCTTCTGTCCAGTGACTATCCTGCGCAACTACAGGGTTATTACAAATGATTGAAGCGATTTCACAGCTCTACAATAACTTTATCATTTGAGATATTTTCACAATGCTTTGCACACATATACAAAAACTCAAAAAGTTTTTTTAGGCATTCACAAATGTTCGATATGTGCCTCTTTAGTGATTCGGCAGACATCAAGCTGATAATCAAGTTCCTCCCACACTCGGCGCAGCATGTCCCCATCAATGAGTTCGAAAGCATCGTTGATGCGATCTCGCAGTTCTAGCACGTTTCTTGGTAGAGGAGGTTTAAACACTGAATCTTTCACATAACCCCACAGAAAGAAATCGCATGGGGTTAAGTCGGGAGAGCGTGGAGGCCATGACATGAATTGCTGATCATGATCTCCACCACGACCGATCCATCGGTTTTCCAATCTCCTGTTTAAGAAATGCCGAACATCATGATGGAAGTGCGGTGGAGCACCGTCCTGTTGAAAGATGAAGTCGGCGCTGTCGGTCTCCAGTTGTGGCATAAGCCAATTTTCCAGCATGTCCAGATACACGTGTCCTGTAACGTTTTTTTCGCAGAAGAAAAAGGGGCCGTAAACTTTAAACATTGCATTAAAGATTGCACAAAACACGTTAACTTTTGGTGAATTGCGAATTTGCAGCACGAATGCGTGAGGGTTCTCTACCGCCCAGATTCGCACATTGTGTCTGTTCACTTCACCATTAAGAAAAAATCTTGCTTCATCACTGAAAACAAGTTTCGCACTGAACGCATCCTCTTCCATGAGCTGTTGCAACCGCGCCGAAAATTCAAAGCGTTTGACTTTGTCATCGGGTGTCAGGGCTTGTAGCAATTGTAAACGGTAAGGCTTCTGCTTTAGCCTTTTCCGTAAGATTTTCCAAACCGTCGGCTGTGGTACGTTTAGCTCCCTGCTTGCTTTGTTCGTCGACTTCCGCGGGCTACGCGTGAAACTTTCCCGCACGCGTTCAACCGTTTCTTCGCTCACTGCAGGCCGACCCGTTGATTTCCCCTTACAGAGGTATTCAGAAGCTTTAAACTGCGCATACCATCGCCGAATGGAGTTAGCAGTTGGTGGATCTTTGTTGAACTTCGTCCTGAAGTGTCGTTGCACTGTTATGACTGACTGATGTGAGTGCATTTCCAGCACGACATACGCTTTCTCGGCTCCTGTCGCCATTTTGTCTCACTACGCTCTCGAGCGCTCTGGCGGCAGAAACCTGAAGTGCGGCTTCAGCCGAACAAAACTTTATGAGTTTTTCTACGTATCTGTAGTGTGTTGTGACCATATGTCAATGAATGGAGCTACAGTGAATTTATGAAATCGCTTCAATCATTTGTAATAGCCCTGTATTATCTCCGTGAAACTATTGCGATATACGTCTATACGATGTTTCTCCTGGAGTCATGCTCTGGTCTCCTACGAACCCACTTATCAGTATGACATCTGTCGAGATGGGTGTCGTAAGGCCACCGTAGCCTCTCCTAAGACAAGGTGGCCCGCAGCTGATTTCCCGATACTGGCACTGGGATAAAGTTGACGTCTGAGCTGGCCTCACGCATAACCTATCGGATACAGTCAAGGGATCCTGCTGGCCACGAGAGTATCTCAGAATTACGAAAACGGTTCATGCAGACAAGTGCCATGTGTGGCCGAGTATGGTCCTGTTGCATGATGATACCACTATGGAACATAATGTGTCACTCACACGGACACAGGGTAAACAGTAATCACCGTTTACAGAATGTTTATTGATCAAAGAAAGAAACGTCTGCTTCGGCGATAATCACAGAATCCCTATTACAGTGTCTCACAAATGGCAGTAAGCACTATGGGACTTAACATCTGACCGAGCGGGATGGAACAGTGGTCAGCACACTGGACTCGCATTCGGGAGGACGACGGTTCAATCCCGTGTCCGGCCATCCTAATTTAGGTTTTTCGTGATTTCCCTAAATCGCTCCAGGCAAATGCCGGTATGGTTCAGCCGGCCGTTGGTGGCCGAGCGGTTCTAGGCGCTTCAGTCTGGAACCGCGCGACCGCTACGGTTGCAGGTTCGAATCCTGCCTCGGGCATGGATGTGTGTGATGTCCTTAGGTTAGTTAGGTTTAAGTAGTTCTAAGTTCTAGGGGACTGATGACCTGAGATGTTAAGTCCCATAGTGCTCAGAGCCATTTTTGACCCGGGATGGTTCATTTGAAAAGGCACGGCCGACTTCCTTCCCCGTCCTTCCCTAATGCGATGAGACAGATGACCTCTCAGTTTGGTCTCTTCCCCCAAACAACCCAACCCAACTTAACACCTGAGGTCATCAGTCCCCTATACTTAGAACTACGTCAACCTTACTAACCTAACGACATCACACACACCATGTCCGAGGCAGGATTCGAACCTGCGACCGTAGCACTAGCGCGGTTCCGGACTGAAGCGCCTTGAACCGCTCGTCTACATCGGCCGGCCAGTGTCTCACAGGAATGAAGACTTAACAGTATGGTGATCCCGAAGTCTGAAAAAGCAACACAAATAGGATCTTCATGGACAAACACATTTGTATGGAAGTCCGAATGAACCTATTCTGAATATAACCGCTATACGAACAGAAAAGTGTTTCCTGGATACAGTCTAATCGAGCCAAGGGAACAACAGTGAAGACTGAATACAGCAGCATCGGTTTCTACGATGGGCTTCGAGAGCGTCCAAAGACGACTGAATGGTATCTGCCGCTGAAACCTTGAAGGTTTGTAGCTCCCAAACTAAAAGTGATAGGAATGTAACTTAAATTTATGTATACACAGCTGGCGTTACTGATTCCAGTGCATGATAGAAACAACTATTGTTCCATTTAAAATATTGTATCTTTTTGCTGTAACTCTTTGAATAATAAGACAATAAATTATGTCCAAAGCTCCGCAGACAGTGTAACGTTTCTTATGGTGACCTACCGCAATAAATATTTCCGTCGCCTATCACTCCGTAACTTACAGAGGCAAACACATTTAGTGAAACACCCTGTACAACGGTCGGCGGCGGAATACTCACGGCACTATTTCCTGGTCGTGTGTGTGGAGGATGCGAATAGGTTCCTTGGATGAGGCAGCCTCTACTAGAACTGGTACCGCCGCCAAGTGTTCTTCCGTTACAGCGGCAGAGCGAGTCCGCGATGAAGTGGCTTGCAGGGGCCATATAGGCTCCACGCGTGGCCGAGGTGCCCTACGGGTTGCCGATCGCTATTGCGAAAACTCCGATACAGCACTATCACATGAGAGGTAACATATGAGCGCACAGGATGTCTGCGACGTACTGTTATGCATGAGAGTTTCTTCAATCACAACCAGCAGTGACCTGAAATCACACACTGTCGCCTCACACAAGGAACAGCACCGTGCCTCACCAAAATGCTGGAAGAACGGGACTTGTCCCCAGGTCGTCGCAATGTTTACTGACGATGGTCATCCGGGGAAGTGCAGAACCGTTATTTATCGCTGAGCACAATTCTAAGCTACTAATTAGCAGTCCAAGCTTCTCGGTCAGGCGACCACTCCAGATGTAGCCACTTATGTCGTGGTGTTTAACGGCAGCATACTCGTGGCCTGCAGTTCTTCAGACTTGCTGCTGCTGGTCTTCAGAAAATGGTGCAGAATGTTGCTGGGAATCCGTTACTTCTTTCTGGCTGGCAGGTGCCGTTCCAAAGTTGTTACGGCATGATACGTACACAACACAGCGATCCTCTCTTGGGGTGGTAGACCAAAACCTTGACAACGAGTATTGCTGCCCTCACTTTCCCATGCAGTCCAACATCGGGGCACTCTCACATCCGAATGCACCACAAATCTGGATACTGCACGATTAAACCGAAGCCTAAAGCAGACCCATAGTAAAGTCCTTTACAGTCACTGCCAGGCGTCAATAACGCTGTCGCACACGAGGACGCGGAATTTCCACGTCCTTCACAATGATCACTCAACATCTGATGCTTTTCTTTTCCTGTTCTTTTTAAATCTATTAGCTTTCGTTTAGTATCCATAGAGCCATCTCGATAGCGGAAAGACAACACGACACTACGTCTTGCAAAGAATTGTCTGTCAGTTTTGACGATACGTTAAGGATAATCTAGTCCCCGCATCGAGTTCTGACGCTGTTCAGGTCCCTTAAATGTCCTATTAGACCTGGTAACAACACCAAACACAAACAGCACTAATGCACTCTGGTGGCTGTTCTACCTATCAGAGAGAAATGCAGCTCTGACTTCTACACATCCGCCGATGGTGTCCACGCAATCAGTCTTACATTGACATCCAACCAAGTTTTCTGGTGGCTTCACTTTCTTTTATCGGGCAGTTTACTTTATTTGTTGTTGTCTGTGGGAGACGAGTGGCGACAAGGAAATGCCTCTCACAACAGATAATAAACAGCATCACAGGAAGTCCAGCTTCATGCTGGCATACAGCTGTCCCCCCTCCCCCCTGCCCCTTACCTCTCAGTTTTACAACGAACAACCTACAGTACTACTTCTCGGCGTGTTATTTTCCTTTTAAAATTACTGTCTGTCTTCGTCATCATGAATAGAAACGACCTCAAATATATTTTATGTATGAAAAATTTTAAAATATTTAAAAAATAAATTAATTCTCTAGATATCAATTAGCTAACAATAATTATATAACAAGTAAAGAGAAAATACACCTACATTGGTGAAAAATTGGTGTAAACATTTACGGATAAGACTAATTTCTCACCAAACTGGGTATGTTGTACGATTTTACTTAAATACTGCAATAAAAAGTTTCTTCTGAAATACGGTCAGTGTAAAAAATCTTGTCACTCATCCCAGTTTTCTATTTGCTTATTCTTCTCGGATAAGGTGCTTGATTTTGTTTCAGTTGAAAATGATTGTCTAATTATTGTTATCTGATAACTATCTACAGAGTTAAAAGTTTTAAAATATTATTAGAAAAAATTTCTATATGTAAAAATTCTCGTTTTTGATCCTACTCGTAAAAGCGAAACACTACAGATATTAGTCAAAACCCGAGAATTACCAAGATTAGCAATCTGGCAACTTACATACACCAACTTTTCGCACTATCCAAGTGAATAGAAAGACTGATAATCTTGTAGTTAAGTCCCATTAAATCATCACACCCACCTTTCATATTTTAATTTCTATCGGAAAGTTCCCTTATTTACCGATGCATTACACACGTCGAAAGAGTAACACTTCTTGTAAGACAGTGTGGTAGTACTTTACTGAAAATACTATCATATCTGTATGAATTTTTCCGCCATACGCCAAGCTGTCTTTAGCGCAATAATACTGTAATGTGTGCATTGCTGGAAGCAGAGCGACACACACGGTCCCCATGGAAACGGCCGCATTCCCAGGGTGTCGTGACCCAGTTTACATCAGGAGACGTTAGCGCATGCGCATTCCTCCCTCTGACTTGCATTATAGCCTCCACCGCTGCTATTCCTTCACCACAGTTGCAGCTATGCTGTCTCTTTAATGGGATCACCACCCAGCCGTGCTTATTTACTCTAAACTGGCATCTACCGCTTGAGAAAGACTTGAAATGAGATCATTATTTTGATCTATTTCGGTAGGCGCCGTACCACAATGGGCTGCAGTGGCTCGAATATCACGAGACTCGTGTACCCAGTGGATCCCTGATTTTTCTCATGTTTCTGACGGTAGTGTTACATTTTAAACTTCTGCTCTAGCACGATGTGCTTCTCAAGAGTTTTCGTGAACTGGAGGTTCAAAATTTTTACGAACCTGTTGAATACCATACGAGAGTACCAGCAGTCGAGCAGCGTCTTGCCCGTGTCCACTCTGGAATCTCGCAATTATTTACTTACAATCTTCTATCAAACACTTGTACAACAACTAAAACCTATTCTTCAGAAAGGAAAAATGATGATGACAATGATGTTGATAAATATGTGGCGAGGTATGATAAGAAATCGTGACGAAACAAACATTTACTTATACATACATTCGTGCGCGTTTTAAAACATTATCGTAGTGAAGTCATTCCACTTATAATTGAGGCACTAAGACCCATAAGGGCCCAAAGCACAGACAGAGTTTTGAGAGAAATACATGTTTGTAGAAACAAAATATGTAATCAAACTAACAGTCTAGTAAGTTTGGCTTCTTTATTAACCACATCTCCACATCCTGTATTTCCTATGAAAAAATTACGCGCCTACTTTATGTTATGAAATTTTAATGAATGCTTAGGATTATTATTGTTAAAGTTAATTCCTAATGTGTTCATACATATGCTAGTGACAATAGTGTCTTCTTGACAGTTGTAACGTTTGTGGTTAACGTGAAACTAGAATCAGAATATAAATGACAGTTAGTAAGTGCACCAAAATATAATTATGACCAATTCAAACACTTCATGCTGATCCTTAACATAATTTTTATTAAGCTCATACAGTGGCCTGAGGTTCAGATAAAACTGCCTGTTCACGACAGGCGTGAAATGTAATGGTTTGTTAAGTCTACGTGTCCCTAGGTTAATATTTGCATTCTACGTACACTATGTGATCAAAAGTATCCGGACACCTGGCTGAAAAGGATTTATAAGTTCGTGGCACCCTCCATCGGTACTGCTGGAATTCAGTATGGTGTTGGCCCATCGTTAGCCTTGATGACATCTTTCACTCTCGCAGGTATACGTTCAATCAGGTGTTGGAAGTTTTCTTGGGAAATGGCAGACCATTCTTCACGGAGTGCTGCACTGAGGAAAGGTATCGACATCGGTCGATGAGGCCTGGTACGAAGTCGGCGTTCCAACACATTGCAAAGGTGTTCTATAGGATAACAGAGTTTCTTTCTGACAGCGTGTTAATTCTGTAAATATTAGCTGTTCCAGATTGCTGCTCTGTATTAACCTATTTGAGTATCTCCTGACAAACGATCAGGGTAGTATGTATTATACTCAAATGTTTTATGTTTCTATGTTATACTTTCTGACATCTTTCACAACCACAAGAATCGTCTCATTTTTGGGGAACGAAATCTGAATCTAATCAAATCAGGTCAGGACTCTGTGCAGGCCAGTCCATTACAGGGATGTTACTGTCGTGTAACCACTCCGCCGTCCATAACTGTGTACGAACTAACCTCTCCATTATTCTCAATAAATATTCGAAGGGGATCATTTCGTGTGGCCTGGATGGCCAAATCATCAGCGCAGATTGTTCAAAATGTCCTAACATGGCGCATTGTCATGCATAAAGATGCCATTGTTGTTTGGGAACATGAAGTTCATGAATGGCTGAAACTGACCTCATCGTAGCCGAACGTAACAATTTCCAGACAATGATGGGTTCGGTAGGACTACAGGACGCAATCTATTCCATGTAAACACAGCCAACACCACTATAGAGCCTCCATCAGCTTGCAAAATGCCTTGTTGAAAACTTGGGTCCATGGCTTCGTGGGCGTCTATACCACACTCGAAACCTACCATCAGCTCTTACCAACTGAAATCGGGATTCATCTGACCAGGCCACCGTTTTCCAGTCATCTAGGGTCTAACTGACAGGATCACCAGCTCAGGAGAGGCGCTGCAGGCGATGTCGTGCTGGTATCAAAGGCAATGACGTCGGTCCTCTGCTGCCATAGCTCATTAACGACAAATTTCGCAGTACTGTCCTAACTGATATGTTCGTCGTACGTCCCACTCTGATTTCTGCGGTTCCTTCACGTAGTGTCCATTGTCTGTTAGCACAGACGACTCTAAGCAAACACCGCTGATCTTTTCACATGAGTCACCTCAGTACAAATGACATCTCAGCCAAAGCACTGTCCTTTTATACTTTGTGAACGCGAACTACCAACATCTGTATACGTGCATATGGCTATCCCAGTACTTTAACCAACTCAGTGTACATACAAGTGAAATAAACAGTTATTACGCGATTGCAGCCGAGCGTAATAAAACAGAAAACAGTTTACAACATTTACTGGTTTAAGATGTCGTTACTGCGTTGAAGATACTCAGATGTGGGGTTCTACACAACATTATGTTGGATAATATTATTAATAATACATACCTCAGTTAGTTCTACTAGGAGGTTCTATTCACTGGAAGAAGTTTCTCGTTAATAAATTCTCGTATTGTAATTTACTAGTATTAACAGCTAAACATTTTGCGGCTGCTGGTAGGTTATTGAAAGTGTGTGCTCCTCAAAAGGTGACATCTCTGGGCCAAAGTAAGTAATTCGCATCCATGAACTGAGCTATTGGTTTAAAATTATATATTATGTATGACAAATAGCATTAAATTTAACTATGTTGGAGAGCTGTAATTAGTACCCCGACTTCCTTGAACAGGCCTCTTCAGTCCGTTCTTCAGTTCATACCACAATTCGTGCTACAGAAGAATGCTAAAGATTAGGTGGGTAGATCACATAACTAATGAGGAAGTATTGAATAGGATTGGGGAGAAGAGAAGTTTGTGGCACAACTTGACCAGAAGAAGGGATCGGTTGGTAGGACATGTTCTGAGGCATCAAGGGATCACCAATTTAGTATTGGAGGGCAGCGTGGAGGGTAAAAATCGTAGAGGGAGACCCAGAGATGAATACACTAAGCAGATTCAGAAGGATGTAGGCTGCAGTAGGTACTGGGAGATGAAGAAGCTTGCACAGGATAGAGTAGCATGGAGAGCTGCATCAAACCAGTCTCAGGACTGAAGACCACAACAACAACAACCACAATTCGCATTACACTCTTCGTAAAATTTTAGCTTGGCTTAATGAGTTTTCTGAAGTAGTATCCTGCATGACACAGGAGTTTTGAATCACCTATATCTGTCAACGTCCGCTTTATAAGTGCAGCTCTGCTCATGCTGTTTTATGGTGTGCTCCTCACAGCTGAGTTTATTACTGAGCTGTAATTTCAATAATTCTATCAACTTCTTCTTGTCTAATTTCAGACACATGCTAAGAAGAAACCTCTTACGAGTAAAAGTTATGAAATGCATTTAATGCGTCTCTTTGAAGTTAGTGACGGGAAGTAGTTCATAATTAATGTCCATGAAAATTTAATGAAGAGCTCTTTCGAAAACTGTACTTGAGCTGCTCTTTAAGACAATGTTCGCATCATCTGAAAATAAAATAAACTTAGAATCTTGCAATGTTGATAAATGACATTTTTATTTATAACCAATGAAACGTTGTATTTAAGTGTTCTGGAGCTATTTTAGACAACGTGCAGTCATCTGGTAGACTTCGAATTTTCAAGTGTTATTTGCCATATGGCCATGATATTAAAATACCATCCATATCCGTTATCTGAATTACTTATTATCCAAATAAAAATATAACACACTTTAACATTATTTGCATGTGATATATTGTACTTCATTTTGAAAATAGATCGTCTAACAATTAGTGACATACATGTCATTGATACACACATGAAAAAGTAGTCATTCGTATGAAGCACACTGAATGCTATAAGCAATAGTCTGACGGAAACCACGTTCCACTATTGAACTACGAAACCCAGAAGGATGTAGCCGCCATCCTGTATACATGCGGATTCAGTTGTTAGTTAACTGCCAACTCAATATTTTGATTTCAGAGAGTAATTGTACTTTTCGGCTAGCTGAGAGATAATGGTGTAAAAACGCCAAGGGACATTCTCCCTGACGTAAGATCTGAGTGTGCCCGAAGACGGCGAGGTGGTAAGCTCATTAACAATTTGCAACTTTCTGTGCCTGGGATCCGATGAACGTTGCAAACATTCGGAGGTTTATAGTGTCATTACTGCGGAAAGGAAAGAATTTCTTTCGTATCGGAGTCCAATTTCTGGCGAAAGCTCTCCGCCGGCGACCTTTAGCGTATCTCCGGTCCAACGACTATTATCAGAATACGACCCCTCTGCTGTAAAGGTACCTGCGAATGGAAAAAGAGGCGCCAGCCCTATTGGTTCGGCAGGAGCAACCGACCCCCATTTTTGCGGCGCCTCCAGCTGTTACCTGGAGAAAGACAGAATGGAAAGATGAGCTCCTGGGACTACGAGCTTCGCCCCCCCCCCCCTCTCCTGCACGCCCACCCACTCGCCGCACAGCTAGCCCATTCAACCCCTCACCCCAAATGCTCAGCGTCCAGCAAGTGCAGTCAGGCGACGGACAATACCTGCAGCCGGACAATAGGAGAGTGCCGACTGCAGTACGTGTCACTGCTCACCATTCACATCAAACTGTAGTGAGCTGGAAGTGATACTTCCAATGTTCACAAGCCTACACCAAAAAATATACTACTGGCCATTAAACTTGATACACCACGAAGATGACGTGCTACAGACGCGAAATTTAACCGACAGGAAGAAGATGCTGTGATATGCAAATGATTAGCTTTTCAGAGCACTCACACAAGGTTAGCGCCTAGGCGACTCCTACAACGTGCTGACATGAGAAAAGTTTCAAACCGATTTCTCATACACAAACAGCAGTTGACCGACGTTGCCTGGTGAAACGTTGTTGTGATGCCTCGTGTAAGGAGGAGAAATGCGTACCATCACGTTTCCGACTTTGATAAAGGTCGTATTGTAGCCTATCGCGATCGCTGTTTATCGTATCGCGACACTCCTGCTCGCGTTGGTCGAGATCAAATGACTGTTAGCAGAATATGGAATCGGTGGGCTCAGAAGGATAATACGGATCGCAGCGCTGGATTCCAACGGCCTCGTATCACTAGCAGTCTAAATGACAGGCATCTTATCCGAACGGCTGTAACGGATCGTGCACCCATGTCTCGATCCCTGAGTCAACAGATGCGGACGTTTGCAAGTACAACCACCTGCACGAACAGTTCGACGACGTTCGCAGCAACATGGAATATCAGCTCGGAGACCATGGCTGCGCTTACCCTTGACGTTGCATCACAGACAGGAGCGGCTGCGATGGTGTACTCAACGACGAACCTGGATGCACGAGTGGCAAAACGTCATTTTTTCGGATGAATCCAGGGTCTGTTTACAGCATCATGATGGTCGCATCCGCGTTTAGCGACATCGCGGTGAACGCACATTGGAAGTGTGTATTCGTCATCGCCATACTGGCGTATCAATCGGCGTGATGGTATGGGGTGCCATTGGTTACACGTCTCAGTCACCTCTTGTTCGCATTGACGGCACTTTGAACAGGGGACGTTACATTTCAGATGTGTTACGACCCGTGGCTCTACCCTTCATTCGATCCCTGCCAAACCCTACATTTCAGCAGGATAATGTACGACCGCATGTTGCAGGTCCTGTACGGGAGTTTCTGGATACAGAAAATGTTCCACTGGTGCCCTGGCCAGCACATTCTCCAGATCTCTCACCAATTGAAAACGTCTGGTCAATGGTGGCCGAGCAACTGTCTCGTCACAATACACCAGTCGCTACTCTTGATGAACCGTGGTATCGTGTTGAAGCAGAATGGGCAGCTGTACCTGTACACGCCATCCAAGCTCTGTTTGACTCAATGCCCAGGCGTATCAAGACCGTTATTACGACCAGAGGTGGTTGTTGTGGGTATTGATTTATCAGGATCTATGCACCCAAATTGTGTGAAAATGTAATCACATGTCAGTTCTAGTATAATATATTTGTCCAATGAATACCCGTTTATCATCTGCATTTCTTATTTTTGTAGCAATTTTAATGGCCAGTAGTGTAAATTCGACAGGATATTGCAGTGTCTGTGTTGTGCCGATGGCAATGTTCCTTCGGACATACTCGTACATGTATGTCCGAAGGAACATTCCATCCCACCTCTGAGCAACAGAGGCACTGCAGTATCCTATCTACTCACCAACACCGGGCAGGCGGCGTTCAATTGAAAATGTCTCCCCTGTACCGGAATGTACATAATGGATATACGAGTGCAGATGGTATACCAATCAGAGTATGCAGACACAATAGCGCCTTTCTTAGCAATCATATACAACCGCTCACTTGACGAAAGGTCTGTTCCTAAGGACTAGAAAGTATCACAGGTCACACCAATATTCAAGAAAGGAAATAGGAGTAATCCATTGAATTACAGACCCGTATCACTGACCTCAATTTGAAGTAGCATTTTGGAGCACATACTGTACTCGAACATTATGAAGAAAATGAATTATTGATACATATCTAACACGGATTCAGAAAGTATCGCTCTTGTGCAACACTGCTAACTCTTTGTTCCCAGGAAGTTCTGAGTGCTGTCGACAAGGGATCTCAGATCGATTCCATATTCCTAGATTTCCAGAAGGGTTTTGGACCGTTCCTCACAAGCGACTATTAATCAAATTGCGTGCATATGGAGTATCGTCTCAGTTGTGTGTCTGGATCCGTGATTTCCTCTCAGAGAGGTCACAGTTCGTAGTGATGGACAGTAAATCATCGAGTAGAACAGAAGTGATATCTGGCGTTCTGCGAGGTAGTGTCATAGCCCCTCTGTTGTTCCTGATTTACATAAATGATCTAGGTGATAATCTGAGCAGCCCCCTTAGACTGTTTGCAGATGACGCTGTAATTTACCGTCTAGTAAAATGATCAGACGATCAATTCCATTTACAAAATGATCTAGAGAGAATTTCTGTATGGTGCGAAAAGTGGCAATTGGCACTAAACAAAGAAAAGTGCGAGGTCATCCACATGGATACTAAAAAAATCCGATAAATTTTGGGTATATGATAAATCGGACAAATCTAAAGGCTGTCAATTCGACTACATACCTAGGAAATACAATTACGAGCAACTTGAATTGGAAACACCACATATATAATATTTTGGGGAAGGCGAAACAAAGATTGCACTTTGTTGGCTGAACACTGGGAAGATGCGACAAACACACCGAAGAGACAGCCTACATTACTCTTGTCCATCCTCTGCTGGAATATTGCTGCGCGGTTTCGGGTCCTTACCAGGTAGGATTGAAGGAGGACGTCGATAAAGTGCAAGGAAGGGCAGCTCGTTTCGTGTTATCGCGCAATAGGGGTGAGAGTGTCACTGATATGATACGCGAGTTGGAGTGGCAGTCACTGAAACAAAGGCAGTTTCCTTTGCGACGAGATATATTTTACTGCTAGGCTACTCTCCCCCGCTAAAATTCCTATAAAACTAATTACACCTTTGCTGAATTTTCCAGCAGAAACTTTCCCTATGTTTCTCGTTATGCGGGACAACATGTACTCATCCCTAGTCTTAGGATGTGGCGATATACACGCGCATGGCTGGAGCAGCGTGCATATTATAATGCCCTCTCAGTTCTTGCAAGAACAATTAACTAATTGTCTGGTTCGTTTCTCCACAGTTGGAGCTAAACAATGCTACAGCTAATTTTTAGCTGGATATAAGCCGCTGTGAACGCAGTTTTCACACAAATTACTCCTCTGCCTCATACAGAACGTTATGAGCTTCATTCTGCACTTGACGCCAGTTAAGAGAAGAGTTCCCGGAAATTTTCGTCTTATCTTACTTATATCCGAACTGTCTCCCCACCTGCGTCCTTTCGTTCTTCACGTCACGGCTTTTTTGACCAATATGAGCTTTCGTCTTATTTTGTGGAAACTCTCTCTACCAATCGCAGAGTTCCTACCATTAAACTGCGTCCAAACTTTGGCTCTTTTCTCCTTCCTAGCTCGTTTCCGCCAATCGGACGTTTTGTGCCTGTTCGAGATGCCTAAATGAGTACATTGACTCTCTCATGTGTGTAACACTCGCTGGACATGTGATTGAAAATGCGTCACTCGTCTTGTTTCATATCAATTTGTAATTCCGAAATGCAGTCGTCTAAAAGCTTTCTTTCCCGTCCGCCCTCAGATGGGCCGTTATGCTATCTCTCCCCATCTGAGTCACCTGGTCGATGGTTGACTTTCCGCCTGGGACACCCCTGTAAGTGGTTTCCATGGTACCCCCTGCAGCGTGGCCTTGCCTCTGCGTCGTCCCTCTGAATTCCAAACTAAAACGCCTCTCGCTGCTTGTTTCACATTCCTCTCAAACATGCATTATAGGAACGGTGTGTTAACTACTCTTGATTGAATGTCATACCTTTTTGCATTACATACTGCTAGGCCAATTTGCTCATTACCGCCAAATTACGTCTGGTGCCATATTCACGTTCCCACTGCAATGTATAGAGCTCTCATGTAAGGTGCGAATCCGACCTTCATTTATTCTGCCACCTTACAGGCTGATTGACATGTAGTGTCTTTTTCCGTACCTTGAACGACCTCGTGTTGCGGGGCCAGACTCATTTGGTGCTGTAGTTATGCTACCCTCGCTCCATGTGACAATAACTGGGTGACTCAAGCAACATGCTCCAGCAGTTTCAGTCATTTCCACGGAGTAGTCAATACGTCAATCCGTTAAATTTCGGCCATGCAGCTGTGCAAATACTACTACTATCACTAATATTTCCGCTGCATACCGTACGCCGATCTTCAGTGTAAGTTGCTAGACTGACGTCAAGGTGGCAAGCATGGCCCGATGCGCTAAACCGCGACGATACTGCGCATGCGAGTCACAGACGCTGGTTGGCAGCAAAGAGGTACACTTACACAAGCGCCACCTGTGGTGAAGGAATTCAGACATTCGATTCGCTCATCGATTGCAGCCTTACTCTATTCTGTGAAGAATGAGTTAGTGCCTCATAAGACGGGTGTGCATCATATTCCTTGCGGAAATTGTGATTCGTCTTATGTAGGTCAGACAACACGCACCGTTCTTGAGAGGAGCGTGGAACACCGAAGATAAACACGTTTACTACAGCCAGACAAGTCATCTATGGCACAACATCGTGTGGATTTGGGTCTTTCGATGAAGTAAAGTGAGGTGAAGCGTTTACCATCCATCTCTCCCTTTTGGGGTTCTGTTTTCAATGAATCCATGGAAATTAGATTAACGGACAACTTAATAAACAGGGATAATGGTTTTTATTTGTATAAGGCATGGATCCGGATCCCGGTGTAATTAAATTTCAGAGAAGTCATCGAGTTGCTACCGACGTCGAACATTCATCGACAAGCGAATCGAATGCTGAACGCTTTCACCAGAGGCGGCGCGTATGTAATTGTACCTCTTTGCCCGCGACCAGCATCTGACCCGCACGCGCAGTATCGCTACGGTGGAGCATATAAGGCCGCGCTTGCAACTTTGCCGTTAGTCTTACATTTCTCTCTGAAGATGACTGTACAGTGTGCGGCCGAAATATCAGTGAAAGAAGTAGTATTCGCGTGACTGCATGGCCGCAATTTAATGGATTATTCATTACGCTGCGAGGAGTTAAAAATCCACAGACATTTAATATGTTATGGTGCTTTATCTAATTCGTTTTTAAGTTTTGCAGAGCATTACACAGCGATGTTAATAATTGACTTCGGAGTGATGAGTAGTTTAACTCTAAACGCAAGGCTGTCAATTTTTGTATATACTGATGATACATGTGTAGCAGCGTACTAAATTAATCCATTTCCTTCAAAAATGCTTTTCCTACGAAATTCGTGGAGGAATACGTCGCGTAATTTGCGTCGCTCGCCGCAAATCGCCAAAGTACGTACCCCGTGTGTGATTTGAAGCAACGCTACTGGTGTTTCGAGTACAGACGAAGGGGACATTTGCAGGAGTCCTTTACCTGTCACTGAGCCTTCGCGCCTGTGGGTTGCATATTTCTGCGCGCTTCATTACCTCCCCCTCGAATTCCCATATCCACTGACTCCTTGCAGTTCAATAGCTCATATGGTGCCTACCCCACACGATGACGGCCGCACATTTACGACACCAGGCAACCATGTATCGTAGCTTCACCAGCGCCGCGCCGTCGGGACCACACAGCGGTATCCATCGCTGGCCCCGAGCGCCGTAAAACGGACAGCATCGGCCATTTCAAAACGGCCGTTACGCAGGATTCGTCGAGGTATTCTGCTGCCGTTACTCAGTCGACGTTTACTGCCCGATGCTGTAATTCAGCGCAGCAAGGTGTCGAGTCGCGTATGAATAGCGAGCGGCACGTGCTGTGTGAGCGCACTCGCAAGAGCAAGAGCTTGCACCGCACCGGCCGGCAATAAACGACAGCTTACGTGCTCTCCCTCGTTATAGGCGGCAGTCTGGGTGCTTCCCCTTGATGGCCTTGGAAGCGAGTGTAATAACTGGGACGAGAGGAGAGGAGAGGGGAGAGATTACCGAAAAGTGGCCAGCAACACCATATACACCGCCCGACAAAAAACGTGATGCGCTCGGATCAAGACTTGGTTGTATGTCATAGTAACATCATACGTGTATACACCTTGGGCGAGTACGTACATTATTAGAGTTGCAATTCTCCGTGGCAAGTAGAACGGAACCAGAGTGTATCACTATTCTTCGTGTTCAGTGTTATCAGTCCTGATAGTATATACAAGGGGTTTGATGGTGTTGAGTGATCAGATGTTGAGTGATCGATACGAGGATAGGAAGATGCCGTCCGTATACTTGGGTCAGACAGCGCTATCAGTACCTTTCAGAGTTTGAAAGGGGCCTCATTGTGGGTCTCTATATGGCGATCTTGTTGAATCGTGCATTATTCTATGTTTGAGTCATTCAGCCCTATGTTTGACTGCATGGGAACGTGAGGGCAGGCATAGCCTTTAGACCTCATCAAGCTTCCTGTCGGCCACATCTAACCACCACGAAGGAAGTTCGCCGTACGGCGCACCGAGCACATCTTAAACCCTTCACTTCTGCACCTCTCACCCGAGAATAAGTACTGGACTTCTTGCAACATTCTGTGTTATCTCACACACTGGATGGAAGCTATCAGCAGCCAAGCCAGACTAGGGAATTCCAGCCCCATGTGTAAGCTCCCAATAACACAATACAAACGGCAGAGTTTGGAGTGCTCCCGTGGCGTCGCATTGTGTTCAGCGATGAATCGCAGATCTGTACTATCATGGGTAACCATTGTTGGCGAATATGGCGGCGACCTGGGAAAAGTTCACTTTCTTCCTGTGTTGTTAACCCCTGCGTTGGTGAGGGGAGCCATCGAGCATGACTTCATTTCATGGCTGTTAGCGACTGAGGGAACTCTGGTTGCACAACGGTACGTCAGAAAGAATCTGCGACTTCATGTGCTGCCTCTCATGTAATAGTATCGTGGTGTCATTTTTCAACAGAACAACGCTCGTCCACCTATGATCTCTGTGCGCGATATAGAGGTACTCCCGCGGTCAAGAAGATCGCCATACTTGTACCCGATAAACATGTATGGGGCCAGATCAGACGTCAGCTCATTCCAGTAACACTAGCCAAGGCGTCCATACGATAGTATGTAGTGGGGATAAGGAGGCTAGTCCTGGGGGAAGGAGTATTTTTAACATTTTGGAAGACGAATGGTGACTTGTAAATAGCCATGAAGAGTTCCATTTCCGGCCATTTTAAAGACCTGCGTAATACTGCGGGACCCCATTGCCCCCATGTAGGGGCGTCCTTGCCATTAGCAAGAATATCAAGGATCTGTTACAACGGTTGTTGGCCACCTTGCCTCAAGGGCTTCACTTATTTGGTCACTGAGTTTAGTTGCTTAGTGATGTCTTCACAAGGTCACAAGGTGCACGGCCCGTCATTTTTTATCTAGGCACAAATGCAACAAGAGAGTGGTATTGAAGCCTGTATATTATTTTTAGATACGTTTACGATACTTTCACGTTCGACCTAATGGCATTGAGAATTTCCACAGCCTTCTAGAACATCTGAATTAAATGTCGAAGAATTTTTGCTTCGCTGATGTGTCGGTCAGAAGGAAGTTCGATGGTACATTTGGACTTGCCCAGTTTATAGGAATATAACTCATATTTATTGTGTACATAGACGTTAAATTATCAGCATACAGCTCTACCTCGCTTCACAGTGCCCACATCATCTCAGACGCTGAAAGTTTTTTGTGGTAAGTTCCTAAGGGTCCAAACTGTTTAGGTCATCGGTCCCTAGGTTTACACACTACTTAATCTAACTTAAACTAATCAACGCTAAGGACAAGACACACACCCCTGCCCGAGGGAGGACTCGAACCTCCGACAGGGGACGCCGCGCGAACCGTGGCAAGGCGCCTAAGACCACGGTGCTACACCGCGCGGCCTCTGAAAGTTTCTCTGATGAGTTAGCCAACCTCGAAGTCATCTTTCGCCAGAATATCTACAGTATAAGCCAGATCAGATGCACATTGCTGTCATGGACTGACGACGTAATGACTTGTACGTCGGTACAATTAAGGCTGTGGGGAGCTATCAAGGGTACTCCAAAATAGGAAATCAGAGACACAATGCAGAGAGCAGAGAAAAATGGTACAGTTTAGGTTACTGGCGCTGAGTAGTAGCACTAGACCCCTGCAAACTGCAGACGCTCTCAGCAGCTGTCCCAGGGGAGAAGTTTCACTTCAGAGATTTAACTGGTTGCTCCATCCACAGCGTAGACGATGTTGTAAGGCGTCGCAATAGAATATGGCCACGAAGAGGCACGTCTCAGCAGAGCATCAAGCTTGATACTTGCTCCTGAGAACTACAACGTCAGTGGGTTTACACAGGACAGAGTGCAACAACTGCATTCCCCACCCATAAAACGGCTGAGGGTCGGGCCAAGTAACGTAAAACACTGTTGTTGCTGGCCATAATGGGAGTGGTAGTGGCTGTTGCCAAGAGACTAGGAGTTTGTTAATGCAAAGTGTATTGGTCGTAATCTGGGGAAACACGATGTGGAGTGTGTTTTTAGACCACCATCTAAGATTATGGCCCTTTACTGTCTGCATGATTCTGGTTCGCATAAGGCAGGTGACTACCATATACCACCTCATACCTAAGTTGTGGCCGGCCGCGGTGGTCTCGTGGTTCTAGGCGATCAGTCCGGAACCGCGCGACAGCTACGGCCGCAGGTTCGAATCCTGCCTTGGGCATGGATGTGTGTGATGTCCTTAGGTTAGTTAGGTTTAAGTAGTTCTAAGTTCTAGGGGACTGATGATCGCAGATGTTAAGTCCCATAGTGCTCAGATCCATTTGAACCTAAGTTGTGTGAGACCATCGAGACAGTGGAGAGCTGGTGTATATAGCAAAGCGTCACCCATACTTGCAACAGCCGAGCAAATCTGCTATCGCAGGGCATTGCCTTGGTACCCGTCATCCTACGGCATATAACAACACAGGGTTTCTGGCGTGCACTTCCGCTATTTGGATAGTATTATTAAGGAAAAAAGTGATATTAATTTAACGGGTAACCTTATAAACAGAGATTGAACTTTTTTGCTTGATTTCTGTTTGGTACTTGCTCTCTGTCTCTCTCTGTCTTTCTCTCTCTCTCTCTCTCTGATCACTTGATCACTGATCAAACAACAGAGTGACCGAATTAATGCTACTTTCACCTCCGTTGCTAATTAATATACACCTTCGATAAATTCTGACAGTGGTCATGTCTGGTTGTGTGGTAGCACTAGTTGTTTATGGTGTTTTTGTTGGCTTTGTGCATATCCGATGTTATGGTTCTGTTAGGCATGCTCCTGCCTACCAAAGATTTAAATTTGCTTGCATATCGATGTCTCACTGCATCTGTGTTCATCTGTAGAAATATTGACTGTTGTCGAAGACGTCACTTGGCTGTATTCCCATAAGTTATATGAACATTTCACACGCCGGACGAAACTCAAGTTTCACTCAACAATAGACACTCAAACGACATTGCCGTGATACGACTCCTTACGAGGAAACCTCCCCATCGCACCCCCCTCAGATTTAGTTATAAGTTGGCACAGTGGATAGACCTTGAAAAACTGAACACAGATCAATCGAGAAAACAGGAAGAAGTTGTGTGGAACTATGAAAAAATAAACAAAATATACAAACTGAGTAGTCCATGCGTAAGATAGGCAACATTAAGAAAATTTTGGACTCAATAGCACCGTGGTCCCGTGGTTAGCGTTAGCAGATGCGGAGCGAAAGGTCCTTGGTTCAAGTCTTCCCTCGAGTGAAAATTTTTATTTTTAATTTTGAGACAATTATCAAAGTTCAGGTACTCACACATAATCAACTTCGCTCTCTAAAATTCCAGGACATGTTCAGATTTGCTTGGACATATGCAGGATTTGACAGTCTACAGACGAAAAATTTTAAAACGTTAAAAACATATGTTTTGACAGAGCACAGGGAAAACTGTGCGACTGTGAAACTGTTGCATTTATTTGTTGCAGTTTATGTGACAAACACTTATGTTTTCATCACGTTTTTGGGAGTGATTATGACATCCACAAGAAAACCTAAATCGGGCAAGGTAGAAGAATCTTTTCACCCATTCGCCAAGTGTACAAGTTAGGTGAGTCGACAACATATTCCTGTCATGTGACGCACATGCCGTCACCAGTGTCGTATAGAATATACCAGAGGTGTTTTCCTATGGAGGAATCGGTTGATCTATGACCTTGAGATCAAATGTTTTCGGTTCCCATTGGAGAGGCACATCCTTTCGTCTACTAATCGCACGGTTTTGCGGTGCGGTCGCAAAACACGGACACTAAACTTATTACAGTGAACAGAGACGTCAATGAACGAACGGACAGATCATAACTTTGCGAAAATAAAGAAAGTAAAAATTCTCACCCGAGGGAAGACTTGAACTAAGGACCTTTCGTTCCGGAGCTGCTCACGCTAACCACGGGACCACGGCGCTACGGAGACCATAGGTTCCTTTCTGTTGCTTATCTTGCGCATGGACTACTCAGTTTGTATATTTTGCTTATTTTTTTCATAGTTCCACACAACTTCTTCCTGTTTTCTCGATTGATCTGTGTTCAGTTTCTCAAGGTCTATCCTCCGTGCCAACTTATAACTAAATCTGAGGGGGGTGCGATGGGGAGGTTCCCTTGTTAGTACAAGTTATGGTTAGATGTTTTTAATTATCACTTCTGAGAAGATAAAGTTTTGTTTGTTTCCAAGTACAGGTTTGCAGTCCAGGCACACATTGGAATCCACATACTGCAGCATTCCACTAGAGGAGCTAAGGAAATTGCCACCAAGTGAATCTTGGAAACCTGTTTGATGGAGACATAAAAACCCGAAAGGTGTAGACTCGACGAACCTTTATTCATAGCTAACTGAATTCCAGGCTTTGCTTGGTCATTTATTTATTACAATATTCTATTAGTCCATCTTCTTCTTCCACCTCTCTCTGTCCACATCGTCGTCCCCCATCTCCTTCCATCTCCTCCTCTCCTCTTTCTTTGTCCGTGCCTGAGACCGCTCGGCTAATCCCGCGCGGCCCGATCGAATCGACCAGGTGAATTACCGGCGAGAGCTGGTGGCGGTTTTCCATATCCCAAGTAGGCAAATAACGTGCTGGTAGCCACGTATCGCCACAGATACACGTTACGCAAACATTTAGGACACTTTCTAATATTTGACTTTCAAATTTACTCTAGACGCATGCAGATGGGGTACGTGGATACTATCCTGGAGTGTGAATAAATAACTGATGACCAAAAATATTTAGTCTCTTTAAACCCATAAACATCACAGTTTAACAGAAGTTCGTCGTAAGAAGTGGTAATATGTTGTCAGGCATAAGAATAACTTTTCTAACTTGTTACGTCGCCTGATTTCCTTCCTTTCCCTCAAAGGTGGAAATGTAAACTTTGTCCTTTGCTGTTGCAGGAAATAAACAAATAACTGCGCAGAAAGAATAGGTACCAGTCATCTTTGCAGCAAGAGAACATATTTCCGCCGGGACTGGCGCAACTTCCCGTTTTGTATTTCACATTTGGTGGGCATGTTTTACATCGTAAACGGTAGATTTAATAGCAAGATTGGAAACCAGGTGGTTATAAGAGAAACAGCTTCGAATGTATAACACAGTTATAGAGTACACGGGTTTTGTGATGCATACAGATGTTATACATGAGACTAGTGGCTTCGAATAATACAAATGGAGGCCGTTGTCCAATAAATGAAAGACTAATGAGCAATCAATGGTCATTAATTATATCTGTGTTAGCTTTTATTATGGTATGCTATTCACGCAAATCAGTTGGTCAGGGAAAAACAATATTTATGGTAACGTAATTTGCAATAATTTTCTCCAGAACACAACGTCAGGACACAAACTACACACGTACTCGCCAGCATGTCATTATGTCCACCCATTTTAGTCATCATTGAAATTATGAAGTGGTGGTATCAGTCGATGGAAAAAGAATACAAAAACAATGGCCGGCTGACATGAATAACATGCATGACAAACAGGATCTTTTTAGCATTTTGGTGTTTAATGCTCTACGTTCCTGAGCTCGCCAAGAAACAAAACGTATTCGTTATAATTTCAACCACAGAGTGGCTTCGAAGAGTGGGATATCTATACTACAAAATCAATATCCTAGTACCTGACGTAGTTTGCCTAGTTGACGGCTTTCAGGGGCAACAAAAATTTCATTTTCAGCATTTCTTGGAATCATTCACCAAAATTATTAATTTAAAATACTGTCATAATATTCTCATTAAGAAATATAATCTTATGTTAGAAGATTAACACAGTAAGGCAAGTATGACAGTCAGGAACTGTTTGACAACGCATCAACATTTGTTCACTAAATGCCGCTCTTAGCATCTGCAGATGGCCAGTATGGCTGAAACCGGTTACGGTTCTTTCATAATACAATGTTTGTGTCAAAAGTAAACAAAAGTTTTAGAAACTGTGTGTTTATTTTGAGGCAACGTATCTGGCGTCATGCATATACCTGGACTATATTCATCCAGTGTCGGAGAATGAGAACAGTTAGAGATTCCCAGTATAAACTCTGTACATATTTTCAAACCTTTAAAACCTTTGCAAAACTCTTTCTCCCTGACACCCCGCGCGAAACGATAAGAAAAATAAGTTTCTTCTTTAATACATTTTCATTGTCCATACAGTCGAACTTCGAAATCAAGCATGGCGCATCAATACATTATAACTTTACCATCTACTCTATCCGAAACTCTATCTGCAGGAAGTACCCAAATATACCACTGATGTACCTGCAAAATTATGTCATTATACGATAGATAGGACATGTGTCATAAACATTTAGATTAGTGAAAAACTTGTTTCTCCAAAAATAGAGCGCAGATTACCCAGATTATATTCGTCCAATGTTTCATAATGAAAGCACTTAGCGATTTCCAACAAGCTCTGAGCGTAATTTCAAACCTTTCCTAAAAATTTTCTCGATTACATGCTTTAAGTCGAATATTTAACATATTAATTCACTTCCAAAGTAATCACATATTTGAAGTTATTTTGTACGTGGGAGTTCGATCCTTTAAATTATTGGTGTTTTATGACCTACATTGTCATCTATAATGTGTAGTCACTCTACATATAACGATATTCTTGTAGCAAACAGGAGAAAATTAATGTGTCACATCAGTGTTGTGCGTAAGGCACAGTTAAAACAAGGCAGCATTTATCAGAAAACAAGAAGAACGTATGCAGTACAAGGATCTAAGGTTCATTTTTATTCGATAAAACTGCTCCAAAACGGCTTTCTGTCAGAGCGTAGCCTGTAGTGCATTATATTGCTTGACAGGGAGGTGAGTAAGTGTCGTATTAAAACCAATAATTAGGTAGAAGGCTAAGTAAATAGGTGTCGCATTGCAAATCTAAAGTTCTAGGTTTCTCCCCTCGGTTGGTTCAAAACTGTTTCACGTCACCTATTTCTTCTTTTACATCCGGAATAATTGTGGTCCAGAGGCTACGTTGAATCGTGGAACCCTCAACTCCTGACCCTATAAATGACTATGTAAGTCAGTTAAAAGGACCATGACTATTAAAGCAGTTTTACGAGCAACCAGCGAGTTAATGACTAATAATTTTTTGCTTTTTTCTTGTCGGGTACTCAGGTCAGTCTTTTTAGATTTTTTTCCTTCACCATTCCCAACAAAGACCTATACCTAGAAACGTATCATGTATCTGTTCCCCACCCATTACTGTCTGTTTCTACTAAAATGTCTTACAGCTGGTGTTATTCCGGAGCCAAGGTAGTCTCTGAATGCTGGCAACCCATATTACACCACAGAGGACGAGGCTGTCTATGCCCAAAGCGTACCAAAAGCACCACGGTAAATACCGGCTATTTACATACAAGATAATGGAAACAGACATTCCGAGCACTACTTCCTGCAGGGGGAGGTCGAGCGACGGCCTTCAGGAAGTACCACTACGCCAAAACCTGATTGGCTGGAGACAGCTATTTAGGGGCTACAACCAGCCCCAAAGTTGAGTTCACTTTGGATGCCGACCTTGTGTACTTCGACCACTGATGATTACGTCTTCATCTCAGAATTGGACTTTTACTAGCGTGTTTTTGTTATCATGAACCTCCGTGGATAATTAGAAGTGAACTTTTGTTTGTCTCAATTAAGAGACTGGCAATTAAGAGACTGGCATTGTTATTGTTACCTTTTGTTTGTTGTTCAGTCATAAACCTTCTGAACTTACATCAATAAAAGTTGTGTTTGTGAAAAACTGCGATCTGTGCAGTCATAATGGACATAGGCCTATCGTTTAATCATCGTGATTGTGGTCAAACTGCTAATAGAAATAAGGTCAGATGGGGAGATTACTAAGTGACGCATATAAGTCATAGACAGTTTCATATAAACAGTTATACTGAATAGAGCTCTCAGTTATACGTGCAAGAAACTCCGTTAGTAAATTGATGTGGTAGCACTGAAGTGAACAGAGAAGCGTACCACATGGTAAACAGGAGAAAATGCACTAGTGAGCAAAATTTTAAGGACTAAAGAAACTATAACACAATGTGTCACTGCCAAGTGACATACCCTGCTGAAACTTGGACCATACATTGAAAGAACAGCCACATTATAGTACAGAAGGTAATTAAAGAAAATACGCAATGGGAAGAACAGAAATCAAACTTTTACTCAAAGACAATAATTGCACTGAAGTCACCGCAACTGATGTTGACCCCTTGGAGATTATAAAATGTGGAAATTGATTGGTAAAAGGGTGTGTGATCACCACGGACGGCAGTGCATGCTGGGAAACGAATTTCCATGATGGTCGCAAGGCCGGTAAAAAATTCTTATGCTAGGTAGGTCCATTCCTCCACCAGCACAGTTGACAACTGTTGCGTGGAGTTTGTCACATACTGAAGTGCTGCAGTATGTCTCTCCAACGCATCCCATACATGCTATATGCTGTGTAAGGCGGGTAAAGGCACAGGCCACTCTCGTTCCAAGAGTTGATCTACCTGCACAGTTCGAATCTCCCGCACATTCTCATCCATGAAAATTGAGTTCAAGGCTAAATGCACCACTGAAACGACGGACGTGGGAAGAAGAAAATATCGGAATATTGTTCACCGGTTACGGTATCCTGTTCAAAGATTTGGAGGTCAGTACGACCATACAAAATTATTCCTTCCCACACCGTAACATCCGCACCAGCAAATGATTATGTTCGACAATACTGGACGTCCCCCTTATGGCGAGACTTGGGAACACCTAATGAATCCTTGAACATTATCGTTAGGTATCTGAAATATGGAGCGCGCTCAATCTGACAAATTTTTCGATGCCTGTGACTTTAAAAGAGAAACTAAGCTTTTTGGAGGGAAATTTATGAGGCAACTTGGTAGGCGACCATATCCTCGGACACTTCAGATGTCACTTCCCATTTTCATTAACACTTGTTTTTAACTTTTGGCACATTATACATCCAAATTTTAGCGTCTTTGATTTCATTCTTTTCTTGTAAAGGTACAGTGAAAAAATAAATTGTGCATGAAATTATTGTGCTCATCAGACTATCAAATGAGAAACGAATGTTTTGCTGCTGTTAAACTTTGCCTAGTATTTATGTGATCAGAACGTGACAGAAAAGTGGAAACACAACACGAAACGGAGATCAAAGTTTCTGAGGTTCACAGTCTAGTGAAATGGGAAAGTGGCGACGGTCGTAGAGGGACACAAGAGAGAACGGTGTATGGTCTTGGACAGGAGTGTGTATGTGTGTGTGTGTGTGTGTGTGTGTGTGTGTGTGTGTGTATGTGTGTGTGTGAGACTCCTTGAGTCCATCATCGTGTGGCAGCGTGCATGGGAACGCGGAAGTGACGTAATTTATCTGATTTAATCTTCGCGTTGCAAGAAAGGCACGAGTGTCACAAGTGAATAGTAAGCAAAGTACTGTGTTCATTTCAGTGTTCGGCAAAGCGTATCACCTCAATGACAAAGATGATGTATTCGTGTCGAGAATTTAATAATAATTCGCAACTAAAAAACAAATACTGTTGTGGGTTTCTTATTTAACAAGATTTCCTTCCCACAAACAGCCCTACTTTGATACAGTTAAAACAAAGCCCGTTATTGGCATGCTGAGAAAACCATCACCTTAATCCTAGGACACGCGGCACGACACACTTACAACGTGAAGACAATGGGTTTCAGTATTTAGATAGAAAATGAATGTGTTGCACAACCAAGGGTTAAAACGGAAATTAAATGCCCATAAACAGTCAAGAAGACAGTGTAATACTATATACATACTAAACAACAATATTATAATTAGCTGGCCTTTGACCCCAGAAAAAAGCTAACTATTTAATATCAATAATATTCTAAATGATTTGCGGTGCGTAACTTCTTAATCTAATGAAAACAGTTATATTATGGACTCTTTCAGCGCATTCTTTGATAGTTTCTATGTGTTTCATTGAAGTGGTCTCGTCATTTCCTGAAATGGACAAGAATACAAAGGCGCAGTATACAGCTCCATACCACCTTTCTGTCCCCCTCGTTCTATGGGTTTCAGTAGTTCTACATTAGTATTATTTTTCGAAATCTCGGGTGACTTTCCCCACAATGAGTCAAACGAAAAGTGGAGACAGACCGTCGCTCTGACGGACACCGGTTTTGATTCAGGAAGAGTCAGTGATAAGTGTGAACGCTGTGGATTGATATGAAAGATGACAGAACGGCCTTTACTTTCCGAATACGCCTCCTACCTGTCTCTTAGAAGTTACAGTGCTCATCACTTGCCACTAGGAATTGAATAGTGATGGGAACAACGGAATGAAAAGAATTGATTCAGTTGGTTGTAGATTTACACATGGGTTGGACCATTCATTCAGTACTCTGAGTGAAATCATTTGGTGAGAACAACCGAATCAAAATATTCGACACAGTCAGTTACAGTTTTACATGATAACTGAATTAAATTCATTCTTTCTTTTCAAGTGAAACTAGTCTGCAGTTTTTCTGTCGGTTGAATCATATACTATATGCTTAACTGAGGCCACTCTTCAGTATTTTATCTGACTGAACTATCCATTCAGTTTTAAGAGTGAAATCAGCCTCCAGTACTTCCATTGTTTGAAATTAACCAGTCGTAAACTATCGCAGTATACATATACCTGGAAGGTATCCCTGTATCCAGAGTTATGTGGAGACATCTCTGAGGGGGGGGGGGTAAGCCACAATTAAAATAAGCATTACATGTATTGATTTAATGGTCTACTGAATAGACTAATTCTTTTCATTAATTAAAACCAGTTAATATATGGTTGTGGATTAAGTTGTTAGAGATGCTATTAACACATAATTAATTAGGTTGGTGTATCATTGTGGTTCAAAGAGGTCCAAAGTAGAACACTCAAAATAGTTCGTTAGAGGTATCCAAAGAAGAAAGAAACGTTTCCAAATTTTAACGACTGGTTAGATGCTGATTTAATGAAAAGGTTTGATTATGTCCATTAACTAAAAACAGTTTGAATCGAGCTCTTAAGTACTTGTTCAGCCATTTACTTGTGTGAAAGTCAAATATATTCAGCAAAAATTTACATTACCAACTACGTACGTATGTTCAAATCATACTCATGCACGCAAAGCTGTTTACACTTAACAGTCTTTAAAAGGTAGCAGGTATATTACTTCACGGGCTGAAGAAGTAATTTTCACATTCAAACATTGGCAGTTCAGTGTTGCAGTGAAGCCTGCCTCTAACCGTCACTGTAAACAGTCGGCTTCCACGTTTTCACTCATCTGGACCTTCGAAACGACCATTTGTTTCGCATGAACCGTGGCGCATTCATCTCTGAGCGGAAATATTAGATCCTATTAATATTGTTAAATCATTATTGTTGACTCTGTTATCGTCTGTCGTCTCTGTTATATCGTTCCAGAATCTACTTTGTACGGAATGCCAAAAACTAGCTTTCATTTCACTTTTCCGTCCATGTTTATATGTACGTATTTTCTTAATAGTAGACCTTGTACCTGGATCAGAAAGTTGAAATTGTCAGTGGCATGGAAATGGAAGAAATCATATAGCTACATAAAAACTAACCTTCACAATAAATTCTGTGCGATATACAGTATCTACAAGGATGATTCATGTGCTGAAACTATATTAATTAAAGAAATTCGAAGTAAATTAACGAGTGATCACAAATATTTCTCAGAAAAAAAAATACTTTCGACAAGTGACAGTGTATGATTAAAAAGACACATGAAGACACCAAGTAATTAAAATAATTGTATCTTATGTGCTACCTGTTCACATCGCCTAAACGTTTACCGAAAGAGAATTATCGGTGATGGGTGCAAACCTACTAGAAAGTGAGAGAAAATGTTTCAATATATTTCATTAAAAGGTAATTAATCATTTATTTAAACATAAGTTTACAGTATATCGCCAGTTTTCAAAACAATCAAAAATCCATATTTGAAGACAGAAGTACAAAATCTCTGTATTTAAATAATAAATACAAACATTTAAAAAAAATACTTCAGTTTTAGAAATATACAGTACTTTCCATTCGCTCTCCTTGAAATACGATACGCTACTTAACTCTAATGAAATAGGATACCCTAGTCATGGTTTGCGCCTAACGGAGAGAGCTTTTTAAGTATGTAAGTGAAATCACTCAAACCAGGAGACTGAGTGAAAATATTTATCTTCGTATGTTTAACCACTCAGAGATAGAGGGCGAGTGAAAATATATTCACGTGACTGACGTAGTCGCAGAGACTAGATCCGTTCGTTTGTTTCATTAGACTGACAAAACAGACTGAACGAAGACACAGACTACTGCCCCGTCCGCTGTTAAAACCGGGCATTGCTAGCGTTGGACCCGTGCACTTCCTGCGACAGGGAGTAGCACCTACGCCGGGCTGTAATCTGGTTCATGTCGCTCGTAATGTGAGGTCAGCCGGCGCTCGCCTCCGGCTGCGGCACTCAGTCGCGGTATGCAGGTTAACACCGGCGAGGCCTGGCGTGAGAATCCGGAGCCACGGACGCCGATGCGCCTGGCGGAGCCGCAACCGCGCAGTGCACGTGTGGACTGCTCGCAGAGCAATGAGGCGGGCGCCAGTAGCCGTGGCTGCCGTAATTATCCCTACACCTGCCAGGCTCTCTGCGAGCGATCGGCCGCGAAAATGGACCTCAGTGCCAACAGCGTCGCCCAACCGATTCGGCATGTCGGTCAGTCGTTCCGATTGCCTAACCGTCATTACACACACATCCATAGCGCCAGCGATCTCCTAGACCCACGAAACGTGAAAGAGCAGTTCAGCGGATATTAACTAAACAGCAAGTCGGAGTTCCCGAATCCACATCTACATCTACATGGTTACTTTGCAATTCACACTTAAGTGCCTGGTAGAGGGTTCATCGAACCATTTTCATACTACTTGTCTACCATTCCACTCTCGAATGGCGCGTGAGAAAAAGGAACACCTAAATCTTTCCGTTCGAGCTCTGATTTCTCTTATTTCACTACGATGATCATTTCTCCCTACGTAGGTGGGTGTCAACAAAATATTTACGCATTCGAAAGAGAAAGTTGGTGATTGAAATTTCGTTAATAGATTTCGCCGCAAAGAAAACCGCCTTTGTTTCAGTGACCGCCACCCCACCTCGCGTATCATATCAGAGACACCCTCACCCCTATTGCGCGATAACACGAAACGAGCTGCTCTTCTTTGCACTTTTTCGATGTCCTCTGTCTATCCTACCTCGTAAGGATCCCATACCGCGCAGTAGTATTCCAGCAGAGGACGGACAAGTGTAATGTAGGCTGTCTCTTTAGTGGGTTTGTCGCACCTTCTAAGTGTTCTGCCAACAAATCGCAGTCTTTGTTTCGCTTTCCCCACAATATTATCTATGTGGTCTTTCCAATTTAAGTTGCACGTAATTGTAATTCCTAGGTATTTAGTCGAATTGACAGCCCTTAGATTTGTGCGATTAATTTTATACCCAAAATTTATCGGATTACTTGTAGTATACATGTGGATGACCTCGCACTTTTCTTTGTTCAGTGCTAATTGCCACTTTTCGCACCATACAGAAATTCTCTCTAGATCATTTTGTAATTGGAATTGATCGTCTGATGATTTTACTAGAATGTAAATTACAGCGTTATCTGCAAACAATCTAAGGGGGCTGCTCAGATTATCAACTAGATCCGCTGATTCCGGTTATCTGCTGCACTGTCGTGATTCGAGATCGATCGGAGTAGACTGATGTATAACTAACCCGAAATTAATAAAATCAAGAAATTAAAAGTGAGTTGTATTCCAACCACCTATCGTCACTAGCTACAATTGTTCATGCAAGTGATGAACACACTTTATTACCTCCAGAAAGTCAACGTGACCCAGTGATAATGCGAACTAATCTTTTTACTAATGGTAGGAGATGGCAGTTTCACTCAAAGCACAACGAAAAGGCGACAAATTACTCGCAGGTAAAGCAATTGATGTTGAGTATGCTCGTGAAACTTTTAACCAGATACAACACAACCTACAAGTGTGATAAATCGCATCTTAAAGGTCAGATTTGTGCTAGGACAAATGTTTTTATCGCCTGTTATCTACTTAGTCTAATTACTTATATAGATGTAGCCTGTGTGGTGAAGCAGTGGTTTGCATTAACGTAGTCTCATTATCATCATTATCTGCACGACAGCTCTTTGTGAGCTCTGTTCTCCTGTAGGAAATTATTCCGTATTTCTCTGTTTAGTGGCGAACTCCTCCAATTCTAAATTCCAGTTTTGATTATGTCCTCTCTGTCACGTTTCTTCCAACTTAACTTCGGTCTTTCAGCTCTCCTGGTTCCCCCAGTCAATGCGGTGAATACTGTCTTAATGATTCTGAGATACCAGGGATTCCAGCTGACAATATCTGATTCATTACAAAGGGTGCTCAGAACCAGTTTCAAGAGTACTGCACGGAAGGTTGAGCTGAGAAATAAGTGATAAGAAAAAAATTTGGATCATTGCGCTGTTTCCAAGTTAATTGGCATTGATGTTAATCAATGAGGACGTTGCGCCCATAAATTTAAATAGCCCACCAAATGCAGTTGGTGACAATTGTTCTCACAGCGTAGATGACAGTGAACGGGGCTGCCCAATCTTTGACTAATGTACGGTCCTTACTACCATCCCATGTCTAATTTTTATATTGCTCTCTTGTCTGGCCTGTCGAGTTTTGCTCGCACAAGAGCCTACTTCGCTAACTTCAAGTCGAACTGACTCGGAAACGGCTCAGCGTATTGAACCTTTTCCTGAACAATTATTTCTCAGCAAAACCAATGCTACAACACGCACACACAGGCTTTTCAGACAATTTGTGATCACCCTCCATAGACTATACACAGTTGAATATGCTCCTCTACACGCCATTTTCCTCCACTGGCCCAAGAATTTGTTCCAAGATTTTTTTTTCAAATACGCCAAGTTAATTTCCACCTTTCAGTACCGTATTTCAGCCACGGCTTCATAAAACTTTGATCATCATAGCTTCAGTTGTCATAAACGGTAGCTTAGCTCTGTATGTTTTCTCAGGTCATGCTAGCACTTTTTGTCGTACAATATTAGTTTTAGGATTTCGAAGCTGATATTGTTCTTATGGTTTACTACTGTTCCAAGGTAAGTAAAACTACACATTACAAACTTACATGAACCAGTTTTCATGGATGAGGGCTCATTAGAATCATGCTTCTTAGTTACAAGTATATACTTAGTTTTCCATTCATTTATCTTTAGGTTTATCTTTCTAGCAGTTCTTTAAAAACTTGTAAAGGCTTCTTTGCGTTCTTGCGTATCATCTGCATGTACCAGCACCTGAACTGATTTGACCAGATAAGCCCCATTGCACTGATGCCAACATCTCTTGTCATATTTCCCATGGCTATGCTATATAGATGGTAGGATAATGCATCTCCCTACTTTATTCTATGTCTTGTGGTCAGAGCACTTGATAACATATTCTCTATTTTAACTTATTTACGTAATTTCATCAGCAGGAACTCTCGGGGTAACTGCATCAACTTACCTTGTTTGCTATAAAACAATAAAATCTAAACGAAAACGCATGTTCAACGCAACTGTGAATCATTTCCAACACAAGTGCAAGAGGCATACCACCCCATAAAACTACATGGGAATTCTAATAAGGAGGCAAATACACGAGGCTGAGATGTCTAATACTAAGAGAAAGTGTTAGCTAATGAATCAGCGAAATCTAAATGCAGTAGATAATAGAATAATTTAGCAGCAGACTTTTTATACAACTTCGCCGTGGGAGCGACAAAAAGACCTAGTGTAAGACGGTCTCAGATTTCTTCCGAACATCATTTCTTCTTAACGAAAGAAATAATGTCACAGATCACGTGAAAATTTCGTCGTGATTAGAAAAGTCTACTTTTAAGTCATTTGAGTTTACAGATGTCTAGTACGGAATGGATGCAGATCATTACTTGTTCTGAACCAAGTAAAACTGTGAACAAAGACTTCATACTTTACAGATGATATCTGCACAAAAAAGAACATGCGAAAACAGTACAACTTTACCTAACTGCCCTCAAACGTGGTTCCACTACATACAAAAAAAAAGAACTATTGGAATGCTTGTAGCTGGCTGAGATCTCACCATAATACTAATGTCTGCTGACCGATTGCGTTCATATTCACACTGGGTAAATGCCTGCAAAACTCTTTGTTACAACGTGCTGCCTCGGAGCGTGAACAGGGAAGAAGTGCCTTTGTCCAGCAGCGCGTTGTGGAACAGAACCGAATTCTGCCACCTAGCATTCTTATTTTCCGGAGCAGGTCAAAAAGCAACCCTCTGGGTAAGATACGCTTTTACTTTCTCGTTTTGGCAAAGATATCGCGTTGACGCAGATATGGGAGACGCGGCACTGAACGTCTGTGATCAAACAAGTGATTTACGTCGTGCAGGCGGCTGTTCTGCGATACTTCAAAGGCGTCCAATCCAAAACGGCCATCTCTCGAAGAGTATTAAAAAAAACAGATATTGCATGCACAAACGTTCAAAACAAACGTTTACTCTATAGATGAAACTTGAAATTCGTTTCTACTGACGAGACAGAAAAAAATTTCATTCTATGAAGACAATATTTCACCATTACAAAAACATCCATCATCCATTCGACGCAGTAAATCAAAGCTAATTTCTTTTTTACAAAAGTATTATCATACGATGATTACCACGTTACTACAGGTCATCACGTACATAGTGATATAGTAGGTTCTAGTGCACATGCCGTAGCCTGTTCAGTCATAGACGACTGCAACAGATCCGTTTTCTGAAAACGATGTGGTTACAATTCATATGGTAAAAATCAGCACACAACAACACGGAAATAGTAAGAGGACGGGGCTGTACACGATCTATGAGCAATTCAGCACGTTATGAACCTAATCGTGGCTGCAGTCAGGAGCCTCTTAAACTCGATGGCATGACATCAAGGAGGAATTGTAGACGTTCGGAGGGAATCACCTCCGCACAGTTTGAATGCTGCTTGATGAAGCACCATCAAACGTTGCTGGAGGACACTGAAGAACAGTTGCCTACTACCCACTTACCATATACGCTTGATGTGCGATACATCACGCTAATATGCAGATCAGTGAAGCAGAGGCACCCTATGTCCTTCGACGAAGGCTCCCATATTCCTCGCCACATATTGGGGGGGGGGGGGGGGGGTATTGTCCTGCTGAAAAGTGGCGTGTGATGGACGGGAAGTATTTTGGGTTCAATTAGATTAGATATAATTATTGTAATTTCCTTTGCACGCTTTGTGTTTCTTTAATGGTTACAGTAGCGAGGAATAGATGCGGTTCACGGACAGAGAATTCAGATATTAATTTATTTTACATCTAATATGAAATGGTAAAGTAATACATAACTTTTAGTTCCAGCGCCCTCATGTAGCGGTGGCGGCTGTGGGAAACGCAGCGTAACTGGCGGCGAGCGTGTTATAAAGCGCGGTCGACCGATGGCGGCAATAATAAGATATACGATACGATTCGTTCCAAAGGAAGTAGATCTTAGCGAATGTGGATCACGTCAGAGAACCAAATGTGGTTTGTATTTCCGATTCTGGTTCTTTTCTTTGTGCTACACCCAAGGTCACTTCTACGGCTGCAAGGAAATAATCTGTGTTTCATTTTGGGTCAATATTTAAAGTGGAAGCGGTGCCTCTGTGCCCCTATATTTAGGGGAGAAAATAAATATCGTATGAAAACTTTTTTCGAAATATGTTATTCAAAAGTAGCATATTTACCAAAACATTATATAATTAATGAAAAACCGCTACTGTTGCTATAAATGCTTTATTCAAGTCCACGACCAGTTAGGTCCCTCATATATTGCTTCATCGCAGCACAGCTTTCCGATATACTTTAAAATGGCCTTCATTTGCAGGCCGAAACCGTTCATGTATTTAAATAAGTGTATATCAACAACTGGAGCTGCTGTGATGAAAAGTAGCACTGTCGTTAAAAAAACATTATTTGATAAACTTCCATATTCATTCCCTGGAAAATTAAGGCATTAGTGAGATGCAGTCTGACATTTATATGTTCCTAGATCTAGCTATTTAAAAAGTTCTACTGCACTCGTTTCAGCGTGGAATATCAGTGTTTTACCGCTGAATCTGACATTGTCAAAGTACTGTCAGTTTAATCTCTCTTTTTCACGTGCATTCATTAAAAAATGGAGCTATTCATCACCCAAAGGCACCAAAGTGAAACACAAACTAGTAATTCTTATCCTTCACGGATCACGCACTTCTTTCACATATTTGAAAATACAGTTTGTTTTTATCATACTAATACTTTCCCTTTTTTGATATTTTATATCCTTTATGAGTAAAAATAAGGATTTTAAAGATTGCTGTCTTCTAAACAGATTCTTCAAGCTGTAAATATCTATTCCACCACAGTCTGCTCACCTGACATTAATTCTCCACCATTTAACATTCTTAGAAGTCTTTTCTTTAATAAATGAAAAGCCAAAAAATAATAAACCCAAAATTATAATTCAAAATTAAAATACAAATTCCAACGACATACTACCCCTGTTGGTTTCAGAAAAGTAGGAGTGCACAGATTTGAAATCAAAATATAAACCCGCTTAAATTCTCCTATCATTTTGCTCCACACACGATGTCTTGGACTATGACCAGTACGAAATGCAATGTAGTTAAGTGGAAAATTCATTTCCCCAGGGACAGGCTATTTTGCCTGTTTCAAGTTTACTTTCATTGAATGAGTTTGACATTATACTGATCTTTGTTTATGTGCGTTCTTTCGGAAAATGTTGATTCTGAATAACTAGGAATATTGTATGGCTAAGTACGGACGATCTGTCGGCAATGATAACAACTAATTGCATGTAGGCCTTCTGTGTTCTACACGCCTTCTGAGACTGAATTAGTCGGGCAGTTTTATTCTGGACTTTCTAGCTTTCAAAGAAGAGCAGTGTAATAATCATGCATCCACAAATGAGAAACATCCTACTAAGTACTGAATGCTCTGCAGTACGAGATATTTCAAGACGGTAGACTAAAGCATCAGTATGAGAAACGACGCACCTGTAAATCTGTAAATTACCGAAGCGAAACTTCCCTGATTCTGTTTATATATCCAGCCTCACCCCACGCGAAATTCTACGCAAGTCAGAACTAATGGCCGTAATTAACTTTGAGCCAGGAGTTAATTAATACAAAAGCTCCCAAGTTTAACTGAATTCGCCAGACAAACTAGTTACTGTGTCTTAACCGTAGCATTACCATCGCATTTTCCATAATGTGTTCTACCTAGAGGATGGGATGTTCTTCATGACCACTACAAAAATTTTTTTTTTTATAAAAATTTCTTGAATTTATGTAGACTTTGATTCACGACATGCTTTTTAAAGATATTTTTGTGTGCAGGAATGGTTCTGAAATAAAAAGTGCGCATATGAAATTTGTTGCAAAAAATCAAAACCATTGTTAAGCCCCCCCCCCCCACCACCACCACCACCACCACCATCGCTCCGCCGTCTTTTCCCATGGTATTGCGAGAGTCAAGCGACGAAGGGCGATTGACAACGAATAAATGATTTCAGTAGTGTGCTTTTTGTCAACGTTTATAGATTGATTTACAGAAAGACGATAAATTCACCAATCGTGATTGCTGTAGCAACTGATCTACGTGAGTCACCATCAACGCACCACTTGCATCGTAATGCAATCAGATGTAGTCGTTTCCCTTATTTCAAATGAATTCACCCTGGTGTCGCATATGGGTTTTAATCCACACTGTGACGCACTCTCTCAAATCTACTGTTCTCAGTCTTCAATGACTAAAAGGAAGAACTCGACCAATACAAAAGCTCTTTGGTCTGTGAGGTGTCGAAAAGACTCACCTCGATGTTAATATTAGTATTTATCAATGTATATACGCTGTCTGGTATCTAAAGAAAAGCTTTTCTGTGTATGACTTTTTTCGTCTACTGGCGCTTGCAAGCTACGTGATCTTCAACCATACATTTCGACACACCTTGCCAAAGATTAACGTTCCGTCAGGTGAAGTATGATGTCTTAGTCTCTCCCTGTACAAGTGGTGTACGGACTAGCAGATAAACGAGGTAGAAACTTATTGGGAAGTGACGTCAAAATGACTGCAACTCGATGCGACAGACACCATAATAATTTCTTCGTATTCAGCTGTTTTCCTATTATAACTTATAGTATGCCGTTTCAAGGTAGCTGTGCACTGAAGATTTATCACAAACACGTCACCTTTGGTACAAAATTAAATGATAATTAGTGACGTGTCGACGCCAAAAGCGTTCAGGAGATTCTAAGGTGAACAACGATGAAATCGAGAGTTGCATGTCTTTGTTGTAGAGCAGTGGTTAAGGACGTGGACCACAGAGTCGAAGGAAGTAGGCTAGCGTCTTGCCATAAGCTACATATATTTTTTCATCTTAGCATTTTTAATACATTCTGGGATTTTTCTCGTTAAAGTAAAACAAGTACGTTAGTTCCGTATAAGAGGGCCTTATCTCAGGAACGAGTTTCTTCCATTATCTCACTTCTGTCCGATTAGAAAACGAAAGATGAACTTGCTACGAGTGAGACGAAGAGCAATGCTTGACACAAATGCACTATGTGAACAAAAGTATCCTGACACCTGGCTGAAAGTGACTTACAATTTAGTGGCGCCCTACATCGGTAACGCTGGAACTCAATATCGTGTTGGCCAACCTTAGCCTTGATGACACCTTCCACTATCGCAGGCACACTTTCTATCAGGTAGTGGAAGGTTTCTTACGAAATGGCAACCCATTCTTCACGGAATGCTGCACTGGGGAGAGGTATCGATGTCCGTCGGTGAAGCCTGGCACGAAGTCGGCGTTCCAAAACATGCCAAATGTGTTCTATAGGATTCAGGTCAGGACTCTGTGCAGGCCAGTCCATAACACGGATGTTATTGTCATGTAACCACCCGCCAGAGGCCGTGCATTATGAACAGGTGCTCGATTGTGTTAAAAGATGCAATCGCCGTCCAGAATTGCTGTTCAACAGTGGGAAGCAAGAGGGTGCTTAAAACATTAATGTAGGACTGTTCTGTGACAGTGCCACGTAAAACAACAAGGGGTGCAAAGACCCTCCATGAAAAAAACGACCACACCATAACATTACAGCCTCCGAATTTTACTGTTGGAACTACATACGCTAGCAGTTGACGTTCACCGGGTATTCGCCATACACACACCCTGCCATCGGATCGCCACATTGTATACCGTGATTCGTCACTCCACACAACGTTTGTCCACTGTTCAGTCGTCCAAGGTTTACGCTCCTTACACCAAGTGAGGATTCGTTTGGCATTTACCGGCGTGATGTGTGGCTTACGAGCAGATGCTCGACCATGAAATCCAAGTTGTCTCATCTCCCGTCTAACTGTCATAGTACTTGCAGTGGATCCAGATGCAGTTTGGAATTCCTGTGTGATGATGTGGGTAGATGTCTGCTTATTACACATTATGACCCTCTTCAGCTGTCAGCAGTCTCTGTCAGTCAACAGATGAGGTCGACTGTACGCTTTTGTGCTGTACGTGTCCCTTCACATTTCCAATTCACTATCACATCGGAAACAGTGAACCCAGGGATGTTTAGGTGTGTGGTAATCTCGCTTACAGACGTATGGCACAAATGACACCCAATGACCTGACCACGTTCGAAGTCCGTGAATTCCGCGGAGCGCCCCATTCCGCTCTCTCACGATGTCTAATGACTACTGACGTCGCTGATATGGAGTACCTGGCAGTAGGTAGCAGCACAATTCACCTAACATAAAAAACGTATGTTTTGTGGGTGTCCAGATACTTCTGATCACAAAGTGTGCTTATCTGTTTTTTTTTTTCCTAATAACTCGCGACTCCGAAAGCTGTGGTTATGCAGGAACTTAAGAGGAAAGCTTAAACAGCTGCTTATGTAATATTTAGGTGTAGTTTCTGTTGTTTCCGAGGGTCCACTCACCCACGAGAGAATCTGATACTTGTGTATCGCTCCGCTTAGTCGAAATGCTGCTAAACACGTAAACGTCATTTTGACGTCACAACCGAGTAAACCAACGTGTGAATAACTTCTCCCGTCAAACAAATTCATATTTGGTCGATGTTTCTGGAGAAAATATGAAAGTGTTGACCTTGGTGTTCTGTTTCAGTTAGCCTTATTCAAAGGTCTGGTATGAGAAAATGTCACGTGGAAACGACGATGGTCCACACGAAGCATGCTTTAGCAAACGATTACCTTCATTTCTTTAGCGTTCCGTATTTTAGTCGCTAGAAATGGAACCTCTATAGCGCAGACCGCGGATTCTTAGGTCGTAAAAAGTGCATTTTAGGTGCTTAAAATACGCTGTTTTGGTACCTCATATGGGCCACATGAAACCTAAAATAGGCCCTAAAAATTATTATGCTGAAAAAATGAACATATGTAAAATATCAGCTAAAAGGAAGGAAAATGAAAATATGCACTGTTGTACAACACAGCAAACAGTATACTACTTTAATACTGAAACTAAATTTCAAATCTTTTTACTTTTTTCAAGATAAAAATACAGTAAAAACAAATAAAGCCTTATGTTGAAATAGATGTAATATATATGTTAATATACGTCGGATAATTCAATTGTTTCAAACTTTCAGATCATAGGTGACTTCACAGTACGTAACTAAAACCTTTTCTAAGTTTTCCAGAGAAAAATTATGGCGTCTGTCTGTCAGTATTAAATTATATGCCAGAAAGAACGTTCTACATCAGCGGATGTGACATGGGCATACTTCACTTTCAGTATATGTTGACAGGAACGCTGCAATGAGGAGAGCTAGATTTTCGCTAAGTATGTATGTTGCTGGGCATAAGTCCTTCAAGCCGGTGATATTTTGCAAAATCTTTTACATTTTTGTCCGTATTTTTTTGTGCTTCTTCACCTGGCACTTCTTTAATTTTCTTTCTAACTTCCCCGAGTAAAGAAATGATCTCGTAAGTGGGTCTCTGAGCTGTTTAATTCGAAAAAAATCTTGCCGTAAATGTGTAGTTGGCTCTAGTATAAGCTAAGTCCCGTTGGATTGACGGGTCTTTGGGTAATTATTTTGCTGAAGTTGCAAAGTTAGCATCCTCCAGCAGATTGTCAGTTACCTTCTGGATGCCTGGGAGATGCTTGCTGCATTATTCTGCTGCTCCTGACCACGAGCTCCAGCGAGCAACAAAAGATTTAGGTGGCAATAGGACATCTGGAAGTCGTTCTTTGAACGTATATATCCTTGATGGTGCCTTAACAAAGACTTTATTTACCGTGGAGAATAATTTGTTTGCCTCACGGAATTCTATCCTTACTTGCTCCTCTATACGGTGATACTACGAGCTACACAAATTATATGTAACATCAAAGAGTAGAATACTTGAAGCAGTGGAAATACTGCATCCATATATGCAGGTGTATAAGTTACAGGTTCATTCCGTTGTCCGTTTATCTGTCCGTCTGTTAAGATCCTTTCTTCTCAGGAACGCTTAGAGTTCTAAGGTTCTATTTATGTTAACTACTAAGCTCTACCACCCCTTGGCGGTGTAAAACATTTTATCTTCTAAGTCAATGTAATCGAATGATACTGGCATTTGCGCCACATATTTTGACATTCGCAAACTCGGTCATCAAAACCTGTAGATGAACTCCCTGTATACACAATTAAGTTTGTGAATTTTTTAAAAGGTCTACTGGGTGGTGGATATAAATTTGCAATGTATTCAGCATTGTTTTCCGGTTCATAGTAAAGTTTACCATCAAGATTTTTCATTGTGAGATGCCAACTCAGTTTAATGTTTTTCCGATTCGTCGTACCGTAAATTTTGTAGTAGCGTGTTTGGTGCCAGACAGGATTAAATAGTTTGTTACGGTTTTAATAGTATGACTATAATGCCTCCCCCAAATCTCATGTTGTTACATGAAGAAAAACCATGAAGTAATTATTACTGAAATTTATCCCTTTACTTTATCGACGATAAATCGTAAACTAATCCAGTTTCCCAATTTACTATATTAGTTTCTTTTTGCATGGGTCATAAAACTGTAGCTTTATCAAATTATTAATCATTTTATATCAAACATTTACCTAGGCTATATAAATATAGAACTTCTGGGACCTATTGTATTATTCCATTGTTAGAACATCCGCATATGTAGATACAGGGTGGTCCATTGATCGAGATCGGGCCAAATATCTCACGAAATTAGCGTCAAACGAAAAAACGACAAAGAACGAAACTTGTCTAGCTTGAAGGGGGAAACCAGATGGCTCTATGGTTGGCCCGCTAGATGGTGCTGCCTTAGGTCAAACGGATATCAACTGAGTTTTTTAAACAGAAACTCCCATTTTTATTACATATTCGTGTAGTGCGTAAAGAAATATGAATGTTTTAGTTGGACCACTTTTTTCGCTTTGTGATAGATGGTGCTGTAATAGTCACAAACATATGGCTCACAATTTTAGACGGACAGTTGGTAACAGGTAGGTTTTTTCAGTTTAAATACAGAACGTAGGTACCTTTGAACATTTTATTTCGGTTGTTCCAATGTGATACATGTACCTTTGTGAACTTATCATTTATGAGAACGCATGCTGTTACAGAGTGATTACCTGTAAATACCACATTAATGCAATAAATGCTCAAAATTATGTCCATCAACCTCAATGCATTTGGCAATACGTGTAACGACATTCCTCTCAACAGCGAGTAGTTCGCCTTCCGTAATGTTCGCACATGCATTGACAATGCGCTGACGCATGTTGTCAGGCGTTGTCGGTGGATCACGATAGCAAATATCCTTCAACTTTCCCCACAGAAAGAAATCCGTGGGCGTCAGATTCGGTGAAGTGCGGGTCATGGTATGGTGCTTCGACTACCAATCCACCTGTCATGAAATATGCTATTCAATACCGCTTTAACCGCACGCAAGCTATGTGCCCGGTATCCATCATGTTGGAAGTACATCGCCATGCTGTCATGCAGTGAAACATCTTGTAGTAACATCGGTAGTACATTACGTAGGAAATCAGCATACATTGCACCATTTAGATTGTCATCGATAAAATGAGGCCAATTATCCTTCCTCCCATAGTGCCGCACCATACATTAACCCACCAAGGTCTATGATGTTCCACTTGTCGCAGCCATCGTGCATTTACTGTTGCCCAATAGTGCATAGTACGCCGGTTTACGATACCGCTATTGGTGAATGACGCTTCTTCTATAAGTAGAATTCGTGCAAAAAATCTGTCTTCGTCCCGTAATTTCTCTTGTGCCCCGTGGTAGAACTGTACACGACGTTCAAAGTCGTCGCCATGCAATTCCTGGTGCATAGAAATATGGTACGGGTGCAATCGATGTTGATGTAGCATTCTCAACACCGACGTTATTGATATTCCCGATTCTCGCGCAGTTTGTCTGCTACTGATGTTCGGATTAGCCGCGACGACAGCTAAAACACCTACTTGGGCACCATCATTTGTTGCAGGTCGTGGTTGACGTTTCACATGTGGCTGACCACTTCCTGTTTCCTTAAATAACGTAACTATCCGGCGAACGGTCCGGACACTTGGATGATGTCGTCCAGTATACCGAGCAGCATACAAAGCACACGCCCGTTGCACATTTTGATCACAATAGCCATACATCAACACGATATCGACCTTTCCCGCAATTGGTAAACGGTCCATTTTAACACGGGTAATGTATCACGAAGCAAATACCGTCCGCGCTGGCGGAATGTTGCGTGATACCACGTACTTATACGCTTGTGAATTATTACAGCGCCATCTATCACAAAGCGAAAAAAGTGGTCCAACTAAAACATTCATATTTGTACACGAATATGTAATAAAAATGGGTGTTCCCATTTAAAAAGACGCAGTTGATATCCTTTTGACCTATGGCAGCGCCATCTAGAGGGCCAACCATGGCGCCATCTGGTTTCCCCCTTCAAGCTAGACGAGTTTCGTTCTTTCTAGTTTTTTCGATTGATGCTTATTTCGTGGGATATTTGGCCTGGTCTCTATCAATGGACCACCTTGTATAGACCCCCCACCCCCGACATTAAAGGTTTCCTAAGCTGTGTTTTCACGCATTTCGTTTCTTTTGATGTAACAGACACTTCTTAGAAATTATATCTAATGTTGCAAAATTATACGATCAGATCCACTCGTTGTTTTTTGTGGAATAGTATACTAGTGTGCAAGCTTTATGGATGAAAGAAACTTTCGCAAGATGTTTCACTGCCATGAAGGCAACTCGATATAACTTGGACCGTAAATAGAAAGAACTGTTACAGTACAGAAGGTAACTGAAAGAAAAACGCAGTGAGACGTGTTTCCACCTCTCGACATACGAGAGCACGTCAGCACACAGTAACCGTCACTTGGTCGTTTTGGTGGTCCGTGTGTTATAGTGTGCCGGCCGTAGTGGACGACCGGTTCTAGGCGCTTCAGTCTGGAACCGGGCGACAGCTACGGTCGCAGGTTTGAATCCTGCCTCGGGCATGGATGTGTATGGTGTTCTTAGGTTAGTTAGGTTTAAGTAGTTCTAAGTTCTAGGGGACTGATGACTTCAGATGTTAAGTCCCATAGTGCTCAGAGCCATTTTCTTTTGTTATAGTGTTGGAAGGCATAAATTTTCATGGACATACTGGTCTCCAAATCTTTGAACACGGCACACTCATTGGTCAACGTTATTATGACACAGTAATCGTCTCCCATGATGGTCTTTTTAGGAGTGCATTCGGCTCTGACTTCATTTTTAGTGATGGGTGTGCGCGACCGCATCGAACTGCGCAGATAGAGGCGGAGTTCTTGGAACGAGAGACTATTCGGCGAATAGGCTGGCCTGCCATTTATCCGACTTAAAAACCATCGAGCACGTTCGGAGTGTGTTAGGGTGACATATTACAGCACGTCCACAAGCACCAACGACGGCCCAGCAGTTGTCAACCAGCAGTTGTCAACCACGCTGGTGGACGAATGGAACGCCCTACCACGAGAACTCCTTATCGACCTTGTGGTCAGCGTGGCAACACGTTGCAGAGCTTGCACTGCCGCCTCCGATGCTGGCATACCCTACTGACAACCGTTTCCCGCTTTTGCAATGTCCAGCGGACCATTACAAATCGCTGTAACTTCAGTATAATTGTTGTCTTCGAGTAAATGTATCATTTCTGTTAGACTCATTGCGTATATTGTTCAGTTACTTTCTACAGTATACTGTAGCAGTTGTATCTATGTATGGTCTAATACTCATGGAGCTGTGTTACTTGGCAGTGACACATCATGCAAAATTTCTGTTCATCAGCAAGTTCTCCAAACCAAAGTATTTTCGTAAGGGCCAGTTTCAGCGAGCTAATCCCTCCAACCCAGATAGATGGTTTCAGACACTTCGTGTGGAATATTGTCAGGAAGTGAGCCAACAAACAATGCCGATCAGATGACATTACACACATCAATTCGCCGTAGTGAGATCTATATTCGTCAGATCCTTGTTACACCACACTATGATACAGTTGGTAAAGAAAAATCTGTGTAAACTACCATCAAAGAGGCACCGGTCTAGGATTTTGCCTCCACAATAGCAAAGCAGGGGCCGGGAAATTGGGATGTTGCCCTCTAAAGTTTCTCTATTGTTTACGCCTGTAACGCGACGTTAGTGTGGGCTGACAACATTCCAGGGAATGATTTATCGGGTTACCACCCAAAAACTTGACTTTTGTGTCAATGCTGACGGTTTCAAATGATGTGAACACGACGTGTTGCATTGCTTCCTGTGTACTGCTTCCTAATCTGTCTAGTAAATTTGCGTCAACTTCAGACTTAAGAAGTATTTACCAATTTCATACAGCAGATACGTGTTCAATGTGTGAATGGTGGGGGTTCCCTGGACGCCGCGTCATGACATAACGTGTCTTCTGAACGTTTGTCCATGTGACAATTTCGTTGCTTTATAGCAACTGGATTCCCATTCATCATACAGTAACACATTTAAAGTTAACAGTTTCCGTAGTGCCAGCAAGCTTACAAGATTCGTTTGCAGGGTGTTAAAAAAGGTTTTACATATTTGGAGAGGTGGTAATAATGACCAAAACTAGAAAATAATTCTCAGTAAACTTAGCTTTAGAGCTATGAGCATTTGTTCGTCTTCCCTACTGTGTAAAACATCTCTTCTATTCCAAGCTCTTTGCTATTACGAACGGCCTACAGAGTCCAGTGGACAAATGAGTAAACAAATGAGGACACATTATCCTGTCTCTATAAACTAACAGAGCTTCTAATGTAATCTGCTTGCCATTACATACGACCTAAACTTGTGAGCCGTCGCTTAAAGAGGTGTTGAATTTCACCTGTGGAGTTACAGACTTCCATTATGTTGGTAAGTGCTGTATGCTAGATCTATGGACAGTAACAGAGAAATGTATCCTTATTTATTTACGACCTCGTTTTCAATAGCAAAGTGCTTTCAGTGGAAGCGGTGTGTTTTACAATAGCCAAGATGAACACGTGCTCGTAGCTCTTAAGATATACGTGCTAAGACCATTTTTACTGGACTTTTAGTCTTGCTTTGGTGCATACAGCCACTTCTCAAAATGTGGAATACTTTCTTTTAGCATCCTTTACATATTCCCCCATTCTTTTTTGATTCTAGACTATCTGTCGGGAGGATCTTGTATTAATGAAATTTACTATATAGCAGTTGTCAGTGTCCATACAGGGTGGTCAGAAACAGGCTGGGAAGCTTGTAAGAGTGTTGCGGGGTAGGTTGGAATGAGAAAGAATTGATAAGAAAAATAATCAATAAGTTGCACTGTTTCCAAGTTAATTAGCATTTAAGTTACCAAATCAGTCCATTGCGCACGAAAATTCAAACCGCCCGCAAGAGACGGTGTCATCAAACGCGTTCTTCGTTTGGTTCCCTTAAAACGAACAAGAAAGCGATACAAAAATTAGGCATGGGCTGTAACATGTATACCTTAAGAGGTACGAGTACGTGTTCGCATTGGCTATTGTGAAACACATGGGATTGAACTCAAGCCAAAGGTTGAGCTGTCTCGTGCGCTGCCATGTGCGCTATGAGAACAATTGACACTAAGTGTATCTGGCGTGCGCCTGAACTTGCGCACTTAATGGCCTGATTGGTTAACTCAGTGCTAACTGACTCAGAAACGGTGAAACATACTGAATTTTTTCCTTACCTGTTATTTCTCAGCACTATCTCCCTGCAACAACCTTAAAGCTTTTCAGTCTGTTTCTGACCACCTTGTATGTCTGTCGAATAAACACATGTCACAAATGTAGATAAATATTATAAATAAATTCTGCGAGCTAGATGAGTACATGTTGAGAGTAAGAAGGGGGAATCTTAATTGTCATACTCATGAAAAGCGTTCAATATCTGGGTACGGTGGACTGCATGGAGCGCAAAATTTCACAGCAGCTGAGCTACAACTGAAACGTCTCAGTAATCAAAGGATCAAGCAGTGACGCAGTAATACGTGTTGCAGTTTAAGGAATTAAATATTACCGTGACACTATATTCTCGGGACCTTTACCTGAAAGCTATATTTTCGTCTACTACTATTAGGGTATTTCAAAATGTTACATTCTCTAGGACTCAAGCGAAATTTATTTAGTTATACTTTCACAAAGTATGAACTCAGTTTTCTTTTTTAAATAAAAGTAAAATTTGGTTTGGAAATCATCATTATCCCTCTACCAGATATGTTCTTCACACAGCCTGTGGATTTTCTCCAACTACCAATACTCCATCTGCACTGTAATGTCAAAAGGTTCCTCGAAGGTTTTGCTCTTAAAAGACAGCGGATTTAGTACTACTTATTAATATTTCTAGAGACCACCAGTACTTAACGTTAAAAGAGCTAGGACCGAATGACTTGAAAGAAACCCTCTCAACAATACAAAGCATTCTGCATTATTGTTTACGTGCAATCAAGATGATCTGTTATGACATTTATTTGATTTATGCGTTGACTGATTCACGTGGCCACAGGCTCACAGTGTACCACATTTTATAATTTCTGTATGCAAATGAAGCTCGATCTGTCTTGTATTAGCCGTATCGTTACTTTATTCATCCACACCAGAAAATATTGTTGGCGCTAACACCTCTCCTCTCCGGTAGATCCGACTTCCGGATCCCAGCTCATCGTAATTCTGCAAAGACTCGACGTACATCCTACAAATTGATAACTGTGAAAAGTACATTCAGCTTTTCCCTTTCAATAGTCGGCTTAAACCATAAAGTTCATTGGCTGCGTACTTAATCTAAACGATAATAAAATTCATTGGCTGTATACTTAATCTAAACAGTGCTTCCATGATTAGAGCACTGGCTTGTTTCATTTTTACCGATGACTACTATTTCACCGGATTACCAATTACAAACTAGCAAAGTTACATTACCAGAGTCTTTACTCTCGACTCACTCCCTAATAGTACTTAAAAATTAATGGATTGACCCAATAAATTCCTCACGCTTACCAGGCAGTGTCTATGCGGAACTTCACATAACTACTCCTTAATACCTCTGGGTAATCAAGTCGATCGGCAGTTGATGCAGACTGGCGGTCCTCCACCTGGCTTAGGTGAAGGCTGAACAAAGCAGAGTCAGAATTACCAGGGTGCTCGGTATTGTACACTCATCGTTACGACTGTGTGATGCTGATTATCTCCGTATTGTTGCACGAGTTGAAGGAACTGCTTTGCAGAAATGTGTCCCTCTCATGTAGTCATAAGTTTGCTGAACTTCACTAACATGCGTCTTTACCCGCTACTCTCGTAAGTCTCTTGGAACTTCTCCACTTGACGGAAGTTTCTATAAAGTTTTCCCAGAAGAGACAATCCTAACTCTATACACACTCGTAAACCATATACGGCACTACCTCACACAATACGTTGACAGGTAGTTTCACTAATTTTCCTCACTGTAATGTTAATAGCGGATTGAATCCTTCTTGCAGTATTACGTTTCCTTGCGACTTGCAGTACCAGATCACGCGACCTGAGTATTATCGAATTCGCCTGCAGTTTATCACTGACAACAGTTTCCCCAAGTTGCAACATTGTTCCCCAAGTTCAGTCGTGCATCACCTAAGGTTAATTTTTGCATAAAGCTCCCTCTTACCTCTAGTACATGTTACACTACGTGTGGCGCCATCCAGCTCAGCGGTGGTGACGTAAAGATCGCACGAAGGTAATTGCTGAAGAAGGCACGGTAGCACAGTTGGTGCTCGATTTCATTGTGACGGTTTGTAAGTACTGCCAGACACCAAGGCATGACTTATCGTCATCAGTGCATAAGTATACAGCTAACTGATGGTCCATCCATTGACCTCTACAATCGGATGATTTCTGGTGGCAGGGAAATGATAAAAGTTCATCGGTCAATCGAGTCCGGTGGAACGCGGATACAGCAGGCAACAAACTGTCGACCAGTTTTCAGACGTCACTGGTGCCAGTATAGGTTAGATGGTGGGTATTGTCATCCACGAGGCCTCAAATTGGACAAAGTCAAATGTCCGACAATCCGATTGGGCGAAGATGTTGATTTGTGGTGAATTTCCCACGTATGACATGCTACCATGTTGCCTGCAGCTTACTAGGCAGATGTGTTACCATTACACCACTGCAGGAGTGTAACGAACACAGCTGCATGGGCTACCCTGGTTCAGAACCCCCCCCCCCCCCCCCCAACACAAACTTTAGTCCATGGCTTCAATCTATTTCACCTTCTTAAATTTTCAGTATTGTCGAGGCTCTCCTATTAAATTTTTTCTTCTTAATTATTGCATCTGTGCAATTTTTACCGTCTTCCATTGTTTCAAGTCTCTCCAAGAGCTTCATGTTCCTTATACATATTTGCATTGTCTGCTTGCGACTTCGATAACTGGACTGCTAAAGTATGCAGTGTTACCCCAGGGTAGCCCCCTGTGATATCGACAACGACATGGTTAACCCTATATCAATCACACAAAACACGGACGATATGGACACTTAAATGGACTACTGTCATAACCCTTCGTATTGTACCGTAACTTCTATGGCTGACTTGATTACTACTTTACACACTGAAACCAACAAATACTGCTTGATAAAACTTAGTTTCATCTCCTGAAGCACTACATGTGGTTAACATCTTATAAACTTATGGCAATGAGCGACGTCCCTTTCCTACATTATCGAGGTGGAAAGTAGAAGGGCGTGCTGAGAAGTAATGCCTCAGATTTTTTTATGTGGAAACTCGTCAAAATTTCTCATAAAGCAATCGTTATTAACATTCTATATCTTTATTTTTGTTGTTGTTGTGTGGTCTTCAGTCCTGAGACTGGTTTTATGCTGCTCTCCGTGCTACTCTATCCTGTGCAAGCTTCTTCATCTCCCAGTACCTACTGCAACCTACATCCTTCTGAATCTGCTTAGTGTATTCATCTCTTGGTCTCCCTCTAGGATTTTTACCCTCCACGCTGCCCTCCAATGCTAAATTGATGATTCCTTGATGCCTCAGAACATGTCCTACCAACCGATCACTTCTTCTTGTCAAGTTGTGCCACAAACTCCTCTTCTCCCCAATTCTATTCAATACCACCTCATTAGTTATGTGATCTACCCACCTAATCTTCAGCACTCTTCTGTAGCACCACATTTCGAAAGCTTCTATTCTCTTCTTGTCCAAACTATTTATCTTCCACGTTTCACTTCCATACATAGCTACACTCCATACTAATACTTTCAGAAACGACTTCCTGACACTTAAATCTATACTCTATGTTACAAATTCTTCTTCTTCAGAAACGTTTTCCTTGCCATTGCCAGTCTACATTTTATATCCTCTCTACTTCGACCATCATCATTTATTTTGCTCCCCCAATAGCAAAACTCTTTTACTACTTTAAGTGTCTCATTTCCTAATCTAATTCCCTCAGCATCACTCGACTTAATTCGACTACATTCCATTATCCTCGTTTTGCTTTTGTTGATGTTCATCTTATATCCTCCTATCAAGACACTCTTTGTTCTTCATGTCTACATATATATGCCTCAAGAAAGTCACCCTGGCGATGAACAAATTTCTCCCTATGAGAGATAGTTTGTTGATGTCGTCACTGTAGAATATTTGACCTGTTGACGGAGTCACAACCTCAACGCTGCTTGCACCGCTACGTCACTATCAAAGTTTAGTCCTGGAAGGTGTTCTTTAAGTTTGGGACACAGATGAAAACAGGATACCGGTTGCTTGGTTACAGTCCGACGTGCCATGGAAATATTACTGATTAAACATTCATTTTATTAGTCACCAGACTAGAACAGTTTCAGTAAAGACCGACAGTTCCAACGCCACACAGGGCGTGTGCAGTTGACAATGTGTGTGGTGGCACTGAGCAAGCGTGCGGCGTGCAGTCTCTGGCAGCTTGCTGTGTCGTGTACTAGGGGAAACTATGACGCCGGTGACTCAACGAGGGCGTCGACCCAAGTTGTATGCAGCGGATTAGGCTGTGTGCGTGCCCACTGGACGCAGTTTCACAGACCAGTGCAGGATGCGCCAAAAAGTGTGAAATCCTGATGTAGGCGCTGCACAGGAAGACCGCTCTCAGCAATTCTGCCTGCCTTTGGAATCAGAGGTGCACGGCAACAGCATTGCTGCACAGGTGACGGTGGCTGAGAGGCTACCAAGGCCTTACTTCGAATAGTAGTCCTCCAGGGCAGGAGGCTGGCAGCGATTTGAGCTGGAGGTGGGCCACTTGTTGCAGGGTCCTAAGTCAGCAACGCCGGTTTCAGAACCGACAGTAGGCCAAGTCTTCTGATGGCAGCTTGTAAATTCATGTCGACTCGCAGACCAGCATAGACCACCCCTTGAATCTTGCAGTCGTCTCACTGCAGGCATCTGTCTAAAAATTAGGGGTATTCATACAGGATTAGTGCATACTTCTTTTGCCAAGGCATCGATTCCCATCGCATAAGTCCCAACAGAGCCGTCAGCTCAGGCATGAGGTAACCAGGTTTCCAATACTGTAGAGGTTCAAATGGTTCAAATGGCTCTGAGCACTATGGGACTTAACATCTATGGTCGTCAGTCCCCTAGAACTTAGAACTACTTAAACCTAACTAACCTAAGGACATCACACAACACCCAGCCATCACGAGGCAGAGAAAATCCCTGACCCCGCCGGGAATCGAACCCGGGAACCCGGGCGCGGGAAGCGAGAACGCTATCGCACGACCACGAGCTGCGGGAAATACTGTAGAGGTTCAGTCTTTCTGATAGCCTGGCGATGTGGTAATTGCCTGGCGTCAAATTGTTCGTTCTTGTTCTACCAGCAAACATTTCCTGAGGTAACAACGTCTGGGTAGCCTCGTTTTGAATTACCTCCTTAGCCTCTTGTATTAGCTCTAGCAGTGTCGTTACTGTATTGCTAAACTGATATTATTATTGATAGTTAAAATAATAGAGGATTCCTAATACATCTCTTTTTGCGAAAATGAGTTTTGCTTTGATGTACATTGCATCTAGATTCTCTTAACCCATGTCAGAGTTAACATGAGCACACATTAGTGAGTCACGCCCGGGCTCCCGGGTTCGATTCCCGGCGTGGTCAGGGATTTTCTCTGCCTCGTGATGGCTGGGTGTTGTGTGCTGTCCTTAGGTTAGTGAGGTTTAAGTAGTTCTAAGTTCTAGGGGACTGATGACCATAGCTGTTAAGTCCCATAGTGCTCAGAGCCATTTGAACCATTAGTGAGTGCGATCATTTTCACGCGTCTTACTGCATAAGACGGAAATTTCGTTACACTATTACTTAATCTTCCTCACCAATAGAAGTAATGCTGTTTTCTTCATTCTAATTTCAGTTCCCATCATTACCACAAGTGGGCAGATTGACGGTGGTTAAAACCACTATTCAATCGAAGTATTACATATTATACAGTGTTGCACAATAAAACAAATAAAGCAACAATTTTGGATTTAAAAACTATGCGCTGATGACAGTAGCATGAATTCTCAACATAGTGATTTAAATGAGTGTAAAAGTTACTTATTGTTATTGATCATTATGTTGACGTTGCTCAATGGTGGTCTTAATGGTGTATGAAGTACAGTTACGTTTCATCATGGAGATGAAGATATATGTACTATAATAGGAACAAGAAGATCTGTAGTAGTTCTATAAAAGTGAATTGAAGTATATAGGGAGAGGTAGGAAGTTAGGACGCCCAGGGTCAAGGCTAGGATGCAGTGTTGTAAGGTGTGAAACTTCCTGGAGGATTAAAACTGCGTGCCGAAACAAGAACTCGGGATCTTTGCCTTTCCCGGGCAAGTGCTCTACCAACTGACGTACCCAAGCACGACTCACGCCCCGTCCTCACAGCTTTACTTCTGCCTACCTTCCAAACTTTACAGAAGCTCTCCTGCAAACCATGCAGAACTAGCACTCCTGAAAGAATGGATATTGCGAAGACATGGCTTAGCCACAGCCTGGGGTATGTTTCCAGAATGAGCAAACAAAATCTGAAAATTATTTCCTTATTCTATGACCACTCTGCTGCTCTTTCTGATGCCTATAGCAACTGGGGTACACCATACCTAGACAGGTATCACGGAGTGTAGGATGAACTCTTGCAGATACTGGATGTCCTACTATGTGAGGAACGCCATACACCAGTGCATTTTTAGTTGTAGAGATAAGATCCAGTTACTAGCGAACAATACAATGTACAAAATCAACTGTCCTGACTGTGATATGTCATGTGGCAAAGACGCAGCAACTAGGTTGGCTGAACATGAACGCAGCCGGAGGCTGAAGAATTATGACACCAAATATGCTGAGCATGTAATGAGATAGGTCCTCAGCTACCAGCCACAGTCCCACGTCCCCTACTTAGCAAATAAAGGCCAAGAAATCAACCTATTGGAAGTACTGGAAATCGTCAAACATCTGTTCTACAGTCTTGATTTAATATTAAATAACCAATCACAATTCATGGCCTCTACTCTTCTAAACTTCACTTAAAGCTCACCCCAATTCTTCCCACAATGTCTGTTCGTTTCTATTCCTCAATTTTCCTGTTTTAATTCGTTTTATTGTGATTGCCCACGTACTCCAAAAATCCTGTTGCGATAATTGTCATTACTACCCTTGTCTTGAAAAGAGGATATAAGATGAACATCAACAAAAGCAAAATAAGGATAATGGAATGTAGTCGAATTAAGTCGGGTGATGCTGAGGGAATTAGATTAGGAAATGAGACACTTAAAGTAGTAAAGGAGTTTTGCTATTTAGGGAGTAAAATAACTGATGATGGTCGAAGTAGAGAGGATATAAAATGTAGACTGGCAATGGCAATGGCAAGGAAAGCGTTTCTGAAGAAGAGAAATTTGTTAACATCGAGTATAGATTTAAGTGTCAGGAAGTCGTTTCTGAAAGTATTTGTATGGAGTGTAGCCATGTATGGAAGTGAAACATGGACGATAAATAGTTTGGACAAGAAGAGAATAGAAGCTTTCGAAATGTGGTGCTACAGAAGAATGGTGAAGATTAGATGGGTAGATCACTAATGAGGAAGTATTGAGTAGGATTGGGGAGAAGAGACGTTTGTGGTACAACTTGACCAGAAGAAGGGATCGGTTGGTAGGACATGTTCTGAGGCATCAAGGCATCACCAATTTAGTACTGGAGGGCAGCGTGGAGGGTACAAATCGTAGAGGGAGACCAAGAGATGAATACACTAAGCAGATTCAGAAGGATGTAGGTTGCAGTAGGTACTGGGAGATGAAGCAGCTTGCACAGGATAGAGTAGCATGGAGAGCTGCATCAAACCAGTCTCAGGCTTGAAGACCACAACAACAACAACAACAACCCTTGATTGTTATCTAAATCACTTTCCAAATGTAATACTTCTGTAAGTTATTCTTTAAGATTCTTGCCCAGTACTAATTTTACTAGCATTGTTAATTCAATATAAATTGTTATATAGCTACTGTTTTTCAAATTTTTTTTCTTGTTTGCTCCCTTTACGTTTATTTCCCGTTCAACTTATAACTATTTAATTGTGTTACCACTCCACTGTCAAGAACGACATTTACTCCGTGTTCGTGACTCACTCTAAGTGAATAACTTCTATTCCAACGTTGTTTGGAAATGACCTAACTTCTTCACGAACATAAATCAGTTAAAGGCTGGTGATGGCCTTGTAAGCCGAAAATGGGTTGACCAAATAAATTAATCCTGTGGAACGTACAAAATATGATAATGAGCAAACATTATTCTCAATGGATTTGTGTATACTCTTGAAAAAGTAACTTTCAAAAATTCTTTCTTAGTAAAGTGCAATGAACACCTACGATAACCAGATGAACTACATTATGGGTAGCAGTAATTATCAGCAGTATAGGTTAGCAATCACAGAAATGTAAAATAGACTTTACCCCTGTTAACTACAATCATCACTTCAACCTTTAACTGATTCAGCACGGGAAGTGTCCCCAAAAAAACACGAGACTAAGTAATACCTGACAAGAGTTCAAGTTCAACTAACACACATATACACATTACAAATGCAATAGTATGACACTGAAATAACAGATTTCATATTCATACCACAGTGGCAATGTTTGAGATTCATTTGCAAAACTCAGATTCACATTGGCTTTCCCTTGCTAGTAAAGTGGGGGCCCTTAAACTGTCCCTTTCTTTATAAGTAAGTATGCTCACATTTCAGAAACACTTTGCATCACATAAATGCTGAACTACAACTCCACTTAAGATTATTAAGCCCTCAATGCTTTAAAACAATTTAAACTACACTCCTGGAAATTGAAATAAGAACACCGTGAATTCATTGTCCCAGGAAGGGGAAACTTTATTGACACATTCCTGGGGTCAGATACATCACATGATCACACTGACAGAACCACAGGCACATAGACACAGGCAACAGAGCATGCACAATGTCGGCACTAGTACAGTGTATATCCACCTTTCGCAGCAATGCAGGCTGCTATTCTCCCATGGAGACGATCCTAGAGATGCTGGATGTAGTCCTGTGGAACGGCTTGCCATGCCATTTCCACCTGGCGCCTCAGTTGGACCAGCGTTCGTGCTGGACGTGCAGACCGCGTGAGACGACGCTTCATCCAGTCCCAAACATGCTCAATGGGGGACAGATCCGGAGATCTTGCTGGCCAGGGTAGTTGACTTACACCTTCTAGAGCACGTTGGGTGGCACGGGATACATGCGGGCGTGCATTGTCCTGTTGGAACAGCACGTTCCCTTGCCGGTCTAGGAATGGTAGAACGATGGGTTCGATGACGGTTTGGATGTACCGTGCACTATTCAGTGTCCCCTCGACGATCACCAGTGGTGTACGGCCAGTGTAGGAGAGCGCTCCCCACACCATGATGCCGGGTGTTGGCCCTGTGTGCCTCGGTCGTATGCAGTCCTGATTGTGGCGCTCACCTGCACGGCGCCAAACACGCATACGACCATCATTGGCACCAAGGCAGAAGCGACTCTCATCGCTGAAGACTACACGTCTCCATTCGTCCTTCCATTCACGCCTGTCGCGACACCACTGGAGGCGGGCTGCACGATGTTGGGGCGTGAGCGGAAGACGGCCTAACGGTGTGCGGGACCGTAGCCCAGCTTCGTGGAGACGGTTGAGAATGGTCCTCGCCGATACCCCAGGAGCAACAGTGTCCCTAATTTGCTGGGAAGTGGCGGTGCGGTCCCCTACGGCACTGCGTAGGATCCTACGATCTTGGCGTGCATCCGTGCGTCGCTGTGGTCCGGTCCCAGGTCGACGGGCACGTGCACCTTCCGCCGACCACTGGCGACAACATCGATGTACTGTGGAGACCTCACGCCCCACGTGTTGAGCAATTCGGCGGTACGTCCACCCGGCCTCCCGCATGCCCACTATACGCCCTCGCTCAAAGTCCGTCAACTGCACATACGGTTCACGTCCACGCTGTCGCGGCATGCTACCAGTGTTAAAGACTGCGATGGAGCTCCGTATGCCACGGCAAACTGGCTGACACTGACGGCGGCGGTGCACAAATGCTGCGCAGCTAGCGCCATTCGACGGCCAACACCGCGGTTCCTGGTGTGTCCGCTGTGCCGTGCGTGTGATCATTGCTTGTACAGCCCTCTCTCAGTGTCTGGAGCAAGTATGGTGGGTCTGACACACCGGTGTCAATGTGTTCTTTTTTCCATTTCCAGGAGTGTAGTAATATTCTTTCTAAGCTTTGGAAATAAATCCAAGTTCAACTTAAGTTTCAAATAGAATCAAATTTAAGTGCCTCATAGCACCACTTGTGGAGCAAGTTATTCCAACTAATCACATTTATGTTCATCAGTACTAAAACTTTGGCACTTTCAGATTAAAGCAGTTCATAGCAAATTAAAACTTTTCGTCAGTTAAATATTATGTACCTCTGTTTTTATCTGGGAAACAAATGATTAAACTAGCAACTTTTATATGGTTTAAAACTGAACTTAGGCACATTTAAGTGGAAACAAATTAGCATTTCTTCATAATTAGAGTACTCGGTTTTTAGCACTATTAGAATAGGACTCTACTTGGTATCATGAAGAGGGAAGTTCAAAGTTTAAGCACGTATTTTACAACACTGATTATTACTGCAAAAGCACACACAAGCACACTGGTTCATACTAACATACATATCTGTTTTCCAAAGTTGTTGAAGCAGTTGCGCAATATTGGTGGCAAGCACGTAGTTGCTATCAGGTCTCCTCCTGGCGGTTTTAAGCTGTATTTAATTCTTCTTAGCGCCGTATTCATCATCTTTAGAACTTTTCCAAATACGAGAGCACCCTTTTTACAGTCGGAACCCCATCCGACGCCATTCAATTATGGGTTTATTACAGAACACCTGCGGTGTTGACTATGCGACTGCTGGCCACTGACTCTCTACTGTCCTCTCTCGCTTGCCGCCCAGACAGACCGCCATTTCCACATTTTCTTGCGCTCCAAGCCCCTTCCTTAATGGAGGGGTTTCCCTACGCCTTTTAAGTTATATCATATAATTTCCCTAAGTATGAACTAGTTATTTATATACAATTTAGTTTTTACGGACATATTTTACAAAATTCCATTATTTAAGCACACTATTAAGTTAAACAAATTATACATCATAAAGTTCCATTTAACTCCAATAATTTAAAGAACTTAATGCGTAAAGAATAAATAGTCCATAGTTACATACGATTAATTATACTGTACCAATTACAATCGACAATGGTGTTACAAGCAGCAGCCACAATACTAAAGTCACGTGACTATTTTACCATGCACAGTACTCTGCACTCGGTCCATGGGTATTACTGCTCAGTAAAAGGCTCGTGAGGGTTTAACCACCTGACATGGACGTAAGTCCGAGAAGATTTTGTTAAGATTAAGACAGGAAACAAGCACAAGTAGCCTAAGAAGTTGGTCCGCTAAAGACAGGTAAAGCATTTCTCGCGCCCGCAATTGGTAAACTGTCTTTTGACAGGACATAGATAGCAGATAAACCCCCAAACAGGAGCTCGGCAGTGAACTTAATTGCCGTACTGTAAACAGTGAAGGCCGGTGCGCCACGCCGCCCAGGTGAGATTTCGCCGGGCGACACGCGACGCTGCCTGGGCGGGGCCGTTAGTGCCGGCGTCGCCACCGCACCAGCTGTCGTCCGTAACGTGCGTGGGCGGGGCGCCGCGACCGGCCTCGACCCACCGCGACACGCGGCTGCCGCGTAGACACGCCGTCTCTGCTGAGACAGCCTGACACCCTCACCAGGACATACACACCGACAGCGTACTCAAAACAACACCATAACAGCGAGTGATCGAATGATGGAATAATGCAGAAAAGTATCACATACTAGTACGGTATGTCGATTAGCATGTCGGTCTAAGGCGCTGCAGTCATGGACTGTCGGAGGTTCGAGTCCTCCCTCGGGCATGGTGTGTGTGTTTGTCCTTAGGATAATTTAGGTTAAGTAGTGTGTAAGCTTAGGGACTGATGACCTTACCAGTTAAGTCCCATAATATTTCAGACTTTTTGCTTAGCATCATTCAGGGGAAGCATTGAACCGAACGGTTGCGTCCTTCTACATTGTCTCATAACGTTACCAATAGATAGACATAAGTCATTCACTGGAATTCAAAATGCGTAACATACACTCATAAGCAAAAGCATTATGACAACTGCGAACCGCGAGATTCAATGCCGCTTGGTGGCTCCGCGAGTACGTGACTAGATGAGGAAAGTACACTACTGGCCATTAAAATTGCTACACCAAGAACAAATGTAGATGATAAACTGGTATTCATTTCAAAAAGTATATTATACTAGAACTGACATGTGTTTACATTTTCAAGCAATTTGGGTGCATAGATGCTGAGAAATCAGTACCCAGAACAATCACCTCTGCCCGTAATAACGGTCTTGATACGCCTGGGCATTGAGTCAAACAGTGCTTGGATGGCGTGTACAGGTACAGCTGCCCATGCAGCTTCGACTCGATACCACAGTTCATCAAGAGTAGTGACTGGCGTGTTGTGACGAGCCAGTTGCTCAGCCACCATTGACCAAACGTTTTCAGTTGGTGAGGCATCTGGAGAATGTGCTGGCCAGGGCAGCAGTCGAACATTTTCTGTATCCAGAAAGGCCCGTACAGGACCAACAACATGCGGTCGTGCATTATCCTGCTGAAATGTAAAGTTTCGCAGGGATCGAATGAAGGGTAGAGCCACGGGTCGTAACACATCTGAAATGTAACGTTCACTGTTCAAAGTGCCGTCATTGCGAACAAAAGGTGACCGAGACGTGTAACCAATGGCACCCCATACCATTACGCCGGGTGATACGCAAGTATGGCGATGACGAATACACCCTTCCAATGTGCGTTCACCGCAATGTCACCAAACACGGATGCGACCATCATGATGCTGCAAAAAGAACCTGGATTCATCCGAAAGAATGACGTTTCGCCATTCGAGCACCAAGGTTTGTCCTTGAGTACACCATCGCAGGCGCTCCTGTCTGTGATGCAGCGTCAAGGGTAACCGCAGGCATGGTCTCCGAGCTGATATTCCATGCTGCTGCAAACGTCGTCGAACTGTTCGTGCAGATGGTTGTTATCTTGCAAACGTTCCCATCTGTTGACTCATGGATCGAGACGTTCCTGCACGATACGTTAGAGCCATGCGGATAAGATGCCTGTCATCTCGACTGTTAGTGATACGAGACCGTTGGGATCCAGCACGGCGTTCCGTATTACCCTCTTGAACCGACCGATTCCATATTCTGGTAACAGTCATTGGATCTCGACCAACGCGAGCAGCAATGTCGCGAAACGATAAACCGCAATCTCGACAGGCTACAATCCGACCTTTATCAAATTCGGAAACGTGATGGTACGTATTACTCCTCCTTACAAGAGGCATCACTACAACGTTTCACCAGGCAACGCCGGTCAACTGCTGTTTGTGTATGAGAAATCGGTTGGAAACTTTCCTCATGCCAGTACGTTGTAGGTGTCGCCACCGGCGCCAGCCTTGTCTGAATGCTCTGAAAAGCTAATCATTTGTGTATCACTCCATCTCCTTCCTGTCGGTTATATTTCGCGTCTGTAGCCTGTCAACTTCGTGGTGTAGCAATTTTAATGGTCAGTAGTGTGTGTCAGTAAAACAGAGACGAATGGGGAATCATACTAGCTACGGTACCGGTCGCATATTGGAACATCCATTGACTTAGGGACTAAGAACGAGAATTGGTGAAAAGTCGAAACTGTTATGCTGTTTGTGTGCTACTGTCATGAGCATCTGTGGTAAGTACACTCATGCTCATAAATTAAGGATAATGCTGATAGATGTTGAAACAACGCTCTGGTGGGCGGTTGCGGGTTTAAATCACCTCGGGGTATGGCCATGCGGTGCATTTGAACTGCAGTCGTCCCACTGTGGCACTGTTAGCAGTCCACATACGCAGAGGTTTGTTGGTGCAAGTCAGAGTATGGTGCAGCGAGTAAGTGTGCAGACGTTCTCAGAAGTGCTAATGGTGACTGTGTGTTGAAAATGGCTCAAAGAACACATATTGATGTCGTTATGAGGGGTAGAATACTAGGGCGACTGGAGGCTGGTCAAAAACATCAGGTCGTAGCACGGGCCCTCCGTGTGCCATAAAGTGTGGTCTCAAGATTATGGTAACGATTCCAGCAGACAGGAAACGTGTCCAGGAGCTGCATTACCGGACGTCCACAGTGTATAACACTACAAAAAGACCGATATCTCGCCAGCAGTGCCCACAGAGGGCCACGGAGTACTGCAGGTAGCCTTGCTTGGGACCTTACCGCAGCCACACAGTCTACAGACGACTTAACAGACGTGGTTTATTCGCCCGGAGACCTGCAAGTGGTATTCCACTGACCCTTGGTCATAGGAGAGCCCGTAAAACCTGGTGTCAAGAACACAGTACATGGTCCTTGGAACAGTGGTCCCAGGTTATGTTCACAGACAGGTCCAGATATAGTCTGAACAGTGATTCTCGCCGGAGTTTCATCTGGCGTGAACCAGGAACCAGATACCAACCCCTCAATGTCCTTGAAAGGGACCTGTATGGAGGTCGTGGTTTGATGGTGTGAGGTGGGATTATGATTGCTGCGCGTACACACCTGCATGTCTTTGACAGAGTAACTGTAACAGATCAGGTGTATCGGGACGTCATTATGCACCAGCATGACCGCCTTTTCAGAGGTGCAGTGCGTCCCTCCTTCCTCCTGATGGATGATAACGTACGGCCCCACCGAGCTGCCATCGTGGAGGAGTAACTTAAAACAGAAGATATCAGGCGAATGGAGTAGCCTGCCTGTTCTCCAGACCTAAACCCCATCAAGCACGTCTTGGATGCTCGCGGTCGATGTATTCCTGCACGTCTTCAAACCCCTACGACACTTCAGGAGCTCCGACAGGCACTGGTGCAAGAATGGGAGGCTATATCCCAGCATCTGCTCGACACCTGATCCAGAGTAAGCCAACCCGTTGTGCGGCCTGTGTACGTGTGCGTGGTGATCATATCCCATATTGATGTCGGGGTACATGCGCAGGAAACAGTGGCGTTTTGTAGCACATATGTTTTGGGACGATTTTCTCAAATTATCACCAATGCCGTGGACTTACACATTTGTGTCGTGTGTGTTCCCTATGTGCCTATGCTATAAGCGCCAGTTTTGTGTAGTGCCACGTTGTGTGGCACCACATTCTGCAGTTACCTTTAATTTATGAGCATGAGAGTAGTTGAAGGACGGTGAGCCTGCGAGAAGGTAACAATTTGTGGACGCTCAAGCCTCGTTACAGAACATGGACGTTGGAGGTTCACCCGATCTGTAAAATAGGATTTAACTAAGGAACATAGTAAAACTGTTCCTCTTAGTTAAAATAGGCTTGACAAGGCGTTTCATTGTGTAAATTCCAGGTTCAAGCATATAATCAAAGTCCCTGACCAACTCGTTCCTAATCAGAACAATCAACCGAGTATTGGCAAGAATGCGTGGTAGGAACTGGTTATTGCACGAATAACTTTCGCTATATACTTTGATCTTGTGGCATCTGATCAAAGAGAAATGAGCTCAATAACAACACTCAAAAAGGAGACTAAATCACACTATTAACGCTAAGTTAGTGGTGGAGAACGCATACTATCCAAACAGCAGCATTCACGATTCAGATATGGGAAGAAAGAATGAGATGCCACTGTAGTATCTTATTATGTGACACCGTGTGGAGGAATGACTATTAACGTACTACTGGGGTAGGGCAACATGTGAAACAAAATTTGTTGTACACCCAAGAGCTACAAGAAACTCTGCTCGTCTTGGAGCCAAACAGAACCCGTGCAAGTGGCCCAGTACATAAAGAAAGTGTTGTGAAATCAGAAAATGAAACCAGTAATTGATAGCAAAGCAATATTCAAACACACACGCAGCTTGTAATCAGTGAAAGAAGCAGTATAGAAACATTTATTCGTCTTACAGCACGATTAAAACTGCCCTTCGACAATGTGATCCAATACACAAAGAAAGCAGTATCATGTCATATAATGAAATCGAAAATTTATGCGACAACAATAGACGGATCATCCCCTTAGTGTACGAACGAAGCATCAATCTCGTCAAAACATTTACATAACTCAAATTTAAATAATGCCCCCCCCCCTCTCTCTCTCTCTCTCTCTCTCTCTCTCTCTCTTAAAATATACATGGCCCACTCAAATTAATGTAACAACCGCCTATGTTTAGTGTGAACGTGTAATAACCACTCACAAGTGGCTGGTGGAAGCACTAGCAGTGGAGGGTATATAAAGCATGCCAAAGGGCGGGAGGGGGGCGACGTGGGAAACAGTGCAGAAGTAGTCGTAATGCGGAATGGGAGCGATTTATCTAACGTCCAAACGGTCATCGTCATTGGCTTTTTGACCAAATGTAGAATCATCTCCGAAACGGCTTATGCGTAAATTGTTCGCATGCCGCCGAGGTTGAAGTATACAATGCATGCCAAAATGGTGCCATCCGAAACCGGCGCTGAGATAACTGTGGTCCTTTGGGCGCTACAAATGGCAGGGGTCAACGATGACTGTGCAACTGTGCACGGGCGAATAGATGTGCAACTCTTGAGAAACTGACCTCCAAGATGAATTAAGTAGCTACCAATTGCATCTCCTCAAGGATCATTCAACGAAAGTTGCTGCATCTATTCGTCTGCGGCAGGCAAAAGGAGCAGGGCATCATTGGTTAAGCTCTATTATCCTTCTCCACCTGCTGTGCGGAGCATGATGAAGTAGTTCGAATTAACTGGAGAACTGGGAGTTCCTCCGGAAAGAGGCCGACGACCGGTTGCCCCACAGATGGTTGATGGAATCGCTGCTGCTATGGCTGCGCGCAATTCCCGATCGTCAGGGAGTGCGCGTGCTCTGTCACAACGGTTGGACATACCGTAGTCCACTGTACAGAAGCTACTTCGAACCATTCTCAAATGGTATCCATACAAGATCCATATCGTACAGCGGCTTGCACCACAAGACGCACAACGACGTGTTGACTTCGCTCTCCACTTTCTCACAGGGATTGACATTGACGAGGGCTGGCTGTCGACCATCCTATGGACAGACGAAGATCATTTATCTCTTACGGGTGAGGCGAACACACAGAATTGCCGTGTGTGGGGATCTTCACGTCCAGTCACTGTGCATGAAGTTCCTCTGTATGGTGAACGTATCACCGTATGGTGCAGCTTCACGGCTACATTCATCATTGGCCCATTCTTTTTTGACCAAGTTGGTGCTCAAGCACCAAAGACAGGCAGTGTGACTGGCCAGCGTTACTGCCATATGCTTCGCCGACACGCCGTACCCGCCCTACAGGAGAGAGACGTATTGAGCTCAACAGTTTTCATGCAAGATGGCGCCCCACGGCATATCGCTCGTGAAGTTCACCTGCTTCTACGAAACACGTTTGGAAACTATCGAATTGTCAGCCGATTGCTTCCAAACGCTTGTATGGCATGATCACCTCATCTCACTTCCTGTGACTTCTGGTTGTGAGGCTACTTGAAGGACAGGATTTACCAGGGAAACATTCACTCATGTACTGAACTGAAGCGCAGCATACCAAGAGAGGTAGGCAGCATATCTACGGACATCATTCGTTCTGCTGTGCAGAATGCAGTCGTGCGATTGCAGGATCTTCTGGACAATGATGGGCGCCACATTGAGCCGCTTTTGTAGCAATAATGGTACTGGTGTGTCATGTTATGATGTACCGCAGCAGCACATTAAAAGTGTTTCAATTGAACTGCATTATTTCTCTTGCCCATGTTCTTGACATTAATGCTACCAAGTTTGGTACTCGTACGGTAATTAGTTTCCGTGTTACAACGTGTTAAATAGGAAAAGTTTAACTACCCGGTATATAAATCAACACTATGTTGACTTTTTTGGATTAAAATTCACATATATTCGTAAGAGTCAGATGTTCATAAGTCAAAGAGTTGTGCATAAAACGCATGAAGTGAAAGAGAATACTAGCAGAGCATATCACACAACTAACGAGCAGAACACGGCAAGCGACATAACGCGATTTCCCAGAAATCCCTCTCAATGGAAATGGAACCAAAATAAGTTAACACTTGTATTGGTTTACCCACAGATATTCGAACGTTTATGAGAAAACGTGCATCAAAGGTTTCGACCTAATTTAGATGCCATTTTGTGTGCGGTAAGCTCAGCCCAAACAGTGGCATAATGGCTAGCATTGCGGTCTCTCTCTCACTCTCTCTCTCTCGCTCTGTCTCTCACTCACACTCATTCACTCTCTCTCTCTCTCACACACACACACACACACACTTACGGTTACACACTTTTACGTCCGGTGATCGAAATACGATTGTTGTTTTTATTTATTTATTTTATTTTTTGCATTTATCTAACCATGTCCGTAGAAGGTTACTACACGAATGTTTTTTGTCAACTTAAGGGATACGAGGGGTGTTACATTAATTGTATCATTTCAACTGGGTTTCACAATAAGTGTACTAATTTATTATATATATTTAAAAAATTGTAACCCCTCAAAATACCACACACATACAGCATATAAAAAATTTGTACACTTATTTTGAAACCCAGTTGCAATTCAAAATAGTTCAAATGGCTCTGAGCACTATGGGACTTAACATCTGTGGTCATCAGTCCCCTAGAACTTAGAACTACTTAAACCTAACTAACCTAACGACATCACACACATCCATGCCCGAGACAGGATTCGAACCTGCGACCGTAGCGGTCACGCGGTTCCGGACTGAAGTGCCTAGAACCGCACGGCCACACCGGCCGGCCCAATTGCAATTATACAATTAATATATATCTACGAAATAAATATTTCTTTCTGGTATTAAGTATTTATTTTTATTCTTTTATTGACTCTTCAGGAAGATTAGGTGTATTGGCTCTGAGCACTACGGGACTTAACATCTGTGGTCATCAGTCCCCCAGAACTTAGAACGAATTAAACCTAACTAACCTAAGGACAGCACACACATCCATGCCCGAGGCAGGATTCGAACCTGCGACCGTAGTAGTCGCGCGGTTCCGGACTGAGCGCCTAGAACCGCTAGACCACCGCGGCCGGCGATTAGGTGTATTCCCTCAGACGATATCGGTCTTAGAAACATGTGAACATACAAATTCCGAACAGCACGAGCATAGTGGGGAAGTAGCTTTTCATCGTACGAATCTCACTCGCAAAAGAATCGTCGTTAACAATGCTGAAGATTTCACTCGCTTGCAATAACTTTGCGACAAAGCACGCTCAACAGATCATTTTTTTCCGAAATCTGGAGCTTCAGTTGATCAATAATCAATATATTCAACAGTAATCTCACAGAATACAATTTAAAATAAATTTTCCATTCATTTATTGATTAATTTTGTAATTCATTCAGACGACATACAATTAGCAGAAGAAAAAGGACAATGTTATTTCAACATAAAGCGCGATCCAAATAAACCTGAACTACTTTAATCACTCATAACGTTCGAACGAATAGTGGAACACGTTCCCAATTCTGGTAGGTGGTAATACACAACTGGGAGATTACATAGATACATACAAGGTTCTCACAGTAAATGGCGGAAGTACCTTCACGAGCATCTATGCACAACTGTGCTCGTTTTTCGATATTCCGTGATGCCCTGTGAACTGCATCCTCGTCAATGTTGCCTGTTTCTCGTGTAATGGTCTGCAGTTGTCCGTGGTCTGTTCCTGTACACTCAGCTTTTAAGATAGCCACACAACAGACACACCCATGGAGATTAGGTCAGGTGACAGGGAGGCCCCAAATTTTTTGAGATTATTCGGTCACCAAAGAAACTTGTTACAAGTTGAATGGAAGCGTTAGACGTGTGCCACGTTGTTCCATGTTGTTGGAAATAACCTTCTGAAAGCTCGACGTCGTCCAGCTGCTCCAGAAATGTATTTAAGATGCCAGTATAAACTGTAGTGTCTACCAGTCGCATCAAAAATGGTGGGGCCAGTAATCCTGGAAGCTGACAACATGCACCACACCCCACGTTTTTCATCATGCAGTTGTGTCTCGCGTATGGTCTATTTCTGGACAATCGCCTTATGGCGCTTGTCGTGTTCTCCGGAATATATCTGCTATTTTGTGTGCTGATGTAAACTGTCAGATGTAACCATGCCTAATCTATAAACCAAGTTATGGTGAGAATGTCTGCACATTGAACAAGAAACCCTTGAAGCAATCGACAGTAACGCTTTCTTTTCTGACGATCCGTTTCATGCAATGCATCATGTGCACGCTGTATGGCCACAATGCCGATTTCTTCGCACGTCTGTTGGCTCATTCGACGCAACATTTCCTTGGAGAGTTCTCCAAGCGTCTTCGAACGTCATCAGTAACCTCTGGGCTTGTTGATGCTCTCTGTTTAACACTGTCGCTGTTTAGTACACCAGTTGTCTCCAGCTTCCTTACAATCGATAAAATTGTTGTCTTTGTTGGAACATCGCACACACTGAATTCTCTCCGGAATGCGCGTTCTGCGCTGTAACCAATAAAAACCAGCTCTCGAAGTCTGTACTACATGTTTCTTCCATTCAAAGACCGCCAACGAATCACTAATTTGCTTGTTATTGTCACACTGCCCGAACTACACACTCACATGCTTCACAAAGCGTAACCGTGAAGTCTACGAACGAACTAACACGAGACGAACAAGCACACTATTGTGACGGACACAGATCTCATGCGCAGAAATAACACTCAACTTTCCAAAAACGCGCCGTACTTCCGAGGCCGTTAGAATGACTTTCCTGTTTCTACGAGCTTTCGGAGGGATATTATGGTCCACTAAAATAGTTCAGGTTTATATGTATCGCCATGTACATTGGAAAACATTCGTGTAGCAATCTCCTACGGGCATGGAGGGATAAATGAGAAACAAAAATGAAAGTAAAAATAAGTCAGGTTTTCTAACAACCCTACCACAACAAAGGTCAAAATTTAATAATGATTGTGGTGTTGCTCACGCTGCTAAAGACCGCATTTTCGGGCAACGGCAAAGTTATTATGTGGCAGGTGGCATTAGAGCACAGTTAATAAAGTCATTTCATGTAATAATGAATAAACTAGGAACTCATTTTTTTTGTGTTTCCCACGCTGGTCTCGTTGTAAAATCATGGCTCAATCGTCGAAAATCTGGGTGGTGATGATTCCAAGCTCCGATGCAAAGAGGCCTAGGTTTTATTCTGATATATTCAAAAGTTTTATAGATGTGTTTCACAAACCATTCTTGAAGATTAAACCTTTGAAAGTTAGCACAATGGTGATGTAAAAAAATAATCAGCACTCCGAATTTAAGTTACACTTCCTTTTTATTGCTTTTGTTGCAATATCACGTAACACACAAAACATCACTTCTCAATACAAAGCATACTTGAAAACATCTTCCTCACTGTTAAAGTTCACATTTTATAAGCTGACTACAATATGCGTCTTTCCAACATGACGTCCAAGACTTGACTTTCTCAAGGTCCGACTCTCTCACAAACTAACTAATAATCGCTTACGCGCCAAAAAATCAGAGTTACAAGTACGACAAAGATCATAGTGGCAAAAGAAAGAATACACATAAGAATAATATCATTGCAATATAAACATATCGATGTATCAAAGTACCTCTACATTAATCAAATCAAATCTGAATGTTGTCTCAGAAACATGTTAACTACTTTACAGAAACACAGTAGAATATTGCTGGTATCGAGAGGTTAAGTTGAGGTGCCGTAATGGTTACTTAATTCAAGTACCATTACAGTTTCGAACGCGGGCGCGAAAGTGTAGAGCCACGACGCTAGCCACAGTGCCACCGCATTATAACCACTGTCCACGGCGCCCTTGGATGCCGCCTGGTGGCGTTGACGGCACATGGCGCGATAACAAAAAGTATACAAGCGGAGCAGACACAGATAGGGAATCACCTGGCGAAGATATGGGCTGCCAATGAAGAAATTCATTGAGATAAGCGACTTTGACATAGGGAAGATTATTATTACACAGAGCCTGTGAACGAATACCTCGAAAACGACGAAGCTGCTCGAATGTTCACGTGCTATTGTCGTGAGCATCTACGGAAAGAAGTAGGACAGTGAAACTACCATGAGGTGCTAAATGGCTGGACGTCCACGACTCCTCACAAAACATGGGGTTTGGAGGTTTGTCTGCTCTATAAGGTAGGGTAGATGGCGACGTGTAGCGTCTCCGCCGAAAGAATAAAATCCTGGTGCACGCACAAGTGTTTCGCAGCACACAATTCATCGTACATTGTTGAACACGAAGCTCGGCACACCACCCCAAAGTGTACACTTGTTGACCCATCGACATCGTCAATTATAACTGCAGTGGGTGCGGGCCCATCGGGATTCGACCGTCGATCGATAAAAACTTGTCGGCTCTTTGGGTGAATTACATTTTTGCAACACTAGGTCGATGGTCGTCTGCACAAACGCCGTCATCGAGATGAAAAGCGGCTCGTAACGTGCAGCTCGTCCCGGACGCAGGCTCGTGGGAGCAGTATTATGCTATGGGAGACATTATCCTACGGTTGCGTGTGACCTGCAGTAGTAATCGAAGACACGCTGACAGCTGCGAACCACCTGCACAATTCCATGCTTGATGTCTTCCCCGACGGCGACGTCATCTTTCACCAGCATAATGGTCTATGCCTCGGAGCCAGAACCGTGCTACAGTGGTTTGAGGAGCATTATAGTGAACTGACGTTGATATCTTGGTCACCAAATTCGCCTGATGTAAATCCTGTTCAACCCATCTGCGTCGCTATCGGGCTCCATCACGGTGTACAAAATCAGCGGCCTGTTATTTACGCTAATTCCATGGCCTTTGCGTAGACATCTAACACCACATTCCTCCAAAAACCTACCAACACACTGTGGAAACCGTGATAGACAGAATCAGTGATGTATTTCGTTGCAAAGACAGACAAACAAATTATTAAGCAGGTAGTCATAATGTACTGGCTCATCAGTGTACTTGCTAAAATGCACACAAAATATCTCGAAAACGTTGACCGTCGTTTTCTCAGAAACCGTCAAATAGAAGTTTTCGCTTAATTTAACTTGCCTTACACTGAGCGAGTTTTTGCGAAATCGCCTTATAGCACTTGTCGTGTCTTCCCCGTGAGACCGGTATTACTAAATCAGAAGCTGTGACAGTTGGTAACGGAAACTTACGACATACTGACTCTTTGATCAGCTCAGAAAGCCGGATTTCTACTGTAGTCCCGACACAACGCCAGTGTACGTCCTCCTACAGATTGGTAGGTTACGGTAGTCTATTTTCTCATTAAAAGTGGTAGTTTTAGGGTACAGCTTTTTCTTTGCGTATTTCGGCACTCACTCAAATAGGCCAGTTTCACGTTGTGTTGTCTTAATACAACAAGGCGGCAAATGTTGTAAATCTGGAGCTGGTGTAAATTTCTTGTTCTGAATCTTTCAGTGATCTGTTTGATTCGGTGTTTTATTCAGAGACTAGGAATGGAATAAGCTAGGCATTTGCCCAGATCGCTGTGGAGAACCGCCTGAAAACCACTATTAAGCTGGTTGATGTACGAGATGAACGATCTTTAGTCGTCTTCAGGGGTTAGCTCATGCTTTGGCTCACCTCTCAGTCTAGTAAGCAAGCGCGCTGTGCATTACACCGTAGGAGCAAGAGCTAGATATTCTGTAATGACGTGGTAATAACGGAAGCGAGCAAGAGAGCACGTCACAATGACGAAAGTAAGAAGCAGAGCAGTAATAAGCGCGAGGACATAAGCAAAGTAGGTTTCGCCCTTGAAGACTACTCTGCGAAGGTGGAAGTTTATATGACCTTTTTCAAACCGTATTACACTATTTTTGCTTTAATTGCTTTAAATTATCATTTCTAAAAGAAAAACACCTGTAATGTCTTTTCCTGCGAAATCGTGGGATTTCACGTCACATTAAATCACGGGTTAGTCCCTCACCACGAACATCTTTATATACTTTAAAGTAATGCTCAAGCGGCTAGTTAAATATTCAACGGGAGGCTTATGCAGCAACGAGCTCTTTTCCTCCAATACGAACAAACGTATACCGCCCTTTGCTTCGGCATTTTACGCAGCGAGCGAGTTGCTAAAGGTGGAGCAGTGAAATTTCGGGGGTCTTTCTGAGCTTTCACGCATTTTGCAGTGGAGTTATTTCAGGTTCTTCGTCGTGGCCTTTTGCATATTCAGCTGAACTGATTCCATTTGCAGTTGGGAGGGGGGAGGGAGGTGGAGGGGGTAAGAGGCACAAAATTTAATTCCGCCCAACAGCGACCGGGTGGTAGGCGATACGGACTAGGCGTCGGCTGTTTCATGGAGGGAGGGATGGGTAGCCGCATTTAGCTCCGTGAAGGTGCAAAACGACGTGGCACGAGAGAGGCATGGCGCTCAAGAGGCTTAATGTCTTCCGACGACGCTACGTCCTTCTAATATCCCCTCCTGCTTCATGGATTACATATGGGAAAAATGGAAAAGGAGTCTGGTGCCTTGCCAATACAGTCACGTAACCTGTTTCTCATATGACAGCATGTGAAAAGAGTCAACTTGTAAGGTACGTGTCTGCCAGTGGTGCCTCTGATCCCATGGTGTCGCAACAGTTGCACCAACTTGCACAGCTGCCGTTTGCTTAAGTATTTAGATTTTCCTTACCTGTTTCTGACTAAAAGTAAGAAACAAGCAGTTCGTTTCGAGTGTGTAGCGCTTTTTAATTATTTGTTTGTTTTTGTATTAACGAGAGTTATTTGACGTTGTAGTGTACTTCAAACCCGTTATTAGCGCCACCACAGTCGTTTGATTCAGTGTGAACCAGCGTATACCAATGTAATCATTATTAGTGTGGTGTAAAAGTTCGTCTTGTTTGTGTTTTTCTTGTTGCTATTCCAGTTGCTATGGGCCTATTTATCAACTATAATTTTTTAATTGGAGTTCACTGTTGTTATTCGAGTATATATCTTGTCATTTTGTCATTTGGAGACAGTGAGTGCAGTTGTGGACGTTATAAAATGGAGTTCCCAGTGGAAAAATCGGAACATTTCCGACACATTCTTCTGTTTGCTTTCAACAAAGGCGTCACAGCAGTGGAGGCAACAAGGAACATTTTGGCGCTGCTAGCTCGAAAAAGAGTCCATCTTTTAACTAAAAATAAACTTTTGAGAGCATCGCACAGTCAGTATAAGTAAAATGTACCGTCTTTTCTTTTTGAACTAATACCGGCATTTTCAGATATTTAAAGATTATAACAGATAAATATAATTAAATTCACATTCAAGAAAATTCCGAATGATGTAAAGAAACAATGATATCAAATGAAAAGCGTCATATTGCGATTAAAATGATGTTACAAAGAACTAGAAATAAAAAAATACATTTAAATCAGTTAATTGAAAAAAATGATTCGATAAAGATTTTAAAATAAGATATAAGTAATGTACTTGGCAAGATTTGAACCCAGCACCCTCTGCATGTTAAGCCCAATCCCTGCCCATTACACCACGGAACAAAGGAATAAAATGTTCGTTTTCAACGCTATTGGGGGTCACGCAAAATTCTGATTTTTGTTTTCGTCGATTATTGGCAAACGACCGCCGCCCCCCCCCCCCCCCCCCACACACACACCAGGATGAATGGAAGATCTTAACCTACATCAAGGTAGAGGTGGCTTCAAAAAGTCTATGCTACCGCTGGAAACCTCTCCTTGTGAATGGTCAGCACGTATGACTACAATGAAGAGGACACGGTGCTGCCAGGGATTCTTCCTTGGTGGGAGATCTGGAATAGGGGGCCCTCGGTCTCGTAATGCCAATTGAGGAGCTATTGGAACGAAAAACAGTTACTCCAAGGTCTGTAAAGCCGACAACTACTCTGAGAGTGATGTGTTGACCCCTTGCCCATCCGAATGTCGCCTTATGGATGATAGAGAGATAGAGAAGATCCAAAGAAGAGCGGCGCGTTTCGTCACAGGGTTATTTGGTAACCGTGATAGCGTTACGGAGATGTTTAACAAACTCCAGTGGCAGACTCTGCAAGAGAGGCGCTCTGCATCGCGGTGTAGCTTGCTCGCCAGGTTTCGAGAGGGTGCGTTTCTGGATGAGGTATCGAATATATTGCTTCCCCCTACTTATACCTCCCGAGGAGATCACGAATGTAAAATTAGAGAGATTCGAGCGCGCACAGAGGCTTTCAGACAGTCGTTCTTCCCGCGAACCATACGCGACTGGAACAGGAAAGGGAGGTAATGACAGTGGCACGTAAAGTGCCCTCCGCCACACACCCTTGGGTGGCTTGCGGAGTATAAATGTAGATGAAATGTAAATGTAGATGTAGAAGATGATACGGTGACTGGATGGGGTCGCGCGTGCCTCTAGATCTAATCACGGAACATCGTTTTAGTTTTTACACAGTCCTTGGAGGGCAGCGTGGGGGGTAAAAATCGTAGAGGGAGACCAAGAGACGAATAGAGTAAGCAGATTCAGAAGGATGAAGGGTGCAGTAGGTATTGGGAGATGAAGAAGCTTCCACAGGATAGAATAGCATGGAGAGCTGTATCAAATCAGTCTATTGCTCTTAACGTACAACTAACAATACCAGGAAAATAAATCCGGGGCATAATGAAGCCATACTGAATGCAAATTTGGTGGTGAAGACTCAAGTGGGCATTGCTGTTGACAACAGCAAGTAACGTGAGTGAATGGAAGACAAATGTAGTTCTGTCTCTCGGTTCTCGTGCGTCATCCGGACAATAGGTTGTTTCTTCAAATAACTCTCTTTACTGATGAACTTACCTTTACAAATCATGGAAATCTGAATGTAAGATATATGCATTGTTGGGTCGCTGAGAATCTCCACTGGTTGAGACATGCTGAGCGTAAGATACAGTGGTGTTGAAACGTTAGGTCTGGAATTATTGGAGATCACATGACTGGCCCTTACCTCACTGAAGAGATCTTAACAGGTAAAAGTTACGCACAGTTTCTCACCGAAGTCCTAATGGCGTTCGTAGAGGACGTATCAGCTGAAATAAGTAGCAGTATCTGGCGTCAGCGCGATAGGTGTCCAGTTCAATGCTCGCGTGTGGATAGGAAATCGCTCACCCAATTCTTTCCCCGGTGGTATGATAGAACGTTGAGAGCGTTATCAAAATGGCTCCGAGCACTATGGGACTTAACTGCTGAGACTGCTGAGGTCATCAGTCCCCTAGAACTTAGAACTATTTAAACCTAACTAACCTAAGGACATCACACACATCCATGCCCGAGGCAGGATTCGAACCTGCGATCGTAGCGGCCGCGCGGTTCCAGACTGTAGCGCCTAGAACCGCTCGGCCACCCGGCCGGCTGAGAGCGTTATCAGTTGGCTTAGACGGGCACCTGACATTATGCCGCTATACCTTTTCCTGAGGGTAAACTCAGAGATGAAGGCTATTCACAAGTTCCGAAGACGAAATAGGTTTGAATGATCTCATTGTTGCGGAATGTGCATCCATTTCGAAGAAATTTCTCCATTCGCTCCAGAGGTCCTTGCACCAGCGACTTCAAACGTATATTTCAGCACACGGTGGTCATTTCGAATCTTTGATGATATAAACTGAATTTTAAGAAGTTTTATGACCGTATCCTTATGTGTAGTCCTTTTTGTTGTTGTTACGGATGTAATTTTGCAATTTAAGTGTACGTTAACATTAAACTCATGAGGCGAAATTATTGTTTAACAGTCTTTATACCTATAATCCCTGTTCCACAAATCCATTGAAGTTCTGATGTGCTCTTTGCTTTAAAGGCTCTCGCAGAAACAAGAGCGGAAGCTTTACCATAATTAACTGGTGAATCATCCTTAGATGCCACGTTCTCTGACCGTCTCTAATGACCTCGCTGTCGACGGGCTGTTAAACTCTCAACGTCCTTCTTTCCATGTCCTTTGCCTTCCAGGAAGTGTGCCTGTCTTACCACATGTAGCCGAGTGTGACTGGTATCAGTTTTAAATTCAACTTTCCTCCATGATTACGCTTCTGAAAGCTAACTTTCTTAGCTGCTTCTACCTGCGACGCATCAACAGGGTGGCACGACAGTTTTGTATAACAATATGAACTTTTGCACAAGGCAGCTATCAGTTTTATGTACATAACAGATAAATCCGAAGTATCGTAATTTGTCTTCTATCACAAATAGGATTTTCAGTCGCCAAACACTGTTGAATTGCTCTCAATTACAACTAAGAAAATGGATGCAGAAATTACTACTGTTCCACTCTCAAAAGTGAAGTTTATATCGATATCTCTACAATTAATATAGCTATTGACAGAAAGTACACGTCATTTTGTGACAAATATTTCGCAGTTAATCTAGTTTCGTTACGATGTTTTAAACGGTGAACAGTTAAAGTGGGCAGGTTAGCTGACTCATTCTGTATCTGACTGAAATACCCTCACTTTTCGAATACGCCTCATATGCACGAGTTGCCGTGATACGTCATCAGCCAAACGAAAGTTGTTCAGATTTGTTCGATAAGGAACAGATAGTATGCTCGTTCTATGTTGAGCAAACCGCAGTTACGCCAATTACACTGGCATATTTTGCTTGTGCTTTGAGTGTGATATACTGACAGTAATAACATTTGGTATTTACTACCCTTTGCGTCCACGTGTGGTGCTTCTGGGAACAGCGCAGAGCTAATTATATTATTCCCCCGGGGTGGCTCGTTAATCACAGCGACTCAGCGGCTGTGTGCCAGACACGACACGACAGCACTGCCACCGCAGGTGAGCGCACAGAGTCACCCCGCCGAGTCTCACTTCAGTCCAGCTACAGTATAGTGTGCACACACTGCACTGTTCAGGGGCTATCAGACGCTCAGTACTGAAAATTCCGCAATAATATTCACCGTCTGGGACTGGTATTGACGATTTGCACAATACATTGACGTAAACTGCAGACCTTTGAAAATATTGACGCTCGCTCTGTATAGGATGTTCGCAAACTCCTGTCACAAATTTCTAGGACTTATAGACTGAACTGCAAAAAGGTGGGACCTAGATAAACTGACTAAACCAGAGGTTGTACAGAGTTTCAGGGAAAGCATAAGAGAACAACTGATAGGAATGGGATAAAGAAATACAGTAGAAAAAGAATGGATAGCTTTGAGGGATGAAGTAGTGAAGGCAGCAGAGGATCAAGTAGGTAAAAAGACGAGGGCTAGTAGCAATACTTGAGCAGCAGCAGATATATTGAATTTAATAGATGAAAGGAGAAAATATAAAAATGCAGTAAATGAAGCAGGCAAAAAGGAATATAAACGTCTCAAAAATGAGACCGACAGGAAGTGCAAAATGGCTAAGCAGGGATGGCTAGAGGACAAATGTAAGGATGTAGAGGCTTATCTCACTAGGGGTCAGATAGATACTGCCTACAGGAAAATTAAAGAGATCTTTGGAAAAAAGAGAACCACTTGCATGAATATCAAGAGCTCAGATGGAAACCCAGTTCTAAGCAAAGAAGGGAAAGCACAAAGGTGGAAGGAGTATATAGAGGGTCTGTACAAGGGCGATGTACTTGAGAACAATATTATGGAGATGGAAGAGGATGAAGATTAAATGGGAGACATGACACTGCGTGAAGAGTTTGACAGAGCACTGAAACACCTAAGTCGAAACAAGGCCCCGGGAGTAGACAACATTCCATTAGAACTACTGATAGCCTTGGGAGAACCACCAGCTGGTGAGCAAGATGTATGAGACAGGCGAAATACCCTCAGACTTCTAGAAGAATATAATAATTCCAATCCCAAAGAAAGCAGGTGTTGACAGGTGTGAAAATTACCGAACTATCAGTTTAATAAGTCACAGCAGCAAAATATTAACGCGAATTCTTTACAGACGAATTGAAAAACTGATTGAAGCCGACGTCGGGGAAGATCAGTTTTGATTCCCTAGAAATACTGGAACAAGTGAGGCAATACTGACCCTACGACTTATCTTAGAAAATAGATTAAGGAAAGGCAAACCGACGTTTCTAGCATTTGTAGACTTAGAGAAAGCTTTTGACAATGTTTTCTGGAATACTCTCTTTCAAATTCTGAAGGTGGTAGGGGTAAAATACAGGCAGCGAAAGGCTCTTTACAATTTGTACAGAAACCAGATGGCAGTTATAAGAGTTGAGGGGCATGAAAGGGAAGCAGTGGTTGGCAAGGGAGTGAGACAGGGTTGTAGCCTATCCCCGATGTTATTCAATTTGTATATTGAGCAAGCAGTAAAGTAAACAAAGGAAAAATTCGGAGTAGGTATTGAAATCCGTGGAGAAGAAATAAAAATTCTGTCAGCAAAAGACTTGGAAGAGCAGTTGAATGGAATAGACAGTGTCTTGAAACGAGGATATAAGATGAACATCAACAAAAGAAAAACGAGGATAATGGAATGTAGTCGAATTAAGTCGGGTGATGTTGAGGGAATTAGATTAGGAAATGAGACACTTAAAGTAGTAAAGGAGTTTTGCTATTTAGGGAGTAAAATAACTGATGATGGTCGAAGTAGAGAGGATATAAAATGTAGACTGGCAATGGCAAGGAAAGCGTTTCTGAAGAAGAGAAATTTGTTATCATTGAGTATAGATTTAAGTGTCAGGAAGACGTTTCTGAAAGTATTTGTATGGAGTGTAGCCATGTATGGAAGTGAAACATGGACGATAAATAGTTTTGAGAAGAAGAGAATAGAAGTTTTCGAAATGTGGTGCTACAGAAGAATGCTGAAAATTAAATGGGTATATCACGTAACTAATGAGGAGGTATTGAATAGAATTGGGGATAAGAGGGATTTGAGGCACAACTTGACTATAAGATGGGATCGGTTGGTAGGACACGTTCTGAGGAATCAAGGGATCACCAATTTAGTATTGGAGGGCAGCGTGGAGGGTAAAAATCGTAGAGGGAGACCAAGAGATGAATATAGTAAGCAGATTCAGAAGGATGTAGGTTGCAGTAGGTATTGGGAGATGAAGAAGCTGGCACAGGATAGAGTAGCATGGAGAGCTGTATCAAATCAGTCTCAGGACTGAAGACCACAATAACAGCAACATAGACGGGAGTGAGTAGATAATATTTTCAATAGGAACGCATCTGCGGAATTGTACCGTTTCCGTGTTACAGCCGGCTGAAAACGTGTCAGCTAGGTAAGTTTGCAACATGGTAGTCATGCTGGTGGGTGCTTACGTCGGATTGGCTGATGTCACTTGACGTCAGTCCCACCTCTCTCACCTGCTTCGAGCTTCATTCACGGGTCTTTGAGTGTTAGAGGTGGTATGGAGAGTTGGAGATATTGCGGATGTAGTTGTTGGTCATCCAGAATATACCAGACGATGCTGAAGCAACATCCGTTACACGCGCAATAGCTGGCGTACTTGTAGACGGTTTCTCTTCATCGTGATTCAGTACGCCCCTTTCAATTTGGGTGTGCGGCGTTTTCTTGGAGCACCACAGTCGCTCCTGCTGACAGCCAAGGTACCAAGGTACCCCTTTCTGGAAGCCGTTGCGTACTTGTGGCGAAAAGGATATGCGATGGAGTAGAACGTCGTGCACAACGATCTTGGTGAAGGCGACGACCAGCTCTTGCATTACCGTGAGCTTCGCCCCATGCGAAAGGAACATGCTGGTGTATTCTGCATACGGGTACTCAAGCATGTTGCTGTAACACTCACAGACACTTGAATGAGGTTCGCACCAACTCGTAGACGTAGAGCAGGCGTCAAATTACGTCAGCCAACCCGACGTAAGCGTCCCCCCCCCCCCCCCCCGCCACAACCCGAAGATTACCCTTACCCTGCTGCAAACCTAGTTAGCAAACATGTTTTCAGACGGCTGCAGCACCGAAACGGCAAGTTTCTGAGCACAAGTTCCTACTCAAACCATTATGTACTCATTCCTCTACAGAAGGCGGAGAAGGATAGTATCGCTCATTAAACGGCAACAGTTGCCATACCACACAAGTTCATGTAACCTTCCAATAAATAAGGTAAATACTTGTTTTACTACGTTTGCACAGTTGACACAGGAGAGAAATACATATAAAATAGCACATGTACACAACAAATCAATCATTGTTGTGATTTACGAAATATACCGCAGTGAATGAGTCCCCTGGTCTATTGAAATGTTTACTGGAAGCTTTTCAGACTTATTTAGTCTATTCTGCATTATTTCTGCTTGTGTTTTGCAAGGCATCTCAGTCATAGCATACGCGAGTTCCACATCGTCGAGTGCCGACATTTTCCCTGCGAAATTCTAACTGCCGCGCCCCGGGTATAAATATTGCGCAATAATACTGTTTCACTCTAGACCTCGCACTTTCGTGCAATATATTAAGACAATAGTAAAAAAGTATACTCTGTCCGAAGAGGGCTCGAAAGGACCAACGATGTCGACCGACCGCCGCGTCGTCCTCATCCGATAGACGTCACTGGATGTGGCAGGTATGAAGGGCCTATGGTGAGCACACCGCTCTCCCGGCCGTTGTAAGTTTCTGTGTCCGGAACTGACAGAGTATTGCTGCGCAATAAGGGCATATGAAGGCCCATTTATGCAACGCGGCCGAGACTCGGCGCGTTATTTTGCCGCACCGCAGTTCTGTTATTCACGCAATATCGGCGGTATTTTCCAACCGCAAAGGGCGTGCCGCGTGTCGCACACATCACCACAGAGGAACAGAAATTTTAAACCGCGTCCCTCCGCAACCGTTACCGTAGCCACAACACACGTCGCCATTCTCAGCGACGTGAGTCACGAACATCGACCCTGCATCTGTCCGGCCTTCAGCGTCCTCAGCGGCGCCAATGGTGCAACCACATCTGCCGCGTGATGGACGTTCTACCTCCAATTTTTTTGACGAATGCCGGGACGCAGGTTGTTTGGCACCACATAACATAGAGCAGCTGCCAACTCCATCAGCTGGACCAAGGCAAAGACTTCCCCAAGAGGTTGCCCGCACGCACACTATGCGACGACGATGCGCAGTTTGGGACGGGGGCTGGGGAGATAGTGTCTTGGTCGACTGCCTACAATGCGCCAAAAGCCTCAGACATCATCGCGGAAGAAGAGACTTTTATCTGACCTCTGCCACAGCCCTCGCTCCAACAGAGCTCGCCGTGTTCGCTTCCATCCATGTCATCCAAATGAAAACCTTTATATGGGATTTTATGGTGAAAAAACCAGGCTGCGTCCCAGATATTGGAAGATTGACACTGACAACAGAAGCACCAAGTACGATGCTACTGGCCTGATCACAGCTAGCAAGTGATTTTGCCGAATGGATATAGCTGAAGTCCAGCTACGCGGAGAGGTCCATTGGGGGCTGTAACTGACGTATAGCAGTGAAACTTGGTAGATATTCTCATGTGTTAATGTGGAACTTTTTAACGCTGGAAAAATAAATTAGTTCCAATTTTGTCCACCAAGTGGAAACCTGGCATTATGAATACAAGAAAAACGATTAGAAGTGTTTCCATATGTAATGGATTAGGAACGGGACGTGGGAGGAAAACAAGTGAGAAAGGCATAATGTTGATTTCCTTATAAACCGCCGCTTACGCAGTATGAGCACCGGAGACGTCGACGAGATGTTGCATGCGTAAAACGACGTGATCAATAGTTGATCGTAGCAGTTCCGGCGGAATCTGGGCAATGTGTTCCTGTATACTGTCCTTCAGATCAGGTACAGACTGCAATTGTCCTTGGAAAACCTGTTCTTCTAGATATCCCCAGAGCCAAAAGTCACATGGACTCAGGTCAGGTGATCTTGCGGTCCATGCATTTGCAAAACCTATGGAGACAAAACGTTCGCAGGAAGCTTTATTAAGCAGGTATTTCACTAGGCGAACGACATGAAACGTCGCCCAATTCTGAATGAAAGCAGTGGTTTCCACACTGCTACGCTCTTCCAAAGCAGAAATTACATGATGTACCAGAGGGTCTCGATACCTTGCAGACGTCACGATTCACCTGACAGTCTGTCTTCAAAGAATAACGCACTGGGAGTAAAGGTGCTTATGAATCGACGCCACACAGTCACACAAGACGAGTGCAATGGCGCTTCATGCGCAAAATGCGTTTTAACAGTACCCCAAATTCGGCAGTGTATTCATTGCATCCTGTAGAGTAAAATGTCTCTCGCCACTACATAGAACATTGCCCAGTCACACGTCATCAACTTCGATTCGTGCCAGAACTTCAAGAGCAAACTTAGAAAATTGCTGCATATCGCGGAGTGTCAATTGCTGCACTGCCTGGATGTTGTATGGGTGCCAGTGTAAATTAGACCGCAAAAATTTCCGTGCTGGTGACCATGGGAGAGACAAATCTCGTGGCACCGCACGGGTACTTGCACTAACCGCGGCAAGTGATGCATGGTCAGTTACAGCAACAGCAATCTCGTCAATAACTTCCACTGTGATAGGACGCCTTCCTCTTCCAGATTCCACACCAAGCTCACTCGCGCTTTCGAATTTTATTATCATCTTCATTAAAGCATTTAATGAGATCAGGTGTCCGCCCCCGGTTGCTGAGCTGGCCGCTGTGGCCGAGCAGTTCTAGGCGCTTCAGTCCGGAAACGCGCTGTTGCTACGATCGAAGGTTCGAATCCTGCCTCGGGCATGTATGTGTGTGATGTCCTTAGGTAAGTTAGGTTTAAGTGGTTCTAAGTCTAGGGGACTGATGACCTCAGATGTTAAGTCACAGAGTGCTTAGAACCATTTGAGCAGGTAGCTGAATGGTCAGCGCGACAGAATATCAATCGTAAGGGCCTGGGTTCGATTCCCGGCTGGGTCGGAGATTTTCTCCGCTCAGAGACTTGGTGTTGTGTTGTCCTCTTCATCATCATTTCATCCCCACCGACGCGCAAGTCGCCGAAGTGGCGTCAAATCGAAAGACTTAAAACCGACGAACGGTCTACCCGACATGAGGCCCTAGTCACACGACATTTACCACGTGAGATCAGGTCTTGCCTCAGAGTTTTCAGTCGGCCATACTCTCTCAATGCAGCACTGTAATTGCACAGTTTCAAGTTTCACTAAAAGCACACGGTCTCTCTACTCGATTCCATATTGTTCGATCAGGTATGGCTTGTCAAATGACAGCGCCGATGTCATACCGTCATAGAGTGTACAATGCCAGATTTGCTACTGTTGGCAGCAATCGAAATAAATTTTTCCCCCAAGTGCAAATCGGCTACGCTTTAACGCATTAGCGTATCTACCAAGTTTCGTTGCCATACAATCATTACAGTCCATACAGGACCTCTGTGAGAAGATGCGCTTTATTTATGGCCACCCAGTACACTGAAATCACTAGCCAACGATCCACAGTGCTGGAAAATATTCTAACAGACAGTGTGGAAGTGTTACAGTCAAGGATATAAAAGTTATGTATAAATACATCATCTTGTATATAGTGTAAAAAATGTGGTCATGTTTTAACCATTTAATAAATGTTGAGCTGTTGCTCACCATGGACACAACATTCAAGAGACGGCTCCTCTCATCTTTCAGTACATTTGGGGTGCATGATCGAAACCTCAGCATCTAGTGCATAGTGAGTATTTGTAGCTTTGTACAAAGTGTTTAATGCACTACGTAAGAAACACTGTTCTTTTACTCGGGAGCACATAGTCTTGTGGAAAGGCTGCGATAACCTCATGGGGCTGCAGTCCGACCCCCTTGGTCGAGAAAATATTCATCATGTCTTGCGCCTTGCTCTCAAATTGGTTCTAGCATTGACTAGAGTCCGGATTAGTGAATGACTCTGAAGTCAAAGTGTGGCTATTCAGTCATACGTGCTGGTTGTCCACTACTTTGCACCTGCCTTAATAACCGTCCTAGCTGTCTACAACAGGTTTAGTCGTTCAATCACACTTCACACATTAAGTTTAGCCTACCCATACTAATACTATAAACGTGAAAGTAGCTTTATGTGCAATGTTTTCGTGACTAAACCGATGAATCCAATTTGATGAAACTTGGTACGTAGATAGCTTGAAATCTGAGAACTTAGGTAGCTCTAGAAAAAGAGAGGAAAAAGTCGATCCCAAAGAGGGATTGGAACATTTTCTTTATATTAATAAGCATAAACTTTGTTAAAAATTATTAAATTTGTTTTATAATCCACACGTCGTGTAACGTATAGCTACTGCAACAGCACAATGCAGAGCTGCATACTCCTGCCCAAGTCGCCTCATACGCACCGCTTGGAAGCGAAACTTTCTTCGTCAGTTTAACACTCTTTAACAATTTTGGAAACTGAAAATTTTAATTTAGTAGCCTTAAAACGGGAATACAGTTTGTAATAGATAACAGATATTTTCTAATTTTTGGTTTCACATTTAATCTAGTTTTGATAATACAATCACAAATTAAACAGCTGTTTAAACATTTATTGTGTATTTTTTCGTGAGCCTTTTCGCTGTGAATATTTTTAGTGATTTTTCATCAGTAATCTTTAATAAGTAAGAAAAGTTGTTTTTTTTCTTATAATTTTACAAACGTCCTGTTAAATTGAGTAATTGTGCAGTGTTTACTTGTTTCTTTGTATCCATAACAACCTGTCTGTTTTCTTCTACTCCTGAAATGTTTTCAATCTCTTCAGTTTCTAAAACAACCTTACAGCTGCCGATGTGCATTTAGAAAAACGGTGCTTTTCTCGTGGACAATTCTATTGGACATACCCATGTACATCCACCCCACAAAATCTTTATGTCCTTGCAAAGAAGCAAGGTCAAAAACGGTGTCTGAAGACTATGTTAAGGTCGTGCAACAAGCAGCTGATAAAAAAGAATATTTTGTAGATTTTAATATTTTTAAATAAGATTCGACCAACGGCAAAATAATGAAACAGATTCGTTATATATAGGTTCTATATACAGTTATACATGAACACATACATTTCTACACCACTATAAAAAGTCATTCCATGATGATGTTACAAACTTTCAGGGGTGATGGAGAAGGGTAAATGTATTAATTTAAGGAAAGTGACCCTGCTCCACAAGCGACGAAATGAACGTTATAACTGAAAATCGTCTTAATGTCTCTGATAGTGGAACTTTCCTACTGCAACTTCTTTCCTTTCTATATTATAAGTTAACACGGACCAAAACAAGAAAAACAGCTCTGTAAACGTAGGCTGTAAAGTGCTCACTTTAAGATCTATGTTCAGTGAGAGGAGGATGTGTTTCACAGTACCAAAGATGAAGAAGTGCTTATGCTTTGGCTTCCACTTTTCATTTCCTGTACTGTTTCAGAATATTCTGGATCTTGTAACATCTTAATAATGAAGTTCCAATAAGAGCTTTCTATAACAGCTACTGATCGTAACAGTAAAATAGTGGCTGAACCTGAAAAAGAATTACGCAGGAAAATATGCATTGTTATCCAATAATCGCTTAGCAAGCAGTTGGTTTACCGGTCGCGCGGTTCCAGACTGAAGCGCCTAAAACCGCTCGGCCACACCGGCCGGCACACAGAGGAGTAGAAGCGTTTCAATATCTCGGTACTTTAAAGAAAACTTGCATTCAGTTTCAGTCATTTGAAGAGGGGTACCTCCTTTGTTAGCTCGAGAAAATTTTCTCTGGTCTTTTTGTTCCAACAGTGTGCATAAACCCAGTCTTGTTGGCAGATAAATCTAATAAATCGAGCACCTGGGCCTCAGGAGCCCTTAGAACTCCATCTATTTTTATCGGCGACTGTCCTGAAGAAAATGTATGGGTAGAAGACACAGCGGGGAGCGAACTTAGGTGGCGGATCCCTCACGGAAAGCCGGGCAGTTCCTTAGCACGCGACAGCCGACTCATATGGCTTCCTCCGACAGCGACGGCCACCCTGTGAGCGAAACTTCTCCAATATCAGCCTGCTGCCACTGTACGGCGAAAGCTGCACGGCGGAAAATTCCGCCGGGCTGAGAGGCAGCAGCCGCGTGAATCAAGTGCAGACTGTCGCGCTCGGGTTCAACGCTCGTCACTCTGAAATTGCCGCGCCAGACCTGCGCTCCACCTAACAGTTTCACACACGGCCCGCCTCGTACAACTTTCGACAGCTGTGAAACTAGTCTAGACTTGGGCTGTATTACTGTCGGCATCCAGACACCTTGCATACCAGGAGAGATGCGATAGCTAGCGGTACTTGTATCCCACGGATGTTCTCTCTCTCTCTCTCTCCTCTCTCTCTCTCTCTCCTTCTCAATTTAAAGTTAGAATAGAGCTCCACATTTCCATGTCTGCGCTATCTTATGGTGCTGGCAGAGATTACTTCCCAGCTTTCCTATTACAGCTGTGAATGATGCTCAAACAACCGCGTAGTGATGCCAGCTACAGTTGGATGAGCATCGCTAACGTGTTCACCCTTTAAACTGTCCGCCCCCAGTAGCTGAGTGGTCAGCGCGATAGAATGTCAATCCTAAGGGCCCGGGTTCCATTCCCGGCTGGGTCGGAGATTTTCTCCGCTCAAATCACCGAGTGGCGTCAAATTGAAAGACTTGCACCCGGCGAACGGTCTACCCGACGGGAGGCCGTAGTCACACGACCCTTCAAACTTCGCCTATACGTCGCTAGATCTGTATTTCTGACACAGTCTTCATTTGGAGAAATCACCACCTGACAGTGTACTCTGAAATAGTCTCACCTCGCATCTTGATTTCAGATCACTTAAAGATACTTTTGAGGCCTTCATTTCACACACATTTGTGAAGATAAACTAAACGATCAGTCAGAAGTTACCTACTCGCTCCCTCTTCCCACTCATCACACTTCTACCGCCGTGTCACTAAAGAAAATATCCCAGAAACTCAGGTATTTATGTAAAAGATAAATTTAGTTAAATTCCTGTATAAAGCATGATCTAGAAGATCCATGCACTGTGACACACGGCAGTATTCAAATGAAGTATTTCTTAACAAAATGAAGGGATTTTTGCACGACTATAACACACTCTGTATTTCTATAGCTGTAGTCCATCCGAAACAACGTCTCTAACCACGAAATATGTTCATGGAGATACAAATGAAAATCGAGAAACAATCTTTACTTTATGCATACTTCAATCCAGTCCTTCTCCAACCCACTGAAGAGTCTGTCCCGTATGCATTTCCTCGATCTTAGTCTGCTAAAGACGTTCCTCGTTACAGAACAAAGATATATATCATAATGATTTGCACCAGTGATCATGCCTAGAAACATGTTACAATCAAGATTTTGTTTCCATAAGGTTGTCAACGTGGATACTTTATACACTTGTGAAATGAAGCTCTTCCTCACATATTCTCTGTTTCCTCTATTAATCGTAAAGGTACCAGATGGAAGAGATATACTCACGTTTCCGTCGAATGAAGGTTTCAAAAAATGGGACTTAACATCTGAGGTCATCAGTTCCCTAGAACTTAGAACTACTTAAACCTAACCAACCTAAAGACATCACACACATCCATACCCGAGGCAGGATTTGAACCCACGACCATAGCGGTCGCGCGGTTCCAGACTGAAGCACCTAGAACCGCTCGGCCACAACGGCCGGTGAATGAGGGTTTCGTAAGCTACCTCCACTGATAGTGAACTACGTTTCTTGAGGGCTCTTCCGATAATCTCTCTGGCATCTGGGTATCTATAATTAATTTTATATGGACATTCCACTCTAAATCTGCTGTAATTCGGTTGTCAGGGCTTATAATTTAAAACATCTTTCCTCATAAGGCTTACTGATCATAGGTGAATCGGACGCACAGCCTTGTATTACTGCTCACAAGATGCAAACACATTTTGTACGAGTACTGTCCTTTAACGTGTTTTGTTTTGAAATCAGTCGTTTAAATTAGAAAACATAATTTAATCAAGGTTGACAGAGCTGCGAAAGATGACTTAGAACAGGACCTAACAATAATTTATTTCCAAAATACGTTACATAACAAATAACTGGGCAGTACTATGGAACCACATGAAAGCTTGCACTCAACATCATTAAACATGTACAAAATAAAACAATAATGCATAATTCGTAAGGAAACAACAGTGAACATATTTTGCAGTAAGTATAGTATTAACACACAACAATGGTGAGCAATGGAACTGAGTCAGTTTCAGCACAGGCTGCATTGTTGCCAGTTTTCTCTTAATGTTATCATCCACCATTTCCAGATTTCTCCCAACTACCACTCCACAACCCCTCTGACAGAGACCAATTTCCTTATTTGTAAAATGTTAGGAAATTCTAACATTGGTGGGAGAAAAATCGAAGATGGTGGACCCAGCCTAGTTATGCTACGTATAAAATAAAAATCCAAGATGGCTGGTCTTATCATAATCCTCTGACATCACAGCCCAATATGGCTGATGGTAGCACAGCTCTGTTACACCACATTCCAAGGTAGCCTACCTAAGCACGCCCTGGATGGTTCAGCACAGCTCTATGACATCATAATCCAAGCTGGCCCACCTTGGCATGGCCTGCATTATTGGCAGATTTCTCCAGCCCTATGATGTCACAGTCCAATATAGCTGACCTTAGAACTGTCTGTATTGTTATCAGATAAATTGTCCTAAGTTAGGATTGGTGGGAAATTTAAAAAAAAAAAACATTATTGCTTTTCCTCTGATTCATGTGCTGTGCTCATACTTCATGTTTAAAGAACTGCCACCTTTGCTTGGACGGGATTAGAATGTTTGTGACATTATTTAAACAAACAACAATCCAGGTCCTATATGCGCCACGTTGCAATTACTGCTGCCATCATTGGAGGATAAGGGCCATGAGTGCTGGCTCTCACTCACCAGCTGGTGACGGCTCCACACACAGGTATGTTACACACACACACACACACACACACACACACACACACACACACACTACTGTTTCGACTATCTAACTCAAAGTGCAGGTTCTGCAGCAGGGACAGTTAGGCGGATTTTCGCAGTTTGGACTTAAATGATCGTTGTAGATGAGGCATTTGTGGCAATGGTTGGCTTGGCCTTGGGACCAGGAAGCCCCTACTTTATGTTTGTGGTGATAGATTAAGGCTCTATTCCGTATGAGGTGATCAATGTTTAAGGCATCTTCAGGAAAAACACAATTGATGAATACAAGACCAGAAAGGACGTTAATTTGAGGAGCTTTCCTTATCTATGTAAGGTTTGGAATTTAGCTCCCAATGAACTTCTCCACTGTGATCTTGGGGCAACCCCCTAGATTACAGCAGTAGGACTCAGCGGGCAAAGAGGGGATGGGGGCGGAGGGCGGAGTGTGTTCATTGTAGAAGGTAGGCATTGCAGAAGGTAGATTTCGAAATCAGGATAAAAGGACTTGATGATAATGAAGTCTTTGCAGGCTATAAGTTGTGATATGTTGATGTTTGGAAGGTAATTTCTTATTTTGAGGAAAATGTTCAGGGTTGAGGAATTGGACTTCAGGGTGTTTGAGGAGATATGTGTGATCTACATCTACATTTACATACATACTCCGCAATCCATCATACGGTGCGTGGTGGAGGGTACCTCGTACCACAACTAGCATCTTTTCTCCCTATTCCACTCCCAAACAGAACGAGGGAAAAATGACTGCCTATATGCCTCTGTACAAGCCCTAAACTCTCTTATCTTATCTTTGTGGTCTTTCCGCGAAATGTAATTTGGCGGCAGTAAAATTGTACTGCAGTCAGCGTCAAATGCTGGTTCTCTAAATTTCCTCAGTAGCGATTCACGAAAAGAACGCCTCCTTTCTTCCAGACACTCCCATCCGAGTTCCTGAAGCATTTCCATAACACACGCGTGATGATCAAACCTACCAGTAACAAATCTAGCAGCCCGCCTCTGAATTGCTTCTATGTCCTCCCTCAATCCGACCTGATAGGGATCCCAAACGCTCGAGCATTACTCAAGAATAGGTCGTATTAGTGTTTGATAAGCGGTCTCCTTTACAGATGAACCACATCTTCCCAAAATTCTACCAATGAACCGAAGACGACTGTCCGCCTTTCTCACAACTGCAATTACACGCTTGTCCCACTTCATATCGCTCTGCAGTGTTACGCCCAATTATTTAACCGACGTGACTGTGTCCAGCGCTACACTACTAATGGAGTATTCAAACATTACAGGATTCTTTTTCCTATTCATCTGCATTAATTTACATTGATCTATATTTAGAGATAGCTGCCATTCTTTACACCAATCACAAATCCTGTCCAAGTCATCTTGTATCCTCTTACAGTCACTCAACGACGACACCTTCCCGTACACCACAGCATCGTCAGCAAACAGCCGCACATTGCTATCCACCCTATCCAAAAGATATTTTATGTAGATAGAAAACAATAGCGTACCTACCACACTTCCCTGGGGCACTCCAGATGATGCCCTCACCTCCGATGAACACTCACCATCGAGGACAATCTGAGCTATGTGTAAGGATTGGAATTTAGCTCCCAATGAACAGGAATCAGGATGGGAGGGGAGTGGACACCATTGGTTCTGGTGTATGGGGCTGGTGGGGGTGGGTGTCAAAGATAGATGGGATATCGATATTAGTGTACTGTAGGTATTGTTTGAGGATGTAGCGTTAGAGAACATTGACTGTAGAGTGGGTTAAGATTTTGAGCGAATTATTTCATTTTTCTTGCTTCGAGCTGGTGGTGTTGAAGCCAATCAAGAAGTAGCTGACACAGTCACAACAAAGACATAAGATGTTGGTGAAGGTTTGGTTGTTGCAGGAGTACTGTGGCTGGGCCTTCTGCTTCTGGACCCTGATGTAGTGTTGAGAGTAGTCGAAATGCACCATCAGTAAGGGCTGATAGTGCTAGTGCAGATCTGATGTAGGTGGTGGAGGTGATGGTGGTGGTGGTGGTGGTGGTGGTGTTGGTGGCGCTGTAAATGGGGCTGCAGATCATACTGGACTGATCTGCCAATGCGGTGTCAGGAAGTCCGGGATGAAGTGCATGTGAGTGGGAAGACTGATGGAGTGATCCGAGCAGTACGAAATGAAGGAAAAGAAGGTTCAAATGGCTCTGAGCACTATGGAACTTAACTGCTACGGTCATCAGTCCCCTAGAACTTAGAACTACTTAAACCTAACTAACCTAAGGACAGCACACAACACCCAGCCATCACGAGGCAGAGAAAATCCCTGACCCCGCCGGTAATCGAACCCGAGAACCTGGGCGTGGGAAGCTAGAACGCTACCGCATGACCACGAGATGCGGGTGGAAAAGAAGGAAGAGCAGGAGGGGACAGTGAGCAGGAGGTTAAGGAGTAAGTGGAGGTGAAAGTGGAGTACAAATGGGAGTAGACGATGACAGGCAGCGAGGACTGGCTGCAAAGGGGACGATTAGCAGTGTAGAGAGGCAGTGAGGATTGGCAGCAAAGGCGATGACTGGCAGCATAAGTAATGATAATGACACGCAGCAATGTCTGCCGGCAGTTGTGACGGGGTAGACGGTGACGACTGGAAACTTTCCCCTACCGAGATTCCAACACTGAGAGCAGCCTAGGTATATTTTATTCATGGGGAAAAGAGACCATTCAGCATCAAATTCGTCGATCTTATATGTGCAAGCATATTTGAGAACGAAGCACACTTGCTAGAAACGGGAAGTCGAAATTTAACCCTCAAAAATCATTGCAAACATACACTGGTACACCTGCCTAACATCGTGTAGGTCCCCCGCGAGCACGCAGAAGTCCGCCATCACGACGTAGTAAGGAATCGATTAATGTCTGAAGTAGTGCTGGAGGGTACTGACACCATGAATCCTGCATGGCTGTCCATGAATCCGTAAGAGTACGGGGAGATGGCGATCTATTCTGAACAGCACGTTCCAAGGCATCTCAGATACGTTCAATAATGTTCATGTCTAGGGGGTTTGGTGGTCATCGGAAGTGTTTAAACTCAGAGGAGTGTTCCTGGAGCCACTATGTAGCAATTCTGGACCTGTGGTGTGTCACATTGTCCTGCTGGAGTTGTCTAAGTCCGTCGGAATGCGCAATGGACATGAATGGATGTAGGTGGTCAGACACGTTGCTTATGTACGTCTCAACTGTCAGAGTCGTATCTAGAAATATCAGGGGTCCCGTATCACTCCAACTTGTAACACTCCCTATTAATTGATTTTACGTTCCCGCTCGATCGGGATCTGATAGCAGCCCAGATAATAATTAATTAATGTGACCGTGTACCTAATGGGGCTGGCAATCGGAATGGACTGCTACGGAGTTGTTACATTTCATTCTGTCCTTCTCTATGCTGTAATAATGTACTGTTTGGTGGCAAGAAGAATAACAACACAGCTTCACTAAACAAAACCTATATTCTTACCAAAAACCACAAAGATAAGGAGACAGCCACTGCCTTCGTCAATACACTGTTAATAACGGCTAATCTCAGCACAGGCTTCCTTGTTATTCAATATCGTCACACGCCAATCCAAATCACTGCAATCCAACACTGCAAATCCGAATAATGCCGGCGCGGTAGACGCGGAATCTCAATAACGGCACATAAATATCACTGAATCACTCTGTTAAGTATACTTCCTCACTTCCCCGTATAATACTAACACAAAGGGGTTGAACCGCGGCGATGGCCACTCCCTTTGTCGGTAATTTCTATCAATTGCTGGCTTCTGCTCAGCTCTGCCCGCCTCGCGGGGACCTACAACACGCACTCACTGACTCAACTCTCGCTCTCGCGACCCGCCACACTATCGATAGTTGCCCTGTCGACCTGTGTGAGTGCAAACCTAGTAGTAAGGGCCTGCGGACCCCTTACAAACTGCACACGTCCCACACCATAGCCTCCACCAGCTAGAACAGTCCGCTGCTGAGACGCAAGATCCATGGATTCATGAGGTTGTCTCCATATCTGTACACGTCCATCCGCTCGATACAATCTGAACAGGCAAAAAGTTTCCAGTCATCCTCAGTCCAATGTCAGTGATGATGGGCCCAGGCGAGATTTAAAGCTTTGTGTCGTGCAGTCATCAACGGTACACGACTGGGCCTTCGGCTCTGAAAGCTGATATCGATGATGTTTCAATAAATGTTTCGCAGGCTGACACTTGCTGATGGTCCAGCATTGAAATCTGCAGCAATTTGCGGAAGGGTTGCACTTCTGTCACGTTGAAGGATTCTCTTCAGTTGTCGTTGGTCCTGTTCTTGCAGGATCTTTATCCGGCTGCAGCGATGTCGGAGAGTTGATGTTTTACCGGAGTCGTGATATTCATTGTACACTCGTGAAATGATCGTACGGGAAAATCCCCACTTCATCGCTACCTCTGAGATATGTGTCCCATCGCTCGTGCGTCGACTGTGACCCCAGTTTCAAACTCACTTAAATCTTGATAACCTGCCATTGTAGCAGCAGTAACCGATCTAACAACTGCGCCAGATATTTGTTGTCGTATATAGGCGTTTCCGACCGCGGCGACGTATTCTGTCTGGTTATATATCTCTGTATTTGAATATGCATGCCCATAACAGTTGCTATGCCACTTCAATATATATGATGAAAGAAGAACTACATTTCTCGATAGTAGCGGTCTGTAACCTAGTTATAGGCCGTATTGCAATAAGATAAACAGTCTGCAGTATTAGGTGCAGGAGTTTGCGCCATTTCGTGAAGGGATGATAACACAGTTGTCTAATTGCACACACAGCAGGTAGTCCATTCGTAAAGACTTTCCGTAGATATGAGGCAATATCTCCAGACAGTGCTACACAATGCCACAGCTTCTGTCTATCCAGTCAAAGGATTGCACACCACGGGAGCCATGAGGGAGCCCATAATACCATCCAGCAGCAGTCCAGGGCTATTGTTTTGTGGAAGGTGTTCGTGACGATCGTTGCAGAGTGATACTTTACTTTGTTGGCAAGGCTGGACATTTTCAGTATAGTGTATACAACAACTCACTATACTTTTATGTCACTTTTAAACTGAAATCAGCGAGTACTGTAAAGAAATCAATTGTATTCGTACACAAATCAGAGAATTTCGCATTAAACCCGCTCCCTACCATTAAACTTTGGTCTTGGCTATGAAGAATAGCATGGCCTCTTTGGTGTCGTCCGATTCTGTTTTCATGTTTACTTCATAAATACTCCAAACATACCTCTACAACTAATAATACTGGCATTTCTATGCTATTATCTTCAATGTACGTGACATTTTACGAGGACCATTCCAGTAAATCTAAGTCTTCCATCCACGTTTTTACATGATCGCCATTTTTTAAACAAGATCACCAATCATTATTGCATTTGACTATTGGACACAGGCCTATAAGCGTTGTATAGAAGCCTGACGTCTTCTTCACAACATGGATGGAGATATCTGACAGAAGACATCTATCATATCTCCATAAACGAATGTTTGAACTCAGCGATATAAACATTCTGGATGTTACGGACACAAAAATTTGTCACAAATGCGAAGTTGCTTCATATTATAAAATTCACAGTTCTTTCTAGATAAAATTGTGGAGTGTCATAGTAAGAACGAATACCTGTAAGAGCTACATTTTCAGTCAATGAAAACGCTTCCATTTATATCGAAAACTTTAACTAAACTTCTTGACATATTGCTATTACGATTTACACTGCGCTCCACATGGCTGCATAAGATTTTCAATAAATCGAACATGCTAAAACAGATTCTTCCAGGTTCATAGAGGTATATGGCATCGCATGTTTGCACAGTTCCCACAAACTATCGGTGCTTATCTGATGTGCATCATCCGCGATACTGGTCAGACAAATTTGGTTCTATGACATACATAAATGTGGGTCCTCCTCAAACAAACGTAGCATGATTTGTGCCTTATACCACAGTGAGATATAAGGGGGCTTGTGAGGGAAAATCCAGTATAATATCCCATAAAAATTGTGGTTCTTATGGTGCAGTTAGTGTAATGCTAGTGGTTGTTGTAATAGTAGATTCATTCCATAGATGCAAACCGTAGTTCCTGTGGTGAATTCAGTGATGTAGTAGCAGCTGATTCATAATGTAGTTTCAGTTGTTCCCAATTGGCTCTATTAATATTAGTAGTAGTAGCAGCAGCAGATTAAGCCTATAATTCTCAAATAGCTGCACCGTGATGACCACAAACTTTTTTTTACGTGTGGAAGTGTTGTCCTTAACTAACACTGATATGCATTATACATATGCCTTGGTGCAATGGAAATGTAATGTCAGTGTAGACAGTATGTTCAACTCTAGTTATTCCTCCTATAAACAGATAGCGATCTGATGTTCATGCTAGCACAGCATTTTTAAGTGTTCTTAAGCAGTACTCGCAGAAGTTATAAACGTTTTACGTCGTATGTGAGACATCTAACATTTCCAACAGATTTGCAAATTGCTACAGTTGAGGAATCTGAATATGTAAAAGGTTTCCATGCTCATAATCGATTTGAGGGTAGCGAGGCTTCTATTTGTGATCATACCCATTTACATAGGATTTCCAAATAACTTTCTAACAAATACCGGTATAATTCATTCAACAAGAATGAGCCTTCTGCCGATCAAGATTGCAAGTACTTAGAGATGTGTTTTGAAATGACTGTGTTTGCGAACTTCAGAAATTCAACTAGCTATGAGGCATTGAAATATATTTGACTGTAGTGAAATATCTGTGACAGTTGTTGAAATGAGAGTTATTCAAGGTTGTAGGACTTTTATTTTGTTAAAGGTATTCGAAAATATTTCAGATGAAATTCAGACTTTGAAAATTTCATATGAAGTGGGGCTATGGTGTGAAATTGAACAATTCGTGTCTTGGCCAGTGGAGACTACGTAACACTTCACCCCATTCATCTACACGTTAGTGAGAAATTATAACAAAATACCGCATGCTGCTATGAACCTATAACAAAATATCGCAAGTTAGATTGAGTCTGTAACAGAAGTCCTGTGTTACAATAAACTGCAACAAATTATTCTATGTTCCATCAAAAATTGTGACAAAGTGCCACATGTTCTAGTAAAATTATAACAAAATGACCTTGTTGCGGAAAAATTGTAACAAAACGCCCATGTACAGTGAAATTATAACAAAACATCCCATGAGACAGCGAAAATTGTTATATATTACCCAGTATGTCTCTAGGTTCCAGCAAAATTATCTGAACACCTGCAGGTGTTCAAGTCACACGAGAGCTCTAACACAGACCACAGACCCAACACAACAGTTTGGTGTAAGTTTTGTATCACTCATATACTAATTATGCTGATGTGGAGGCTGCTAACAGATAAATATGTTATTTGTTATGATAGTAAAGAAGTATCTATTTGTTCCAGTTTCAGTTGTAATTACGTTGAGTAACGAAATTAACCAGTGATTTGAAAAATCCAGATATCTTTACAACACTGAATACATACAGAAAAAATTATTCATTCCTCTGATAGCTATAATAGGAATGTAAGCTGTTGTTGAGCCACCCACAGTTGTCTGTGTTCATAGAGTCATTGCATTTACGCAGTACAGCAAACAGTAAGCAATACTTTTAGCTACGTTTAACTAGTTGCTGTCTTATATAGGGTTCTTAAAAGAAATAGCAATCACTCCCTATCTTTAATTTTCGTAAGTGATACACCTTCACTTATCTGCTGTCTGTCTTCCATAAATGATCGATTTCATGAACAGGGACGCTAACTGACCCTTTCCGATGAGACTACCTTTTTGATCACATATTTTTATTCCAACATTGTGCACACAACTGATAAAATGTCTTAAGATTCTAACGTAAATTTACACAATATTGCAGTTAACTTGTATGCGAAACACGCCGCTGCCGGTCACTAAAACTGCAACGCCATGGATGACATCATGTAACGAAATTTTGCTTCTTGTGCTTATGCAGTATAGTAGGCAGAATAAATGACCGCTTGTGCAGGTAACGTGGAGAAACAGGGCACGAAATTTAGAACACCTGTGGCAGTGACGACCTGCCTGAGAGCCAAGTTGATTTTAGCCTGAATAACACTTACAAGTACGTCATCTTGTTTTGCTTCGTCTCGATGCCCCACTTCATCAAATATAACGGGTGATGAGTAGTGATGTGCAAGCATCTCAGCAAACCAATCAAAACCATATGTTTCCAGCAGTAGAAAGATATTAAGAACGTGCAACATACAGTCTTGGTTTATTTTGTCGAAAGAAAGTTTGTGGAGGCATCGAAGTTGTGGCACAGCCATTGTTGTTGACAAGTCATAAATGTAACGCCTGTTGTCCAAATTACCTGATATGTGAACCAGAGATGATCATGTTACGTACCCAATGGCACCCCATATGAAACGCAAGACGCTGGACCTGTATGAAGATGACGAATGCATGTGGCGCTATTCGTTTTCCTCGGAGCATCCACATGATGAATCCAGCGTTGCTGAGCACTCCACTGCCCTTGCGTCTCTCTGTGCCGCCCCATCAACGGAAACGGTAACAATACTCGTCATGCTAACAGTCCATGGTGCTCTAGATGTCGCTTGCTGTCCGTGACCATACTTATCTTGGTGCAAACACACCTATTTCGTAAATCAAGGTACGTCACTTAGTTGTTCAGTCGCACAAATGGGCGAACTATATTCCTGTCCTCTTGGGAGTTAATTTCATGAGGTCGTTGAGATTCCGAGGGGCACCATCTGTAAGTGCACTCATATTACAGTCCAGCTAAAGGTTACGTTAAAGCCAATAAGTTAGCTGTACACATTCTCCAATGCTCCACACATTCAAATTTTTCTTTCCATTTTTCTGTTGACCATCTTCTTCCTCGAATTCCGTTCTTTGAAAGCCTTCTTAATTTTGTGTATGTATTTGGTTCTGTCTTTTATTTCTTAGCTGTTCTTTATTTCTTAAGGAGTTCCACGCACTTTCCTAAACCCGTTGGGTTTTCATGGTAATTTTGGAAAATGTTGTACCACTTTTCTTGTCAGTCTGCTAGATTTGAATGTGCCTATAGAACATTACATTCCATTTCCTAATTTGGTCTGTAACTTTTTCTGCTTGGTTGTATATTTCTGTTTTCCTTCTTAATTTAAATGATTCCAGTGTTGTATTTCCTAATAGATTCTTCAAAATCTTTCTTTAATTTTTCCTGACGCCTTCATTTTTTTAATGCTAAAATGAGTGTTTTGCATGCTTATATGCCAAATTACTGCCTTATAATGATGAATTTTTACATGCATAAGGAATGTTTTTTTTATTATAAACAACTCTCTTCAAGCGAAAGGCTAAGTCCGTCTGCCTCAGTCTTTCTCTGATGGATTCCTATCACCCTCCAGGATGCTGGACGATTTTTCATAGGTTCTAATGTTTATAGATACTTCATATTTTTTCCTAATTTGTACCTAATTTCGAAGGTGTTGTGTTGTTCGTTATGACTACCATTACTTTTCTTTTCATTCGTCCAGTACCTGAATACTGCACTTTAGTCCGCGATCCGCACCAGACAAGATTGCTAGAGAAAATAGGAAAGAACAGTCTGTTGTATTAGAGCTACACTTAGTAAACACCAAAGTTACGGAGATGATCAGCCAATTCCAATGGCAGACGCTACGAAAGTGGCATTCTGCATTACGGTGTCGTTTCCTGATAAAATCCCGAGAGCGTATGTTCCTAAGAGAGTCAATCGACATTATGTTTTGAACTACGTTTATATTACGAAAGTAACATGGACGAAAGAATTAGAGGTCTGGCCTCAAACAGAGGCTTACCAACAACCATTCTTCCTGCAGACCATTAAAAAGTGGGACAGGAAAGTGAGAAAGTAATAATGGTACGTGGTTCCAAGTTCAAGAATGTCTTTATGGTTTTGTGCTACCTCTGTACTGTCTACCAAAAATGTTAAATCATCGGCAACTGCACTCTAATTATTTACTCTTGAATCTGATTTTAAGCCAACAACAAAAGGTACTTAAAATTTTTACATAACAAATGATGATATTAGCAGAGATATTGTTTAAGTAGAAATGGCAGAAGTGATGGTATCTTACGAACCTTTTGTTTTGGCCAACTAAGGACTAGGTGAAGTTTTAAGTTCTTCTTTATTTGCTCTGTTTCTGTACATCAATATTCTTTAGCTTTCCTGTGTGCCTCTTTCTTCTTTTTTCAGACCATATTACTCTGTTCTCAAAGTGTCTCTCCTTTGGAATCCATTTAACTCTAACACTTCATGCTGAACTCTCTATTTCCGATGCGTCTTGCGCTTTTATATTCTGTATTTCTAAATAAATTTTGAATTGTCGTATCTAACTTTTTGTTAGTTTCTTATCCCAGAGGAATTTTAATATCTGTTACTTTTCCCCCTAAGTTAGTATTATTGAACCTCTATTAACATCCAAAAAATACCAGCCTTTTTCCCCTAAAAATTTGCTATTTTTCCTTAATGTGGCGTTTCTCCTCATTAATTGGGTTTCTGTGCCTTTTATTGGATTCGAAATATTTCTCACAATTTTTCTCTTCAATATTTCTAGTTTGCGTAATTCATAATTCAGTGTTAGACATTCACTTCCGTGCGGAAATTCCTTGTTTCAGTAGTGCGTTGCATTGCATTATTGTCGCTTTCGTGATATGCAACTTTTATTGTAGACATTTTTGTTAATCCATATGCTTTTTCCGCCTTTTGCATGTATGTTCATTTACGGCAGATTTTTGAAAACCTTTTTTTTTTTACATTTCACAGTTTTATTTTTTAAGATTCCTTCCTAATGGAGTAAATTTTTCTTGGAAGTTGCTAATGTGGTATGATTTGTTTTCGCTGTATTTCCTTATAAAAAATACTCAAAGGAAATGAGCAACCAGTTGGAAAAAATCTATATCTACATCTACATTTATACTCCGCAAAGCACCCAACGGTGTGTGGCGGAGGGCACTTTACGTGCCACTGTCATTACCTCCCTTTTCTGTTCCAGTCGCGTATGGTTCGCGGGAAGAACGACTGTCTGAAAGTCTCCGTGCGCGCTCGAATCTCTCTAATTTTACATTCGTGATCTCCTCAGGAGGTATAAGTAGGGGGATGCAATATATTCGATACCTCATCCAGAAACGCACCCTCTCGAAACCTGGACAGCAAGCTACACCGCGATGCAGAGCGCCTCTCTTGCAGAGTCTGCCACTTGAGTTTGCTAAACATCTCCGTAACGCTATCACGGTTACCAAATAACCCTGTGACGAAACGCGCCCTTCTTCTTTGGATCTTCTCTATCTCCTCCGTCAGTCCGCAGCTCGTGGTCGTGCGGTAGCGTTCTCGCTTCCCACGCCCGGGTTCCCGGGTTCGATTCCCGGCGGGATCAGGGATTTTCTCTGCCTCGTGATGACTGGGTGTTGTGTGATGTCCTTAGGTTGGTTAGGTTTAAGTAGTTCTAAGTTCTAGGGGACTGATGACCATCGACGTTAAGTCCCATAGTGCTCAGAGCCATTTGAACCATTTTTTATCTCCTCCGTCAACCCGATCTAGTACGGATCCCACACTGATGAGCAATACTCAAGTATAGGTCGAACGAGTGTTTTGTAAGCCACCTCCTTTGTTGATGGACTACATTTTCTAAGGACTCTCCCAATGAATCTCAACCTGGTACCCGCCTTACCAACAATTAATTTTATATGATCATTCCACTTCAAATCGTTCCGCACGCATACTCCCAGATATTTTACAGAAGTAACTGCTACCAGTGTTTGTTCCGCTCTCATATAATCATACAATAAAGGATCCTTCTTTCTATGTATTCGCAATACATTACATTTGTCTATGTTAAGGGTCAGTTGCCACTCCCTGCACCAAATGCCTATCCGCTGCAGATCTTCCTGCATTTCGCTACAGTTTTCTAATGCTGCAACTTCTCTGTATACTAAAGCATCATCCGCGAAAAATCGCATGGAACTTCCGACCCTATCTACTAGGTCATTTATATATATTGTGAAAAGCAATGGTCCCATAACATTCCCCTGTGGCACGGCAGAGGCTACTTTAACGTCTGTAGACGTCTCTCCATTGATAACAACGTGCTGTATTCTGTTTTGCTAAAAACTCTTCAATCCAGCCACACAGCTGGTCTGATATTCCGTAGGCTCTTACTTTGTTTATCAGGCGACAGTGCGGAACTGTATCGAACGCCTTCCGGATGTCAAGGAAAAAAGCATCTACCTAGGAGCCTGTATCTAATATTTTCTGGATCTCATGAACAAATAAAGCGAGTTGGATCTCACACGATCGCTGTTTCCGGAATTCATGTTGATTCCCACAGAGTAGATTCTGGTTTTCCAAAAACGACATGATACTCCAGCAGAAAACATGTTCTAAAATTGTACAACAGATCGACGTCAGAGATATAGGTCTATAGTTTTGCGCATCTGCTCGACGACCCTTCTTGAAGACTGGGACTACCTGTGCCCTTTTCCAATCATTTGGAACCTTACGTTCCTCTAGAAATTGCGGTACACGGCTGTTAGAAGAGGGGCAAGTTCTTTCGCGTAATGTGTGTAGAATCGAATTGGAACCCCGTCAGGTCCAGTGGACTTTCCTCTGTTGAGTGATTCCAGTTGCTTTTCTATTCCTTGGACACTTATTTCGATGTCAGCCATTTTTTCGTTTGTGCGAGGATTTAGAGAAGGAACTGCAGTGCGGTCTTGCTCTGTGAAACAGCTTTGGAAAAAGGTGTTTAGTATTTCAGCTTTACGCGTGTCATCCTCTGTTTCAATGCCATCATCACCCCGGAGTGTCTGGGTATGCTGCTTCGAGCCACTTACTGATTTAACGTAAGACCAGACCATCCTAGGATCTTCTGTCAAGTCGGTACATAGAACTTTACTTTCGAATTCACTGAACGCTTCACACATAGCCCTCCTTACGCTAACTTTGACATCGTATAGCTTCTGTTTGTCTGAGAGGTTTTGGCTGCGTTTAAACTTGGAGTGAAGCTCTCTTTGCTTTTGTTTGTAGCTGTGTGAAGCACTATTAGAATGGCCCATTCTGCTGCTAAGCTGTAACCGACGTGGAAAGCCATGCGGTTAGCGGTCCCGCCACCTGTTTATTGGCTGAGCGGATGGTGAAGGTTGTAGCTTGCCCCGTTGTTGCAGGCGGGCATCTTTTCTTTTTAAGTCCTAAAGAGTTCCTTCCACCCATCAGCAACTTCTTATCCCACCGTGGCACTCCCGCCTTGATTAACTTCGCTCGCAGACCGTTCAGCTGTGAAATGAAAAGATGTCTCCGCAAGTTAGACAACGCAGACTTAACTTCTTCCGAGAGTCTCCGAAATTACTTTCGCCTTACGTGATTTCATTAAAGTCTATTATTGCTCGTCATCGCTGCATGGCGCGGATTAAGCAACGTTCTAAAATAGTTTCCACTTTGTACTAAGCGCAGAGGAAGAAACTTAAATAACTAACTTCAGCTGACAACGTCCTTTATGCATAATGGTAATCTAAGGAAGCTTGTCGTTTGCTATGCTTTCCTTTCATTTAGCGTCCGACCTATTTATGGTATTATTCCATTGATACAGAGCCGATTCAATAATTTCTCATGCCAATTAATATGCCCTTGGCCTTTGCCAACGACGTGCAACAATTTCTGAATAGCACTTGAAGAAGACGACTTATAACGTAACTATACCGTCTGGTGTATAAAAGGTTTTTGAGACTTGTACCTAATGTTCCTCAATTAATGGAAACAAGGTATTAATTAGGAAGAGCAATATTTAACAAAAAAATGCAGATAGCTGTATCCCGAACGTTGCCGCACAGGGTTTTGTTAAGTACAAGACAATCGATATATGGAAATGACTGTAAGTCACTACGTACCGTAGACAGAAATAATTCTGAATAATTAAATTCTTGAATAAATTTATACTCCAGAATAATTACGATCACCAGCTTAGAAATGAACAAAAGATAAATTTGGTTAATGACTGACGTGACTTTGAAATCACGTAATAACTGTGATCGAATAATAATAACAACTGAACAAAATGCACTCCGTGAGCTTAGATGTTCATGACACATTAAACATGAAGTAAATTACGTTAATTTGGAATACACTGATTTTAATTATAGTTACGAACGCCATTATCAGCAACACTTTATTGAAACGGTACTGAATTAGGTAACACATCATATAGCTGTGTGTCTAAAAATCAAATTTGCAAATACGTGATCATTACCTGTTATTGTTCCTAAATGGTTACTTCTCAAATTAAGGTCATCAGTGGTTACATTTATAGCAACAATCGACTGACAATGCCAGTCTTATGATGATATAAGCACATGAAACTTTTTGTAAAACACAATGTAAAATCATAAAATTATTTTTTAGCTGCATTAGTGTCAACACACATTTATCTTTGAAATATAAATTGCTTTTAGATAACTTTTGTTTTGTCTGATTTCCTGTAGCAGTAGTACTGCACTGTATGAAGAACTATAATTACTAATGCCTCTGATTCCAATAAGTAAATTAATGGAAGTTTACTATGAAATTAATTGTATTTATCGTTTTTTAATTATTTATTTCATTTGTGACTTTATCGGAAGTTTTGTTGACAGGGTGGGGCCTTGCTGATGGTTAATGACTTGGATTAATCTGTTTTGCTCACTACATTTATTATTTGACTAGACAACACTATAATGTTCCAAGATATTAATTATTACTGTGGCAAGCGTTGTACACAACTGCAAAAGAATTGGCTTGACCTTAGTTTGCGATGAGTTACTTGTGGTGAGGCGTAATGCTCTATATGGAATTCATTATTGGCAACAAGCTTTTCTTGGTTAGCGAAAAGCTTGAGTATCTTTGGGCCACTCAGCTTCAGAACAATCTATTTGGCGTTAGCGCGCCTATACTTCACGTATGTAACCCTCCCCAAATGATTCGAAACTCCCTATGTTGCCACCACTACTATGACTGCGCGTGCTTGCGCCAAAGACGTTATTGTTACAAAAAAAAGATATTAATTTGGCTCCGGACAGTATGACCATCCCTGAAACTGCAAAGCTTTCAACATTGTTATTTCTTACTTGTTCTTGTAACTTCGTACTACTTTTCATAAACATTAATTACTGACAAAACTCATAAATAAATATAATTACAAAAAAGGTTTCAAAATTATAGACCCAAGTGACTGTAAAATACGTGAAGCACTGTGTTGTAGCGTTGCAAACTGAGTCAGTCGTCAAAAAGTCCTGCATCTGATGGGAACAACAATTCGGATGAAGAGCCGGAAGCACACCATAAATGTAGTGGTACATATTCCACATAAGCTGTAGATATTAGGATTATTGCCAGGATGGATCAGCTCTCAGATATGACGAAGGAAATGGCATAGTACCACCAATGTCGACCTCATCACTAAAGCACTTTGGTATATAAAGAACTTTTGTGTCGATGATCCTGTTTACTAGGCAACTACAAATAACATTGCCAACGAAATAACCCACAGGAATGTGTTCAGAAAATTGCAGTTTCTTGTGGCTGTCGATTCGTACGTAAGATGTTGAACACAAGCATTTAAGAGTTGTTTGGATTCTCCTTTCTATTTCTGGTGTTATTGTTTGTAATAGTAATAATTAATATATTTAGAGTAAATATAAGCACACTCATTTGTTATAAAAGAGGTTAGTGTGTTTCAGAATTTCCTTTAACATCACGTACCACAGAACTAGATAACTGCCAATTCACGTGGAATTATCAGTGATTCGAATCACACAGAGGCCCACAAAATCAAGGTCCTCGTTCATAATCACAAATCTGAAAAACAAGTACAGATTAAATCCCAAAACAATGGATCTGACTCGAGTATCACCGGGATGGAAGGGTAGAGGACGAGTTAGACGGTGGAGGGAGAACTAGCCCAATAGAAGGTGTTGCTGGGCTGTGAAGTTGCCATTCTGATTTCCTTGCCTATTCAGTTACGCGCTTCATAAACATTCTAAAAAATTTCCGACCACTTTCACACGAATGACACTATATGTAAACAGTAGTGGTACCCACATACTTTACCAGGAGGTAACGGGGTCGCTACAAGAAGAGCATTCGGCCACCCCTTAAAAACTGTTAACAACCATGTCGACTCTGTGCCAATGTGAGACCAAGGTACAAGAAAAAGAATGAAATAAGAACACAAAATAGTTGAAATTGGTCTATTAAAAACGTGTTCGTTATATTACGTAGGTCACCTAGCTGCGGGCAAATAGTGCCATACACACATTTTAAGGAAAACGTGTTTGATGTAGCTCTCCCTGCTACTCTGTCCTCTGCGAGCCTCTTCATCTCCGAATTACCTCTGCAACCTACATCCTTCTGAAATAACTTACCGTATTCATCTCTTGGTCTCCAGCTACGTTTCTAGCCACCGCACTTCCCTTCAACGCTAGATTTGTGATCCCTTGATGTCTCAGAATGTGTCCTATCACAGAGGTGACAATGTAAAATTTAAAATGTTATCTACTCATTAAGATGTATTATCTTACGTTACAGATTAAACACAATATGACAAGTACTGAAGTTAGGATCAATATACACTAATGTGACAAAAGTCGCGAGATACCTCCTAATATCTTGTCGGATCTCCATTTGCACTCGTTTTACTGCAATTCGTCGTGGCGTGGACTCAACAAATCGTTGGAAGCCTCCTGCAGAAATATTGAGCCATGCTGCCTCTGTAGCCGTCCATAACTGCGAAAGTGTTGCCGGTGCAGGATTCTGTGCACCAACCGACCTCTCGATTGTTGTTGTTGTTGTGGTCTTCAGTCCAGAGGCTGGTTTGATGCAGCTCTCCATGCTACTCTATCCTGTGCAAGCTTCTTCATCTCCCAGTACCTACTGCAACCTACATCCTTTTGAATCTGCTTAGTGTATTCATCTCTTGGTCTCCCTCTACGATTTTTACCCTCCACGCTGCCCTCCAATACTAAATTGGTGATCCCTTGATGCCTAAGAACATGTCCTACCAACCGATCCCTTCTTTTAGTCAAGTTGTGCCACAAATTTCTCTTCTCCCCGATTCTATTCAATACCTCCTCATTATTTATGTGATCTACCCATCTAATCCTCAGCATTCTTCTGTAGCACCACATATCTATTCTCTTCTTGTCCAAAATATTTATCGTCCATGTTTCATTTCCATACATGGCTACACTCCATACAAATACTTCCAGAAACGACTTCCTGACACTTAAATCTATACTCGATGTTAAGAAATTCCTCTTCTTCAGAAGCGCTTTCCTTGCCATTGCCTGTCTACATTTTATATCATCTCTACTTCGATCATCATCAGTTATTTTGTTCCCCAAATAGCAAAACTCATCTACTACTTTGTTGTTATTGTCGTGGTCTTCAGTCCTGAGACTGGTTTGATACAGCTCTCCATGCTACTCTATCCTGTGCTAATTTCTTCATCTCCCAGTACTTACTGCAACCTACATCCTTCTGAATCTGGTTAGTGTATTCATCTCACGGTCTCCCTCTACGATTTTTACCCTCCACTCTGCCCTCCAATGCTAAATTTGTGATCCCTTGATGCCTCAGAACATGTCCTACTAACCGGTCCCTTCTTTTTGTCAAGTTGTGCCACAAACTCCTCTTCTCCCCAATTCTATTCAATACCTCCTCATTAGTTGTGTGATCTACCCATCTAATCTTCAGCATTCTTCTGTAACACCACATTTCAAAAGCTTCTATTCTCTTCTTGACCAAACTATTTATAGTCCATGTTTCACTTCCGTACATGGCTACACTCCATACAAATACTTTCAGAAACGACTTCCTGACACTTAAATCTATACTCGATATTAACAAATTTCTCTTCTTCAGAAACGCTTTCCTTGCCGTTGTCAGTCTACATTTTGTATCTTCTCTACTTCGACCATCATCAGCTATTTTGCTTCCCATATAGCAAAACTCCTTTACTACTTTAAGTGTCTCATTTCCTAATCTAATTCCCTCAGCATCACCCGAATTAATTGGACTACTTTCCATTATCCTCATATTGCTTTTGTTGATGTTCATCTTATATCCTCCTTTCAAGACACTGTCCATTCCGTTCAACTGCTCTTCCAAGTCCTTTGCTATCTCTGATAGAATTACAATGTCATCGGCGAACCTCAAAGTTTTTATTTCTTTTCCATGGATTTTAATACCTACTCCGAATTTTTCTTTTGTTTCCTTTACTGCATGCTCAATATACAGATTGAATAACATCGGGGAGAGGCTATAACCCTGTCTAACTCCCTTCCCAACCACTGCTTCCCTTTCATGTCCCTCGACTCTTATAACTGCCATCTGCTTTCTGTACAAATTGTAAATAGCCTTTCGCTCCCTGTATTTTACCCCTGCCACCTTCAGAATATTAAAGAGAGTATTCCAGTCAACGTTGTGAAAAGCTTTCTCTAAGTCTACAAATGCTAGAAACGTCAGTTTGCCTTTCCTTAATCTACCTTCTAAGATGCGTCTTAGGGTCAGTATTGCCGCACGTGTTCCAACATTCCTGCGGAATCCAAACTGATCTTCCCCGAGGTCGGCTTTTACCAGTTTTTCCATTCGTCTTTTTGTCCCCTAAATGTTCAATGGAATACACGTCGGGCCATCTGCGTGGCCAAATCAGTCGCGCGAACTGTCCAGAATGTTCGTCAAATGAATCGTGAATAATTGTGGTCTGGTGACATGGTGCATTGTGTAATATACTGATTATTCCTTGCTACTGTAGTGTTATCTTGAAGCTGTAAGAAAGGACGACTGGCGTTCCAAGGCTCGGAAGCAGGGACGATGCTGAGGGCAGACGAAACTAGGAGAGATATTGTTACATGAAGTAAACCGTAAGTGGAGAGTCCTGTGAACATGTAGACGCCCCCAGACGCAGTCCCAGGGCGTTAGTTAATCTTCAAGGAATTAACATGTAACTTCACATGTCGTCTAGCCGCTGTGGTCGGCTGCCACCGTAGAACTTTGTAACCAACAGGCACGTACTAGCGTACAAAGCCAGCTTGATACCAGCCCTGAGAACAGCAACGTCAGTAGGCTCACAAGGGTTAGAAAGAGAGCGAAAACGCCAAAAACTGCTGAACTAGCAGTCACTACTCCGGGGAGACCGAGGGGCGGGCCTAAATGACATATCACAATAATGTTGCAAGCCTTATTTGGCAAAGCAGTTACGTTTCGCTTTCAGCTGAACAATGTTGATACCAAATACGGACTTAGCCAGTGCAACTGCATTAACATCCCCCCCTTAGGAGCAGTAGAGGGGACCTAACTAAAACGTGATTGGCAGGCACCTGCAAGAGACCTGAGGGATTGGCTGTTGAAAAACATTGTCCCCACGCGACTCTTTAAAACCCATAGATCCCGCATGTCGGCAGAGTTCTCAGTCAGACTATCTGGGCCCCGAAACCGCGTCCGTCGACTCCAGCCTCGGTCCAGCTCCGCGAAGTCTGCTCTCTTTCTTGGAGTGCCTCAGTGAACAGTGTCACATTCAGTATGTTTTGTTTTGCAACTAAGTTATTGCCTTAAGATGCTGCTAGTGTTTGCTACTGTGGTTAGCATCCACTCCTGGGACTTCTGCACTGGTGTCTGTTGTAACAGTGTTATTCATGCTTTTTATAACTCTAGAACTAGCCCCCAGTGTATTAGTTAGTCCTGTCTGGTATAAACAACTATTTCAAAATCCTGTTTCCCCAAGAGTCTCCACTACGAGCTCACTACCGAGTCTCAACACCTGAATTTCTATTAAATGCCCGTACCAGTGTTGGCTCAGATAGAAGACCTTCACTGTGAATTGTCCTTCTGCCTTCTGCTCTGTACCGCTCGGGAGCGTAGACTGACCTGTAACCCCTTTTTTCCCTCTTCCACCTATGTCAGGATATGACAATTGTTATCGATAAAAATTACGTCCCTGTTTGGTAACGCTAAGTCCATAAATGTCTGAAAATGCTCTCCATGTAGCCGAACTTGACCATTTCCAGTCAATGATCTGTTCACTTGGAACACAGGACCCAGTCCATTCCATGTAAATAGAGCCCTCACCACAATGGAGCCACCACCAGCTTGCACAGTGCCTTGTTGACAATTTGGGTTCATGGCGTCGTGGGGTCTGCTCCACATTCCAACCCTACCATCAGCAGTTACCAACTGAAATCGGGACTCACCTGATGAGGCCACCGTTTTGCAGTCTTCTTGGGTCCAACCGATATGGTCACGAGCCCAGGAGGGGCGCTGCAGGCGATGTCGTGCTGTTAGCAAAGGCACTCGCGTCGGTCGTCTGCTACCATAGCCCTTAACGCAAAATTTCGTCCCAGTGTCCTAACGGATACATTCGTCGTACTTCCCACTTTGATTTTCGCGGTTATTTCATGCAGCGTTGCTTGTCTGGTAGCACTGACAACTCTACGCGAAGGCCACTGCTCTTGGTCGTTAAGTGAAGGCAGTCGGCCACTACTTTGCCCGTGATGAGAGATAATGCCTAAAATTTGGTATTCGCGGCAGAGTCCTGACACTGTGGACCTCGGAATGTTGAATTTCCTAACGATTTCCGAAATAGTGTCTCATGCATCTAGCTCAAACTGCCATTCCGCATTCAAAGTCTGTTAATTCCCGGCGTATGGCCGTAATCACGTCGAAAATCTTTTCACATGAATCACTTGATTACAAATGCCAGGTCCGCCAGTTCACTGCTCTTTTGTACCTTGTGTACACGATACAGCCGCCGTCTAAATATGTGCTGCATATGGCTATCACGTGGATATCGCTATCAAATTACATTTGTCACTTCAGTGTATTATGCTATCAGGGACATCCACCTGGGCTTCAGTGCGAATCTAAGCCAACGCCACAGCTGTAAACTGCGTGAACTTTTTGGATTAAACCTGCACCTGCTCATGCTTGATGATTTCCACGATGGCGATGGCATCTTCCGGTATAGCTGTACGGGTCACAAGGCCTGAATCATTCTACAGTGGTTTGAGGAATATCATGGTGAGTTCACACTGATGTGGTGGACACCAAATTCACCTGTTGCAACACAACTGTGGCAATATTGGGAGCGAAATTCGTGCTCACAAACCACCAGATTTACTGGGATTGCGTAACTTGTGCGTTGACGTCTTGTGCCACATACTTCCATATACCTACCGAAGACTTGTCGAATCCATGCCACACAGATTCCAGTTACGTTCCGAAAGTGGAACAAAAGCTGTTAAGCAGACTTTAAAAACTTGAACTGACAGTATTAATGTTCCACAACGATATTTATTTAATAATTCGTTATGTACAAGTCCGGTCGCAGGTTCGAATCTTGCATCGGGTGTTGATGTGTGTGATGTCCTTAGGTTGGTTAGGTTCAACTAGTTCTAAGTTATAGGGGACTGATGACCTCCGATGTTAAGTCCCGTAGCGCTCAGAGCCATTTTTTGTACCAGCCTTCCGCTTCCTAGGTCATCGTCAGATAACTTAATACTAAACAGATGGTCCACACACTTTCAGTGAAGGAGAAGGGGTCCACAGAATGTGGGTATGCAACAGTTATAAAAAGTATATTATGTAATAGTGTGAGAAATATTAACTACCTGCTGCTACATGAGTAACAGTGAGCATGTAATGATGTTCTCCTTAGAGAAAACAAAAGCAGAAAACTAACTAAAATTCTGTCCATTAATAGAAACCAGTCAAAGAAAGCTAATCTAGTCCTTTATGACCAAACACAGTTCCACTACTCGTTCCTGCTTAAGAAGCAGCAGCCAGCACGTCTTTCTCTCATCATCAGATAAGTATTCGTTATGACTGTTGCACACCCACATTCCATAGTCTCCTCCTCTTTCTGCCACCACCCCTTTTTCGGCCTGTTCATCACATTCACCAGTCTCTCCATATAGCATAACAGTCTGTGCTATTACTCACTTGTACATTTATATTCGGCTTGTATATTCACACACTCTTCATCTTCGAATATAACATAATATAAGATTTATTTGTTCATAGGCACAATTGTATTGCACTGTGCTTGTGTTTTTGTATCGATATAATCGTACAGTGTCACATATCTTTGAAAAACAATATTTGTATAGCTATGACTCCCGCTGAATTTGTGTGGACTATCTGTTTACTGTTAAATTATGTGACGATGGCCTAGGAAGTCGAGAGTCGGTTCATAACAAATTTATAACAACCTATTAAATAAATACACACAACAAAAATGTTTTCCATCACCTCGGTTCCGAGGTTTCCGGAACCTATACAGAAAATTCGAATAGAGATCAACATAAACATCATTTCCGCCCTTTTTATTGTTCGTGAAAACCACACATTGCATATTGTACCACAATAAAGTGAGACTTTCAGATGTGGTGGTCCAGATTGCTGTACACACTAGTACCTCTAATACCCAGTAGAACGTCGTCTTGCATTGTTGCATACCTGTATTCGTCATGGCATACTATCCACAAGTTCATCAAGACCCTGTTGTTCCAGATTTTCCCACTCGTCAACGGTGATTCGGCGTGGATCCCTCATAGTGGCTGGTGGGTCACGTCACCCATAAATAGCCTTTTTCAATCTATCCCAGTCATGTTCGATAGGGTTCATGTCTGGAAAACATGCTGGCCACTCTAGTCGATCGATGTTGTTACCCTGAAGGAAGTGATTCAGAAGATATGCATGATTGGGATGCGAATTGTCGTCCATGAAGACGAAATCCTCGCCAATATGCTGGCGATATGGTTGCACTATCAGTCGGAGGATGGCATTCACGTATTGTACAGCCGTTACGGCGCCTTCCATGGCCACCAGCGCCATTTGTCAGCTCCACATAATGCCACCCCAAAACTGCAGTCGTTGGGCAGTGCATCTAAGGCGTTCACCCTGACCAGGTTGTCTCCAAACACATTTCCGACGATTTTCTGGTCGACGGCATACGCGACACTCATCAGTGAAGAGAACATGATGCCAATCCTGAGCGGTCCATGCGGTATGTTGTTGGGCCCATCTATACCGCGCTGCATTGTGTCGTAGTTGCAAAGCTGGATCTCGCCATGGACGTCGGGAGTGAAGTTGCGCATCTTGCAGCCTATTGCGCACAGTTTGGCTGCACGAAAAGCATTATTCAACATGGTGGCGTTGCTGTCAGGGATCCTCTGAGCCATAATCCGTAGGTAGTGGTCGTCCACTGCAGTAGTCGCCCTTGGGCGGCCTGAGCGAGACATGTCTCTGTGTATCTCCTGCATGTCCGAAAAACATCGTTTTGGTTCACTCCGAGACGGTTGGAGACTTCCCAGGTTGAAAGCCCTTCCTGGCACAAAGTAACAATGCGGTCGCGATCGCACCGCGATACTGACCGTCTAGGCATGGTTGAACTACAGATAACACGACCCGTGTACCTCCTTCCTGGTGGAGTGACTGGAACTGATCGGCTGTCGGACACCCTCCATCTAATAGGTGCTGCTCATGCATGGTTGTTTACATCTTTGGGCGGGTTTAGTGACATCTCTGAACAGTCAAAGGAGCTGTCTCCGTGATACAATATCGACAGTCAACGTCTATATTCAGGAGTTCTGGGAACTGGGTTGATACAAAATTTTTTGATGGGTGTATTATTGTGGAACATTAATGCTGTATTTTTAAGGTGTGTGTGTGTGTGTGTGTGTGTGTGTGTGTGTGTGTGTGTGTGTGTGTGTGTGTGTGTGTGTTTCCTACTCCACATCTCCTCCGAAACCACTGGACCGATTTCAACAGTACACATACCTTACGTCAGGTGAGAATCGCGGGGGTAGGTGGGGGGGGGGGAGGGGATAAGGACAAAACACCCTATCTATGAAATGGTGAGGGTGAGGATGAGGCTGAAAAATAAGCTTATCACGGGACGTGAGAATTCTCAGAATTTACTCATCTATTATTTAAGAATTTATGCACTTAGCGAATTGCAACAAACTTTGCACATAATTTCAAACGTTTTCGAAATGTTTTCTCAATGACAACCCCAACAAAACAATGAAAGGAAAAACAGTCATCTTTTACTACTTTTCCGCTATTCATGCAGTAAAAGTATCGCATGAAGCATGACGTTATAATTTGTTACTTCTTTAGTACTAAATGTATTCATGACACATTGTACACTCACTACTGACATATGCCACTGAATGTAAATACAAAATAATATATCGTTGTACGACACATAGTTCAAGACATATGATGTCATAAAAGATGAGATGCTCGAAAAACTGCTGCATTATGTATAACGTTCAAAATTATTACTTCTTGTTACTAACTCTATTCGCAATAAATTTCCCAGGCAATATCCACATATATAAAATTATATCATCATACGACACACATAGCTGAGGAGATATGACGTTATAAAAGTTAAGCTCACGGCCAGACGTTGGGTGGTACGAGTGTGGACGTATAGTTATAAATAAATGACTGGGCAACTCCGGGTTTATCCTCTCGTATTCCATAAATTTAAAGGAGATGGTCATAAAGTTTTGTCTCATCATTATGTATTATCTCCGGGCGATGCTGGATACGTCCGCGATTAGTTTTGATGCGAATGCAAGACGCTGTTTCAGGAGCTAGTTTTAAGATACCAGAGAGAGAACCATGAGCAGATGCAATATTCTGTAGCTGTTCATTTCAACAAAAGTCGGATATCAATCTAACCTGCGGCAGTTACTGGAAAGCTGTTGATTTCATGCGCTGTGTGCGCGGAATGGTAAGAAAACAACCTAAACATTGTGATTTCCTGCTCTTAAAAAATGTGGAGAAGGAGTAAATAGCTTAACTAAATTAGGGTGCTTCTATGATGATAATAACTGTATACATGTCGCCGGATAACGTCTCTGGAAAAGGATACAGAATTATTATATTCTTCTGAACATTGTTTTTCCTTTTCGGTGCATTGAGGCTCCACATCTCTGTTTCACTGCCTTCCTTCTCTTTTTTTTTTTTCTTTCATAGTGTGGAGCACAGTCACTCCACTTATAAGCACCGTTATTACTTTGGATACAATTAAGAGAGGTCCTCGTCTTCCATTCACCTCTGAAAGTGTCTCAGCACATTGCACACGAATTGTAGAGACTGTCGTGTCAGTACACTCCCTTATTTGGTTTTCATTTATATGTGTTTGGAACCCTGAGGCCTGGGTCCGCAACTAACTTAAGATTCCCAACAAAACAACAACAGAAAAATGTCTACATGTTTATAGGCCACGGCATCGGCAACTGGAAACACGTATTTTATACTCAGCATTGCCCGTCATTGGGAGTGAACTGATCCTTTTGTTGTGGCTCATCAGCAAGAGTGTGCAGTTATCACGTGACATCGACAATTCTGGCTGATTTACTCCAGACATCAAGTTATTTTAATCAGACGATATTAAGCAATCTTAATATGCCACAACCTTATTATAACGTTATTACACACTGCGAAGTGAAGGCAGTTAATTACGTAGGCGGACTTTTAAGTAAAAAGAAATCATATTGCTGCTTACGTAGACTTAAAACGCAGATGGAGCTTCCAAAGTTCAGAGCACGCCTCCGCCCAGCGGACGCTCACTGAGCTCCTTTAAGCCGCCATCTTGGCCTGAGCCCCTGACCTGAAAGCAATTTAACACAGGCGCAGGTGTTCTTAAAACGATAATATCTGAAGAACCCCGGCTTGAAACAAAGTTTCCGCTAATACTGTAAGGCAAACAAGTTAATGAGATCCGCAGCATTGTTTGAAAGAAGTAACTGTAATACAGTTTACGACTTGGTAATGGGAGAGGATGTTGTCTTCATCTACGTGTTATCCACTTCGTTTAAAACTAAGAACCGTCTCAGGCTTTGCGGAGCCGTCCTCATGTCTAATGAATAATCCGCAGCTCTCGGCTCACTTACTGTCTTCAGGGTACCTAACATTTTCTCGTAGTGCACTACCACACATGCTCCAGAAAGATGATGAGGAAAGCTATGTTTGTTACGACACAGGTTCTAAGAGATCCTAAATCTTATATTGAATACAGACTTAGAAATAAATATGATATAAATAAAGGAAAAGTTGAAGCTGTAACAGAGGAGAAGCTAGTACTCGTTCATGAAAAGTAGAACAAGAATGACAATTAACATTGACCAGTGTAATAAGTCATGATTGTAACGTACTAGAACGAATTAGCTACAGAATATTGGAATGACTGATAATAGCCGACTGGGGAGAAGACAGATTTGTGTTCCTAGGAAATGCAGGAACATACAATACAATTCTGATCCTACGACGTACCCAGTAAGATAGTTCAAACAAAAGTAAATCTACATTTACCAAATTCTTAGATTTAGAAACAGCATTTGACGATGTTGACTGGAATACACTCAGTTAAATTATGAAGTTGTCAGGGACAACATACAAGGAGCTAAAGGCTATCTCTGACTTGCATAGAAACCGCACTCCAGTTCGAAGGCATGAAGGACATGAAAGGGACGCAGTAATAGAGTAGAGTCAGACGGTTTCGCAGCCTGTCCACCATATTTGGCCATAGAGTAGGGAGTAAAGAAATGTAAGGATTTCTTCAGATAGGGAGCTCAAGATCCGTGAGAAAAAACAAAAACATTAATTTTAGGCAGTAACGTAGTAATTCTGGATTGAGTCTGGCACAGGAAATGACATGGAATATCAGCTGAACGTAATGGGCAGTGTCTGGAACAGAGATTATAGGATGAAAATCAACAAAAGTAGAGATAGGATAATGGAGTATACTCAAAGCCGATGACATTAAAATCTGAAGAAGAATCTTGATATTTGAGGAGAAAAATATCTGAGGACGTCAGAAGCAAATGGAATACAAAATTTAGACTATCAATAGGAAAATACAACTTTTCTGAAAAAGAGGAAAACTTCAACATCTAATTTAAGTGTTAGGAAGTATTTAGCGAACTGTGCACCAGTAGTTCAGACTTATATGGTAGTAAAACGTATTTACGATAAGCAACACAGTGAAGAAGACGAAACAAAAGTAACACGGTGTGCACCAAACGACATAATTTAACTGAGGCCGTGAGAATCCCTAAGGGCCCACATCACTTGTACGAAATTTTGAGAAAAATTTATGTTTGGGAAAATCAGATTAGTAGACAAACCATCAGTCTGATAGGTCTGACTTGGTTTTTAACTAAATGACAACGTCCTCTATTTCTATAAAAAATATAATGTACCCATATTATGTAATGAAATTTTAATTAATATTTAGGATTATTTTTATTACTGTTAATCCAAAACATTTTCGTATATAGACTAGTAGCAATGACGTCGTTTTAACTGTTCAGAAGTTTGTAGTTAATGCGAAACTAGAATCAGAACATGAACAGGTACTAAATGTACACCATGTGATCAAAAGTATCCGTCACCTGGCTGAAAATAGCTTAGAAGTTCGTGGTGCCCTCCATAGGTAATGCTGGAATTCAGTATGACGCCGGCCCACCGTTAGCCTTGAGGACAGCTTCCACTCTCGCAGGCATACGTTCAATCAGGTGCTGGAAGGTTTCTTGGGGAATGGCTACTCATTCTTCACCGAGTGCTACACTGAGGAGAGGTATCGATATCGGCTGGTGAGGCCTGGCACCAAGATGCCATTCCAAAACATCCCAAAGTGTTCTGTAGGATTCAGGTAACGACTCTGTGCAGGCCAGTCCATTACAGGGATGTTATTGTTGTGTAACCACTCCGCCACAGGTCGTTCATTATGAAAAGGTGCTCGATCGTATTGAGAGATGCAATCACCATCCCCGAATTGCTCTTCAACAGTGGTAAGCAAGAAGGTAATTAAAACATCAATGTAGGCATGCGCTGTGATAGTGCCACGCGTAACAACAAGGGGTGCAAGCCCTCTCCATGAAAAACACGACCACACCGTAACACCACCGCCTCCGAATTTTACTGTTGGCACTACACACGCTGGCAGACGACGTGCACCAGGCATTCGCCATACCCACACCATGCCATCGGATCGCCACATTGTGTACCGTGATTCGTCACTCCACACAACATTATTCCACTGTTCAGTCGTCCAATGTTTACGCTCCTTACACCAATAGAGGAGTGATGTGCGGTTTATGAGCAGCCGCTTGACCATTAAATCCAAGTTTTCTTATCTCCCGCCTAACTGTCATACTACTTGCAGTGGATCCTGATGCAGTGTGGAATTCTTGTGTGATTAAATCCAAGTTTTCTCATCTCCCGCCTAACTGTTATAGTACTTGCAGTGGATCCTGATGCAGTTTGGAATTCCTGTGTGATGGTGTGGATAGATGTCTGCCTATTGCACATTACGACCCTCTTCAACTGTCGGCGGTCTCTGTTAGTCAACAGACGTGGTCAGCCTGAACGTTTTTGTGCTGTACGTGTTCCTTCACGTTTCCACTTCATTGTCACATCGGAAACAGTAGACCTAGGGATGTTTACGAGTGTGTAAATCTCGCATAGAGACGTATGACACAAGTGACACCCAATCACCTGACCACGTTCGTAGTCCCTGAGTTCTTCGGGCCACCCCATTCTGCTCTCTCGCGATGTCTAATGACTACTGAGGTCGCTGAGATGGAGTGCCTGGCAGTAGGTGGCAAACAAAATGCACCAAATATGAAAAACCTATGTTTCTGGTGATGTCCGGATACTTTTGATCGCATAGTGTACCATACACACAATTATGAACTATCTCAACACTTAATGGTCTTCATTACCATCGTTTTCATTTTATCACATTCTCTGGCTTGATTTTCAGATAAAACTCTCTGTTCATTTCACACATGAAACCTAGTAGTTTTGTTAAGTCTATGTGTTTCAACCTTGATATATGGGCACTAGGTTTTGCAAGGCATCTACAAACTATGGGGAAGTAGCAAATTGTGACCTGCTCGATATCATACAGAAAATAGTGGCCTCACATGACACCAATGAAAATATGTTGCTTTATGTAACAGTTCACTGCAATCTGTTGAAAACTTCATCATCGTAAAATTTCTGAAATGTATGTTCTTACCGCGAACATCAACTTTTGGTTCGGCAATGAGATCGATAATACTCTTACGGATTCTGAAATCCTCAATGTCCCTTGTGCTTGCCGCGGTGGCCGTGAGGTTCTGACGCTGCAGTCCGGAACCGCGGGACTGCTACGGTCGCAGGTTCGAATCCTGCCTCGGGCATGGGCGTGTGTGATGTCCTTAGGTTAGTTAGGTTTAAGTAGTTCTAAGTTCTGGGGGACTTATGACCTAAGATGTTGAGTCCCATAGTGCTCAGAGCCATTTGAACCCTCAATGTCCATTTTATAAACTGGGTGCTGAAATTATGAAACGTAAGGTTGTGGTAAGGCATTACTTCAAGATTTTCCAGGTTTTGTGATGAAATGGGCGTCAGTGTAGCCAGTGAGCAATGAAAATCCATACTTGGTTTTTTTTGTTTTTTTTGGGGGGGGGGGGGAGGTGGCATAAAGCTACAGTTTACTCTAATATCTACAGATGTCATGAGCAAGCATACAGGCTACACTCTCAAAATGTACTACGATGTGCCTTACGCCTTTGTTGTTTTCTGTGCTTCAGTTGCTAAAACAGTCTTGACTGCAATAAAATATTCATTGGCCATGGTAACTAGGTTCGGTCAAAACCTGTCTTCACACCATATTACATCCTGATGGCAGGTGATGGTGGTGAACGGAGCATGTATTGCGGATCCACGAACGTCTACTGTGGCTGGTATCATAGTGTGATAAGGTGTGCAGAGGGTCACATTTTAGCCGAAACCGGTTGCCATTGACAGGACACTGATCACTCAGAACATTATGTCCAACTACACTACTTACCGGGTGTTCAAGTAGTGCTGTGCTGAATGTCTTCAACACACGGGGAAACCAAGGTGAAACCACGTCCAGGCGTCAGGGGTTGTGCAACGACCCCTCATTACAGATGTCGGAAGTCGTAGGCTGGGCAGACTGGTAAAACAGGACAGGCGCCGAACTGTGGTGGAATTAGCATTACACTTCAATGCTGGGTAGAGTAAAAGTGTGTTTGATACAAAGCGCGTCGAACACTCCTAACGGTTGGCCTCCGCAGCTGACGACCCATGCATGTGGCGATGGTAACACCACGACATCGGCAACTATGACTGAAATGGGTGCGTGACCATCGGCACTGGGTTTTGATGCAGTGGTAGAGCAATGCATGGTCTGATGAAGCTCGATACCTTCTTCATCATGACGATGGGAGGGCGCGAATCCGTCGTCTTCCAGGGGAACAGGTCTTAGTCCCACAGTACAGGTGTCAAGGACAAGCTGGTGGCGGCTCCAATATGCTCTGGAAAACATTTAGGTGGGCACCCATGAGTCCAGTGGACCTCGTGCAAGGCACTGTGACGGCCAAGGAGTATCGTACACTGCTTGCAGATCACGTACACACCTTCTTGACGATCATGTTTCCCAACGGCAGTGGCATTTTCCAATAAGATAATGCGCCACGTCGCAAGGCCAGAAGTGTGATGGAGTAGTTCAAAGAACGCAGTGGCGGGTTTCAATTGTTGTGTTAGCCCGTCAGATCGCCAGATATGAACCCGATCGAACACACCTGGTGTGTGACTGAATGTGACGTCAGTGCTCATCACTCCCCTCCCCGGAATTTTTCAGGAACTAGGTGAGTTGTGTGTGTAGATGTGGTGCCGACTTCCTCCAGCAGCCTACCAAGGCCTCATTGCTTCCACGTCATGACGCATTGCCTCTGTTATCTGTGCCAAAGGTGGACGCACCGGCTATTAGTTACTCTTATTGTAGACCGCTGATATTCTCCACGAGAAACGTTCTAAAAAATTAATAATTTAATTGAATTAACTAAAGTTTGCGATGCTGTTGGCTATATAGAGCATGGAAACACTTCTGTTGCTCAACGACTGCTATGAAGAAGAATACTTGCATCTTATCCTTTCCTGGACATTAATGTAGGCCTCTAAACATGTAGGCGCTTTTCCCATTTTAAGTTCCTCCTTGACTGCTTCCGCGAGACTGTCGTATCGCTTTGTACCTTTTCCAAGGAAAAAAGAAAACTTACTGTTACTGGGGATCGAACTCAATTCCTTGTTATGCCATTGTGACAATCAAATATGCTAAAGCTTGGTAACGGAAATGTAGAGATTGCAGACCTAGAACAAATAAATCCATCTCCGTGTCATTGCATAACTGAATGTAACTGTGGACGGCATTTACAGAAACGAAACCGAAAATAAGCTTTTATGCACAATATTTCTTGACTGTCCGAAATGTTCACCAGTGGTGCTTAGTCACAATCACGATATGAGAGGTATTTATGTATTGTCTGTACACTGAAAAAGAAAAGTCTGTGTTGTTTATATATGGTTTACCGTTAACAAGCTCAGCTCTATTCGCATTCATGTGCGTTCATAACGTATGTTCGATATTGCATGATTTATGATTCAGTGTGTAACCGAACAGGAACCTCATTTTACGCTTCAGTAATTCGAATCACCGGTACCGTATGCTGACAAAAGGCGCCTACATAAAGCGCTGTAAATTTCACCGCGCACCTGCCAGATTGCGTGACGAATGATAAATACATCCGTAGAATCGGAAAATGTAAGTCAGCAGGGAGACGAGAATGACAGGTGTTACTGACTGTGTAATTGTTTCTCAATTTATGGGAAGGTGATTAAAGTTTAAATACTAACTAAAAGTTCTGTATAGCGTTGAAAAAATCAATCCTGGTGCAGAGTGGAAACAACATAGTGGTATTACATAGAGCGAAACTACAGAAGACAACACAGCTTGTAATAAAGGAGTCTGAAAGAACGATTCCCTCTTCTGCTGTCCTAACTCGTCGTTGACCAGGTCTTACTTGTTGTTATTGTTGTTGTTGTTGTTGTTGTTGTTGTTATCTATCTCGGCATTTCTAGTGCAGCCAGTATCCATGTACCTCCTTACTGTGTTCAACATGGTCTCTCTCTGCAGTATTTACGACGCCTTCCTCCTTCTCACACTTTCCTCCACAGTAAAACAATAAAATTGACGATTCCTTCATAGCTTGAGATGTTTTCTGTCAACCAGCGCCTTCTTGTAGTCAGGTTGTGCCATAATTTTTCCCCATTTCTGTTCAATACCTCCTCATAAGCTATGTGATTTCTGCAACTATTAACAGGTATTAGCATTCATATGTATTACTACATTTCAAAATCTTCTATTCTCTTCTTGTCTGAACTGTTTGTTCTCCATCTTTCACTTTCATATAAGACCGCACTCCAGACGAATACCTTCCGAAAGGACGTCCTAACTTTTAAATTTATAGTTCGATGTCACCGATTTACTCCTCTTCAGAAATGCTTTCATCGCTATTGCCAGCCTGCATTTTATAACTTCCCTACTTCATCTGTCTTCAGTTATTTTGCTTCCGAAATAGCAGAATCCATCTAATGCCTCATTTCATAACTTACCTTTCTCAGCATGACCTGATTTTAATTTGACTACGTTCCATTACCTACGTTTTACTTTTCTTGATGTTCATCTTATATCCACTTTTCAAGATACCATCCATTCTGTTCAACTGTTATTCCAAGCTCTTTGTTGTCTGTCACAGAATTGCAATGTTATCAGCAAACCTTAATGTTTTTGTTCTCCTCCCTTAACTTTAATTCCTTTTCCAAATTTCTCTTTAATTCATTTTACTGCTCGCTAAAAGGCTCAACGTACAGACTGAGTAACATCAGCGACATGCTAAAAATCTTTCTTATTCATTTCTCAACTTTCGCCTCTCTTTCGTACACTTCCACTTTTACAGTTACTGTCTGGTTTCTACACAAGTTGTAGCTGATGTTCTGCTCCCTATATATAATGCCTGTTACATTCAGAATTTCAATAACTGTTTCTAATCAACTTTCACTACATTTCATATCGTATAAACGTAGGTTTATCTTTCTTCAACCTGTCTTGTAGGATACGTCGTATTGTTAGTATATCCTCCTGTATTTCTGAATTTCTTCCCCGAGATCGGCTTTCACCTGTACAGAACATGTAACTAATTAATCTGTGGAAAAGTATTTCATCTTATTGTATCAGCATAATTCCCCACACTTCACACGACACTGAAATATATACAAGGTGTCCCAAAGCTGTAAGACTAAAATTATGCATGTAGAAGAATGAATGTAGATTCTATTTAATGTCCCGTCGACATTGTGGTAGTTAGAGAGGGAGCACAAGACCTGATTGTGTCAGGCATTTGCCTGGAGCGATTTAGGGAAATCACAGAACACCTAAGTCTGGATGGCCGGACAAAACCTCAGGCTATACGTTATAGAAGAGTCCTGATCGAGTTCTTTGAGATAAGGAACTAGTGGTAAGAAGTGGATATTCAGTTTTCTACTGATAGAAACAATTTACACATTACAAAATTGTTAAGGCTTTCGTGGCCACTTGTTGACAAACTGCCTATTGGCTTCTGTCTCGGGTTCTTCGGCCGACGTTCATCTAATGATTTTTCTGACGTTTCGCCAGCACGAGTAGCTGGCATTGTCAAAGCTTCACCCTCCATTGCCGGTGGTGAACTGGAGACTAGCTTGCGGCCGCAGGCTATATGTACCTGGCGCGCCAACGTCCGAGGGCTTCTCCGCGGTCATTTCCGGTGCGTTTCTCCTCTTGCTACCTGCGACGGTCGTTCGCTGCAGTACGGAAAGCCAGGATCCGTTTACCTTAAGGCTTTCCTCTTTCTTGTTGAAACTGTTCGCGTGTTTTTGGATTTCTACAGCTTCTCTGAACAAGCGCGTGTGATAGTGCTTCTCTACAGACAGAACTTCCGTGTCGGCGAATTTTATTACGTGGTCGGTCTCATTCAGTGCGTGCTCTGCCACGGCCGATTTCTCCACCTGCCCCAACCTGCAATGTCGCTTATGCTCTTTGATCCTGGTGTTAATGGATCGTCCAGTCATTCCGACATAAACTTTTACGCATGTGCAAGGTATACGGTATATTCCCGACATTGCAAGTGGGTCTCTTTTTCTCCTTCGCCGATCTAAGACACTCTTTGATCTTCCTTGTCGGTTTGAAAATCGTCTTTACGCCGTGTTTGCGCAATATACGGCCGATTCTGTCCGTCACTCTGGGAATGTATGGCAGAAAGGCCGTACCCGACATTTCTTTTTCTGGTTCCTTACTTCGCCGAGTGTTTGGCTCTGTTACACTTCTAATGTAATTTGTGGAGTACCCATTGCTCCTCAGAACAGTTTCCAGGTGTTGCATTTCTCGTTTGAGGTGTTGAGGCTCACATATTCGTCCTGCTCTCGTTACGAGCGTACTAATCATGCCTCTTTTCTGGCTCGGGTGGTGGTTTGACAGTTTGTGCAGGTATCGGTCCGTGTGTGTCCGTTTTCGATACACGCTGTGTCCCAGGTTTTCGCCGTCCCTTGTGACCAGCACATCTAGAAATGGCAGTTTCTTGTCCTTTTCTACTTCCATGGTAAATGTTATGTTGGCATGGAGGCTGTTCAAGTGTCTTAGGAATTCACCGAGCTGTTCTTCACCATGGCTCCACACCACGAAAGTATCATCGACGTACCTGTACCACACCTTAGGTTTGCAAGTCGCCGAGTCCAGTGCCTGTGCTTCGAATTGTTCCATGAAGAAGTTGGCCACCACTGTACTGAGAGGACTACCCATGGCGACGCCTTCCAGCTGTTCGTAGAAATCGCCATTCCACGTGAAATAGCTCATGGTGAGACATGCATGGAAGAGCTTTTTGATGTCTTGCGGGAACATGGAACCGATGTGCTCCAGAGCGTCGCTGAGTGGCACTTTCGTAAATAACGAAACAACATCAAAACTGACCAGGATGTCGTTTGGCGCAAGTTTCAGTTTCTTCAGCTTCTCAATGAAATGTCCTGAGTCCTTAATGTATGTGTCGGTCTTTCCCACGTGTGGCTGGAGCAGAGAGGCCAAGTGTTTCGCCAGTTTATACGTCGGTGAGCCAGGAGCGCTAACGATCGGTCTCAGTGGAACGTTGTTCTTATGGATTTTGGGTAATCCATACAGCCGAGGTGGTAGGGCTTCTGTGTTGCGCAGGTTTCTCTGTATGTCCGCCGGCAGAGAAGATGCCTTGATTAATCGATTCGTATTCCGAGTGATACGCTGCGTCGGATCTGCGCTTAGTTTTCGGTACGTCGTCGGACCTAATAGGTCTCGGATCTTTTGCTCATAATCTTCGGTCTTCATTACGACGGTCGCATTCCCCTTATCGGCAGGCAGTACCAATATACTCATGTCGGCGTTGAGATTCTTAATGGCTTGTACCTCTTCTTTCTTCAGGTTGCAAGCTGGTGGTTTTGCTCGGCGCAGTATCCTGGCTGTTTCAGTGCGTATTTCCTCTGTCCTTTCACAAGGAAGGATCCGAATGGCTGCTTCGGTGTTGGCAATGATGTCCTCCATAGGTATAGTTCTCGGGATAATAGCAAAATTCCCTCCTTTTTGAAGAACAGACACTCCCTCTTCGGTCAATTGTCGTTCAGTGAGGTTGACCACTTGTGTGACATGTCGAGAATCGCCTTGTCGGTATTCTTTACACATTATACCAAAAACGTAAGCTAACAGCAACTGTTCAAACTGTCCTTCATGTACAATTGTCACACCCACCCTTCCATTTTCAGTTGCGAATAATACTGGGGAAGAACCATTGTTGGTAAGCCACGGCGTGATCTGGACTCTCTCTAACTTCACCTTCATGGAGTTTTCGCGAGATATACGAGGAGGGAAGAAATCTACAGGGTGGTCGGAAGCAGTCTGAAAACTTTGTAAGAGTGTTGCACGCTTTGTTGTGCTGAGAGATATTTGTTAAGAAAAGAATTCGATACGTTGCGCCGTTTCCGATTTAATTAACACTGAAGTTAGCAAATCAGGCCGCTGCACAAGGAAATTCAAGCGGCCCGCCAGATACAATTAGATGAAATGTCTTCACAGTTGCGAAGATGGACAACCATCAGCTCTCTAATGGAATGATAATGAAAATTTCTGCCACATCGATACTCGAATCCGGATTTCCCGCTTATCGCAAGCAGTCACCTTGCGATTAGGCTTCCTGGACAGACCCTAAATCCCACATGTCGTCAACCATGTGTCTACACCCTGCACTTCCAGACCCATTATCTATATTCCCATGCAGTGGAGACATTTTAATTGAAAGCCACTTGGCCAGCGACGGAGAATAAATAAGATACTGCAGCGCCTGTGTTGTTTAGAAGTACAATGCAATACATACCATGCGTGCTCTGATAGCACTTGCGATAAGCGGGATATCCCGGTTCGAGTCCCAGTCTGGCAGAAAGTTTTACTGTCGTCATTCCATTATTGAGCTCATGGTTGTCCATATTCGAAACTGCGAATTCATTTGATGAATTAAATAACACCTGTAGTCACCGCAGTGCATGTTCCTTCAGACAAGGATATATGTCCGAAGGAAAATTTCATCGTACTCTCAAACAACACAACCTCTGTAATATCGTAGATATAATTAGTATCACTTGTTCTCACATTATAGTATATAAGACTCCCCAGCCTCTGTCTCGGTCTAGATCCTTACTACCATGCCACCTCCTGTTTTTGCATAGCTCTCTTGTACAGTTTTAGGAATCGAAACAAAGAGCACATTCGGCCGCACCATCTGTGGCAGGCCGCTTGAATTTGCTCGCTTAACTTCCTGACTGGCTAACTTCAGTGCCAACAGAGGTACAACACACTGTATTTGGGCGCAATGAGCCTGTCAGACAAAGATTTTGAAATCATCTCTTGTCTCCTGGTTTCAACTTTAGTGCCCTAAACGTAATCAGCATCTTGTATGGGAATGGGCAGAAACAAAACATATGAAGATGGATCCTAAAAAACTTTATTGAAGAGAAAAGAAACAAAATATAAAAGACCAAAATTTTGAAGGAACCACCAAATACGAGGGTTGGAACTTAAATAGTGGTAACTATCTATTCACAACCGATACAAAAGAGTTACATGTTTTGCACCTGTTACTGTCCTCCTAAGTAGTCACTAGCGTTGTGTAGAACCCGTTTCCAGCGATGTGGAAGGCGTAGTATACCGCTAGCAGAGCCTGTTCTGTTGATGGTGCGAATGGAACGGTCTACCGCCTATCGAATCTCTGGAACAGTTCTGAAGTGAATGCCACGAAGCGGTTCCTTCATCTTCTGAATCAAATCAAAGTTACAAGGACTTAAGTCGTATTACTGTTCGTTTTTGGAGCATCGCCTGCGACCAGCTTTGCGAAAGAAGCGGCGACACTTTCTGTGCAACCCACCCATCATTTTGCACGAAAATGCGCGGGCGCATTCAGCGCAAGCTGTGGCTGCTCTGTTCTGTCGATGGGACTGGGAAGTACTGTACCATCCACCATACTTCCCTGACTTAAGTCCTTGTGACTTTGATTTGATTCCGAAGACGAAGGAATCACTTGGTGGCATTCACCTCAGAACTGTTCCAGAGATTCGACAGGCAGTAGACCGCTCCATTCGCACCATCAACAGCACGGACTGTGCTAACGGTATACTACGCCTTCCACATCGCTGAAAACTGGTTCTACACATCGCTGGTGACTACTCTGAAGGACAGTAACAGGTGCAAACATGTAAGTCTTATGTATCGGTTGTGAATAAATAGTTGCCGCTATTTAGTTCCAACCCTGGTAGATTCTTCATTGCATAAATTTTATCAAACAATAAATTTATGCGAAAAAACTGTATTTTGATGCTTTTGTCTTTCACACTCTCAGAATTGCCAGAAGAAACACATAGGTTCACACAGAAGCAAAATCGACAGACCACTTGTGTATGGGATAAGTAAATGTCGTTATGGCACTTTTTACATTCACAGTTTGACATCCTTCTGTGACCCATTTCTGTGGTGCATCTATGTCTTTCGGGATATGTGAGAGACGGTGATTAACCTCTGTCTTCTGTTAGGATAAATCTTTCCAGTTGGTTTTGCAAGCTGGAGGTGATTCCAATCTTCTTCCCACTTCTTCTAGAAAAATTTCATGTGCCAGCCATTTTAGGTACAGTCTTCTACACAGTTTCTCCAGTTGATATCCAAGATAAACAACCTGGGAGTTGACACCACCCACATTAAACAGTGTGAAAAAAATTATCACTGGCCAGCTCTCTGTTTTGGCTCACACTGTAAGTAGCACACATTTGTTCTGCAGTATTATCACCATCTATTGTTGAAATGTAGAAAGTAACTATATTTGGTTTATTTTTCTCTATAGATTCGGAATCAGTAGCATTGTGTTTATGAAGCGAAGATACAAGAATCACGTATTTGTTCTGGCACAGTATGTAGGAAACCAAAACCATCACATCATTAAAGCCAAACATACTGCTGTATTGTTTCTTCCCTTTTACGTCAACACAGTCTGACACTAGTTGTATTCTTTTTTCTGATAGTTCCAACAGACAACGGCTTTTTTATCTTGAAATAGTCCACGAGGTCAAAATCAGAAACCAGTTATCAGCAGCGATATTGCGGAACCATCCAAATACAGGCTTAGCCATACTCTTGACAACTTCACTATCTGACACAAAGGACCCACAAGCTGTAGTTCAACATGGATCTCCACGTTGGCTGTGTACATTACTGCAGCATCAACAAGATCAATATGTTTTGTTCCATATTTGTTTGGTTTTAAGCGTATAGACTGCTGAAAAATATATCTACCACTAAAATCTGGAAGCATTTCGTCTATTGTGTCGTTATCTCCAGCATAACAGCTCTTTTGACAATTTTCCACAAACTTCTCGAAAACTTCACAAATACAAGGTCTGTTGGAAAAGTATCTGACCTTAATTTTTTTGTGAATACCTGAAGGATTTGAATTTAGCACGCTTGCAAGAGCTGACCTTGAACCTTCGTGCGCATGCTTGAACTTTTTTCTGCCTGTCAGTAGCATCAGTTACTGACAAGGAGCAATTGAGTGAGGTCGTGTGTAGTGCACGTGTCCGTTTTTCATTGCAAGGAAACTGACGGAACGACTGGAGCAGCGCTACTGCATCAAATTTCGCTACAAACTGGGCGACAGCCAGGTGGAAACCAATCAGAAGATTTAGATGGCTTTCGGTGGCGATGCTACGGGCATCACGCAGTTTAAGAAGTAATAAAACCGTTTAAAGATGGCTGCACAAAGGTGCTAATGGAGCCATCAACATGCCGCAATGACCACGTCATTGCCAAAGTGAATGCTGTGGTGGTTCAGGACCGTCGTGACTATCAGAGAAATTGTGGAAGGAGTGGGCAACAGCACTTCTTCTGCACATTCCATCATCACTGAAGATTTGATCATGAAGACAGTGTTGACAAAATTCGTGCCAAAACTGCTGAAATGAAATGTCGTGGGGCTAGGGCCTCCCGTCGGGTAGACCGGTCGCCTGGTGCTAGTCTTTTGCGTTGACACCACTTCGACGACACGTGCGTCGATGGGGATGAGATGATGATGATTGAGACTGCACAACACCCAGTCCTTAAGCCGAGAAAATCTCCGACCAAGCCGGGAATCGAACCCGGGCCCCTTGTCATGGCAGTCCGCTACACTGTCCACTCAGCTATCAGCGTGGTTCGAAGCTGCTGATGGTGGAGCAAACGCTTCATGTTGAAGTCTCACAGGACGTATAAGATTCCACAAACGGTGGCATCGACTTCGTGAACACCATAATCACTGGTGGCAAATCCTGGGAGTATAGATATGACGCAGTAATCAAATCCCATTCGTCACGTAGGAAACGCTCCTTGTCACCAAGACCAAAGAAGGCTCATCAAGTGCACAGCAACTTAAAAGTGATAGTGACTGCTTTCTTTAACTCTCACAGTGTGGTGCACCACGAGTACACACAACAGGATCAAATAATAACTAAAGAGTTCTACAGGGATGTCCTCTGTCGCCTGCGTCATGCGGTGCAGCGCAACAGGCTGGACTTGCGGTCAACGGGAAATTGTCGCTTCCATCATGACACTGCTCCAGCGCATTCCTCACATTTGATTTAGACTTTTTTGGCGAAAAACCAGATTCCTGTGCTTCAAAGGGCTCTTTACTCTCCTGATATGGTCCGCAGCGGCTTCTGGCTGTTCCCCAAGCTCAAGAGGCTACTGAAAGGAGCGCTATTTCAGACAAGAGAGGTCGTTATGGCAGGAACAACAGCTGCACTAAAGTACATTCCGAAAGAGGCTCTTAGCTATTTCCTATGACTCCAGGAAGGTGAGTGATGATGATGTGAGATCCCAGTCAGTGTCTTTTTTCCGGATGGCTATCTGGCAAACATGGTCTTCTTAGCTCTTCCCAAATAAAATTTTCTTGTTGTGTTGTTTTGTCCTCTTCATCTTCAGCCGTATGCTCACCACCTTGTTCAGTTACAGAATCGCTTTCACGTTCTGTCACCTCATCTTGTGAATCATTGTCACTCTTATCACCAAGATAGTTAGAAAGCATGGGGTCTTCCTCATCACTGCACATCAGCAAGCAGATTTTTCTTCAAAATGATATGTATTAGACAAATCGTAATAATTTCAAACCATATCTGTTGAGGATGTGGAGTGTAAAAGAGATAAAACCAGATAATGTGCCTGAAATTTCGAGTTCATTATATTATGTATTTTCATAAAATGTTCACAAAATTCACATTACACATTCATTAAATGAGCAAAGTAACATCTTTGACCAAAAAGAAGCAAAAATACACACCTCCGTAAGTGAGATCCAATCACGCGCAATGATCCGCTCACCACGAAGGTCGCGTGAAAACTAATGGAGGAGGTTGTAAACAGCACCTGAAAAAAGAAAGGCACTAACGGCGGGGAAGTCCCACACTGTCTATTTGTGCAGAGGGGAACAAAATCATGTCAGTTGTGCCGGTCAAGCCGACTATGCCCGACTGAGGGATAAACATCAAAAAACTAAGAGCTTCTGTTGTGTGTTTGACTGGTTGTTCGCCTAGCGGCTTGGCGATGAGTATCCACAACAACAGTGACGTGCCTTCACCTAAGAAAATTCTATTCGAATAGGCCTCATTCCTTCAGATGTACCAGCCGGTGTGGCCGAGCGGTTCTAGGTGCTTCAGTCTTGGGCCGCGCGACCGCTACGGTCGCAGGTTCGAAACCTGCCTCGGGCATGGGAGTGTGTGATGTCTTGAGGTCAGTTAGTTCTAAGTCCTAGGGGTTGATGATCTCAGAAGTTAAGTCCCATAGTGCTCAGAGCCATTTGAACCATTTGAACCTACAGCTGTTTGTTTAGCAATCAGCTCACATCAGTTTATAGTACACTGTGTGCCTCTAGCAGCGTGTTCGTAAACCTGATCAGGCTCATACTATATTACCTCCTAATGGGATGGAAGCTGAAGATTGCAGGAAGGCTATTCTAGTAGGACAATAGCAAAAGAAGTTGGCGTAGCCCAATCCCTATGGTATATGCACGCAGAAGTTCAAGCAGAGTGATGCATCTGCAAGTGTTTTGCGATCTGATAGACCCAGAGTAACATCACGTAGGCAATCTGAGTTCATACGTGTACAGAGTAAAACTCAGACAACTCCTACTGCACCTGTAATCCACGACCAAGTAAATAGTATGCGAACATTTCTAATCTCTGTCCCAATAGTGCAGCGTTTTCTACGTGGATATGGTTTAAATGGATGCTTAGGGGCCAAAAAACCTTTATTATGAAAACAAAACAACTTGAAAAGATTGAAACTGGCACAGCAACATAATATACTGGAGTGTGCACCAATGGTCCAAGTTGTTATTCATAGGAGAATATAAGCTTGAAGTATTTGGAAGCCATCATTGAATGTTTGTTCGTCGACTTCATGGAGAATGTATGAAGAACTAATGTGTGATGCCAACGGTGGAGCATAGAGGAGAGTCGGTCATGGTGTGGGGATCTCCTTCGGATGATGAAGTCGCTGATCTAGTGGGAATTAATGGAACTTAAAGAAGGAATGATATCACCGGACACTAATAATAATGCAGTCCATTTGGAAAGATGCCATGGGTTTGTTCTCCAGCTGGAAAATGATCCCAAACATGCTACTAAATTGTGCAGAGGGTGTGTCGATAGAAACTAGATGTGTGGGGAACTGAATAATAATTACAATTTAATCAGTCACCTGACTAATCCGGTTGAACTCTTATCAGATGAATTCATTAGAATGTCAGGAAACTTAGGTCAGCTAATGTCAAAGATCTCTGGAATAATTTACAGTATCTAAAAAAAACACTATAAAATTTTATCTCCAGAATGCCAAGAGTTCCGCAAATTTTCTGAAGGCAAACGGAGGATGCTCTGAAGAGGATAAATCTAAAGGATATTTTACTCTACTTAATTTCTGCACTTTTTATTGCTCATGAAAATCACACATTGCATGTTGTACTACCATACAGCGAGACCCTCAGAGCTGGTGCTCCAACTTGATGTATACATAGGTACCTCTACGACCCAGTAGCACGCCTCTTGCACTGAGCATGCATGTATCCGTCGTGTAATACTATCCACAAGTTCATCTAGGCACTATTGGTCCATATTGTCCCACTCCTCAACGCCGATTCGGTGTAGATCCCTCAGACTGGTTGGCTGGTCACGTCGTCCACAAACAGCCCTTTTCAATCTATCCCAGGCATGTTCGATAGAGTTCATACTGGAGAACATACTGCCCACTCTCGTCGAGCGACGTCGTTATCCTGAAGGAAGTCACAAGATGTGCACGGTGGGGGCGTGAATTGTTGCCCATGAAGACGAATGTCTCACCAATATGCCGCCGATATGGTTGCACTATCGGTCGGAGGATGGCATTCACGTATCGTACAGCCGTTACGGCGGCTTCCATGACAACCAGCACCGTGCGTCGGGCCGACATAATACTACCCCCAAAACAGCAAGGAACCTCTACCTTGCTGCACACGCTGCATAGTGTGTGTAAGGCGTACACCCTGACTGGGTTGCCTCCAAACACGTCTCCAACAATTCTCTGGTTGAAGGCATATGCGACACTAATCGGTGAAGACAACGTGATACCAACCCTGAGCCGCCCACTCGGCATGTTGAGCCCATCTGTACCGCGCTGCATCGTGTCGTGGTTGCGAAAATGGACCTCGCCATGGAAGTCGGGGTTGAAGTTGCGCATCATGCAGCCTATTGCGCACAGTTTGAATCGTAACACGACGTCCTGTGGCTGCACGAAAAGCATTTTGCAACATGGTGGCGTTGCTGTCACGGTTCCTCCGACCCATAATCCGTGGGTAGTGGTCATCCACTGCAGTAGTCACCTTTGGGCGGCCTGAGCGACGCATGTCATCGACAGTTCCTCTCTCTCTGTATCTCCTCCATGCCCGAACAACATCGCTTTGGTTCACTCCGAGACGTCTAGACACTTCCCTTGTTGAGAGCCCGTCCTGGCACAAAGTAACAATGCGGAGGCGATCGAACCGCGGTACTGACCTTCTAGTCATAGTTGAACTACAGACAACACGAGCTGTGTACGTCCTTCCTGGTGCAATGTTTGGAACTGATCGGCTTTCGGACCCCCTCCGTCTAATAGGTGCTGCTCATGAAAGGTTGTTTACATCTTTGGGCGGGTTTAGGGACATCTTTGAACAGTCAAAGAGACTGTTTTAAATGTGAAATCCATTCGGCAAGGGCATTATAGCACAGAATATTTTATTAATTACGACAGTTATATACACTACGTAACCAAAAGTACCCGAACACCTGACTGAAAATTACTTGCAAGTTCGTGGCGCCCCCCATCGGTAATGCTGGAATTCAGTTTGGTGTTGGCCCATCCTTAGCCTTTATGACTGCTTCCACTCTCGCAGGCACACGTTCCAGGTGCTGCAAGGTTTATTGCGGAATGGCAGCTCGTTCTTCAGGGAGTACTGCACTGTGAAGCGGTATTGATGTCGGTCGGTGAGGCCCGGCGACGAAGTCGGCGTTCCAAAACATCCCAAAGGTGTAGTATAGGATTCAGGTAAAGACTCTGTTCAGGCCATCCATTGCAGTGATATTATTGTCGTGTAACCACTCCGCCACAGGCCGGGCATTATGAAAAGCTACTCGATCGTGTTGAAAGATGCGCTCGCCATCCCCGAATTGCTCTTCAACAGTGGGAAGCAAGAGGGTCTGTGCTGTGATAGTGCCACGCAAAACAACAAGGGGTGCAAGCCCCGTACTTGAAAAAAAAACACACCCTAACACCACCGCCTCCAATTTTTTCGGTTGGTACTACACAAGGTGGTAGGTGACGTTCACCGGGAATTCGCCGGAAAAGCTTAGTTACAAAATTGCAATAAAGGTAGACGATACTTCATATCACTGATTCTAAGTTCACTTTCAGGAAATTATCATTCATTCTTCTCTGTTTCTGTTTTTCAGTCTCTTAGTTTCTGAGTACGGAAAGTCGAAACATCGGTATAGTCAGTACATTGCTTATCCACGCATGATAAAATACAAATAACATGCATGGGAGGGTAGCCTAAGCTCATACACTATGTGATAGTACCCGTACACCTGGCTAAAAATGACTCGCCACTTCATGGTGCCCTCCATCGGTAATACTGGAATTCAATATGCCGTTAGCCCACCCTTAGGCTTGATGACAGCTTCCACTCTCGTAGGCATACGTTCAGTCAGGTGCTGGAAGGTTTCTTGGTGAATGCCTGCCACTTCTTCACGGAGTGCTGCTCTGAGTAGAGATATTGATGTCTATCGGTGAGGCCTGGCATTAAGTCGGCTTTCCATAACATCCCAAAGATGTCGCCCGCTTCTCGTGGTCGTGCGGTAGCGTTCTCGCTTCCCACGGCCGGGTTCCCGGGTTCGATTCCCGGCGGGGTCAGGGATTTTCTCTGCTTCGTGATGGCTGGGTGTTGTGTGCTGTCCTTAGGTTAGTTAGGTTTAAGTAGTTCTAAGTTCTAGGGGACTGATGACCATAGATGTTAAGTCCCATAGTGCTCAGAGCCATTTGAACCATTTGAACCATCCCAAAGATGTTCTATAGGATTAAGGTCAGGACTCTGTGCAGGCCAGTCCATTACAGGGATGTTATTGTCGTGTAATCACTCCACCACAGACCGTGTATTGTGAACAGGTGCTCAATCATGTTGAAAGATGCAATCGCCATCCCCGAATTGCTCTCCAACAGTGGGAAGCAAGAAGGTGCTTAAAACATCATTGTAGGCCTGTGCTGTGATAGTGCCACGCAAAACAACAAAGGGTGCAAGTCCCCTCCATGGAAACCCACGGTCTCCGAATTTAACTGTGGCACTACACACTCTGGCAGATAACGTTCAGCGGGCATTCGCCATACCCACATCCTGCAATCGGATCGCCACATTGTGTACCGTGATTCGTCACTCCTTACAACGTTTTACCACTCTTCAATCGTCCAATGTTTACACTCCTTACACTAAGCGAGGCGTCGTGTGTCATTTACCGGCGTGATGTGTGGCTCTTGAGCAGCCGCTCGACCATGAAATCAAAGTTTTCTGACCTCCCGCCTATGTGTCATAGTACTTTCAGTGGATCCTGATGCAGTTTGGAATTCCTGTGTGATGGTCTGGATAGATGTCTGCCTATTACACATTACGACCCTCTTCAACAGTCGGCGGTCTCTGTCAGTTAACAGACTAGGACGGCCTGTACGCTTTTGCGCTGTATGTGTCCCTTCACGCTTCCACTTCACTACCACATCGGAAAAAATGGACCTAGGGATGTTTATGAGCGCGGAAATCTCGAGTACAGACGTATGACAGAAGTGACCCAATCAACTGACCACGTTAGAAGTCCGTGAGGTCCGCGGAGCGCCCCAATCTGCTCACTGACGATATTTAATGAGTGTCTGGCAGTAGGTGGCAGCAAAATGAACCTAATTGAAAAGCTTATATTTTTGGCGGTGCCCGGACACTTTTGATCACTTAGTGTACATACAGTTCACTTTGCTTGCTTTGTCGTCTGACTGCCCATTCAAACTAGGGTTGCAGACTGTTTTAAGACTGCACTACATGCTGAAATTATGTTTCATGTACTTCACAGTCACAAAAATGTTTCACGCTGATAAAGTTGCACCAGTATTCTGCTTATTGCCTATCGAGAATTCTTTCATTGACTTCGTTTTCTTTAAAAATAAAATAGGTAAGAAACGATATGCATCGACTAAACTGGCACAGCTGTGAGTCCTCAAATGGTCCACTTGTGAAGGCAATCGCTCGTTTGTGGAAGCGTAGTCTGGTATTCCGGGGAAAGGCAAATAAAGGACAAAAACAAACGGTGGAAACGCAATTTTTTTCCGGTCCTTCCGAATGCTTGTGGGCGGCAGTCATTTGCAACAAACTTGAGCGAGATAGTACAGCATTAACACGCGACGTGTATGGGATATTAGCGGCGCGGCGGACCGCAGACCTGGATAACGGTGCTGTGTGCGCGGCGGGCTCAGCCAACGGGTCTGGGAACGCGGTCGGATGAACGCCAGTTGACACGCGCTCGTTTAGCGCCTCACCCCGTAAATTCAATCTGCGGCCCTCCGACCATTCAGAGCAGCCAGCCGCACCGCCGCACGGCCTCGCGAATGAGAACGTTCGCCACGGCTCAAATGTTCCATTTTCAGTCGCTCCGACGGCTTTTGTTCCCCGGTTTTGTGTTTGCCTGTAATGTAACTGCCGCTTCACTGCCCCCCTCCCCCTCCTCCCCCTCAATCCAGTCCCTCTGTATCTACATTCACGTTTTGCCGACTGTGTAGAAAGATGTTATTGTGAGTCATTTATTTCTCCTCTCTCTGCACCCAGGAAACTCTCATGTAATACATACAAAGCGGTATTATCGGTGACCCACTTTTTTGTGACAGTTATGCGACTTACAGACTTACGAGGAGAACACGTCAAATGCCACAATGCGATTTCCCAGAAACTTCACTCAGTGGAAGAGGGGTCAAAATAAGCGAGCATGTGTCTGCTTATTCGTAGATACTGGACCGTTTCTGGGGAAACGACGGTCAATGTTTTCGACATACTTTAGACGTCTTTCACAGCAGAATTATGCCAAACGAACTGGTGGCTCAATGGCTAGCGTCACAGGGTTTCACTTTTTGTGCCCCCTGTTCGAAACACGATTATTCTTTTTAATTACTTTGTTTTATGTAATTGTCTTTTTCTTTTATCTACCAACGTCTGTAGAAGGTTACTACATGAATGTTGCCTATCAATTTATGGGATATAAGAGCGTTACATTAACTGTAAATGAACAACTGGGTTTCGCATCAATCCTGCAGGGCTGTCCATAAATCCGCATGAGTACGAGGGGGTGGAGATCTCTTCCAAACAGCACGTTGCAAGGCATCCCATATATGCTCAATAATGTACATGTCTGGGGAGTCTGGTGATCAGCGGAAGTGTTTAAACTCAGAAGAGTGTTCCTGGAGCCACTCTGTAGCACTTCTGGACGTGTGGAGTGTCTCATCGTCCTGCTGGAATGGCCCAAGTCCGTCGGAATGGACAATGGGCATGAATGGATGTAGGTGATCAGACAGGATGCTCACGTACCTGTCACTCTGAGTCGTATATAGACGTATCAGGGGTCCCGCATCACTCCAACTGCTCACGGTCGAGCGGTTCTAGGTGCTACAGTCTGGAACCGCACGACCGCTACGGTCGCAAGTTCGAATCCTACCTTGGGCATGAATGTGTGTAATGTCCTTAGGTTAGCTAGGTTTAAGTAGTTCTAAGTTCTAGGGGACTGATGACCTCAGCAGTTAAGTCCCATAGTGCTCAGAGCCATTTGAACCATTTATTGGACTGCACACGCCCCACATCATAACAGAGCCTCCACCAGCTTGAAAGTGCCCTGCAGACATGCAGGGTCCATGGATTCATGAGGTTGTCTCCATACTCGTGTATGTCCATCCGCTCGATACAATTTCAAACGAGACTCGTCCAATCAGGCAACACGTTTCCAGTTATCAACAGTCCAATGTTAGTGTTGACAGGTGAGGCGTAAAGCTTTGTGTCATGCAGTCATCGAAAGCCCATATCAATGATGTTTCGTTGAATGGTTCGCAGGCTGACATGTTTTGTTGGCACAGCATTGCAATCTGCAGAAATTTGCGGAAGGTTGTACTTCTGTTGCCTTGACCGATTCTCTTCAGTGGTCATTGGTCTCGTTCCTACAGATCTTTTTCCGGTCGCAGTGATGTCGGAGATTTGATGTCTTACAGATTCCTGATATACACGGTATACTAGTGAAGTGGTCGTTCAGAAAAACCCCCACTTCATCATTACCTCTGTGTCCCATCGCTCGTGCGCCGACTATAGCACCACGTACAAACTCACTTAAATCTTGATAATCAGTCAGTGTAGCAGCAGTAACCGATCTAACAACTGCGCCAGACACTTGTTGTCTAGTATAAGCGTTGCCGACCACAGCGCGGTATTTTGTCAGTTTACATATCTTTGTATTTTTACATGCATGCCTATACGAGTTTCTTTGGCGCTTCAGTCTACGTGTGTGTATGGTATTTTCAAGGATTAGAAATTTTTTTAATTCTCGTATTCTGATAATCCATTCTTGTATTTTATTTTTATGTTTATTTTTCAGGAAGATTTGGTACATTCCCTTGGATGACACCGATCATAGAAACGTTCGAAACATAGAAATTCTCAACATCGCGAACATCACGCGAAGGAAGCTTAGTGCCACAGTGACATTTCTTCGTATGAATCTCATTCGGGAAAAAAATATCGTTAACACTGCTGAAGATTTTACGCGTTGGCAATAATTTGGAGGAAAATCGTGCATAAGCGATCACTTTGCCGAAAACTGGCCTTTGCAGTTGATTTTGAATCAAAATAAACTGCAGCAATTTCATCGAAAATAACTTCAGATAAGTTTCTCGTTCAGTTTTTTTTTTTTTTTTTAATTCATTCATTAGACGTAGGTGAAACTAGTAAACGAGTGAGCACAACGTTAGTTCATTCTATCCTGGAAAACATTCGTGTGGCAATCTTCTATGAACATGGCCAGATACATGAGAAATAAAAATAAAAACAATAATCTGGTTTCGAACACGGGGCGCGAACGATGAAGACGCGATGTTACCCACTGCGCCGCCGCTTCGGTTGCTGCTTACTCGCTAAAAGGTTTATAAAGTATCTCGAAAACATTGACCGTTGTTTTCTTAGAAATGGTCAAGCATCTAGGAACAAGCCGAGACACGTATTCGCTTATTTTGACCCCTCTACTACTGAGTACTGTTTCTGGGAAATCGAGTTATGGCACGTGCCGTGTACTCCTAGTTAGTGCTTGTAACTCATTCAAAACCTTTTTTGCCAAAGTTAAAATTTGCACGTGTCCATACTCTCATTATTCATTTATTTTTATTTAGAATGACCACATTAGCTCTTTCAGACCCACTTTACTTGGGATAAGGACTTACACATTTCAAACACTTTTACTAAATGTTAATTACTGAGCTTGTCAATTTCTGTGCGTACTTGGGGCCTAGTTAGGTGCGTATTTGATATATCAGTGTAGTAATAATAACGAGCTCCTCGCCAGGTGGTGAACGTTCAAGGGGTGTGTACCTGCCGCCGTGTCACCCTTGCGGCGACTCGTGATCGTGGTTAGCACATCGCTTTCCCAGCCGTTTTGCAGACTTCTCAGACCGTGGAGCCGCTACTCCTACGTCAAGTAACTCCTCAATTGCCGTCACTCTGTGACAGACCTCCCATCCAGGAAAAATTCTTGGGAGTACTGGGAATCGAACACTGGTCCTCTGTATGGCAGCCATCTACACTGACCATTCAGCTACAAAGGGGCCTTGTAAACACATAGAGATTAATAATAATAATAATAATAATAATTAGCTGAACCTGTAGAAAATGCAAAAGCGTAGATGAATCGCCTACAGGGACAGCTTCAAAAGTACCTCTATGTATATCTTTTTAAAAAACAGAGTATATGACAAATGGGCGAAGGAACCACCGAAATACATGCAAACTGATTATGGATACAAAATTTAAATATCTAGGTGAAATAATACAACCAAATGCATTGGACAAAAAGCTAACTTAACAAGGGCAAGAAAAATGAAAGTGCATTTTCAGTTAACAAAAAACGTGTATAACAAGAAATCTTTATCCATAAATGAAAGAATTCCAGCACTACAACATTGTCATAGTGCCAGACTTTTAGGTGAAATAGGAAAGAAGCAAAGAAAAATAATCGGGAGATCTAGGGACAGAAATATGACAATGGTAAAAATAAATTAAAAGGCAATAAAGAAGTTCATGATAGAACAGAACGAATATTAGTGACAATGAGGAATGAAAGAGTTGTGTTCTATGGACACCTAAAGGGGTTAGATTAAAACAGTATAACGAAAAGAATTTTTAACTTCTTTGACAGAAATCCAAAAACTCAATGGCTCTGTAGGAAATGGCAACTACGGAGAAAAAAAAGGGACAAATTGAAAGTTTCAGGACAAAATTAAAAAAGTTTGAAGGAGTTCCAGGAAAAAAACAAAGGAAGAAGCAGGTGCAATACGAATAGAAGAAAGTAGGGAACAACATAGGGAAAGAATGAAAAACTGCTGGAAAAAAGAGAGAACACTTAATTTATTTCATGTAGCCCTCTGTTGGCAAACTAATAAAAAAATAACTATAATAAATGTAGTAACAATAATGACTAGTTACTAGATCTTGATCGACAAAAAGATTCTGGAGAACTGCAAAAGCCGGGAAACAACTCTACAAATGATTTTGACTGGCCACAAAAGAGCTTTTGACTCACTGCCACGCAGATGGAACATTAAGTGCCTGGAAACCACAGAGGTTACCAGTAATATGAGAAACGCGCCTACATTAAAAAAACAGTATTTCGATTAGAATCAGAAACTAAACGGGTAGCGACCATTCATTCTCACCACCACGATTAACACTTGTGAAGCAGTACTCCTTTAGGCAGACTCGGCTACACATACCAGAAATGAGAGCTGAAAATAACTTCCAAAGTGCCAGAAAATTTCCACTCGACTTCTTTTGGGAGGTACGCCTAGCATAGTCTTATCATGGAGTGTACTGGCTGATTCATTTACAAGGCCCCACTGTAGCCTATCAATCTACTGCGTAAAACCGACATATATATGGTGCATATAATTTACTTTGCACGTAAGTGATCACTGATGACATAATTAATAAAAAGCAATGTGTGGGGTAGTTACGAGGCAACTTTGTTATTTAGTTAGTTAAATTTTCTGTAGATAATGTGCACATTTTCTATCGACAGGCTGCAGGGAGATTATGTTTTTAAGGTCTGATCGAATATTGACAGCTTCAGTAAAGTTTTTTTTTTCATTTTGTCCTGCCGCTACGGACATTACCGTTCTCCCCAGTTTCCTACAGTTTATTTATGATAAATTTCATTAGTGAACATACAAGGTATCCCAGGAGGAATTTTCTACATTCGAGGATATGGCAGAAACACCACATATTGCTCTCGCCGCTCGCTTTTGTACAATGAATACTTTCCTCCTAACCAATGCGCTACCCTACAAAATTACATCTTAAAGCATTAATGGGTGTTAACGTACAAAATACGTTAATAAATTGATTTTTTGTCTTTCAGACTGGAATTAAGCGAAAAGCAGAAGAAATTAGGTGGTTAAAAACCTCAATAACCTGTTACCTTCAGTTCAAATTTTCATGAAGGTGCATGCTGAGAAATTGTGGACATCCTACATAATTATTGACTGCTGTTCGTGTAATAAATTAATCATTGTCTTTCTACAGAACAACATATTCGATTTATTTCGAAATTCAGAGAGAATACATTTGCAGAAAGCAACATTTTGATTCCTTGAACAGCATTAACAGTTTCCTCGTGTCTTGTCTCTGTAGTCGGATAAATTATAACGTTTGTGTCATCTTCGGAAGAGTACCAGCTCTGCTTGATGTACATTATTAGTTGGGAGATGATTCTCTTATATGTGTATAACGTAAATGAGTGAACCATAGACTTTAAACTTGTAGGAGTCCATTCGTAATTTTTCAGAAATCATTAAAATTTTCCCCTTTTCCAGCATTGTTTGAGTTATTCCGATTTCTTTCTCCATTCTTTGTGCCACATAATCGAAACCAATTATTTTTGTCATTGTTACTCTTTTACTTTTTTAAAATTATTTTCTCGTCAGCTAGATGACAAGTCACAGGATCTTGAATATTAGATACAATCTTTGGGATATATATTCCTTCTTCCAGTCAGTACTATAGGTCTTATGATACTACTGAACACTGAAACAAACGGATATTGTCACATTTAATGCGTTACATAGCATATGTGTGACTTCTGTTCTGTTCCCTGTAAGTCTTGCTTATCATTTGTATTAGCTCGCTCTTTTCATAACGTCAGTTTTAATACGGAGACGTTTTACGTGAGGAATAGTGTGCTGTACCTACAGCAACCGTCCTAAAACTAGGCTGCTCCAGTTATTGCAGTCTCAGCCCCCTTCACCCCTCGGCCCTTGATGTTGACATGTTCGGTAACGGACGGTCAGTCTGCACAATTCGCTTTGCTGTTGTGTGTAGCTAATTTTCGCTGCCTTTTTGTTCAATATGAGGATCACGCCAAAGTAACTAGCTGTCCATAACTCAGAACTGATTTTTGAGTCTCATTTTACACATTAACACTGCGTTCGTTCTTCTCATTTATATTTTGTGCTTCTTTTGTTCTAATATACAGGATGTAAACAGTATAAGCTGCCAAAATTATACGGACGGTACATCTCGGTGTGTTTGACAATTAAGTCTAATGAAATATCGTGCTATCACGTTCTTTATGTTTGTATTCCTAAAATGCAGGTATTTGTAGGTTTGATAGTACAAGCATTTCTGTATGTAATGTCAAAGATGGCACACAACCTTGCTTGTCTGTTATCGATATCGACGTGGCGGTCAAGGAAAGGTAACGGTCGAACCGGAGCAATGTAAACGTTGGACGCGTAGAACGACGCTGCGCGGCGACTAGGTACTACCAAAACAAGCAATGTAAACATTCATTGAGTTGTCAAGTACGTGTAATTCCTTTTACGAACAATGAGTTAAACACAACCAGACGTTTTCTCTTTTACAGCATTACCATAACAAAGGTCATGGTAGAAAAGCAAAGTTAATATAAAATAAAATGTGTTTACCTTAGTACAAAGTCAAGCAATTACCACGTAATTAGTTTTGCATTAATTACAATCAACTGTTTCCTCTTTTAACAACAATACCATAACGAAAATTAAATCCGGATTATTTTCCTTTTCTACAGCAGTACAGTAACTAAAATGAAATCCACATTGCTTTGTTTCCTGTTACACCAATACTACAATAAGTGTTCAAAACGCCCACCATGCAATTCGATACAAGCTTCATTGTTGAGAACCCTTCGTCGCACTCGTTCATACACAAGCACATGTGCCTTTATGGTATTAGCAGCATCGTACGTTCGTCCGCATTATTTACCTGCTGAGCATAAATAAGTTCCTTCATATGGCCCCAAAAGTAAAAATCCATTAGATTTAAATCAGGACTGCGTGCTAGCCATCGGCGTGGACCAAAAAGTCCTGTCCATCATGCTGGATATCTTCTATTCAAAAATCTTCATACTTTGTCACCAATGTGGGTTGGAGCACCATCGTGGAGAAACCACGTGTTATGACGTACGGCTAAAGGAATATTTTCTAATAAAACTGGTAACAATCTTTCCTTTAGAACTGCCCAGCAATTTTTACCAGTCAATCGTGCAGGTAAAACGTAAGATAAAATAATGTAACCATCCATTATACCCGCCCATTTACTTACGTAAAAGCGGCGCTGAAAATGTGTTGCTACTACTTGGTGCGGACTGTCTACACTCCACGTGTGTATTTTATGTCAATTGGTTTATCTTTCCAGATTGAAACAAGCTTCATCTGTGACGAGTATTTTTTTTTACGAAATTATGCGACACCCTTTGTAACAAAAACCAATCTGAGAATTCTCGACACGGAAGGAAATGTTACTCTTCCAACCGTTGTCCGTGTTGAATACGGTAAGGCCGAAGACGCTCCTGTTTCAGAGTGCGATGAACTACAGTGTGCCATTCACCCACTTGGTGGGCGATGCTTCTAGTACTAGTAGTAGGATCTTCATGGATGCTGTGCAGAAACTGTTCCTCAGCTTTCAATGTATGTTCTTCGCGTTGTGGTCCTCTGCCTTCTGCGTGGGGTGGTAAATAGGCAGTATCTCTCAATTCATGCAAATTAAATATGTACTGGTAAGCCGTATTCTGTCGTGCCGTATTACAGTGAGTCAGCGTCGCAGCCCGTTGTTGTCTACGTGTTTGCTACTCAAGCTCGCGATGCCAGTACGCGCAGCAGCAAATAACAATAACCGATAGCTTACATAAGTGCTTACATATGTGCACCAGTGTTGGGGGACGGGATGGAGCAGGCAGCTCGTAGTGTTTTGATCCTGTTTAATGAATTCTCGCTGTCTGAAGTGTATGTTTCCACAAAACACGTCTAACCCAGGTGCACTGTCCTGTGTCTAATTTTCCAAAAACATTGACCACAGATAAACTGTTCTTCTGGGACAACCGTAGGAAAAGGACAAACATGTTACTATACGCTTAAAATCAATTACTTGTGTTCTACTAACAGAATTTTTATTTTGCAACTTATACCATTTACTCGCTGTATGTAGTTAATTGCACATTTTATATGAATTATCCTACACACTAAAATACTGTGAAGGAGATGTGGAACTGTAAGTACTACAACTATAACACTTTAGGAAGTTACAGATTCCTCTGGCAAGCAAACGGAAAAATCTGGGTGGCTAGCGCTATGCGGATCCAAGAGCCTTGGCGCAAGGACTCTACCGCAAATAAATCAAGTTTCCTTGTAGAATTATAGAATGGTAATGTATCAGAAGTTACCACAGTTAATTTTATTATTTTTTGACAACTTTCTTGACGGAAATTTCTGAGAGGTACAACAGAATATAAATTCAAGGGCGACTCATTTCTCACTAAATCACTTTATATTTTCAAATAATTTTAAGTGTTTACCACAATATACGCATTCCTTGTATCTGTAAGTCTTGAGAAGTTTCCAAGACCTTTTTTTCAAATTACAGTTGTTAAAAATTCTTTTTCGAGGGGACGAAGTAAGAAAATATTTTTTCAGCAAATTATTTGCTGTATTAGTCTATGATATTTTTCGTAACGCCTAGCGAAGGATTACCTTCTGCAAAGTGACCATGTTGCAAAGTCGCTACCCATTAATATTCAGATATCTGTTGGTATGGATGGCTACCGCTTGGGCCAAACCCATAGCAAACGTGGCGTCGGAATATCGTGCCAATGATATTGTTCATTTTTATAATGATGTACAAAATACAACTGATTTTTGATATAATGTTTGATGTTTAATTAAATTAAATTATACGATACCACAAACTAAACATTATGATCAATGAACTCAACCATTTCCACTAAAAAGCTCTCAAATAAATATACGCAATGAATATTCTAGCAGCAATGCGTATTTTGTGTTTAGTTCTGCACGGCAAACAGACTGAATACGTATGTGCGAATAGATAAACCACATAGAGAATCGTGGAATTCAATACAGACCTCCAGATATCCAGTATTAATTGGGATAAATAGCAGGTATTATATCTCTCAAAATATTGGATGAAGTATTATAATAAAAATAAACGAAAATACATATAACAATTTGCTTGTCACTAGCACCGCTCTTGTTTAAATACTGTTATTGGTAATTTGTCGTCAATGAACGACCTGCCACTACACATCCAAGTAAGACGTATACTCAGTATGTACTCAGTAGAATTCCAACTCTTTCTCTGCTGCAAGTGGTTGTGTTCGGATAGAACTGCACTTTAGGAAAAATGAGTTTTACATAAGTATTGGCGCTCACAAATAAATAACTCGCATCTACATCTACATCTACATTTATACTCCGCAAGCCACCCAACGGTATGTGGCGGAGGGCACTTTACATGCCACTGTCATTACCGTCCTTTCCTGTTCCAGTCGCGTATGGTTCGCGGGAAGAACGACGGCCGGAAAGTCTCCGTGCGCGCTCGGGTTTTCCTGAGGTATTCAACAAATATTGCAGTCTGTATTTCAGTTTACTTTCACTTTTATTTGTACAGTTGGATAACTTTTGAGAATACCGCCACATGTACTGTTTATTTTATTATGTGTTCCTCAACACATAGTAAACAAGAACTCGCTTAAAGCAAACTATTCGTTTGTCGCGTCATATAATACAGGATCCCGCACCTTGCTGAAATTTTTGTACACTTATACAGGACTAACGAAAGCCGGCAGTGTTCGTTCACTTATCTGAGAGCAATTTCAGATGGAAATAGCTTAGTATACACATGAAAATAGCTTAGTATAACTCAAGGTCTGTCGCGAATTTGCGCATATATTCATCAAGTTGTTCGTTACTCCACGAACACACTTCCCATTCCTCCGTTACTTATACTTGTTACCACTTTGTATCGGATGCATCATAAATGAACGCTGTTAATACAAACGACCCCACTCCCATCTTACAGAAGAAGTCATTTCGGCCGCAATACTACAGATTCAGTACTATTGAACTATGATTTTTTTCAAATTTTTTAATTAATATTGGAAACTATCACGCGTCTTCAGCAATGTAAGCGTAAGCAGGCGATGTGACCTTGGTGTGCCTACTTTTGTGACGAGAAATAATGCTCATAACACCAAAACGTCTACGTCCACAGTTCTGAAGTCACCACATGGTGCATGGGGCAGTGTACGACTCCAGGTCGCTTCCTTCCCTGTTCTATCCGAAAACGGAGCGAGGGAGAAACGACTGTTTATGTGCTTCCGTACAAAGCATGATTTCTTTTATCTCGTCTTCACAACCCTTACACAAGTTGTATGCTGGTGACAGTAGAATCGTTCTGGAGTCTGCCACAGACGTCACGTCTCTAAAGTTCCTCAACAGCGTTTCAGGGAAATAATTACTTCTTCCCTCCAGGGTTTCCTATTTCAGTTCATGGAACATTTCCATAACACTCGTTTGTTGACTGAACCTAGTGTAGCAGCACAATCATAGTTTGCTTCGATAGCTTCCTTCAATTCAGTCAGGCGGGATCCCTAACACTCGAGCAGTACTGATGAATGGGTTACCAAAGTTTTCTGTAAGCGATAGATGAGCTACACTTTCCGATAATTCTCTCTATAAATAAAAGTCGACCATTCCCCTACCTCACAACTAACCTTACATGTTCGTCCTATTTCACGTTGCTTTGCAGCGTTACGCCTACACATTTAATCGACATGACTGTGTCAAGCAGCACACCGCTTATACTATATTCGAACAACACGGGACTTTCTGTCCTAGTCATCTACATTAACGTGAATTCCTCTAGATTTGGAGAAAGCTGCTCTTCATCACACCAGACAAAAACTCCCTCCAAGTCGTTCTATATTCTTCTGCAGTTTAGGACAACATTTTCCTGTTCACTACAGCATCACCAGCAAACGTCACTAATTTCTGCTCAACCTGTCCCTCAGATCATTTATACATGTGGAGACCAAGAGCGGTTCTATCACAGTTCCATGGGGCTCTCCTCTGGACACCTTCATCTCTAACGAAAAATCACCGTCGTGCTCAAAACTTCTACTGAGGCGGGGTGTCAGAACAGATGTATCAAAACGTGGAGTGAGCACCCACGTATGGGAAGGGGAAGCTAACGTGGTGACGATAACGGCGTCGCAAAGCAACGCATCTCATGCGGCACAACGGTAGACGGACGCGTAGCGTGCACTGCTAGGTGGCCTGCCACCCAGGGGCTGTGTGTGTCTGAGTGCGCTGGACCACGTGACTTGCGCAGCGTTCGAGGCAAGGCGGTAATCCGAAACTAATTGCAGGCCACGCAGCTCAGTCTCAAAGCCGAAACTGCCAGCGCACCGACCAGTTAATCGCCTCGGTGCTCCTCCGTCTGCCCTGCCCTACGTGGGGCGACAGTCGCCCATATGTCTCAGGATGTCTGTCTCTGTGCCATCACACGTGCGACCTGTCACATAGTCGAATGCTAACAATGTACAGCACCTCTGTTCTGCAGAAATACTACTAACATACTGAGATGTTACGTCTTAGTTATATTTTCGCAAATTCATAAATTATGCAACTTTTAGATTCAAATTGTTTTATATTTATATTATTTTTTAATGGTCAGCTCGTAGTGATGTTCCGAAAATTACGGGAATCACTGTCAAGTTCCGCTTCACGGAAGACGTATTGAATTAATTACACGTGCACAGTCCGAACTAAAGTTGTTCTTGTTGTTTTTGTGGTTTTCACTCTGAAGACTGGTTTAAAATAGCTCTCCGCGCTGTTGTCTCTTGTGCAATCCGCTTCACCACTGAGTAACTAATACAACCTAAACACGTTGTAAACTACTTTCTACAGTCAAACTTTACCCTCCCTCTACAATTTTCTACGTCTGGATACACATGGGTACGCTGCAAGTCACACTTAAGTGCCTAGCAGAGCTTTCATCGAACCACTTTCGTATTATTTCTCTACTGTTCCCCTCTCGAACAGCGCACAGGATAAATGAATAACTAAATCTCTTCGTGTGAGTTCTGATTCCTTATATTTTATTACAATGATCATTTCTCCCTATGTTGTTAAACATCAACAAAACATTTTCGCATTTGGGATAGAATTTTAGTATCGAAATTTCGTGAAAAGGTCTGGCCGCATTATAGAACTACTTTTCTTGAATGATTATCAGCCCAACCCCTATATCACATCTGAGACACTCTCTCCCTTATTTCGCGATAATACAAAACGGGCAGCCCTTCTTTGAACTTTCTAGATGTCCCCTGCCAATCCTATCTGGTACGCATCCCATACCGCACAGTAACACTGTGGCAGAGAACAGGCTAGCATAACGTAGCCCATCTCTTAAGTAAATTTATCGCATCTTCTAAGCGTTCTGCCAATAAAACGCAGACTTTGGTTCGCCTTCCCCACAACCTTACCTGTGTGATTGTCCCAATCTAAGTTATTCATAATTGTAATCTCTAAGTATTTAGTTGAATTTACAGTATTTCCCTGGGGAACATCATATATCACTTCTGCTTTACTCGACGACTTTCCGTCAGTTACTACGATCAACGATCACTCCGAAAGGAGATTGTGAATCCAGTTGCACAACTGAGACGATACTCCGTAGGCACACAGTTACATTAGAAGTCTCTTTTCAGGAACGGTATTAAAAGCCTACTGGAAATGTAGAACTATGCGATCAATTTGAAAACTCTTGTCGAAAGTAATCATTACTTCGTGAGAATAAAGAGCTAGTTGTGTTGCACAAGTACGATATTTTCTGTATTAGTGTTATGTCTGCAGAAATAGATTTCTTCGGAGTAATTCATAATGGTTGAACACAGTATAGGTTCCAAAATCCTACTGCAAGTCGACGTCAGTGATATAGGTCTGTAATTCAGTGGATTATTCTTATTTCCTTTCTTAAGTATTGGTGTTGACCTGGCAACTTTTCAGTCTTTAAATACAGATCTTTCTTCGAGTGAGCGATTGTATATGATTACCAAGTATGGAGCTATTATATCAGCATACTCTGAAGGGAATCTAATTGGTATATTATCTGGATTGGAAGACTTGTCTTTATTAAACAAATTGAGTAGCTTCGCCACACCGAGAGCATCTACTTCCAAGCTATTTGTGTTCGGAGCAGTTATTTATTCGAATTATGGAATATTTACTTCGTGTTACTTATCGAAGTAATTTCGGAAAACCGTGTTTAGTAATTCCACTTTAGTATCGACTCTTATCAGCAATATTTACATCACCATCCCACAGTGAAGGTATTGATTGTGTCTTCCCGCTGATGTAACTTACATACGACCAGAATCTCTTTAGATTTTCTGCCAGATTTCGAGACAAAGTTTCGTTGTCGAAACTGCTAAAAGCATCTCCCATTGAAATCCGCGTTAAATTGCGAATTCCTACAAAACTTCGCAAATCTTGGGCATTTTGTGTTCTTTTAAATTTTGCATACTTTTTTCGTTGCTTCTGCAACAGTGTTCGGGCCTCCTTTATGTACTTTGGTGGAGTAGCTCCACCTCTTATTAATTAATTTGGTTTAAATGTCTCAGTTGTTGTTAATACTATTTCCTTGAGTTTAAGCCACATCTGCTCTCCACTTACACGGTTAGCTCGGGAGGATTGGAGACTGTCGATTAGGAAGGCGTCAGGCAAATTATCAGCTATTTTAAATGGATATATTCTGAGTCTAGTATTGGTGGATTTGAATGTTACGGTATTGAGTCTCGCTATGTCGACTTTATGGTCGCAAATCCCTGTATCCGTCAAGATGCTCCCTATCTGCTCACAATTATTTGCTGTTTTATTCTCAACACTCTTTCCCATTATCAGGTAGATTAAGCCTGGATTCTCTAGGATATGCCCCATTCTCAAGTAGTGTCATAAATTTTTTATACTTGCGCCAGTACCATCTCCATGTCATGTCCTTCGACTGTTATCACTGCGGTCTGTTTCCTGTACAAAATTTAGACAACCTTTCACTTCTTGGATTTAATACCTACCACCTGCAGAATTCTACAGAATGTGCTCCACCGAACGTAAGCTTTCTTTAAATGTACAAATTCTTTAAATGTAGGTCTGCTTCATGTTTACGTTTCTCTAGAACTCAAACTGATATTCACCACGGTCGGTTTCTACCAGTCTTTACGCTCTTCATACGTAATATCCACTTTTCCAGTCCCTCTCCCTAACCAGCCCAGTTCTGGCCAAGGTTTTCAGGAGGTTTTCCTTGGTTCTAATGCAAATGCCGGAATTGTATATAACGCCCCCAATGTTCCCAGTAGGGAACCCTTCTGCTCCATTGCCGGTTGAAAAGTTCCTGACCATACATGGGTCATTACACGAACACCTGCGCTACCTAAAGAATGAAAAGTATTTTGAAAAACCCATAATATTGTCTTTCAGTTTCTTTCCTGTGCTGCTGATATCATAATATTTTATAGTTATCCAGCGGAAGGGTACCTGTTTAATTAATGCTATCTCATTTTATGCCTAATATAAACAAGCAGATTACCAGACTTTCTAGCAAGATTACTTACATCTTAGGTTACACACATTAAAGCAGACTGGAAATACAGAGCTACCAGAAAAATAAAGAAAATCTGATTTGGGAATCTTATTTCAACAATTTTAATATTTTTAATTCGTTATAAATATAACAGGACACGTAATTAGTATGCAGAGCGATTCGCTTAAAATTTGCATCGCAAATTTTATGAAAATGGAAAGTGCTGTTCATGTGTGGTGTTCACAGAATAGACTGATAGCCATAGGCTCATATTTTCGGCAATAAACAGACTGTAATAATACTTGGAAAGCCTATGTTGTGGTTGGCAGGAGAGCCAACACCGTGTTACTAGAGGAAGCCGAAAGGCACGCGTTTCAGCTCACGCAGGCTGGCGTGAGGTCTAGAACAGGACAAGAAAATTAGAATTTAGAAAAAACGGACGTAGCTGGTGGAATACTTAACTTTAATCCATTAATGGTGAACGTCGCTCTTGACGGTACATAATTACAGTATCAATAGTAACTGGTACTGGCGCCTTGTTAGGTCGTAGCAAATGACGTAGCTGAAGGCTATGCTAACTACTGTCTCGGCAAATGAGAGCGTATTTTGTCAGTGAATCATCGCTACCAAAGTCGGTTGTACAACTGGGGCGAGTGCTAGGAAGTCTCTCTAGATCTGCCTTGTGGCGGCGCTCAGTCTGCAATCACTGATAGTGGCGACACGCGGGTCCGACGTATACTAACGGACCGCGGCCGATTTAAAGGCTACCACCTAGCAAGTGTGGTGTCTGGCGGTGACACCACAGTCTATTTTTTGTGTAATCATACACTTTTTAAATGGAACATTGCCGTTTGACATTAACAGACTAAATGAAGGGCAAATTAGAATGTCAGTGGTGTTCGTTTGCAGAGTTGTAGTGTGAGACGTTTATGAGCTATCGTATTTTAATCAGTTCTCACACCGACACTTGTACTATACCTGTGCTAGCACACAATAAATAACAACACAATTGTATACACCAGTTATGTGGATTCTGAGCAGTAACGAGACAAGTTATCTAACGACTGCTGCACACGTGCTAGCATTTCAGCGGAGATGTCCGAGCAGGCAGTTGTAATGCTTCGTTAGATCATCGGATGTAGTTGGTATGTCCTTGTAGACACCATCTTCCAGTTTTCTCCTGAGAAAAATGTCTATAGGTGTCAAATTCAGGGAACCGGCCTGCCAAGGTACAGGTCATCTGTGTCCAGTCCAATGATTTGGAAACAATTCGTGAAGACATGCTGCAGTACTTCGCGCACTATGGGCTGGACAATCAGAATGTTGGTACCACAGGTTCCTCATAGGCTGCAGGGACACCTATTCTAGCATCCTTGGAAGATGGTCTGTTAGGAGGCTGCGATACTTGTTCTCGTTCATTTTTCCGTCTATGACAAACGGGCCTAAGAGCTGATGGTCCACTGTGCGACACCACACGTTTACTGTCCATGGACGCTGACGTTCACCTGATGAAGCCAACGGGGATTGTCAGCTGACCAGCAGTGCCTGTTTCGGCGGTTTACCTGCCCATGATTGTAAAATGTGGTTTAAACAGTAAAGAAGATACGGGGGAGAGTTGGAAAATAAGTGTCCCTTGTCGACTGTGGTCAGAGTTGTGTGTGAAAGGAAAAAAAGAGAATGAGACAGTTAAGGTAATACATTATTTTTCTACATAATTTACAAGTTCACTGAGACATTTGTCATACCGCTTTATAAGTTTCAAAAAGCCTTCCAGGAAAAAATAAGGTCGTTGCATACTGAAGAAGCGTTGAACGGCTTGTTTGACGTCAGCGTTGCTGCCAAAGCGCCTTCCGCCGAGAGTCTTCAAAGCAGGAAAAAGATTGAAGTCACTTGGTGCGAGATCCGGACTGTAAGGTGGATGGTGTAGGTGTTCCCAACCAATAGTTGCAATATTGTTTTGCACCCCAAGAAACCCGAAAACCCAAATAAAAATGTCATGATAATTTAAAGTGGGGAACAGTGTTATTCTGACAGGTACGACAACTTTGACAATAATATAACACCTTAAAGTTTTGATGAAGACTAATTTCAATAATCACTGAGTATGTCATGATATAAAGGTAGAAAGAAAGGTTCTTTTTAATTAGCTATCAAACGTCTCAGTAATAACAGCAAATCAGTACGACGAAAGTTAACTCCAAAGTAAAATGTCGGTCAGAGACAACATGTATTTTGAAAGAGAGTTGTAAACGAGGTGAAAAGGAAATTCAATGCGTCTACAATGCTCGATCACGGAAATATTAGTCGCTTGCTAGCTTGCTTGCTATCAAGTCGTGAGAGAGCACCTTTTGTTATAGTACTACAAACGAAACGCTACGAGATTGTTTCTATTTAAAAAAATACTACTGCGTGATAGAGATGCGCGGACTTTGTTCTCAGTTATTCTGACTTGAGAACGTGAACTGAAGTGATATTCTCATAGTGTACGCCCAGTTAAAGAACTTTAATTATTGGAGATATTATTGTTGGACTCAACCTTTATCAAAGTGAACAGCTACAACGAAGAATCGACATAGTATCGAAGACTGCAAAACCTGATTAGCCTTGAATAGGAAACATTAATACGATCACACGAAGATAATACGAATACGCTGATTGTAAAATTTGTCGTAATTGTCACGATCACCGAACTGAAAAGAATCGTAATTGATCTGATCCATCGGTGTGCGTGTGGTGTGATGATTATAAACCAACTGCTAAGAAGGAACAATAAAAATTGTTCATCAGTAATGGAAATCTCACGTTTTGGCTCCATCATTAATTGAATTGTGATAGTTGATGATCAAAATTAATTAACTGTGAACATTTTAATTGAAAGAGTGACTTGATGAACATTGAGCATTGAAAGGAGTGTTTTGCCGAAATAACATTACGACGCACGAAAGCAAGATAGCATTATAGATTATCTCTGTATTTGCGTCGGGCCGTAGTCAACATTTCTGCGTAGCAACGTAACAACAACTACTGATACTGAACCGGAAATGAATTTTTCCTCGCTTCAGTGGTGTGAAACAACGCCAGTGATGAATCATTCACTCAATACTGCAATAACTAACCAATCGCGCATTGCAAATCATCATAAAATCATAACAGACAATTAAAATCAGCAGTTCGCATCGCTGAGAAGACTGTGCGGACTCGCAAACGGACTCAACACATTACGCGAGGAACAATTTTCTTTAGAGATTTTCAGGTTCTGTTCCACGTTATCCGACGGAGACAACCATCACTGCGCGTCGCGTCTCCATTCCACCGACCGAGCTGTAGCAGTAGCGGCTCAACATCAACAGCGACTACAAAAAGGGGAGAGGGGAAGTCACAGTTACCGTCGCCGTGTGTGGTCTCGCATTTTCATCCAACAGCAGAACGCCAGATCTGAGAAGGCCAGGCGGCTTTTTCCGAATCACCTCTTTCAATTTCGACAGAGTGGCACAGTACCGTGCAGCACTGATGGTTGCATCCTCCAAAAAGTCTAGCAGCAAAACTCCTTTGGCGTCCCAGAAAACGGTGAGTAGCACTTTACCAGCAGACGGAGTGCTTTTGAACTTCTTTCGGACAGGTGATGACGGATGTTTCCACTCCACGGATGTGGCCTTCGATTCGGGCGTGTAATGGTGGACCAACGTTTCATCCCCCGTCACAATACGAAACAGAAGGTCATTGCCAGATTCGTGGTAACGCACGAGCTGTTCCAGGCTGAACGCCATGCTTTGTTCCATGTGTGTCGGGGTCAGTTGGTGGGGTACCCATCGTGCTGACACCTTCCTGTGTCGAAGAATGTCGTGGATGATCCTGAGAGCTCGCTCATGTCAGATTCCAAGTTCTGCCGCTACTCCATCGATGGTGATAGACCGGTTCGTTTTAATCATACCATCCACCTTCCTAACATTTGCATCTGTAGTGGCTGTGCGCGTCCGCCCAGGTCTCGGTATGTCCTGCACTTGCTGACGTCCATCACTGAAATGCTGGCACCATCTCCGCACCATTTGCCTTGACATCATACCTGACCCATACACCTCAACAAGGTGGTTATGAATTTCTGTGCCTGATACTCTACGTGTCCACTGACAGCGGATAATAGCTCTCACTTCCGTCTTTGACCACGGCTCCAAAACGCACCTTCTCTCCATGGCCCCAGGAAAAGACTGAGCGGCTGGCCTCCGCTTTGCGCCGGCACTGCGACAGCGCCATCTGCTTGATCTCGGTCGACCTCTACCCAATGGTGTATCGGTGTCTTGCACGTGCACGTTCACCTGCCGAGTCGTCTTTCACCCATATCACACAATTTTGCCCACAGTCGACAGGGGAAACTTATTTTCCAACTCCCCCTCGTACATGATACAGTGGCAGTATCCTGTGTTAATGCCCATGTACAGAAATTAACACGATTTTCATAATCATCTCCATGCGGGTATTGATGGAGAGAGATGTGATAGGGGTGAAACCTATGTCGATGGAGAATGCGGAGGATACTTCCTGACTTATGCTACTTCATTGTGCGACTGTGCGGGAGCTAACGTGCAGATCAACTGCAACAGCAGAAAGAACATTAATTTCCGCCTCTTCTGTCGTCACTTGTTTCCTTCTGTTACGTTGTCCAGCTGTTACATTACCACCTTCACTTAAGTGGCTGAAGAAGTTGTTAAACAATTGTTGAGATGGCTTACATCTATTGAGATATCTTCCAGTATGCATCGGAAAAGAACGAACTGCATTCATTTTACACTCTTCATTCACAATGAGTATGGCTGTTTTTTCTCCAGTGGTAAATCCCATTGTCCACTCACGATCTATTGCTTTGACTGTCACACTAACTGACTAGCAAGTCGCATTGTACTCAAGGAAAACACAATCGCACTGTAAGCAAACATATCAACATCGTAGCTAGCGACCATGCAGCTGGAACAGCATAAACAAGTATCGGTGCAGAAACGCTGCCCAATACGACATCTCGTAAACGACTCGACAAAAATTACACTTTCTAAGTATTATTACAATCTATATACTGACTAACAGTACGAGCCCACCGACTACCAATCCATTCTGTGAAAACTGCACATCAACAGCATTTTCCATTTCTGCAATATTTGCGTTACAAGTTCACACTGTATAGATCCGGAAGCAGAACAGGGTGATAAGGTAAAGCTGTCATCACTTCGAAGATTGTTTGAACACCACAGCGGTCTACTAGACAAGAATCCTAACTACAACGTAGCTCGGTATTTTTCAAAACATACATAGCCAGAGGAGAAGAAGGGAAAAGTGACAGACCAATCTCCTAGGACTCACTGAGGATCGAACTCGAGACCTTTCGATCCATAGTTTGTCACTTTATCATTTATTTTTTTATTTTTATTTTTTTCTCCCATCGCGCCTTATAACCCATTCTGCTTCTCTCCAACATTTTTTTTAATTTTTTTTTTTTACCTGGCCTTCATAACATTCCTTATAGCCCGTCCGTCCCTTCGTTCTCCAGTGATGTATTCGTTGCCGAGCTTCTCAGCTATAACTTTTTTTTAAAAGGACCCTCATATTATTTACTGCCAGTAATTTTCCATCATCTTTTTTCCTCTATAAAATGTATTACTAAGAAAAATGAATACTTCTTCCCGACGTAAATTAGATGTAACATGTCCTGATAACATTATATCTTCCCTGCTACACTTAAAAAGTTGTCTATAGTCAAATGAAAATTTCAGTATTTTTATGGTGAGTAAATTAAAGTATTTTTGTCTTCTAAAAGAGGAAAAAACCATTTCTAAACAGGAAAAAAATTTACGGGAAAGAAAAGAAATTTTAACGTCCTCTCTGATGAGATACGTTTCACAGCTACATCTTCGTTCGAAACTCAGTGCAAGTGCTTAAAAGACACGGAGGCACACCATGATAAATTTCAGATAACAATGTTTTTCTGTTTAGGCAGAAGACTAAGTCATATCATTTTCAGAACCACCGTTAGCAAATGGCTTTCCCGCTGAGAAAATAATGATCCATATGGGTAATGACGTGCCGTGCTGCAAATGTGTTCCTCCGATGCGAATAATGCTTATAAAATGATTGGTGTCTAAGACTCATACGTCATTTCTGATTGCAACAGACTTCTATTTTTTTCCCTCAGTCTACAGAATCCGCAAATTCGTTATATATTTTTATTGTTCACAAAAAGTATCATAAATGGTATTACATGTCTATATTAAAAAAAAGTATATCTACCCCCTAAGTGGCTACACGTACTAAGAAGGTAATACTTTAATTTCGGTCATGCAAATAGATTAAAGCATAGTTAGTGAAACATGCTCTTAATCCTTGTAACATAAGATGTATTGTGCTGTTCAATTAATTTTCAATAAACAGAGTTACTTTTGGGATTGTTTTAGTTGTCCAACAACGAACAGGAAGGGGGCAAGATCAAAAAGCTGTCGCATATATGGATTTTCAATCGATTACATTACACTTTTCAGTAACTTTCAATGCTTGTAGTTTACAGCTGCCAATCAAACCCTAACTTACATTAAGAGATTCTCTGCGTTGATGCAGTGGCACTGGTGTCTTCTGCAATTCGACAATTGCGAAGTCGTCCTGTGTAATTTTCATAGAGGCCTCCTTTACTGGACCTCTTGGAAAGATAGACAGGCGCAGCCGTTAGCCCAGCTCGGTGTTTACTGCACTGGAACCTGGCGTGCATCTAAGAAATCCGATAAATCTTGAGTATACGATAAATCGCACAAATCTAAGGGCTGTCAATTCGACTAAACACCTAGGAATTACAATTACGAGCAATTTAATCTGGAAAGACCACATAGATAATATTGTGGGGAAGGCGAAACAAAGACTGCGCTTTGTTGGCAGAACACTTAGAAGATGCGACAAACCCACTAATGAGAGAGCCTACATTACACTTGTCCATCCTCTGCTGGAATATTGGTGCGCGGTATGGGATCCTTACCAGATACGATTGACGGAGGACATCGAAAAAGTGCAAAGAAGGGCATCTCGTTTCATGTTATTGCGCAATAGGGGTGAGAGTGTTACTGATATGATACATGAGTTGGGGTGGCAGTCACTGGAACAAAGGCGATTTCCTTTGCGGTTAGATCTATTTACGAAATTTCAATCACCGACTTTCTCTTCCGAATGCGAAAATATTTTGTTGTGACCCACCTACGTAGGGAGAAATGATTATCATAATAAAATAAGAGAAATCTGAGCTCGAACGGAAATATTTAGGTGTTACTTTTCCCCACGTGCCATTCCAGAGTGGAATGGTAGAGAAGTAGTATGAAAATGGTTCGATGAACCCTTTTCCAGGCACTTAAGAGTGAATTTCAGAGTAACCATGTAGATGTAGATGTAGATCAGGAAACAATAAGCCCTGTACCCCACACGCGAAGATCTTTCTTTCTGACAGCATTTGACCGCCGTGTACAAAATTTACAACCTTTAAAGTAACAGAGAGACATGTAGACAAGTGCTCAATGTAGCATTCGTGTCTTTCCAATGTGTGTGCAGTATATGCGGAAACGTGTACTACAATGATGTTACTACCAAATGCGTGCTGTTATTCTTTTCTTGACTGCGGAAGGACGGACACTGATAAACATCCATCACAGAATGAAGAATATGAATGTGGCAGCAAGTCTGTCGAAAGTGGTGCGCGACGTTCCGTGCGACAAGGAGTGCTGCTGCTTCACGATAACGCAAGTCCCCACATCGAAAATATCGTTACGCAGAATTTACGCCAACTCAAGTGGGAGATACTCGAACACCCACCCTGTACTCCTGATCTCTAACCATGCGATTATCACGCCTTCGAGAGCTTAAAAAAGGGCTTGAAGAGTCGAGGACTCCTGTGTGACGAGGATGAGGAGAAGGCAGTTACGGACTTCTTTACGCAGAGGGACACGGTGTTTTAGAAAACGGCTGTCTTCAAACTGTTGCATCGCTGAAATGATTACCTCAGCGCTCACGGCTATTTTGCCTGATTCGCGTATGGATTGTGCTCTGCACAGCCTTCGAAAAAACACTTTTTGATCGCCCCGTATACGAAGGGCGTCTGAAAAGTCCGTGAAAAGTCCTCGAGATGGCACCACCGACGCGTATCGAGCTCATGTTTAGTTAGTAGCATCTTTGGAAAGAACTCACACCACGTTTCAGCCATATTGGTCTATTTCTTTGAGTTTGGCATTCGTATGAATCAAGGAAGTCGAATGATTGTCAAAAAATGCACGAAAAAGAATTTCGTGTGGTGATTAAACATTACTTTATGAAAGGAAAAACGACTCAGGAGACTAAAGCTTGATAAACATTACGGTGACTCTGCACCTTCGATTAGAACAGTTTATAAGTGGTTTAAAAATTTTCGGAGGGGCCATATGAGGACAAAAGAAGCTGAACGTTTGGACGCCCTGTGGAGGTTACGACTCCAGAAGTCATTGATAATATCCATGATATGGTGATGTCTGACACAAGAGTTAAGGTGCGTGAGATTGCTAGTGCCGTGGGCATCTCGAATAAACGGGTACATAATATTATGCACAAACATTTGGACATGAGAAAGCTATCCGCGAGATGGGTTCCGCGATTGCTCACTCTTGACCAAAAACGAAATCGTGTGAAGTGTTGCAAGAATGGTTTGCAACTGTTCAGGAAGAATCCGCAAGACTTTAAGCGCCGTTTCGTCACTGTGGATGAAACGTGGATACATTACTATACTCCTGAGACTAAACAACAATCTAAACAATGAATTAAAAAGGGAGACTCTGCAACAAAAAAGGCGAAGGCCATTCCTTCGGGCGGAAAGGTTATGGCGACTGTCTTTTGGAATTCACAAGGGATAATCCTCATCAACTATTTGGAAAAGGGTAAAACTATTACAGGTGCATATTATTCATCGTTACTGGACCGTTTGAAAGCCGAGTTACAAGAAAAACGGCTGCGGTTGGACTGCAAAAAATGTCCTGTTTCATCACGACGGTGCACCAGCACACACTCCACACTCCAGGAGTTGTGGTCGCAAAATTATTGGAAATAGAATTTCAACTCCTTTCACCCCCCCCCCCCCCCCCATTTTCCAGAGTTGGCTCCATCGGAATGCTATTTGTTCCCCATTTTGAAGAAATGACTGGCGGGACAAATATTTTATTCAAACGAGGAGCTGATTGCAGCAACTAATAGCTATTTTGCAGACTTGGACAGTTCCTATTATTCGGAAGGGATCAACAAATTAGAACAGTGTTGGACGAAGTGTATAATTCTAAAAGACCATGTCGAAAAATAAAAAAGGTTTCCCCAAACACTTCAGTAGTTTTTATTTTTGCACGGACTTTTCAAACGCCCGTCGTAGTTAAATACGCTGTGGTAGTGACCTTTAAATATATAGTTACACTGACGAGAAAACATTATTGTTTTCATATTGGGTATGATCAAGGAACATAGCATACAATAGAAACAAAGCGAAACAAATTGTATTTTGAGCCAAGCACGTTAAGTACAACTTTTTTCCGAGCTCTAGAGCCACTTGGGTCAATTCCAGTCAGTATCCGCTATAACAAACTGTGTGGAGCGATGACAACTCATTGTTTGCAGTCACTGAAATAAACTTGATTTCATTGGAAGCTTACACAAACGCTGGTGTGTTTCAACATCTAACATCCCATAGCGGTTAACAGAATTTTCTCAGACTTGCAGACTCTCTGAGTGGCCCAGATCAAACGAGCGAGCGTAGTGCATACTAAACGAGACAGTCATAAGTTCGGGAAGAACGTTACTGAGAGATCTGCTACACTCCAGTGATTTATTGAAAGACTTTTTTGTGTATTCATACGGGGAAGCTTGTTGTCTTGTACAATATAAAGAGTACTACACTGTGGGCAAAATAAAACTGACATGGAAAATATTTCATGGACCTTAAGATAGACAATCCAGCTTACATCTTATACACCCAGGGAAGGAGATATAGGTTGGGTCGCCTATCTTAAGGTGACTAAAACATTTTACAGCCCATTTTATTTTGCAAACGCTGTAGTAGTCCTTGAAAGAATGAAGAGAAATATAAGAGCGGTATGTGACGTGAACATGACAACACATGTAATTCAAACCACCAACTTCGTGCACCATTTAAGATAACAGATGGTTATAAGGAACTTTAACAGAGTAATACAATTAACTTCAGAAATTATGTCAGCTGGTAAGCAAAAAAACGTGAACTCTTAGAAATCACAACAATGGCATTTCATTATCATTACCTTGATAACACACAAACATGTTTCTTTTTTTTTCATTCGTTAGGCTATCAGCATAATACATTTATGATAATGATATGATCATTAAAAAGATGTACCAAAATAGCTGCTTATAATTATTAATTTTTATTCACGACATTTTGGCATTACTCGCACGTACTGGAGAGTGGCGATTTTTAAGTAACAGACAGGACTGTTTGGAACAAAAATGTTCCGTAGGTTTCTCTTGCTCTTTATATACCCTCACTTTGTTCTAGACGGTTTACCGTTTCCGGTTTCTAGGTGAATCTTATAAGACACTGATCACATACGTCAACAAAGCAATTGAAACGAGGTACTGCCCCACAGGTATACAATACACGTAACGTACATATAACGCGATTGCGATCTTAATTCCCTAATGCTACTAAAATAACTGTGGTAGTCTACACTAATGATAATATACCGTAGTGTAGTGTAGTTTTACGACTATGCTTCTTAGTATTACATAAAAATTTAAACTATGTGCTGTTCTCCATGTTCAGCGTTAATCTTGTAATCTAATACTGTCGAGTTGCTTAACTTTCTTCTGGGTTGATCAGATACGGCGTTTTGCCAGGATGGCGGATTCGGCTTCTCCATCAACAGCCGACCGCGAATAATAAATTGCGGTCTGTACTGTGTTCACATGTAAAAACATCTATACGTTCTATAAACAGCGAAGCTTGTTAATGCGCCGACTTAGGAATGGCATGGATCTGACAAGCCAGTAGTTACCGCTTGTGGTTTCGACTCGCCGCACTACTCTTCAGTACCCCTTGCTGTGAGTTCGTTCCGTTCACTATTTTGACAAGCTGCTGACAGGAGAACCACACTATAGACCACAATTTGTTATTCGCGGTCGGCTGTTGATGGAGAAGCCGAAACCGCCATCCTGGCAAAACGCCATGTGTCTAGACCACTGCCCTGCACCTATTTACTAGATTACTATTTCTCTAATTGCGATTGGCTCAGTGGTGTTTAGTGGATACGCAAGACACATGCGGCTAGTGTGTAGAAGATTTAAAAAGGTGCATGTGTAACCTAATATTGTGAATATAATATTTTGAAAACGGAATTTTTTGGCCCCAGATCACACAAGTTGGATCACTACCTGTTTTCACTTATTACCATGCCATCAGCTGATGATCTGCTTAAAAAGGAAGAAAAAACTGAATAGGTGAAAACAAGATTCGTGCACCGAGGGTTCCACACGAACTTTATTACACACATAGAGAGTTTATCTATCCCGGGAATCGAGAATCTCGAAAATTTCTGTGTTATCGATATCGATTTTGGCGACATATCAGTCCCGGGAATTCCAAGACTTTCGACAATGTTTTGATTTTAAGATTTAAGGTTGAATTTTTGTGTAATTTTTCGCTCACTAATGTAATTCTGGAGTTTAATTAACGTGCTATGCTAATAGACAGTTGTAGATGAACTGACATCATCTGCTCTAATCCCTGTTGTTTTTACCGGTAAGATTTGACACACGTCTCCGGAGAAGAAAATGGTGTAGCCGGCCATAGGGTTACTGTTGTTTCGCAAACGTCGAATTGTTGTCCGGAACGTTTCAACGGATATCGCAAATTAATCCCGAAAAGTGGAGGCGCAATCCTGCGTCAGTTACTGGTATCTCTTTGCTTTGAGTCACTACAGATGCTGTGTATGTTGTAGGCAAACACTGTCGGGAAACATTGCCTTCTAGAATGATCACCTTGTGAAGGACCCACGATGCTAGCGCCCGCATAGCACGGTAGTCAGGTGGCTTTACTCCTATCACGCTAGATGGCAAAGGCATCGTTTTCACAGTTCCAGATTCTTCATTTCATTGTAGATCAGCCAATTAGCACGAAATGCTTGCAAATTTATATATATATATATATATATATATATATATATATATATATATATATAAAGTTCCTCGTGAAACACTCTACCTATTACTGAAAATCAGATGAAAGTCCCTACTATGGTTCCTGAGATTTTTGACGGATTACGACTGCAATGTAAGTTTGTAGTAAGAAGAAGTATTTTTTGTGACATAATTAGCCATTTACGTTTTATGATTTTTTTACTTTACTTATACTGTGGAACCTTGCATCATTCCAAATTTGATAATTCTATGTCAACGAGGAGTTCCCTATAGGTTTTGACGAGTGAGCTTGTAACTGTAACACCGCTCGCCTTAAACGACACTCGATGCTAACGTTATACCTCTGCGAGGAATTTTTGATTTAGTTGATCGTGAGATAACCTAATGGGAACAGAACAATCAAACTGGAAATCGTTTCCGAAACATTCCAGAAGAGTATAACTAACAGTAAATAAGTGGGTCAGGAACAGACGTTCTCCCAGCACAAAAGCAAGTTGTAACGTTACATATTAATATCGATTGCCAGCCTAATAAGGCATTCTTGTGTCAAGCAATATAATAAATCAGAATTCAGTGCTAAGGCTGACCTAATCTTCCTTGACGCACATATTAAACTCTTTCTTTATATTTGTTCACACAGTAACCTAACCTGCAGATAAATGTGCTAGTAACTAGTAAGTCATACAAACAAACGACCAATAAGATAGTAAACAGCAACATATGCCTCTCAACAAGACGTACCTTAAATGAAATAGGTACAAGTTTAAAAACCACATGAAACTAGTAGCAATAGCGAATAGGGTAAGGCTTGAAAGGATTCTGAATTTAAATCAGGGGGTCTGCTAATGATCACACTCTATAACATCAGTGCTTAGTATAGACTCTCTGTCTGTGAATTAACCAACTTGCATTAGAACAGATAACACAGGAAATAGATCTTTCTTAAACTCGGTCTAAAGCAACTAAACAGAATGCCAATCTAACGACACTGGCTCTGAAGGAGCCTTTGCATTTCTTCATTAACTACCTAGCCTTGTATATGAGGGTCCTTAAACTTCCATGGTTTGAAGAACCATGCTCAATAATAAAACTACAGTATGTATGAGAAATGGAAAGCACTCTTATCTTTAATTATTAACTAAGCAAAGCACAACTAACAATAAATCTTCAAATAACAAATGTGCTTTGATAAGCAGTCTCTTGACCTACTCAAAAATGTAATTGGCTGTGCAGATGACAACACAGCAATAAATTCAAGTTCAGCCACTTTCTCATAATAAATTAGGACACCCGGAATTAAATTCACTAGGATAGGATTCCTGTCCAGGTTTGTGATTTGGGATAATCACGGGGGTAAGATAGAGTTTTTAGCAACACCACGATTATTATTAAAATCAACCAAATTTCACAAATAGCTGGTCCATTTACAGCGTGCCAAATATAAACAATTTCGTGGAAGGCTGGTGGTACTGATGGCGTAAATTGCAGTAGCTGTTAACATGGCCGCGATGCAGTCATGGCAGTACTGTTGATCTTGCCGTTTTATAGATTTTATTGGCGTCGGAATTATAATTTTAAAGGGCCAAAAAACCGTGCTATGATAATATTATCACCAAATACAGCATCCTAGGACCATAAATACTGCTCTCAAGCTCTTCTGGCCTCAGAACTACAAACATATAAGCCACAACGGTCCGCTATTGCTAACGGGATGTTAACCACAGCATGGCTGAGCCCAGACTCCTTAGCCGTCACAAAGGACGAGTTGCCACTTGCGCGCCAACTACACCTTTTCCACCCCGCCAGGCTACTTCCGTAGCTGCGGGGCTTCACCACATCTTTTCCATTCAACACTACGTTCCCTAACTATCAACCAAGTCATTTATAGTACATTATATAACAATAATTCTATTTATTTAAATTCACAAGTACTTTTTAAACAACATCGTTCAAAAGTTTCACATAACTTAAAAATGTATACATAGTCAAAGAGTTTCCATGATAGATACAACATTCTTTATAAGCAACACTGCAAAATGATATAGAAGTATTGCCACAGATACAAAATAGGTCGAAAACAGGTGTTACAAGCTTTCGACTGTAAAAAAATGGCCATATCTTTTGATTTCATTGGATTACAAGCTTACGTTTTTTACACATCCAAGTGACTAGAAACTTTAGTATGTGACGTTAATTTCAATTTGCTACCTCTAGCCACTCATGAGACAAAGCGGTCTTAATTGTCGGACAGACAGACGGACAGCAAAATGATCTTATAAGAATTCCATTTTTACCGATTGAGACACACAGCCCTAAAAAGGAGTTGGTAAAATACAAGTTAATTAAGCTATAAATCAAACTAACTTTTATATAACGTACAAACGCTACAGAATAAGTCACGGAGTAAATCGTCAACTGAACAGGACCAGAGAGGTGCTCGTAATGTGAACCTATGTGCGCCCTCATTGTTGGAGCTTAAGTCTACAGTTAACTGTAATGGCTTAATATTGGTAACTTAAATCACAAATATAATATTAAAACATCCAAAACATAAAATCTATTGTGGAAAGCCTATTCAGAGTGAAGCTAGTAAGAAAACTGATACAGATAAGCTGGACGTGCGTTACAAACAGAATAGTTGGTACCTGCTTTCTGAGATGACTCACGAACATCAAACTAGTAGCTAGGAGTTCGTACTTGTACACTATACAGCTAGAATAAAACAACTGTTAAATCAAATTATTATTAGACAAGCGAGCCGGCAGGCAAATGGACTCTTTCACAAAAAAAAAAAAAAAAAAAAAAAAAAAAAATAGTAAAGCTGTTTCTGTAACAAACCTTTCTCGAAACATTTTCTCATCTGCTATGATGTCGCATCTGATGTTTTCTCGGTGTGATCGATTGATTATGTACTTCTGACTTTCCAGCCGACTTGCTTTCCATTTTCTGCACAGTATTTGAACGACCAACCCAGCCGTCCTGTTCAGGTGCTGCGAGTCGTGTTGTTATGTATGCTCGCTGCCTGTACTCCAACCAGACTGTAAACTATTGTTGGTATCACGCTGCTATTCAGCTGTCTGTAAGTTCGACTCCCGACGTACAGTACGTCAGGTGGTGCACTTTGGTTTTTCAGGGCCTGTTCCTTAAGACGCATATTCTCTCAGCGTTTTCGAGCTCTGATGGATGTGGTTGTTGGCCGGTGAGACTTTAATAAACTGAGTACCGGACCACAACCTCGGTCCCTATTTATTAGACTTTCTGACGCCTTTATTTCGATATAAAACAACGGGAGCACCAAATGGTGTAGAGGACGCCAGTAGTCGAACTCATAAAGAACTATAAATAGCGGTGTGAGAGCAAGAATAGTTCACAGGCTGGTTGGAATCCAGGCAGCGAGTAAAAAAATAGCACAACCCGCAGCTGAAGGAGACGAAGGATAGCCGAAATATTGTTTACAAAATCGAAAAAATAATCCGGCTGAACAAACGGAAGCAGACCTTTAATCTGTTATGATGTCTTTCCTCCTTTCCTTTCGGCTTTACGTTTCTTGGGGGTTCCATTTCCTGCCAGAATTTCCTAATGGTAGTTTGATTTCTCTATATCTGATCGCCAGCAATGTTGGCAATAGAATTATTTCTTAACAAATTTTGTTGTTATGAATAATTTTCTCTCTTCTCAAACCAAAAGACACAGGGCATTTCTAAAGGAATTCTTGTTAAAACTATTCTAGTACCTGCCGCTGATAAAGATGTATGCACAAGTCACATTAATGTGACCACCGCCTACATGTGACGTCAACTCGCAGTAACCACTCACAGACAGCAATCGGCAGCATCAGCAGCGGAGCGTTTGTAAAACATGCTGCGGAGATTACGGAAACGATGTAGTTGTTGTCATAATGCGGAAACGGAGCGATGTATCTGACTTCCAAAAGAGCATGATCATTGGCTTTCGGACCAAGAGTGTGAGGTAACAGGCGAATTGTGACGCCCTGAAAATATTCAAGTTCGGAGTTGGCGTGGCCGCACGGGCCGCTCGGCCAGCTGAGGCGCGGCAGCAAACACGTGGTGCCGAACGTTAGCCGGACGGGAGGGGTAGCCACAGCACATGTTCCAGCCACGTAGCTGGAAATTCCATTGTGACGCTGTGTCGATGGAGGAAACACGCTGGGAGTGCCAAAGATGGCGGACTTTGTGAAACGTTAATGGCAGACATTTCACAGTTCGTATAGAAATTAATAGTATCCAGATTAATAATGATACCTCAAAAAGAAACATGTACATTACCATTATTTGCACGATTCTGATGGTGTAGTCAGATTTTCAATGTCTTTATTAGTTTAAAGTTTACTATCTGAGTGTAAACTATACAAGTAACATGCAGCAACGAATTTCCAAAATCTAAACGGTTCAGCCTATTTCTTCGATCTACGTGTCTTTAGAAAGCTATTAATGTAAACCTAAATTGGTATGAATTACAGGCATGTAACTGAAATAGCATATGAGTTATTGGAGGTCAAAGTGGTCGATTACTACTAATCGCGTCAGGCCAGAATTACTCCACAGTTACACGAATAAGCGGTAGCAGCATGCTTTTAAATATATTCTTTGTTTATATCCGATATATACTACTCATGAAGAAATTGGTTAAATATTTACTGTGTTTTAGAAAGTACAGAGACATTAGACTACTGGCCTACCTTTTGTTCTATTCCTTTCATATATGTTTATTTAATTTGTTTATATATTTAATAATGTGGGTTAGAGCGTGTTTATGGTCCAGACGTAGGAATATTTATTTAATTTCTAGTTATTTAAATGTAAATCCAGTATTTCGTATGTGTTTCAATATGTTTGTGAGTGTACGTTGGCTTGGAGACATGGAGAAAGCACTCTAGCCAATCACAGCGCTCGTTACTAAAAGAGACGTATGGAGGTTGTGGAGGAGCACCTTTTCCGGAGAAGACGCGAGGGAGTTCAGAACAGTGCGACCTGAGGGTAGTACGGTACAGGACACGGGAAGTGCTGGATGCGACGGCGCGAGGGACGCACAGTCGTGAGAGGGAGTTGGAGAGCGTGGAGCGGTTTGCGCATGGTCGCGGCAGATAGAAATATTTCGTAGTGCTGACTTGTGCACTTGTGAGATTTCCGTAGCTTCTACAGTGAAGACGTAGTGTGCGTTTAGAAGTGAATATCTCGTGAACTATGTTGTTGTTCATACCTAATTACGTGCAGTAGGAATCTATTGTTTCCCTGTTATTCAACTTATATTTGATTAAATTGCTGGACCATCGACACCAGGAAGTGTTTTGCAAAAATATACCTCATTCTCAAAACTAGTTATATTATCGTACTCATCGTTTAAAGTCGTTAAGATAGTACCTGCAGATTTTATTTAATTGCAATCTTTCATTTATAAATTTCTATCTTACATTCGCAATTGTTGAGTGATAGGAACCTTTGACCATTCGATCTTTGTGTATATTAATATTGTATACTGTAGACTCAGCAGTATTTGGCTTGTAATGCGGCCACTACGTATCCCAGCCCCTAGACTACGAAACCAGCCAAAACTTTTAATATTTCAACTCTTGGTCTGAGGGTACGTAGTTGAGGGTCACCACCTCATTTCATTTCGTCATTTTATTTGAAAGGCCTCAAGTGGAAGCATTTCCGAAACGGCTAAGACTGTAAACTGTTCGAATGTCGCCGCGGTTAAAGTACACCGTGGATGACAAAATTACGCTATCCAAAAGCAGCTCAGTGTACCATAGTGATAGGGGTGAACGACGGGTGCAAAGATGTGTACCGATGAATAGACGTGCAACTGACCGCCCAGATGAACCAACAGGCTACTAAACTCCCCCCTCAACGAACTTTCAGCGAACGTTGTTGCGTATGGGTCTCTGCAACGGGCGCCTGATTCATGCACCCAAGCTGACAGCTGTTCATCAGGACGAAGTCTGGAATTTTCATGAACCGGACGTCCACTGAGCTTCGACAGGTGGCCTTTTCAGATGAAACGCTTTTTGTACTCCATCGGACAGATGGCAGTTGGCGTGTACCACATGAAACGTCTGAAAGCAGACAATGAGAGAGCCTTATGGCCTGGGGGATGTTTCCATGGCATTTACTGGGTGATCTCGCCATTATGTAAGACACAGTGCATCAACACAAATATTTATCTATTCTTTGGGACCATGTCAACCTCTACATGTACTTTGTCTTTCTTCGACACGATGCCTTCTACCAGCAGGTCAATGTAACGTGTCAGCTCGCAGTGTACATAAAGAGCACTAGACTCAGTTTACCGTACTCTCTTGACCAACAAACTCTCCGGATTTAAACCTAATCGAGAATCTGTGGAGCCACCTAGGTCGGATTGTTCGCGACTTGGATCCTCAACGGAGAAACCTAGGCCAACTGGTCACGGCGCCGCAATCAGCCTGGCTCCAGGTCCCTGTCAGTACCTTCCAGAACATCATTGACTCTCATCCTGTACCTCTTGCAGTAGTCCAATCTGCAGTGTTTTTGACAGGTGGTCACAGTAATGTGACTGGAAAATGTATTTCACACCTCTCATCTACCTTACCACAGCTCCACGTCTTTGCTAAAGTGGCAACTGGCGCTTCAGTCTCTGTGGCGTGGTACCTGGGGACAGCATATATCGCTGCCATGAAGACATTAGCGACAGTGAAGACATTACGGACAGTGGTACATTACTCCTCTCCACATCCGTTTCTATAACCGACGAATCGTACGTATTCATTCATTAGCATTCTACGATACGGGCAATGAAGAATGTAACTGACAACAATTAATGACGAATCAGTATCTGTTGGAGTTGTTCCTTCTCCAAAACCAATTCGAGTTAAATTTAGGTCAGAAAAATCCCCCAAGCCACAACACGCTATACTTCTTTTCACACTGAACTTCAGGCACACTGCAAACGCGACACTAACGATTAAACCAAATATGACCTGGAGACGGGTGCAGTTTCATCCCGATTGTAGAGAACACACACCCCTAAACAGGGCTTCACTAAAAGAGGCCTCTTAGACGAAAAGGAAAACCTACCAAATTACACTCCTGGAAATGGAAAAAAGAACACATTGACACCGGTGTGTCAGACCCACCATACTTGCTCCGGACACTGCGAGAGGGCTGTACAAGCAATGATCACACGCACGGCACAGCGGACACACCAGGAACCGCGGTGTTGGCCGTCGAATGGCGCTAGCTGCGCAGCATTTGTGCACCGCCGCCGTCAGTGTCAGCCAGTTTGCCGTGGCATACGGAGCTCCATCGCAGTCTTTAACACTGGTAGCATGCCGCGACAGCGTGGACGTGAACCGTATGTGCAGTTGACGGACTTTGAGCGAGGGCGTATAGTGGGCATGCGGGAGGCCGGGTGGACGTACCGCCGAATTGCTCAACACGTGGGGCGTGAGGTCTCCACAGTACATCGATGTTGTCGCCAGTGGTCGGCGGAAGGTGTACGTGCCCGTCGACCTGGGACCGGACCGCAGCGACGCACGGACGCACGCCAAGACCGTAGGATCCTACGCAGTGCCGTAGGGGACCGCACCGCCACTTCCCAACAAATTAGGGACACTGTTGCTCCTGGGGTATCGGCGAGGACCAATCGCAACCGTCTCCATGAAGCTGGGCTACGGTCCCGCACACCGTTAGGCCGTCTTCCGCTCACGCCCCAACGTCGTGCAGCCCGCCTCCAGTGGTGTCGCGACAGGCGTGAATGGAGGGACGAATGGAGACGTGTCGTCTTCAGCGATGAGAGTCGCTTCTGCCTTGGTGCCAATGATGGTCGTATGCGTGTTTGGCGCCGTGCAGGTGAGCGCCACAATCAGGACTGCATACGACCGAGGCACACAGGGCCAACACCCGGCATCATGGTGTGGGGAGCGATCTCCTACACTGGCTGTACACCACTGGTGATCGTCGAGGGAACACTGAATAGTGCACGGTACATCCAAACCGTCATCGAACCCATCGTTCTACCATTCCTAGACCGGCAAGGGAACTTGTTGTTCCAACAGGACAATGCACGTCCGCATGTGTCCCGTGCCACCCAACGTGCTCTAGAAGGTGTAAGTCAACTACCCTGGCCAGCAAGATCTCCGGATCTGTCCCCCATTGAGCATGTTTGGGACTGGATGAAGCGTCGTTTCACGCGGTCTGTACGGCCAGCACGAACGCTGGTCCAACTGAGGCGCCAGGTGGAAATGGCATGGCAAGCCGTTCCACAGAACTACATCCAGCATCTCTACGATCGTCTCCATGGGAGAATAGCAGCCTGCATTGCTGCGAAAGGTGGATATACACTGTATTAGTGCCGAGATTGTGCATGCTCTGTTGCCTGTGTCTATGTGCCTGTGGTTCTGTCAGTGTGATCATGTGATGTATCTGACCCCAGGAATGCGTCAATAAAGTTTCCCCTTCCTGGGACAATGAATTCACGGTGTTCTTATTTCAATTTCCAGGAGTGTATTTGAATGAGAAATCAGTAGTTGTAATTTACATGTGCAGACAAACAAATGATTACAATTTCAGAAAAATTGGATGATTTATTCAAGAGAAAGAGATTCACATACTGAGTAAGTCATTTACGCATTGGTCCACCTTTGGCCATTATACAAGAAATTATTCAGTTTGGCACTGATTGATAGAGTTGCTGGATGTCCTAGTGAGCGGTATCATGTCAGATTCTGGCGCTGTAGGTCATCAATATCCTGAGTTGGTTGGAGGGCCCTGGAATCTCGTTGAACGGAGTAGAATTCTCTTCAGTGATGAGTCCTCTTCGAATCGAGTGTCAATGATCAGAGCACATATGTCTGCAGACGCCCCGGACAGCAGTGGGGTACCAACGTGACTGTCAACCGCCATACGGCCCAACAACCACCGACACCCAGGAGTGATGTTCTGAGGTGCCATTTATTTTCATAGCAGGGACCCTCTGGTTGTCAACAGCGGCACCATTATGTCGCAACGGCACGTCGACGATATTCTACCCCCCGTTTTGTTGCCCTTCATGGCAAGCCATCCTGGGCTAACTTTTCAGCAAGATAATGACCGCCCGAAAACGGTGAGAGTTTCTGCTGCTTCTCTTCATGCTTACCAAACCCCCCTACCTTGACCGGATCTCTCTCCAGCTGAGAACGTTTGGAGCATTATGGGCAAGGCTCTCCAGCCATCTCGGGATTCTGACGATCTTGCCCACCAATTGGACAGAATTTCTCACGATATCCCTCAGAAGAACAACCAACAACTCTGCTCTTCAGTGCCAAGCCGAATAACCATTTGCAGAAGAGCCAGAAGTGGACCAGTACGTTATTGACTCGCTCAGTTTGTGAAGCTCCTTCTAATACATTCAATTTTTTTTCTGAAGCTATAATAATTTGTTTGTCTGCGCCTGTACATCACACTTACAGATCTCCGACCAATTTGTATAACTACATCGTATGCTTCGTTCTTTTTATTTTGTGTGTGTGTGTGTGTGTGTGTGTGTTTGTGTGTGTGTGTGTGTGTGTATGTTACGCTCTATTACGCCAGTAGTGTGTGCAACACGACAGAAACAATCTACATCTACATCAATGCCGCACAATCACCTGACGGTGTACAGCGGAGGGTACCTCTGGTACCACTAACTGATCCCCCCCTTCCACGTTCCATTAGACAATGGAATTACTGTCAGTAAACCTTCGTATTAGCTCTAATTTCTCGAATTTTCTGGTTGCGGTCATTTCGCAAGGCATATGTGGGACGACGTAATATGTTGCCCGACTCTCACCGGGAAAGTACTCTCTCGAAATTTCAATAGTAAATCTCTCCGTGATACTCAACGCCTCATTTGTAGCATCTGCCGCAGGAGTTTTTTGTGCATATCTGCAACGCTCTCACGCCGACTGCACGATACCGTGACGAAACGCACTGCTTTTCGTTGGATCTTGTCTACTTTCTCTATGAATTCAACCTGCTAAGGGTCCCACACTGATGAGCAATACTCAAGAATCTGTCGAACAAGTAAGTCACTGTTTTGGTGAATGAATTACATTTCCTTAAAATTCTTCCTATGAATATCAGTCTTGCATCTGCTTTTCCTGCTACTCATTTTATGTTATTTTTCTACTTAATGTTTCTCCGGATAACTATCTCTAGATGTTTTACGGTAGTTACTGTTTTCAGGTATTTGTCATCAATAGGATAATTGTACAGTAGCAGATTTCTTATCCTATGATGCACAGTATGTCACATTTATTTACGTTCAGGGTCAACTGCCAGTCCACTATTCATCAACCCTCTGCAAGTTCTTTTGCAAATCGCTGTAATCTTTTGGAGCTGCTGTCCTTTTCTAGACAGCCACATCATCTGTGAACAGTCTTATGGAGCTTACTGAATTATCGGCTACATCATTTATTATGGGGTGCAAATGGTGCAGATATGTTTATTGGTGACTGAGGACAGTGTACTGCACAACATTTCATTTATTTCATTTGCTGACCAATAATTATAGCTGTTACGAGTAACATGCTTTTAGGTGATTAGTACTTCGAAGTACATATGGCAAGAGCAAGCCATTGGTGGTTATTTTCCCCTTAGAATTGAGGACGTGTGGACGCATGGACATAAAACAGTTTATGTATACTGACAGGTGTAGTCCACTTAGTGGTGCAGTAACGACCGTGCAGAAAACATCGGGTAGCAAATTATGCGATTTTTTTCAGGTAAGACCGTTTCAGACACAAAAAAGAAACACCCAGCGCTCTGATGCGTGTACATACTAAGGCACCACATATAAAAATATTTGCACTTACACGTGTCACACACTGTATGTTGTAAATAGTAGCGATGCTATCGCACTTTCTTCGGGCACACCTGGAATTACCTTAACATCTGTCGATTTCGTTCTGTTAAGAGCGACTTACTGAATTCTCTGTGCAGGGAAATTTTGAATTCAGGCACAAATCTGATCCCATACTCGATAAGCTCACGTTTTTTTATTATTATTATTTTCACTATCGACAGCGTGGGGCCGTATCAAACACCTTACTGAAGTCGAGGAAGAGGTCTTCAACCTGAGCGCCGATGTCTACAACGTTGTAGATCTCATGGAGGAACAGAGCAAGCTGACTGTAGCAACATGTTTGTGGAATCCACATTAATTTGTGCAGAGGAGCTTTTCGTTCTGCGAAAATCTCATAATACATGAGCAGAAAACATGTTCCATCATTCTACAAAAGACTGAGGTCGGCGATGTAGCCCTATAGTTACGTAGATATGTTCCACGACCCATCTTCGAAAAGAGACAGTTGCCCCAGCTGGGTCGTAGAATCTTTTCCCAGCGGTGCTGATTTCTGAAATTCTGGTATTAGCTGCCATAGATGCCAACTTGTTAACCTAGCAACTGAGTGTAGTGTGAGTTTGGTTATGTACTTACACACAAGGTATTGGTAAATCCTTCGGATTTCGTTACAGCAGACAACCATGAATTACATAGTAAATACTAAGGTCAAAAGTTCCTAAAACAAAAACTCACCTCACATCTTGAAAACATCAAATCGCAAACAACTAACGCTCCACATCTGACTCTTCCATCATAAAAGTTCTCCTCTGAAGATTCAAGACTGCCACACTTCTCTCACAAAAAAACACTAGATTCGGATCTTTGCCCCACGCGCACCTTTTCCCTGCTCACGCAACCTCACACGTTTTGATTAATGAGTTATCGAGTATTAATGTGTGTGACATAAATGGCCATATTTATTATTGGATTGACTTAGAAGGTTAAAGTTTTTACCCTTCAAAAGGCTGTAGACAATATTTGATTAAAATTTAACTTGATACCTGTACCAGTTCCTTTGGAAATGAGGTCTTAACATATGAACAGAAAGAGAGACGGACAACAGTGTAATGATATAAGTGTTGCTTTTCAACTGACTGAGGCAGATATGAAGAAAAATTGTGCAATGAGGGTTATATATATATATATATATATATATATATATATATATATATATATATATATATATATATATATATATATATGAACGTCCCCTTCGAACAATTAATAATGACTGTGCTGGTAAAACTTTTATGTTATTTGATACAGAGAGAGCTGAGTAAAACTCAACGTACTCAAACAGTTTTCTCTTTACTTATTCTGATCATCACTAAACTGACACATAATATTGTTTAGCACAACGCAACCTGACTTTCAATAAACCCTACAAAAGAATGGCCCTGACTAACAATAATCTATACCTCTCATGAATCACTTACCTTACAAATATCTTCGTTACTCGAACTTCTGCAAAACAGTGAGCGCCAATACTGCCAGCTAAATAAAAGATTTTGAAGGCACTAACTACTGATAGGCATAGTTAGCAAATGAAAGATTTTGATAGATACCTTAATAATGTTCAAAAGTCATCATATATATATATATCTATGGATTCATGACATCCATCTTTACAAATTTCCTTTTTCTGGTGGACACACGTCTAGATCGTTAGCTCAGAACTCTGCCATCTCTTTCCCCACATCCACCACTGCTGGCGGCTCACTTCCAACTGCGCAACGCTACGCGCTGTTCACATCCAACTGCCCAACACTACAATAGCGAATATTCCAACAATGCCAACCAGCCACAGACTGCACACAGCACAGTCAGTGATTTTCATACAGAGCTCTATTTGGCGTTATCAACATAAAAACCTAAACAGCCTACTTACCATATATATATATATATATATATATATATATATATAAATTTAATGTCATGTTCATTCATCCTGGGAATCGACGATCTCACAGATTTCTGCATATTAACGATACTGGCAAGATACTGCTCCAGGGAATTCCAAGACCGTATCAAAATCTCTACAGCAGTTCCTCAGACTAACCCAGAGACACAAAAAGAAACGAACAGGGGGCTTCAGTTTATACATATAGACAGAGAAGATATCATAAAATGTATTTTATTTAGTTACTAAAAGGCAACTAAACCTTACATTCGATATATTTACATGCAGTAATGTTCTTTTGTATGCTTCTGACGGATGATAAACACAACGTATGCTCAATTTGAAAAAGGTTTTTATGTGATATAATTATAGTTTAATAATTTTCACTTTTTTTTTACTTTACTTGCACTTTGAAACCTGGCTACTTCCGAATTTCACGATTTTTGGTCAACGGAAAGCACCCTTCAAGTTTTGATGAGTGGGTTTTCGAGTATCAAAATATGTGACGTAAATAGCCGAACATTTTCATTGCACTGACCTAGGCGATTAAGTTTCTTACACCACCAAGGGAACATAGACTTTGATAAGTGACACAAACTTAAATTTGATTTGCCTGTCTGTTCAAGACAAAAAGGAGTCTCAACAGACGGACAGACAAACAGACAGGTGAACGGACAACAAAGCGATCGCACACTGAAGAAACAAAGAAACTGGTACAGCAGCCTAATATTGTGTAGGGCCGCCGCGAGAACGCAGAACTGCCGCAACACGACGTGGCATACAGTCGACTAATTTCTGAAGCAGTGCTGGAGGGAACTGAAACCATGAATTCTGCAGGGCTGTCCATAAATCCAAAAGAGTACGAGGGGTTGGATATCTCTTCTGAATAGCACGTTGCAAGACATCCGAGATATGGTCAATAATGTTCATGTCTGGGGATTCTGGTAGCCAGCGGATGTGTTTAAAGTCAGAAGAGTGTTGCTGGAGCCACTCTGTAGCAATTCTGGACGTGTGGGGTGTCGCATTGTACTGCTGTAATTGGCCAAGTCCGTCGGAATGCACAATGGACATAAATGGATGCAGGTGATCAGACAGGATGCTTACATACGTGTCACCTGACAGAGACGTATTTAGATTTATCGGGGGTCCCATATCACTCCAACTGCACATGCCCCATACCTATAGAAAGCCTCCACCAGCTTGAACCGCCCCAGCTGACATGAAGCGTCCGCCGGCTGTCGTGGCCGAGTGGTTCTAGGCGCTTCAGTTCGGAACCGCGCGACTGCTACAGTCGCAGGTTCGAATCCTGCCTCGGGCGTTGATGTGTGTGATGTCCTTAGGTTAGTTAGGAATAAGTAGTTCTAAGTTCTAGGGGACTGATGACCTCAGATGTTAAGTCCCATAGGGATCAGAGCCATTTTAACCATTTTTGATATGCAAGGTCCATGGATTCACGAGGTTGTCTCCATAACCGTACACGTCTATCTGCTCGATACAATTGGAGACCAGAATTGTCCGATCAGGCAACACGTTTCCTGTCATCAATAGTCCAATGTCGGTGTTGACGGGCCCAGGAGAGGAGTAAAGCACTGAGTCGTGCATTCATCGAAGGTACACGAGTGGGCCTTCGGCTCCGAAAGCCCATATTGATGATGTTTCGTTGAATGGTTCATACGCTGACACTTTCTGTTGGCCCAGCATTGAAATTCGCAGCACTTTGCGGAATGGTTGCACTTCTGTCACGTAGAACGAGTCTCTTGAGTTCTCGATGGTTCCATTCTTCAGGATCTTTTTCCAGCCGCGGCAGTTTTGGACATTTGATGTTTCCTGATACGATACCCTCGTGAAATGATCGTACGGGAAAGTGCCCACTTCATCGCTATGTCAGAGATTCTGTTTACCATTGCTCGTGCGCCGACTATAACACCACGTTCGTACTCACTTAAATCTTGATAACCTGCCATTGTAGCAGCAGCAACCGATGTAACAACTGCGCCAGACACTTGTTGCCAGTTTACATATCTCTGTATTTGAATATGCATGCTTATACCAGTTTCTTTGGCGCTTCAGTGTATAAGGGCTTTGTTTTTAGAGATTAAGGCACGGAACCCTAAAATAGTGAATAACAGTAGGTGTTGTGCTGTGGACAAGCGACTGAGCGCCGGTTCCCGGCCTCTGGCTGCCGACAGGCGGCTTCTCGTGGCTTGGGGTGGCGGCGGCGGGCGCCGTGGGCGCGATGGCGCTGGTGCTGCTGGCCGCCGTGTCGTACCACTGCGCCGCCACCTGGCGCTGGCTGCGCTCCAAGGCGCGCGGCGACGACGGCGGCGCCGGCTTCCTGGGCCGGCAGGCGGCCGCCGCCATCCGCATCTCGCACTCGCTGCCCGAGCTGCAGCCCGAGCCGCCGCGCTCCGAGTACGTCCAGGACCCCAAGGACCCCAAGAAGGTCAGGCCCGCTCGCGCTCTCTTCACTCCCTAGCGAGTCAGCTATGTTGTCGCGACTGGCGGTCAACAACTCGGAGAAACTGTTCCGAGGTATTCACCGCCAGTCACAGTCGGTAATGGCACTAACAAATTTCTCCTCTGTCCTATCATTTTTCTATATTCTTCTTAAGGGGGGTAGGACGTCAAACGGGCCGACTTGGAGCAGGAGAGGCACCACAGGACATTTTAATTCCACTGTCTATACTTTTACAAATAAATTCATAAAACTTTAACAGGATGACCAGGAAGGATTCAGGATTCATACTCATAGCAGTGGAAGCTCAAAAACGTAACAAAACACTTTTTTTACATGTGAAGTTTCATCATTTTTTCACTTACTACTGGCTGCATTTGTTGCTATAGGTACACTTTTCTTCACAAGTAAGAGAGATTCTTCGATAACTTTTGCACAGCATACAAACCATAGTTACAGGTGTATGAAACTCTAGAAGTTATTTAATTTATGAAAAAATGAATACATTTTAAACTTTATGTTTAGGAAAAATTCAAGTTTTATAGTTAATTATCTCAATTTTTCCACAGTTTTTTAATAGATTTGGAAAATTCTAGAGTTTCATACACCTGTAACTACTGTTTGAATGCTATGAAAAATTCATCGAAGAATGTCTCTTACTTAGGAAGAAAAGTGTACCTATGGCAACAAATGCAGCCAGTAATAAGGGAAAAAGTGATTAAATTTCACATGTAAAAAAAGGTATTTTGCTACGTTTTTGAACTTCCACTGCGATGAGTGTGGGTCCTCAATCCTTTCTGGTCATGATGACAATGTTTTATGAATTTATTTGTAAAAGCGTAGACAGTAGAAATTAAAATGTCTTGTGGTGACTCTCCTGCTCCAAGTCGGCCCGTTGGACGTCCTGCCCCCCTTAAAACAACAAAATTTTATTTGTATTTCAAACTCAAATTACTGTTATTTTTTTTAAGTATTAGCCTTTGTCAAATGCTACAGATAAAATCAAAACAAAAAACTATAAAAAGGATGACCATCGAAAACTGTAATACACACGACCTCTTTCAAAACTTCACGTAACACGTCTTTAAATTTGCAATAAATAAATAAATTCCTTTGCAAGTTACAAAGGAAAATTTAGTCAAAGGTCCCATAGTCATGACGAAAGAATAGAGAGGGAATGTGACATTATCCTTACCGAAAGGACTTCTTCATTTTAGGAAAAGCACACAGACTACGAATCTCGATACATGGATGAGGATTTGAACTGCCGTCTTCAACACTAGATGATGAATCAGCTTCTAGTTTTTCCTAAAAGTCCGAAAATTCTAAATTATGATATGGCTCTGTGCAATTCATTATGTGAATTTGAGTAAATGTAGGAAGATAAAGGGACGATTGAGACAATATTTCTAGTTGGTGTGATGAATGGCAGCTAGCTCTAAATGTTGGAATATGTGAGTTAATGAGGACAACTAGGAAGAACAAACGTGTAATGTTCGTATAAAGTATTACTAGTGTTGTGGGCGACACAATCAAGTCGTTTAAATATCTGGGCGTAACGTTGCAAAGCGATATGAAATGGTTCTAGCACGTGAGACCTGTGGTAGGGATGATTTGGGTTAATTGGGGGAATTTTAGGAAAGAGCTGTTCACCTGTAAAGGAGACCGCTTATAGAACGGTAGTGCGACCTACCCTTGAGTACTGCTCGAGTGTTTGGGATCTGTACCAGGCTGGATTGAAGGAAGACATCGAAGAAATTCAGAGGCAGGCTGCTAGATTTGTTACCGGTAGGTTCGAACAACTCGTGAGCGTTACGGAGATGCTTCGGGAACTCAAGTGGGAATCCCTGGAGGGAAGACGACGCTCTCTTCATGAAAGACGGTTGAGAAAATTTAGAGAACCGGCATTTGAAGCTGACTGTCGAACGATTCTACTGCCGTCAACATACACTGCGCGCAAGGACCACGGAGATAAGATACGAGAAATTAGGGCTCATATGGAGGCATACAGACAGTCGTTTTCCTTCGCTCTATTTACGAGTGGAACAGCAAACGAAATAACAAGTAGTGGTGCAGGGTACCCACTGCTACGCACCGTACGGTGGCTTGTGGAGTATCTATGTAGATGTAGATATATGTTGGGAACAAGCTTTTAGTACTTTTTTGGAGCTGCCATCAGTTCTTCTGAGTGAGTTTATTATTTTCCTAACTTCAGAAGGACTGGTGGGTAGAATTTCAATTTTATCAAATTGCATAGCTATTGCCACTTCCATACGTAGCTTTGCGTTTTCTAAACAACGTCAGCGTCTTATTTTCTCCACAACATTTAAAAATGATTATTAAAAATATTTTCAACCTCTGACTTTTTGTTAATAAACTTTTCAGTCAGTTTGATGGTAATACAGTCTTCCCGTGCTCTTGGTTGCCTTGTTTCCCTTTCAGCAGTATTCCATTTTTTTAAGTTTATTATCAGAATTGATCTTCTCAGACATAATACTCGTACTTTTTAGTATCTTCCCTTAATATAGGACAGGGGTTTTTATAATATTATTGTTTCTGGGTCATTACACGTTCTTGCTATTAGATACAATTCCGTTTTCCGGTTACAAGATATTTTTATCCCTTTTGTAAGACATGGTGTTTACATGTTTCTTACAATTATATTTAACAATTTTCTCAGGGAAACTGTTTTCAAAAATACTCATTAACATATCATGAAATAACTTATATTTTAAAATAGCATCAGGTCCCCAGTACACCTCATCCCAGTTTAACTGCCGCCAGCTTTCTCTAAAATATGCAGTCGTTAAAACTGTTAACTGAACGTATCGTTTTGGAGAACTGTTTTGCATTATTCTACGTAGCTGTGTCACATACTGTAACTAGCTATGTGTCATGATCAGAAACACAATTCTTAACAGGATAAATGTTTAACATGCTGTATAAAAATACTAGCTATCAGTGTGCTGCTTTCCTGTACTCCCTGAGTAGGAAAACAAATAACTGACGTCAAATTGTAAGAACTGAGTAATACTTCAAGATCATTCTTCCCAATTGACTCTTTCAGAAAATCTACATTGAAATCACAACAAATAATAATTTCCATCCCTCTGTCTGAGAGTCAGCACAGCAAGGAATCCAAGTTTTTCAGAAATAGTTGAAAATTTCCCAGTGGAGAACTATAGACAGTTAGAATTATAAAATTACCATCATTTAGTTTAAGCTCAAAGGCACATGCATCTATATGCTCCTCTATACAAAATTTTTTAGTTTCTTAATTTTTCACACTATAACAAGTTTTTACGTATGCAGAGACGATTTCAATCTCCGTCTTTCCCTATTCCGAGGTTGTGCTCCGTCTCCAATGACCCAGTCTTGGACAGTATGTTAAACCCTAATCTTGCTTTCTTCTTCCCAATCAGTTTACCTTCTGATGTCCTGCTAAGCTGAGTTAGCGTCGCAGCTACTTAAAAACATCCCACTATGCTGGCAGAATGAGAATCTGTAGCGGAGTGTTTGCTGATATGAAACTTCCTGGCAGATGGAAACTGTGTGCCGGACCGAGACTTGAACTCGGTACATTTGCCTTCCGCTGACAAGTGCTCTGGACAGTATAAAGCACTGATTCGGTTAGAAAAGGTATCATAATTTGACTGTGATGTGACTGGATTTGTGATTTCCTGTCAGAAAGGTCACAGTTCGTAGTAATGGACGGAAAGTCATCGAGTAAAGCAGAAGTGATTTCTGGCGTTCCCCAAGGTAGTGTTATAGGCCCTTTGCTGTTCCTTATCGATATAAACGATTTAGGAGACAATCTGAGTAGCCGGCTTCGATTGTTTGAAGATGACGCTGTCTTTATCGTGTAACAAAGTCATCAGAAGATCAAAACAAACTACAAAACAATTTATAAAAGTTACCTGAATGGTTCGAAAAGTGGCAGTTGACCCTAAATAGTGAAAAGTGTGAGGTCATCCATATGAGTGCTAAAAGAAACTCGTTAAACTTCGGTTACACGATAAATCAGTCTAATCCAAAAGCCGCAAATTCAACTAAATACCTAGGTATTACAATTACGAACAACGTAAATTGGAAGGAACACATAGAAAATGTTCTGGGGAAAGCCAACAAAAGACTGCGTTTTATTGGCAGGACACGTAGGAAATGTAACAGACCTACTAAGGAGACTGTCTACACGACGCTTGTCCGTCCTCTTTTTAGAATACTGCTGCGCGTTGTGGGATCCTTACCAGATAGGACTGATGGAGTACATTGATAAAGTTCAAAGAGAGGCAGCGCATTGTGTATTATCGCGAAATATGGGAGAGAGTGTCACAGAAATGATACAGGGTTTGGGCTGGACATCATGAAAATAAAGGCGTTTTTCGTTGCGACGGAATCTTCTCACGAAATTCCAATCACCAACTTTCTCCTCCGAATGCGAAAATATTTTGTTGACACCGACCTACATAGGTTGGAACGATCACCACGATAAAATAAGGGAAATCAGAGCTCGTACGAGAAGATATAGTTGTTCATTCTTTCCGCGCTATACGAGATTGGTATAATACAGAATTGTGAAGGTGGTCCGATGAACCCTCTGCCACGCACTTAAATGTGATTTGCATAGTATCCATGTAGATGTAGATGTAGATGTAGATAAAGCCATTGCATCCTCTACTGAGACAACATGGCACACAACTTGTAACGAGTCCTTATTATCCTGGATACTGGCAGTGAGACGGAGTTGACATACGAGCTGGTCCGGGAGAGATCTAGCGACTTTGCTGGCACGGAGTGTCCTCAACAACACACAGGGAGTCCATAGAGACAGTGAATCGTATTGAGGCCTAACACATGAGGAAGCACCATTGTGCCGTCAGAGTTCCCTTAGTCGCTACCAGCCGCATCCTGAACTCATACCCAAACACTCCCCACACCATGATGCCAGGACTAACGCCACCGTGCCTCATCAAAACACTGGAGGAATGGAATTTCTCACTAAGTAGCCGCCGTACTCGCCAATGACGGTCATCCGGTTGCAGAATCGCGATTAATTTATGAACACAGCGCGACACCATTCATCAGCAGTCCATGCTTCCCGATCACGGTACCCACTTCAGACACACCCGTATATGTTGGGGGTTCAACAGCAGCCTACGCAAGGAGAAATGTTTCCCTGGTCTGGTTGCTACTACTCTCTGACCAATGATGCGGGCTAACACAAATACTGCATGAGTCCTTGCTGGTTCGAGGATGGCAGAGAGATGGGAAATGCTTATAATATGCTTGGTGCACAATATGTAGATGCTCCATGGGATGGTCAGGCGTAACAGACTGGAACCTCGACGACGAGTATCATGCTCGCACGTTCCACACAATCCAACATCGGCTTTCTGTCACATCTAAATGCCCTAAAGATCCGGGTATTGCACTATTCGGCACTCCGACCAAATGGAGTCCCACAGTGTGGCCTCTCTGTCGGGTGCTGACAACACTGTCTAACACGTGTACGTGGCATCTCCGTGCCCTACACAATGATCACTCAACATCTGATTTTTTTTTTATTTTCCTTTATTGAGTTTCGATTCCTTCCAGAAGGGGACGGGCTGGCAGCAGCTTAGTACCCCACTCTTCAGCCTACAAAATTTTTAAAACATAAGAAGAAGAGAATAAACAATAAAAGCACGCGATAAAAACGGTGACTTAAATTGTGAGATGGCAGAAAATTGCGAAAGTTAAAAATCAAAGGGTTGGCGATGTTAAGAAAATACACAGGAAGCAGACTGGTAAAGTAGTAGACAGACAATTAAAAAAGCACTTCGAAAGTCTGGTTTCTGTTCGCAAGAGACATAAAAAATCACACATATCATTTCTGTTCGCAACACTTCAGAAAAGATGTACAACGCTAAACACTCACTTAAAACACTGCACTAAAAAGTTGACATGAAGATGACACATCACAGCCAAGGGAAAATGGGGGGGCTGGACAGATGAGGGGAAAGAAAGGGGTGAGGAGAGGAAAAACGAAGTGTGGGGGGGGGGGGGGGACTGGTGGAGGGAGAGGACTCATAAGAGGGGGCAGGGCAGAGGAAGTGTGGAAAGGCAGAGGAGGGGAATGCAAAAGGACTTGGGTGAGAGAAGGGAGGCAGAGAGAGGGTAGATGGGAAAACAACAGGATGGAAGGGAGGGGAGAGGGATCCCAAGAAAAGGACAGAGGAAGGGAGGGGGAAGTGAGGGTCAGAGTCGATAGGGGGGATCAATGGAGGGAGAGAGGGCATCCGGGAGGGAGATAAACATCTGATGGTGCTCACGTCTCTTATATACCCTACCAGGCCTGGCAACAATGCTAAACACAAGTGACACTAATGCTATCTGATGGCCATTCAATCTAACAGAGAATTATTACGACTCTAACCATCACGATATCCGTCGTTGGTGTATACATGCACGAAGTTACATTGAAATCCGACCATGTCTTCTGGGTGCTTCACTTTTTTTGTCAGACAGTCTATACAAAGTTTATCAAAGTGCGCGAGAAAACTCTTATCCACCTGAAGGCTAGTCGCCAACAACTGTTTCGCATCCTGCACACTCGATGCAGCCAGCATGGTTGACTGAAAAGTGTATTGCTGGCAGTAATTATTGATTTCGTTCACGTCATGCTGTTCTGGAATACTATGCCTGATTAATATTAACAGGTGCACAACAATAATAATATGTAAGAAATTTAAAAAATGGTATCGTGAGCATGGTACATTCACAATCGGATTTAGAAAGGGAGTTTGCTAGGATTATTTGGAGAGGTGGACTAACGGGACAGAGTGTGTTTGAGTTTATGATGGAGAGCTAGTGTAATAATATTACAGCTGCTGTACACAGTAGGGCGAGAATGGGATGAGACAAGGATAAGATTGTTGCGTCTGGACAAGACAGCCGAGACACAATGAGAGGAAGCCGAAAGGCACGCGCTTAAACTCACGCAGGCTGGCGTGAGGTCTGAAACAGGATACGTAATGAATGCTATAAAGAAAAGTACGTAGCTTCTGGAATACTTAACTTTAATCCACATTTGTAGAACATCGCTCTTGATGATACATTAATAGAATCTCAATATCAATTGAATACGGCGCCTTGCTAGGTCGTAGCAAATGTAGCTGAAGGCTATGCTAACTATCGTCTCGGCAAATGAGAGCGTAATTGTCAGTGAACCGTTCCTTGCAAAGTCGGCTGTACAACTGGGGCGAGTGCTAGTACGTCTCAATAGACCTGCCGTGTGGCGGCGCTCGGTCTGCCATCACTGACAGTGACGACACGCGGGTCCGTCGTATACTAGCGGACCGCGGCCGATTTAAAAGCTATCACCTAGCAAGTGTGGTGTCTGGCAGTGACACCACAAAGATAACGAGAGAAGAAGAACAATTGTGATTCTGGTAGTCTGAAGTGGTGGCATTGGGATGATAAATACAGCATACAGCCAGCGGATCTTATGATGGAACTGAGATATCTCAAACGGATGGATATTTTGCAGGACTGTTTAGATAAAACTGATAACGTCTTCTGTGGTGGATCGTGAGATATATGTAGTTGTTATGATGGATTGGCGTGTCTATAAAGCAAATGGGAACAGTCCTTTTAGGTTTTGCGGAAGGTAGTTCTGTTCAAATGTGTGAGAATTCCGCAGCGCCTTATTCTGCCTGTTTACATGTCTGTGTATTTCAAAAAATGTTTAAATGTGTGTGAATTCTTATGGTACAAAACTGCCGAGGTCATCGGTCCCTAGACTTACACAACTACTTAAACTAACTTACGCTAAGGACAATACTCACACCCATGACCGAGGAAGGACTCAACCTCATACGGGAGGAAGGTAGTTCTGCCCCTTATACTTACAAGAGTAGATATATTGCAATGGCACTTAAAAAACAACACACAAGTCATAAGGTAATGAATTCATATGATAACCCGAGGTCTTAGCGCCGTGTGCGGAATAGTTGAAATAATTGCAGCCACATAAATAACGATGTTTGTTGCTGTGGCAACCAACTTACCAACGTTTCAAACATTGTGACGAAGTTAATTGAAAAACATCTCCAGATAATCATGCAAACATAATGTCTAAGGTGCGTAGCATAGTTTAACTGACTGCACTGCGTCTTGGGTGGACGTTAGAAAACTCATAATGGTAAGAAAGATTAAGGCAGGGAAAGTCTAAGTTTACCTGTTGTCTTGATGTGATGTTCCTGTAGCTCTGTCCTTATTTGTAGAATTATCTATAAAGGCGGATTCGAATACTCCAGCATGTTGGCTACAGTAAGATTTGTGCGGAAGAATCTTTGAACAGTCCATTTCGTCTGCCAGTGTTTCAGCTGAAATTAAAAGCGTATAGACGTCATGTCTAGACGAGTTAATTCACCAATGTCTAACTGTAATAGGACCAATGATTTCAGAAATAAATGAACTTCAGTTCCAAGTAAGAACGGATTCTTTTTATTGCAACGCATTAACAATGATGCAATTCGTCGTTTATATATAACACTTGGTTATTCATCGGAAAACCTATTATTTTTCAAATGATTAACTACCGTTTGTCTCACAGTGATTACTAACATAAATCTGCAAATTCAAGCAATATAATAAACTGAAACTTCCTGGCAGACTAAAACGGTTTTAATCTGCAAGGAAGTTTCATATCAGCGCACAATCCGCTGCAGAGTGAAAATCTCATTCTGGAAATATAATAAATTATTACAAATGGTATATACATCTTGCCCTTTAGAACGTCTAGACAAAAGAGACAGCTAATTATAAGGTGCCTGACCTTTTCAAACACATTCCACAGATGCAGCTATACAGAGACTGACAATTAACAAATAGCTGATTTTGCTGTGGTTTGCTGGGGTATTATGCTTTTCAAACATCGCGGTTGCCTTCTGTCTATGTGACACGCCTCACATCTTTTATTAGAAGAACGTCACTCCTAGGATGCGTCGAAGTCTGCTCTCATATGCTCTCTGCCATGATAGAAATTACAGCGTCAATAATTGCTCTTGTCAGCATATCCCTACTTTAAAGGTAAATGTATGTTGTACATATTTTTTACGATCGAGCAGCACCCACGTAGGGTTTATAATAAACGGCAGAAAAACATACACACAAGAAAAAGTGAAAGGAAGCTTACGATACCAACTAGGTAGATCGCTTCCTTTCAGTATGTTACACTGAGCTGGGGATAGCAATTTAGAATATTGTACTAGGATGTGAAGGAACGTACAGATAGCTGTTGACAGGAGGTTTCTGAACTCTTCGATTAGGTGGTCACTTTATTTACGGCAGTTTTGGTAGTTGTATCTTTGGGATTGCTAACTGTAAGGTTCTACGTGGGATCTGTGGTATTAAAGCTTCAGACCTTTAGTGAAGGCTTCCAGTTTTCGGCGAGCAGGCTATTTAAGTATCTTATAGCTCGCTAGTCGCAACTCAGTTACTCATATTACGGTTATAGCTCTAAAATACGACGGCAACCGATCCACTAAGTCACGCACGCTGCCCCTCATGTAGCGCTAATGTTTTGCTACCGTCGTTTAATCAGGTAACAAAATTTCTGTCCTGCTTGCTTTCATTTTCTTTTGTATTTAAAAATTTCTTCTTTGTAGTTTTCTGCAGCTGATCGAGCAGTGACTGCCGGACCAAAAACCTGTAAATCTTGAACAGTTTAACCACACAGTGCCACTCTTTGCAGCGCTACCACAGTGGCTAATTAAGTGAGATTCTCGGATCTGCAATTGAAGGCTTCTTTGAATTCGATTGTAGTCTTACGAGCTTTATAATCTCGTCAACACTGCTTAATTTTAATTATGAAGGCCGCTCAATCAGTAATGCGACACTTTTTTTCTCGGCCCTTTTCGCGTGAAAAAATGCGGAATTTCTCGTGGGACATCGTGGAATATTCTCGCTTTTGCATCTATAGTTTCATGAAGTTCAGACAGGCGGCGGCTCCATAAATAGCCTTCAAAATGACATTTGTAACGAAGGTGCGCTCCAAACGGAGAACTGTCTTTGAGTTTCTTTTCGCGGAATACCAGAGCATCACAGATAGGTACTCATAGGCGCTTACAGAATGTCTACGGAGATCTGGCAGTGAACAGAAGAACGGTGAGTCTTTGAGCAAGGCGTCTGTCTTCATTGGACTGTTCTTCTTCATCCACTCTACAGCCCGCATCTCATACCCTCCGACCTCGATCTGTTTGGCCCAGTGTAGGATGCTTGCCGCTGGAAGCAGAACATAGATGATGGGGAGGTTATTGATGCAGCAAGACGATGACTCCGACGTCGACAAATAGAGTGATAGCATGCGGGCGCACAGGCCCTCCCAGTAAGATGTCGTAAGGTCGTCGCATTGAGCGGAGATTGTGCTGAAAAATAGAGTTTTGTAGTCAAAAGAGTGGGGAAGGATACAGTGTATTGGAATCCTGAATAAAAGAACTTGATTTCAGATTTTAAAATGTGTTGCATTACTTATTGAACGCAGTAGCTCGACCACATTCACATATACTCATCACGCCTAAATACAGTATTATAGGTTTCGTACATTTAACATATGTAAGTGCAAGCATTTGAGATGTGGCACTACAGACGAATGTCGAAACTTAGGTGGGCTAATAAGGTAAGGAATGAGGAGATTCTGCGCAGAATCGGAGAGGAAAGAAGTGTATGGAAAACACTGATAAGGAGAAAGGACAGGATGATAGAACATCTGTCAAGACATCAGGTACTGATTTCCATGGTACTAGAGGGAGATGTAGAGGGCAAAAACTGTAAAGGAAGACAAAGATCGAAATACATCCAGCAGATAATTGAGGATGTAAGTTGCAAGTGCTACTCTGAGATGCAGAGGTTGGCACAAGAGAGAAATTCGTGGCATACAGTGCAAATGAACCACTGAATTTATCTCTACGCAGCTCTTTGCATCACTGATGATGAGAAACAACGTTCAGAATGCCACTGTGATACTGATGTACCTCTCTAACACTGGTCTACGATCAACAAAAACTTGAATCCGAAAGAAGAACGGTTTACAAGAAGAAAGATGGGAACGAAGTTTTTGTATAATTCTGTTGTTGTAGTGCAAAGTATCACTCATTCACCCTTTAGTGTCGGCACCTGTTTTTACCTTGTCGATATATCGCCACGCCCGCTATCGTCTGGCGCTGGATACTAGCCACCCAAATCTAAATCCTCAAGAAGGCTCCTACTTCCAAGTTTCCTGCTTAGCAGAACTGTCACGCGTTCAAAGTTGCCCTGTGAACATCTTCGCTACTAGTTTCCTCTAAATATGTTATTAGAGTCTCCAATCGTTGGTAAATGCAGCCCCTTTCCAGATGCCTCTGCGCCGGTCAAACCAGAGAGCAGCATCTTCCTCTGTTCCGGAAATAACTGACAATATCCCTAATACGTACTGAAACTAAGCTCCTTAGTACTTGTTCACTTGGGCACGTCCTATCTTTCCGTGCAGTTGTCCGCATGCTTTTAAGCAAGGCGTTTCAATGTTCCGTCCCCATTTTGATAAGAAATTTGCTCCTCGCCGATACTCTGATCACGGTGGAGCGGTCTCTTACGTTCTTCCCCTAACTGCTTATTGGTTCCTGTTATCACTACAGTTTCCAATATTTGTGACTCACATATGATTCATATAATCATGCATTACTTCCCTCGAATTGTTTCAGCTCACTCTTAGATCGCAATGTATCCATTCTAACATTTCTGAAACTTTCCCGCTGCAGGAACCAAATCTCTTAAACGATACTAGCTGACCTTGCACTGTGCGTTCATCGTGTTATTTGAAGTGCGAAAACATCAAAATATCTACTATTTTATGGCAGTTAAAATTGTTTAGATACAGGGGAATAAAAACTTGAGGGATTATGCGTCTCACAGATAAAGGGTGGGGCAAATCAAAGTGGCCCGGACGTGAGGATACGACTGGTCGTGAACATATGCACAAAACCAACCTGTGACGCTCACACCACGTGTACGGCCACCACGTGATCCGCACTGGTTCGGAGCGAAGTGCAGGCTGTCACTGTGAGTGGCGCAGTGAAAAGGGGTCGATGGTGCTCACAGTAAAGCAACTGGTGTTTGTTGTGGAAAGTCACATGACAATAAAGGCAGTTGTTTGCTGAGACTTTTAATGGTGTAAAAGTGCCCGAAAAGAGTGCCAAGCAACTCTTGGTCCGAAAATGGCGTGAAACAGGATCTTTTTTGAACAAGTCAAAACATTCCAGAATGAGATTTTAACTCTTCAGCGTAGTGTGTGCTGATATGAAACTTCCTGGCAGATTAAAACTGTGTGCCGGATCGAGACTCGACTCGGGACCTTTACCTTTCGCGGGCAAGTGCTCATATCATCTTTTTTTTTTTGCATTTTGTTCGTTGTTGATCGTTGTGTTTGGTCTTGCGGACGTCACATGACTTCCGTTCAGGTTCGTTTGTTGATCCTTCTACTCAGTTTTTTATTACAGAGGCCAACCTGCTCTCTGACCGAACACGCTGAGCTACCGTGCCGGCAGTATCTGAGCTACCCAAGCACGACTCACGCCCCGTCTTCACAGCTTCACTTCTGCCAGTATCTCGTCTCCTACCTTCCAAACTTCACACAAGCTCTTCTGCGAACCTTGCAGAACAGCTTCTGTGAAGTTTGGAAGGTAGGAAACGAGATACTGGCAGAAGTGAAGCTGTGAGGACGGGGCGTGAGTCGTGCTTGGGTAGCTCAGATGGTAGAGCAGTTGCCCGTGAAAGGCAAAGGTCTCGATTTCGAGCCTCGATCCGGTACACAGTTTTAATCTGCCAGGAAGTTTCAAGTCAAAACATATTCCGAAACGTGCCTGCACACCAGAAAACATGGCTGCAGATCACCAGAAGATGCTTTAGAGTTCTACCAAACAACCCGACGTCTCTCTCAAGAGACCGGCTATCACGTGGATCACGCGGACGAATACTCCACCCAGACCTGCAGTCTGGTCGCTGCCCACCAACTCACCTGATCTGTCAGTGTGCGATTACTTTGTGTGGCGAGCCCTCAAGTCCAAGACGTATCGGAACATTTCGGATGAGACTGCAGCAATCCCAGCAGTCCAGCTTCTATCCGGCTTCAGGAACTTGTGACCAGGGCCCAAAATTGTCGCGGGGTCAATAGTGGTCACTTTCAACATCTGCTATAGTCAGATTAGTACTGTATTTCCTTTCCTCTACCGTGTTTCTTTTTATCCTGGAACTCTGTTCTCTGGGCCACTTTTTTTGCCCCGCCCTATGTATTTCCATCTCACAGTCTGATTAAAAAACTTGTGAAATTATTTTATTCCAGGAGTACAAGCTGAAGTTAAATATTTTGCTTGAAACGGAGTAGTTTTTGTATAGAAAAGCGCAAATGCTTTAGGAAACAGAAGAAAAGACTACAATATTACATTCAAGCTAAGAAACAAAAACGCCTCCTATGATACATTTCATGAATCTCTGAAGAAGCTCAAATGCCGCAGCAGAATGATAGATGAGTTTCGTTCTATAGACTATTTACGTCAGTAATTATTACTGCTCACTAGTGAGTGTCAAGAGAATTTGCAAACGTGATAAAAGTATGGGCTTAGTTTGCAACAGTAACAATTACTTAAAGAACCTTCGTTTCCAATAATACCAATCTCACTCTTCTTCATAGGTAAGGTGGCACGTTGATGTCAATTTTCGATTTATTTTTTATTTGTTAGCAGAACTCATGGACAATAAGTTCCTAAAGTTTCAATGTTGAAATCGTATCCGAAGTGCCTGGAAATTAACTAAAAGTGTGACGCGGTCTCCCTGTCACGCCCACGTTTTAAAGCAGCACTTCAATACCAGCTCAGTGAACAACGACTCTGTGTATTACTTTCAAACAAACGTGTGCGGGATACATCTAGAAGGCCGTGATACATACTCTTTGGTTTTATAGATCAAAGTGTGTTCATGGCAAAACCCAAAATACAAATGAGTCTCTAAATTCACTCATATGGAAACGATACTCTTAAAAACACATTTTCATCTGCTACAGTTATCAGAATTGCAACTTATGATGCAGTTATTGTATTTAATGATGGGAAAATCGGGAGGAGGAAGGTATTAGAAAGAATGGGCTTCAAGATGGGAAATTTTACTCGAGACATCCTGAGAAAAATAGATTTACAGCGCGTCTCTGCAGCTGAAAAGTCAGTTGAAGACCTGGTAAAGGAAAAAAAGACAGACAACAAGAAACCAGAAGAGAAGCCTTGAAGGGAAAGACGACACAGACTACACATGTGGTGCCTTCTGAAGAAGTGACATGATGAAAAAAGTTGGGTTGAACTTTAAATTGCGTTTCCTGAAAAGTTCGTTTTTTAAAGTTTATGTACCTTTTCCTCAGACTCTATGACTGCTAAAATTATGAAATGTTGTACACATATTTCTGTAAACCTAATAAACGTTTTCTCATGAGAAAATTTGACAATCTGATTGCAATCTGAGATATGGGGCAAAGTGCCTGGAACTTTGCATGAATTAAAAATTGTACTTCTGGAATTATAATTTGAAAATGATGAAAATACTCCTATTTGACCTATTCTAAGAACCTCATGAGAGAAGCTTACAACATATAAAGAAATGAAACAGAGAAATTTTTGTAGAAATCTCTTGAATACTTTCTGAGAAAAAGGAACATACTTTATTTTTTGAAAATAAAACTTCAAATTTCATTCAAAAAAAGTTGACTATATATAATCAAAGGATTTTATATGTAAATGTGTTAGTTTCATGTAAAGCTTAGTACAAAATTTCATTGCCATATCTCCAACACTGTGGATTTGGTGCATTTTTGAAATAGTGTGTGTTTTTCATCAACGTCCCCCTTAAAGCGACAACATTAATCTAGTCAACAAAATTATTTTTCTAATTTTTGTCGCATCGTTGAGTACTAAGACATCAATTTTTGTTTATTTGTCATATTTTTCACTGGTGAGAGTTAAGGGATAACGCGGCACCATATACCACTGAACTCGAAATCATGATGCAAAGTTTTGGTATTCACTCAGATACTCATGTAATGTTACAAGCAGTCTTTAAACTTACCAATTCAACGAGAGTTTCAAAAGAGAAGTGATCATCGCATTATGTTGTTTGATACAATGTAAATCCAAGATTTTCTCGTGTTTGACCTAACTACACTGCCGGAAAAAAAATTGCAGCACCGAGAAGGATCTGAATGACACAAATGGAAGTTGGTAGCCGTGTTTCTACTTCCGAAAGATGATGTCTATTCACATTTCGCACCAGTCGCATAAGAGTGGCGCTGGTAGCGCCACTATGCGGATACAACTCATGTTTGCTTCAAATACACGCTGTAACGGTCATGGGCGCTATTTACGTTTGAGATGGACATGGAGAGGTATTATTAGTCAAGAGTGTTTTTAAGGCGACAAAGACGCCATTACAGCAACTCTCTGAGTTTGAACGAGGTTGTGTAATAGTGTTACGAGGAGCTGGATGTTCCTTCTGCGATTGTGCAGACATATTTGGCACGAATGTAGCCACTGTACTTGATTGCTGGTACCGGTGGTCAGGAGGACGTATGGTGACAAGAGACCGGGCACGTGTCACTACAGAGAGGAAAGACCATCGTGTTCGGCGTATCGCTCTGGCGCATCGTATTGCATCTGCAGCAGTAATTTGAACAGCACTCGGCGCCATAGTGACAAGACTAACCGTTACAAAACTGTTACTGAAATGACAGCTCCATTCCAGATGCCCTATAGCGTGCATTCCACTGACCCCAAACCACCGCCATTTGCGAGTTCATTGGGTAAGCGAGAGCTCATTGGAGGGCAGGGTGGAGGTCTGTTGTGTTTTCTGATGAAAGCTCGTTCTACCTCGGTGCCAGTGATGGTCGTGTGTTGGTTAGAAGGAGGCAAGTTGTGAGTCTGCAGAGAACCTTTCTTGCTGCACACTGGACCTGCATCAGGAGTTATGGTCTGGGGTGCGCTTTCCTATGGCAGCAGGAGCACTCTCATGGTTATCTCACGCATCCTGACTGCAAATTTGTGCGTCAGTCTGGTGAATCAACCAGCTGTGCTGCTATTCATGAAAGTAATTTCAGAGGGGTGGGAGGGAGTGGGGGGGGATGGGGTGTGTTTCCTCACAGGACAGCGCCTGTATGCTGGTATGTAGCCCAAAATGCTCTACAGTGTGTCGGCATATTGCCTTGGCCTGAACGATCATTAGATATGTCTCCAGTCGAGATCATGTGGAATATCATCGGGCTACAACCACAGCGTCATCCACAACCAGCATTAACCGTCCCTGTATTGAGCGACCACATGGAACGCGCATCTCACAAACAAATCTGGAACCTGTACAACGCAAACGTTTGCTTTAAACACTTGTTGTTAATGTACCACCATTTCGTACTTGCAATGGCTTATCTCGCACTTAAATTAACCTGTGTTCTGCAATTTTAATCACTTAAATATTTAGCAGATAAAAGTGTTCCCGAAATTTTTTTGCTCTATATTAATTATTTTTCGGTGCTGCAATTTTTTCAGTCAATGTATTTACTCGTTGCACTGGGCTAAAAGTATACTACATTCAAATGAGAGGATTATCCAAAATTATCGCCTATATATCTGAGTGGTGAGCTTGTTTGTTAGTCCCGTCCGATTACCGAAGTGTTTTCTGTACTGAGAGAACTCGAAGGGGGTCCGAGTAGCTTCTTGAAGAGAACTGAGAAATTGTTCCGAGGAAAACTTGTAGTCCAGCTTCGGAATAACATGTTCATTCAGTATTTCCTTTGGTACAAATCGTTCAAATGGCTCTGAGCACTATGGGACTTAACTGCTGAGGTCATCAGTCCCCTATAACTTAGAACTACTTAAACCAAACTAACCTAAGGACATCACACACATCCATGCCCGAGGCAGGATTCGAACCTGTGACCGTAGCGGTCGCGCGGCTCCGGGCTGTAGCGCCTAGAACCGCTCGGCCACTCCGGCCGGCAGTATTGCCTTTCTGTGGCTTCTTAGACGGGGGAGAAGAGAGGTCTGTCGCTATATCATCATCGCTTAGTGTTACGAATATGGGTCAAGGTCTTTCGTGCACTGCAAATAGTAATGCGGTTATACGGGGTGTCTCCGCAGTGCCGTATGATTGTTAGCCGCGCGTGCCGTATGGCTGTTCGCCTGCCTGGGTTACTTTCCTTCAAGCGGACTCTCCCAACATTCCACTGTTATTTATCTCAGCCAGCGTCAGTAGTATCGTTGGTGTGTGTCGTTACGTGTTGACGTGAACGGTTAAGTTTAGGTCCTTCGTTCGTTTGTTTCGTTTTCGTCACTGTTAAAATGCTAACCATTGAAGAACGTGTGTTTCTACTTGAACAAGTGTTCAAAGCTGGCGGTAAATACACAGTTTCAGTTCGTCAAACATTAAATTCAGTTTTCCCGGAGACAACACTCCCACATCGCGATATTGTGCGATATTTGACTAACAAATTTCGAAGTACGGGTTCAGTGACAAATGCACCTAGAAGTAGTCGTCCTAGCATTTTGTTTGAGTATAAACTACTCGATATTGCCGACAAAATGTCCATGAGTCCGAACAAGTCTGTAAGATAACTCGCCCAGGAAATCGATGTTAGTGTCGGAACGGCTCACGCAACTGTAAGGAAAAAGTTAGAACTTTTACCATACAAAGTGACAGCCGTGCAAGAACTGAAAAATACCGATCATGGCAAGAGACTGCATTATTGTCAATGGTTCAAAAATTTCGTTCAACGAAATGGAAGGGATATTCTTAATGAAACGATTTTCACCGATGAGGCGTAGTTTCATTTATCCGGGTACATGAACTCGCAAAATTCTCCTATGTGAGATACTGCAAATCCATTGTGTATTCATGAGGAACCACTTCATTCTCTGAAAGTAGGAGTTTGGATTGCAATTTCTAGACGTCGGATTGTGGGTCCCACATTTTTCAATGAAACAATAAACGCACGACGATACTGCAGTGATATTTTGAACCAATTCATAGGAGCACTTGTGTTAAGTGAAATACTGAACGGTTATTTTCAACAAGATGGTGCAACCGCGCGTACAGGTCGCTTCTCAATGTCACTGCTTGCTGTGTTTTTGGTGATCGCATAATTTCGCAGGGACTTTGGCCTCCACGATCACCTGACCTAACAGCACCTGACTTTCTTCTGGGGAGCAGCGAAAGCAACTGTTTGTAAAAACCGTCCAAAATTCATCGAGGAATTGAACACTGCATTATCCACTTTCACTGCTTCTGGTACAGTTGAAATGTTACAGCTTTTGTTTGGAAACATGATTAGACGAATTGAATTTTGTATTCAACAACAGGGGGGACACTTTCAACATTTAATGTGAAAATCTGCAAGTGAAAATGAATATTCAATAAATTAATAACTTACATTTCACTGAGTTTCATTTTGGTATACTCACTGCGGCATATGGCACGTGCAGCTGACAATCATACGGCACTGCGGAGAGCCTTTTTGAACACCCCGTACAATGTGTCTATGAAGAGTTCACGCTAGTCACTCATTTTTGTCCCATTACTTGTTTTAGTCTAAGTACAGATCCATTTTCACTCATTCCAGCTCTCTGCTGACGTAATGAATACATTGGTGTGCAGAACCTAAGGGCGAAAGTAACTTTCACATGATGTGTTACTGCCAACTGACATAGCTCGTAGAAACCTGGACCATACATAGAAAGAAGATCTACAGCGTAGCAAAGAAGGTAAATTAATGAAAGACATGATCAGACAAACCGAAATTATGGATGTGGTTTTTAGGCGGTTTACCACATCTCCCTAGGTGAATACCGGGCTGGTCTCCACGTCCCGCCTCAGTTACACGGCTCGCAGGTATCTGAAAAAAATGGTTCAAATGGCTCTGAGCACTATGCGACTTAACTTCTGAGGTCATCAGTCGCCTAGAACTTAGAACTAATTAAACCTAACTAACCTAAGGACATCCCACACATCCATGCCCGAGGCAGGATTCGAACCTGCGACCATAGCGGTCGCTCGGCTCAAGACTGTAGCGCCTAGAACCGCACGGCCACTCCGGCTGGCGCAGGTATCTGAACACATTCGCCCTATTCCATGGATTACACTAGATGCAGACAGTTGGGGTACACTAATTGCGTCCCAGGGGGTACAGGGTGGCGGCAGGAAGGGCATCTGCCCCCCCCCCCCCTTAAATTAACCTTTCCAAATCCGATTAACCATGCCGACCATGCGTCATTGCGGAACGATGGCACAAGCAAAAGAAAGAAAGAGGGAAAATTCTGAGGTCTCTTCATCCAAATGCCGTTAATGTTGATTGCTTCGTAAATCTTCCTAAGAATTTTTTGTTCATGTTATTCTGTTCCCCTAATTTTGGAGTGACCGTCAATTATCATTGCTTCAGCTGCATATGTTGCTTCTTGAAGAATCACAGTTTTGTAATGTCTCAGCCGGCCTATGTGGCCGAGCCGTTCTAGGCGCTTCAGTCCGGAACAGCGCTGCTGGTACGGTCGCAGGTTCGAATCCTGCCTCGGGCACGGATGTGTGTGATGTCCTTAGATTAGTCAGGTTTAAGTAGTTCTAAGTCTAGGGGAATGATGACCTCAGATGTTAAGTCCCATAGTGCTTAGACCCATTTGAAGCATTTGTAATGTCTCAATTTTGCGTCTGTCGAAATTCCCTTCTTGTTGTAGTAGGCCCATGTTAATTTATATGTCTTCTGCAGCTTGCTGATCCTTTGCTCATTGACGATTCTGTGTAGTCCTGATGACTGCATAGTTTCTCCAAGATATTTCAAGTGGCTGACTTGTGTTATATTACCATGTCTCGTGATTAACGGGGACTTATTTTCTGGCCGTATTTCCACATACTGGGTTTTATCATACGAAATTTGCAATCCAGTTCTCTGTGCAATTTCATGTAGTTTTTCAACGGCGTGAATCGCTTCTGTCCTGGTGTTTCTGATAATCGCGATATCAAACGCGAAGGCAAGGCATTTTACTTTATTACGGTTTTATTTTCTGATACCAATTTGGACACCTTATACATGACGTTCCCATTCTCTGATGATCTCTTCTAGAACAATATTGAAAATAGTCAGGGATAGCCTGTCCGCTTGCCGTACTCCCGCTCTAATTTCAAAGGGCTCCGATATTACACCCATGAATTTCACTTTGAAAGATGTTCTTGGAAGTGATTGTTCCATGATTTTCCGGGTGTTTCGGTCGATTCCGAATTCTTCCATGGCTTCAAAGAGGGTTTCGCTGTCTATTGAGTCATAAGCTTTCCCGTAATCGATGAATGTAATTACTGTATTCCAGCATTTTCTAATGTGTAGTATCGTCTTTAGGCTCCAGATCTGTTCCGCACATGATCGCCCTTTTCTGAATCCTGCCTGGTATTCACCAAGCAATGGATTCGCCTCGGGTTCTATTCTGTTTAGAAGTGCATTGGAGAGCAGGGAGATTCCTCTGTAGTTGTTGATGACGGTTTTGTCATCCTTTTTATGTTTTTTTTTTTTTGTTGTGGTTTTGGGGCGCAAAACTTCTATGGTCATTAGCGCCCAGCCCGTGACTTAAGACAGTAAAAAACCGAAATTTAAAACCAGCAGCAATGGGAACAAAGTCAGAAAATTGGAGAAACTAAAAATAGAAGACTGCTTAAAAATCCACTACAGAAAGGGGGTGATTGTCCCCAAAAAAGGCTTCAAATGACTGACGTCATTTCACTGTCACTAATAAACTGTAGAACGCGGTCGGCGGAGCGCGTGTCATCTGCTAAAATCGACGATAGATCAGGCGATAGTTGTAGACGGGAGCGTAACGGATTAAAATAGGGGCATTCAATTAAAAGGTGTCTTACCGTCCACAGCTGAGAGCAGTGGGGACAGAGTGGGGGAGGATCGCCGCTTAAAAGATGTCGATGGCTAAAACGACAATGCCCTATCCGGAGTCTAGCTAAAATTACCTCCTCCCGACGACGCGTTCGGGAGGAAGAGGTCCAAGCGCAAGGAAGGGCTTTCACTTCCCGCAATTTATTACAGGGAAGTGCCGACCAATGGGCATGCCATAATTGAGCAACATGGCGACATAAATCGTTCCGAAGATCGGTGAAGGGAAGCGACTGAATAGCTGGCCGAGGAAGAGAGACTGCGGCCTTGGCCGCTATATCGGCCGCCTCATTCCCACAGATACCAGCGTGTCCCGGGAGCCAGAGGAACGCCACCGAGACGCCCCTCAGGTGAAGCAAGCGCAGACAGTCCTGAATCCGGTGGACCAGAGGGTGCACAGGGTAAAGAGCTTGGAGACTGAGGAGAGAGCTGAGAGAATCTGAGCAGATAACGTACTGTATCCGCTGATGGCGGCGGATGTAGTGGACAGCCTGGAGAACAGCGTAAAGCTCCGCAGTATAAACCGAACACTGGTCGGGAAGCCGAAAGCGATTTGGGGTGTCGCCAACAATATAGGCACTCCCTACACCTAACGATGTTTTCGAGCCGTCGGTGTAAATAAATGTGGCGTCCGTCATTTCTGCACATAGAGCAGCAAATGCCCGACGATAAACAAGTGTAGGGGTACCATCTTTGGGAAATTGACAAAGGTCACGGAGCAGGCAGATCCGGGGACGGAGCCAAGGCGGTGCTGTACCCCAAGTTGTCAGGAAGGTTTTAGGAAAGCGGAAGGAAAGAGAATGGAACAGTTGACGGAAGCGGACTCCCGGGGGTAGTAGGGAGGAGGGGCGGCCTGCATACCCTACATCGAAGGAGGCGTCGAAAAAAAGGTCGTGGGCTGGATTAGCAGGCATGGAAGACAGACGGCTAGCATAACGACTCAGGAGGACTGCTCGCCGATTGGACAGCGGAGGTTCAGCAGTCTCAGCATAAATGCTTTCCACAGGGCTAGTGTAAAAAGCTCCAGACACTAAACGTAATCCACGGTGGTGGATAGAGTCGAGACGCCGAAGAATAGACGGCCGAGCAGAGGAGTAGACTATGCTTCCATAATCCAATTTCGAGCGCACTAAGGCGCGATAGAGGCGGAGAAGGACCACTCGGTCCGCTCCCCAGGAGGTACCATTCAGGACACGGAGGGTGTTAAGTGATCGCTGAAAGCGAGCCGAAAGATAGGAAACGTGGGAGGACCAGCATAGTTTTCTGTCAAACATAAGACCCAAGAATTTAGCGACGTCTGAAAACGGAAGGTTGACAGGACCTAGATGTAAGGAGGGCGGAAGAAACTCCGTACGTCGCCAAAAATTGACACAAACGGTCTTACTGGGTGAAAAACGGAAGCCAGTTTCGATGCTCCACGAGTGGAGGCGATCGAGACATCCTTGAAGACGTCGTTCAAGAAGGCTGGTCCGTTGAGAGCTGTAGTAGATCGCAAAATCGTCCACAAAGAGGGAGCCCGAGACATCAGGAGGGAGACAATCCATAATTGGATTTATGGCGATGGCAAACAGTACAACACTCAGCACGGATCCCTGCGGTACCCCGTTTTCTTGGGAGAAAGTACGGGAGAGAGTAGTGTTCACCCGCACCCGAAAAGTGCGCTCTGCCATAAATTCGCGAAGAAAAAGGGGCAGCCGGCCTCGAAAGCCCCAAGAGAACAGTGTGCGGAGGATGCCTGTCCTCCAACAGGTATCGTATGCTCTCTCCAGATCAAAAAATATTGCTACCGTTTGGCGTTGCCGGAGAAAATTGTTCATGATATAAGTGGAGAGAGCGACAAGATGGTCAACTGCAGAACGATGCTTCCGAAATCCGCATTGGGCTGGTGTTAAAAGGCTGCGGGATTCCAGCCACCAAGCTAAACGGTAATTCACCATACGCTCCAAAACCTTACAGACACTACTCGTGAGAGAAATGGGGCGATAGCTAGAGGGGAGATGTTTGTCCTTTCCAGGTTTCGGAACGGGAACGACAATAGCTTCCCGCCACCGTCTGGGAAAGGTGCTGCCGGTCCAAATTCGATTATAAAGGCGAAGGAGGTAACGCAGACTATGGGTGGATAAATGCAGCAACATTTGGACATGGATACCATCCGGTCCTGGGGCGGAGGAGCGAGAAGATGAGAGGGCATGTTGGAGTTCCCGCATGGAGAAAACAGTATTGTAGCTTTCGTGATTTTGGGAGGAGAAAGCAAGAGGTCGCACTTCCGCTGCACGTTTCTTCGGGAGAAACGCTGGCGGGTAATTTGTAGAGCTCGAAATCGCAGCAAAGTGCTGACCCAACGAGTTAGAAATTGCGACGGGGTCCACTAAGGTATCATGCGCGACAGTGAGCCCAGAAACCGGGGAGAAACTAGGCGCGCCTGAGAACCGTCGAAGCCGACTCCAAACTTCCGAGGAGGGAGTGAAGGTGTTAAATGAGCTAATAAAGAATTTCCAGCTTGCCTTCTTGCTATCGCGGATGACGCGACGGCATCGCGCACGGAGCTGCTTATAGCGGATACAGTTGGCCAAAGTAGGATGGTGACGGAAAATGCGAAGAGCACGTCGCCGCTCACGTATTGCGTCACGGCATGCCTCGTTCCACCAAGGAACTGGGGGGCGCCGGGGCAATTCGGAGGTGCGTGGTATTGAACGTTCCGCAGCTGTAAGGATAACGTCGGTAATGTGTGTGACCTCATCGTCGACGCTGGGAAAGCGACGGTCATCGAATGTCGCGAGAGACGAAAAAAGTGTCCAATCGGCTTGGGCAAACTTCCAGCGTCGCGGGCGCATATATGGCAGTTGAGGCTGCAGTCTGAGGACACATGGAAAGTGGTCACTCGAGTGTGTATCATCAAGGGCGAACCATTCGAAGCGCCGAGCTAGCGGAACAGTACCGACCGCAAGGTCCAAATGAGATAAGGTTGTCGTGGAGGCAGACAAAAATGTGGGGACCCCAGTGTTGAGGCAAACTAGATCCGCTTGGTGGAAGACGTCTAGCAATACGGAGCCACGTGGACAAGGGTGTGGAGATCCCCAAAGCGGGTGGTGGGCATTGAAGTCCCCAACCAGCAAATAGGGGGGTGGAAGCTGACCAAGAAGATGAAGGAGATCAGCTCGTGCCATTGGTGTGGACGATGGAATGTATACAGTACAAAGAGAGAACGTGTATCCGGAAAGTGAAAGACGGACGGCGACAGCTTGGAAGGAAGTGTTTAAGGGGATTGGGTGATAATGGAGAGTATCACGGAGAAGAATCATGAGTCCTCCATGGGCTGGAGAGCCTTCAACAGAGGGGAGATCATATCGGACAGACTGAAAATGAGGGAGAACAAAGCGGTCATGGGGACGCAGCTTTGTTTCCTGAAGACAGAAGATGACCGGCGAGTAGGAGCGTAAGAGGACCGACAATTCATCCCGATTGGCTCGAATGCCGCGGATATTCCAGTGGATAATGGACATGGGGTGAAAAGAGAATGGAGGAATGGGACCAAAGTTGCTGTCAACTCAAAGACTGCTCGGAGCTAGCAACCGACAGCATGGAATGGCATTCAGCCGAAGGCAGAAGATCCTGATCCATAAGTTGGTCAGGAGCAGTCCCTGCCACCAGCGATCGGCCGGTTGACCGGCCACCAGCAGTGCGCCTCGGCGACACAGAAGATGGCCGAGGGCGATTTCCGCCAGGTGGTGCTGTAGAGGGGGCACGCCTTGGCGGAGAAGGAGAGGAACTGGGTTTCTTTGTAGCCTTCTTGGAAGAATGTTGTTTAGAGGAAGGAGGAACCGATGGTTGTGAAGCTGCGGTCCGTAAAAACTCTTCACGAGTATGCTCTTTTTTCGAAGACTTGGCGTCCGACTTTTGGGCTCGAGATGTAGCAGAACCCGACGAAGGGTGAGCCATAGAGTGGGCAGGCGAAAGTGGTGAGGTTGAACGAGCGATCTTTGCGCTGGCCGATCTGACGACCGTGGTACTAAAGGTGAGGTCGCAAGTCTGCGTGGCCGCCTCCTTTGTTGGCCGAGGAGAAGCAAGGACAGTGCTGTATTTTCCTGTCTGAGGCACGGTGGGCTTGCGACTGGCGAATAATTTTCGAGCAGCAAAGGTCGACACCTTTTCCTTCACCCTTATTTCCTGGATGAGCTTCTCATCCTTAAAAACGGGGCAATCTCGAGAGGAAGCAGCGTGGTCACCCATACAGTTGATGCAGCGAGGGGATGGAGGTGGACAAGCACCCTCATGGGCATCCGTGCCACACGTAACACATTTGGCTGGATTGGAACAGGACTGGCTGGTGTGATTGAACCGCTGACATCGATAGCAACGCGTAGGGTTTGGGACGTAAGGGCGAACGGAAATTATCTCATAGCCTGCTTTGATTTTCGATGGGAGTTGAACTGTGTCAAATGTCAAGAAGACAGTGCGGGTTGGAATGATGTTCGTGTCAACCCGTTTCATTACTCTATGAACTGCCGTTACGCCCTGGTCAGACAGATAGTGCTGAATTTCTTCGTCAGACAATCCATCGAGGGAGCGTGTATAAACGACTCCACGCGAGGAATTCAAGGTACGGTGCGGTTCCACCCGGACAGGGAAGGTGTGGAGCAGAGAAGTACGCAGCAATTTTTGTGACTGGAGGGCACTGTGTGTTTCTAACAACAGGGTGCCATTCCGTAATCTGGAACAAGACTTTACAGGACCTGCTATTGCGTCGACTCCTTTCTGAATAATGAAAGGGTTGACCGTGGAGAAGTCGTGACCTTCATCAGACCGAGAAACAACAAGGAACTGTGGCAACGATGGAAGAATCGTCTGTGGCTGAGACTCAGTATGCTTACGTTTGTGACTAGACTTAGTGGAAGGTGAGGAAACCATTGCGGAAGAATCCCCCATGATTACCGGCGTCTCCGATGGCGCGCTCCTCCCTTGTGGGGGCCCTCTCTGAGGGCACTCCCGCCTTAGGTGATTGTTCACACCTCAGGTCACACCTCCCGACAAACGGACGGAGGGACCAATCGGCATTTTCGGAAGGTATCAGCTCGGGTAATCACCCCTCCCTGGGCCTGGCCGTTACCAGGGGGTACGTACGTGTCCTACCTGTCTACCCGGGGCGGGGAATTACGCGTTACCCCGTCACCGGCTACGCACGAAGGGCGTGGGTCGGCCTTCAGACACGCACAGGGAGGAAGAAAGAGAAAGGGAAGGGAAGGAAGAGAGGTCTCAAACGCCGCAGCGGAGAAAAGAGAAAGAGAAGAGGTAAGGAAAAGAGAAGGACAAAGGAAGGAAAAAGACAGAGAAGGACAAAGGAAGGAAGAAGACATAAAAGCAAGGAAGGCAAGAAATGCAGTACATTTACGAGCGTCCGTCTCCAGACGTAGGCACAAACCATACTCCCAGATGGGGAGAAAGAGAAGGAAAGAGCCAGAGGTGAGGGGAGGAGGGGCGAAGATAGGGATGGGGAAGGATGCGGAATGGGAAGGTATGCAGCCCGGAAAGGAAGGAAGGCCACATTAGCTCGGGGTCCCGTGCTCGCTACGCACGTATCCACAAAAGAGTTGTGGACCCCCTGGGGGGTCTCCTTTTTATGTAACGGGTGCATCAGAGCGCATTTCCAGTCTTCTGGTATTTTCTCCGTCTACCATATATCTGAGATTAGGTGATGAACCTTCTGTGTCAGTGAGGAATCGTTCAGTTTCTAGAGTTCTGCGATAATCCCACCTTCTCCTTGTGCTTTGTTGTTACTGAGCTGATTGATTATCGCCGCAATTTCTTCTTCTTCTTCTTCTTCTTATTATTATTATTATTATTTATTCATTCATTCATTCATTTTGTATAGGTCATCTTTGGACCACGTTATTTCAACTGTCTTGCTTTACGTGTTCTGATGTTTGCCCAGTGCTCCCGCGTTCGTTCTCGGTGTTGCTCCTTCCTCTCCTGGGTCCAAGCCTTTCCTGTTTTCATTTTGGCTTTTCCTGGAAACCCTGCAACGCCATACGTTTCTCTTTGAGTCGGACACGCTCCAAGATGTCATCATGGGTGATCTCCAATTATTTAAGATCTTTCTCCACCTCTGTGAACCAGGCCCATTTTGTTTTCTGCTCCTGAAAGTAGGTGATCATACGATTGGTGAGTCCTCCAGGGCTCATTTGGGTCATATGTCCATAAAACATAATCCTTTTCGGGATGGTATCGGTTATCTGCTCTATGTGGGAATACAGTTCATGATTATGACGTCTCCTATATTCAACATTCTCTTGGATGGGACCTAAGATCTTTCTCAGAATCTTCCTTTCCTTGGCCTCCATTATTGTTATTATTATTATTATTATTCACTTCATATAGGGTGCTTACTGTAATTCCGTCTTCACTATAACCGTTTGCTCCTCTATCGTCCCACATTCTTCTTTCGTAAAGATTTATAGTTGATTACTTCTTTAATTAATCTGTCTTCCTCCATTCTATTTTATGCTGCTTCAGTTTCATGCATCCATGCTCAAATTATTCATCGGTATAGAATATGTTAAGTCCTTATCTTAATATACTGTTTTGTATTTTATCTCTTAAACTACAACCTTTAACTTTACTTAAAAATTTCATTTTAGCCGACTGCGTTCTCATTTTGTCTTTCTTAGTTAATGTACAAGATTTTCTTCCCTATATTTGTAAAATTGTAGCTTTGTACCCTTTCTTGTATTTTCATGCAGTGTTCTATGTACTGAGTCCATATGTCATTTGAAACTTAATTTATTATTGACCTGTTTCCATATTCATAGCTAACATCGCGGTTCACCAGCTGATAATGTGACACCGTTTGAGTTGGTTTCCTGCTAACACAGAAAGTATACAACTTAGTGAGATCTTCCCAAACACGGTTTGCCCTGAAGCAACGTATAAATTTCCCCAGCTAAGAAGAGCTGTAAAAAATTAGCTACAGTACACACGTCGACAAAGCACTCAGATATATTTGACGCATTATACTGTTGAACTCAGTCACTTATCAAATCTGGCTATAACTACTACATAAACGAAACTCCTTGCATTAAAACTTACATTCCGTATTGTCACGTTGGGTAAATACATGTTCTACAAAGTCCATCCTAGAAAACAGTTACAGAAATGAAAGAACGAAAATAGAGAAAATTTTACTCACATAAAGGCTGCACAAACTGATTTCAACCCTCACTCATACTTAGTTGTTCACAATTTCACTGATTCATGCTCCACACACATACTGCACTCGCTCTCTCATTCACTCAAACAACAAAACAACTGGAAATGATATCGTCCAGAAAATAATAGAAGCAATCTAAAATACGTAAATTTTTAATCTTTTCATGAAAATATTGTTTGCTTCGTTATTTAAGGTACAGGTGTGTAGTTAACATTCTCTGCTGACTTCTACAAGTATATAAAACATATTAACCTGTCAGGGTGTCACTCATCAAAAAGGTCATGAATTATGTATTTTAGGTAATTTTTGTATACCAAAAGTTATTTAACATAAAAACATGAAATTTTACTTTTGTTAACTATCATCCTTGCAAAATATCATAAAAACTTTCGCTACAATTTTGTGACTAAAACTGTCTTTAATAATTCATAGCAATATACGTAATGTTCTGTCTCTGTTTAGCGTTTGGCTTGAATGGCCGTCTGAATAATGTGTGAACTTAAATTACGTTATTCACAGCGTACAAAACTATTCTCTGGGTTCATGACTCACTGGGTGGGATAGATAACTAAATAACATAAAATCTGTGCAAGCTAACACCAACAAGACTGCAGCATTGCCAGATTGCACCCGAGGACAAATAGTGAGTATGCGTAAGATATCGCAAGTGTAAAAGCACCCTGAGCTGTGAATCTGAGCTTCGACTGAAATACAGCCATCATATCTTCCAAACCCAAAGTAACTTATGAGATATTCTATGAATTAAACCACCGTAACACTTATAACGAAACAGAAATCCATCAGTTTCACACCACCTATCACCAAAAAGACGGCACACGTGCCTATTTATGGCTATAACAAGCTTTCTCACACTAGAATCTGTGGACGACGTTATCTTTACCGTGGCGCTCGTTTCGAAGATAGGCAGACTGGATACTGTCCTAGATTAAACTACAAACCTATTCTCCTAGAATGAAAGCTAATAACACTGGTAGTGGTGATCCATACACCGAATGGAAATGTAGGATCGGCGATATGTAGTTCGTTGTCTTAGTCAGTCTGCATCCGCTTCCAGGACTTTCTCTGTCACTTATCGCCCAGAATGAGTAGTTAAGGTAAAAATGGCCCAGTAGCACCGTGTTTTGCATTCAACTTCAAGCTGAAGGTCCCTTCGTAATTGGCTAGAGGGTTCAGGTTTTCAGGAAATGTTGGAGCCTCGAGGGGCACGTATGTTTTTATCTGGTTAATGTTTTTGGCGCATGAATCAACTGAGATATTGCAATAAGTTCGGTTTTTTAAATGGAACCGTATACTTCCTATAATTGCATTCGATACCTCTTGAGAAGACTATCACAGTGATACAGCGTTTGTTAATATTGACGTTGAAACCTATCGCAAAAAATTCGAGAAATGTCCTAGAATTTGAGAGCACTTTGGCCAGGAACGGCATTTACGGTGCAAACACTGCCAAGCAAGCGTCTCGGACCAGGCTGCATAGTTGTATACCGTAAATTAGCCATGCACAAATAGAATAAAGTCTAATTTCCCCTGGAAACAACTTACGACCTAGATGCAGGTAACCTAAGAGTGTTGTATTATATCGAAATACGACATAGACTAGAATCTAGAGTACTACAAATGGCGTAGGAAAACAATTTCACATTTGTGTATCCTCCCAGGTTTACGTGAGCTGAAACAGAGAAATCAATGGGCTTTTGTCGAAGCCAGTCAATTACTATTAAGGAATACTTCTAACAGCAGCTTACTTTGTTACGTTGTCATTACATCGCATGTTATTTAACATACATTCCCAATTAGTTACCATTTGTAACATATATCCTTTATGTAAGATAATCAGTTTTCAAAATTTACCTTCCAATCTGTCTGAGAGGGCAAGCTTACTTTTAGACGCAGAAGAAACAGTCCTGGTTTGTGCAACCAACACAGTTTCTTCTGTATCTAAAGATCTATCACGGTTGCTGTACCAGTGCCACCGCACTAATTACTGAGTGGAATGATTTTAAATGCCAGCTTATGTGTCCATTAAAAATTTTGTCGTATAACAATGGGAAATTGGCTTTTAATTCGAAGAAAACTCAAAAACTTAGTATCTTTAAGTGATCAATGGAGAGATGCCTATTAGGTTTACTGTGATATATATTGTACGAGTAAATACGAAGAAATAAATCAGGGATCAGTCTGAATTGGAATACATAATCATGTCTGTAACAGAAATCAAATGGCGTCTGGCGGAACATATAGCCAAAGAAACTATTAGCAGGCAAACCATTAAATTTCTTTGTGAACTACAACAGAGAATAGAAGAGTTAAATGACAATCTACGGGAAACCGGCCACTAGAAAACGACAGGAGCACAATGCGTGCATGTAATTAAAGATGATAATGCATAAAAAGTCTATGAGAATCCTTTACCCAGCAGAAGTTGTCAAATGAATGGTGAACATGTGATGACAATCACGAAGATGATTATTATTATGGTCGTGATGATGGTCTCACACATACATATGCACACACAACTACATGCACACACTCTATGTCATAGCCATTTCCTTGCTTGACTCATTCTCAACTGAGCTAGCGATCACATTCTAACGCCTGGCCACACGACAGGACGTTAAACTAAAACGTCCCTCGCACTGTTGCTGCTAAGGTCTCTTTTCTGTTTAATAAAATTAGAACAACAGAATGTCGCTAAAGTTATGCTGCGGTTTATTCGCTATGTAGTGCCCGTTCCATTTCAGCTCCGACCTGCAGAACCTGTGGCCTACAGATACGAATCTCTGTTGTGGCCCAGTGTCTCATTTCCAAAACGCAGTATGAATGTGGTTGTATCCTGTCTTATCTGCTGCAAAGTATCCTGTGAAAACGACGTGTGCAAGTGAATAAAATAGGTAAACGTGACTTTAGAAATTATTAAAACTTTGTTGACAGATAGATGCGTCACATTTTTTCCAATACCATCTCTCATAATATTATACACACCTCCTCACATTTGCGTATAACAGATAAACCATAAGCCATTCTTGAAGAAATAAAACTCTCTCAAGTGCAATGTTAAGGAGCTTTTTTAAACGCTAAAAGTGGCACAATTTACAGTTTCCATTTATTGGAGTGTATAAATCATTTTCCACGGCGAGGAGATTTTGTTTTGCCATTTGTTAGATGTTGTGTACTGTAAATGGTGCAGTGCAGGCTAGACTGCTTCCACAATTAATTACATATAAACAAGACACGGCAATTGCTTTCGAATAAAAAACTGGAATAACAGAAACTGGATCCATATATAAATAGAAAAACGTAATGGAGCGATTAGCAGAAGATTTCTGAGTACAGACTGGTACATATGGATGAATACGTGTTAGGTACGTCCATAACCGAAATAAAGTAAATAATATTTGTTAGCGGCATGCAATTTAGTTGATGGATTTAAAGTGATTGGCTTACACGGTAATCACGACATAGTAATCACAGGCGAAATTGTGTAGGTTGATTGAAACTATACGCTAGCTGGAAATAGGATTAAGCTGTAAACATCTCGAGATACGATTAATACCCATACTGTACCGTTGAATATAAACGTAGAAATGGTGCCCGGGATACAACTGTAACTGATATTTTTTCAAGAATTCATATCGATAGATAGCGTAATTTCTAGACATAATAAGTAAGTTAGATACGCTGATGAGATTAATCGTGTTGTGAGAACACCTTCGTGACGCTGCTGTACTCCCCCATAAAACCAAAGAATTTGTCAGAGAATGTGTCTATGGACACTGGCAACTTACTGACTTGTTGCCTTTGCTAGTACACCTAAAAGATTCATCAAAAAACACTTGTACACTATGTAGGAGTGGTTTTAAGTAAAAAAGCTATGATGAATTAATATTTAAACATACACTACTGGCCATTAAAATTGCTACACCAAGAAGAAATGCAGATGATAAACAGGTATTCATTGGACAAATATACATTGATGTGATTACATTTTCACGCAATTTGGATGCATAGATCCTGAGAAATCAGTACCCAGAACAACCACCTCTGGCCATAATAACGGCCTTGATACGCCTGGGCATTGAGTCGAACAGAGCTTGGATGGCGTGTACAGGTACAGCTGCCCATGCAGCTTCAACACGATACCACAGTTCATCAAGAGTAGTGACTAGAGTATTGTGACGAGCCAGTTGCAGGGCCACCATTGACCACACTTTTTCAATTGGTGAGAGATCTGGAGAATGTGCTGGCCAGGGCAGCAGTCGAACATTTTCTGTATCCAGAAAGGCCCGTACAGGACCTGCATCATGCGGTCGTGCATTATCCTGCTGAAATGTAGGGTTTCGTAGAGATCGATTGAAGGGTAGAGCCACGGGTCGTAACACATCTGAAATGTAACGTCCAGTGTTGAAAGTGCCGTCAGTGCAAACAAGAGGTGACCGAGACGTGTAACCATTGACACCCCATACCATCACTCCGGGTGATACGCCAATATGGGAATGACGAATACACGCTTCCAATGTGAGTTCACCGCGATGTCGCCAAAGATGGATGCGACCATCATGATGTTGTAAACGCAACCTGGATTCATCCGAAAAAATGACGTTTTGCCATTCCTGCACCAAGGTTCGTTGTTGAGGGCACCATCGCAGGCGCTCCTGTCTGTGATGCAGAGTCAAGGGTAAACGCAGCCATGGTCTCCGAGCTGATAGTCGATGCTGCTGCAAACGTCGTCGAACTGTTCGTGCAGATGGTTGTTGTGTTGCAAACGTCCCCATCTGTTGACTCAGGAATCGAGACGTGGCTGCACGATCAGTTACCGCCATGAGGATAAGATGCCTGTCATCTCGACTACAAGTGATACGAGGCCTTTGGGATCCAACACGGCGTTCCGTATTACCCTCCTGAACCCACCGATTCCATATTCTGCTAACAGTCATTGGATCTCGACCAACGCGAGCAGCAATGTCGCGATACGATAAACCGCAATCGCGATAGGCTACAATCCGACCTTTATCAAAGTCGGAAACGTGATGGTACGCATTTCACCTCCTTACACGAGACATCACAACAACGTTTCACCAGGCGACGCCGGTCAACTGCTGTTTGCGTATGAGAAATCGGTTGGAAACTTTCCTCATGTGAGCATGTTGTAGGTGTCGCCACCGGCGCCAACCTTGTGTGAATGCTCTGAAAAGCTAATCATTTGCATATCACAGCATGTTCTTCCTGTCGGTTAAATTTCGCGTCTTTAGCACGTCATCTTCGTGGTGTAGCAATTTTAATGCCCTGTAGTGTATTTGCCGGAATACACTGTCTTTTGGTTAGTACTGAAACACCATTGTACACCCGATGAGTGAAAAAAGTGCCTGAGACCGGAGTTTGACCTACCCGTCCCGTTATTCTGGAACCACAGTGGAGTCTTAACTGTAGTGTTAGTGAAAGAACAGAACGGTTGGCAATGTGAAAGCGATTGAAGGAGCTACTCCTTCTCGGCGCTAGGCGTACAGTCACACTTAAGAAGAAACTCAATAATATTGAGATCTGGTGACTGTGACGGTCAAGAGAGGTGTGACAATTCATCTTCGTACTCACAAAAAAAGAACCGGACCATGCATGCTAAGTGAACAGGGGCCTTTTCGCCTTGGAACACTGTCTTATTACTGGAGAACAAACGCTGAAACAAGTGATGTGCCTAATTAGCCAAAATGGTAAGATAACTCTCGGAAATAATGCGACCTTTAAGAATAACCAAAAGGCTCATACAATACCACGATACGGGTGCCTAAATCAACTCTGTAGCCCAACCATATTTCGCTCTTGCACGTAAACTGGCCCACGTATCGGAAACCGGATTACTTTCTTACATTGCTCCATAGTCCAGGTTTTATGGGTTCGTCACCATGTTTTCCTATTACGAGCGCAGGCCATCACTGTATGAGTGGTTTTGGAGTTCCAACTGGCGCAGCAGTTCCCTGTTTCTGGAGCTCCCTCGCTGTTTTGGCGCTGACAGTGTGCGACATGCAGTTGCAGTGACTGTTTCAACTGTTGTTTTCTTAATTTTCGTCACATTCCTGCATTGGCCGTCTCTCACAATGACTCAACATACACGTTCGTACGCCCTGTGGCTTTCCCTATAAGCGATATACACACATCAAAAAAGGTTTTGCATCATCTCAGTTCCGAGACTTCCGGAACCTGTACAGAAAATTGGAATAGAGATCAACATAAACATCATTTCCACCCTTTTTAATGCTCATGAAAACCACACATTGATGTTGTACTACCATACAGCGGGACCTTCAGAGATGGTGGTCCAGATTGCTGTATACACCGGTACCTCTAGTACCCTGTACCACGTCCTTTTGCATTGATGCATACCTCTACTCGTCGTGTCATACCATCCACAAGTTCATCAAGACACTGTTGCTCCAGATTGTCCCACTCCTCAACGGCGATTCGGCATAGATCCCTCAGAGTAGTTGGTGGATCACGTCGTCCATAAACAGCCCTTTTCAATCTATCCCAGGCATGTTCGATAGACTTCATGCCTGCAGAGCATGCTGGCCACTCTAGTCGAGCGATGTCGTTATCCTGAAGGAAGTCATTCACAAGATGTGGATGATGGGGGCGCGTATTGTCGTCCATGAAGTCGAATGCCTCGCCATTATGCTGCCGATATGGTTGCACTACCGGTCGGAGGATGGCATTCACGTATCGTACAGCCGTTACGGTGCCTTTCATGGCCACCAGCGGCGTACGTCGGCCCCACATAATTTCACCCGTAAACATCAGGGAGCCACAGTTCTACATTTTCCCTCGCCGAACTGTGTATGAGTTTTTGCCCTCCAGCCATTAGTAAATAATTTTCGATTGCTTTCAATTAAATTTGCTACAATTGATGTCCATGAAATACAGGCTGCAGAGGGGATGGAAGCTTACAGTTTAACCTAGGCGTGTAGTGTTGTACGAGTTACATACCGCCAGACAGCTGTCGATCGAAGCAACTTGTGGAGAGGTATACTACACGAGTTATGAGCGCACTGAAGGGTCTCATTAACCTGTGAAGGATGTCGGAACTAGTACAATAGCATGCCCGTATAATTTAAATGAGCATGGGCTTGGTTATGTACAGGGATGAAGGCGCCGACAACAGATAGATCATTACGTTTACAGACGATAACACGAAGACAATAAACCTCTGCCTCGGCCACGGCCTAGCTCGTTTGTGAACTTGACACTCACTAAATTTTGATTTACATGTCAGAATATGCCTATTGTTTAAATCCTGGGCAAATTCCTGTGTTCGAGAGCATCACTTCGTCCCAGAACCAGCATCAGGAGCCAATATCGCTAACGCAAGTCTATGCGGTGCCGTTCGGCTCAGAGGTAGCTTGCTCGAATCCTTGAAGTAGGAAAAATTTCCAACACTGTTATTTGGCTAGCAATGGGAGAAGAGGTGATGGCATACAGTTACAGATCACAAGACGTTGCGCCCATCCCTTCGATCGCATTCCAAATCTCTCCGCATTTTCTAAGGAATTCACGGCATGTAACATTCCTGATGGTGATCTGCCCGTCGGATAGGGACGCTACGCCTGGCCGCCCCGATAGAGCTGTTTGAAACGAGAAGGCAATTTGATTGTTTTCCTCATCATCTGTATCTGTTGTAATAATTAAACTGTAAAATCGTCGTGTCTGTCTATTAGTATGAACACGCCAACCTCCAAAACCATCTGAAGAATTTTCATGGAGTTCTAACAGGTACCCTGAGCGTAGATTGGGACATGATACAGCCTTTATTTCATCAAAATCGGAACATGGAAAAAAGATATCGTAATTTAAAATCTTACCTAAAATCGTACGCTCAGCCTAGTGGTTCGGATGTTCAGCCATCACAGCGTAGTACACCAAAGAAACAATAAATGGTGCTATAAGTTTCGTAGTATACAAAAAAACCAAAATATGGCGTTGTTAGTGTTTCTTAACCCACTATGAGATGTATTACCGAAAGTTATCTCAGTGATAGAATTAACCGCCCTAATCTTCTCTTTACAAATACAAACTAATAGCAAATTTCCTTGACTAGGATATATGGATTTACTGATTTTGCTTTGTGCTTTAAGAACTAAACAACATACTTTGCTTCTTTAGATGGATTTTATTTATAGCCTTTGCTGTCAAAAACGAATTTATTAAGGGTGTTTTGTGTTTTGGTTGCCTACTCAATACAATTTCATTTAGTTCTGTTTATGAACAACAATGCCATTATAACCGTTGTTTCTACACTCATAGAGGCTTAAGGTAACTCCTCTCCAACATAACATGATAAAAGCTGAAATTTTGATGGGAAGTGGCGCAGACGAGCGAGTTTTTGCTCCCATGACCGCACTTATTATTAACAGTTTATCATTTCTCTTTAAACGCGTGTAGTCCAGTAAGCCTATGTTGTACCGTGACCATAAATAAAGCACAAGGCCATATGCTGCTTTTTGCGGGCATGGACCTTAGTGTCAGTTGCTTTTCGCATGGCCAACACTATGTAGCTCTCCCCCATGTTATTGAAGTAATTACATGCTTTATTCATGTGCCCCATCGTACTACGAGGGTAATCCCAAAAGTAAGGCCTCCTATTTTTTTGTAAGTACATAGACATCTTTATTTTAGACGCTGTGGCAGTTTTTGTATGCCCATGTCATACCACCTCGCCGCCATGCTGTTCAGAAAGTTACGAAGCTCTTCTTTCACCTTGCCGTCGGAGGTGAATCACTTTCCGGACAAATCTTCTTTTAACCTAGGGAACAGGTGATAGTCACTGGGCGGCAAGTCAGGACTATAGGGTGTGTGTGTGATTATGTTCAACTGAAACTGTTGCAGGAGAGCAACGGTTTGCCGAGAGATGTGTGGGCGAGCGTTATCATGGAGAATGTGTACCCCCTTGCTCAACATTCCTCTTCTCCGGTTCTGAATTGCCCGTTTGAGTTTTTTCAGAGTCTCACAGTACCTGTCAGCGTTAATTGTGGTCCCAGTGGGCATAAAGTCGACCAACAATACGCCCTTTCCGATCCCAACAAACGGTTTTCATGACTTTACCGGCAGACTGTGTTTGAATTTCCGCGGCTTTTGCGAAGAAGGACGCCGCCATTGGCGTGATTGTTGCTTGGTCTCAGGTGCAAAGTGGTATATCCAGGTTGCGTATGTGTCATCTGCCAGAGACGTATCTAGATGTATCAGGGGTCCCATAGCAACTCCAACAGCACACCTCTCCACACTATTACACAGCCTCCACAAGCTTCAACAGTCCCCTCCTGCCATACAGGGTCCGTGGATTCATGAGGTTGGCTCCATTCCCGCACAAGTCCATCCGCTCGATACAATTTGAAACGAGACTCGTCCTGGAAGGCAACATGTTTCCAATCATCAACAGTCCAATGTCGGTGTCGACGGGCCCAGGCAAGGCTTAAAGCTTTGTGTCGTGCAATCATCAAGGCTACACGAGTGGGCCTTCAGCTCCGAAAGCCGATATCGATGATGTTTCGTTGAATGGTTCGCACGCTGACACTTGTTGACGGCCCAGCACTGAAATCTTCAGCAATCTGAGAAAGGGTTGCACTTCTGTTATGTTGAATGATGCTCTTCAGTCCTCGTTGGTCTTGTTCTTGCAGGATCTTTTTCCGGCCGCAGCGATGGTGCAGATTTCATGTTTTACCTGACTACGGATATTCACGGTACACTCGCGAAATGGTCGTACGGGATAATTCCCTCTTCATCACTACCTCGGAGATTCTGTGTCCCATCGCTCGTGCGCCGACTATAACACCACATTCAAACTCATTTAAATCTTGATAGCCTGCAATTGTAGCAGCAGTAACCGATCTAACAATTGCGCCATACTCTTGTCTTACATAGACATTGCCGATCGCAGCGCCGTATCTTCCTGTTTACATACAGGGGATATGCAAAGTAATGTTAACACATGCAGTTATTTGGGAATGGTTTATTAATAAGGGATTGGACCCCCATCTGCCCGTAATACAGCTGCGATTCTTCTTGGAATACTGTCATGTACTGATTGTGTAGTCTCCAGTGGAATGTTACGCCACTCTTTGATCATGGCGCATGGATTTTTACTCCGGCGAGAGGACCCTCTGATGTTTGGAGCTTGTGGCGTGCAGATCACGGTGCGCCACATTTTATTGGTCTACATTTTATTTGCTGTCCAGCGGACTGCAATGGATTTGCCAGCGGATCTCCAATCTATTTTCTGTAATAGTCAAACGAATGTGGTTCGCGTTTTAATGTTTTGTGAATTGTCCCATGTTTTTAACAAGATTCTGGGGAGATGTTTTTAATTTGTCAACAGGGTGGCTGTGTCACCCAAGTTTTTTCTAAGTGGGCAGCCAGTCATATTTCCCTGTGCTGTTCTTTTAGCTCTTCTGTGTTTTGTTTTCCATATGTTTTAATTTCTTGATTAGCTAACTTGTCTCCTCATTGGTTTTAGTGCATGTGAGAGTGCCTGTGCGACAGAATGATTGTGTGGTCATTTCGCGTGCATGCATGTACGACAGTTTGCGACCTTATCCACATTCGTTTGTTATAATAAATGTCAGGGCGCTGATAACTTCGCCGTTCGTCATACACACACACACACACACACACACACACACACACACACACACACAAACAAACAAACACAAACACACACAAACCGAACCTCTGCTAACTCCTATAGTGAGGAGGGAGGCGAAAATCTGCTCCGCAGTTTGCACTCCAGTACCGCCAACGAAGGTTCCGTAATGTTCATGTCCAGGGACTGTGCTGGCCAGGGAAGACGCTGCAGTTCAGTTACATGCTCCTCATACCACGATTGTACTGTCCTGACTGTGTGAATGGGTGCATTATCAGTCCCGAAATATGGCATCATTGTTGGGGAACAACATTTGAATCATGGGATGCAAGTGATTACCTAAACTATTCACATAATCGTTGGCTGTAACACGAACTTTGAGAGTAATGATGGGACCAGCAGAATAACAAGACATGGCTGCCCTAACCATCACACTTCCACCTCCACGCCTAACCGCTGGAATCAATAAATCAGAATTTTAGGCTTCTTTAGGCGTTCTCCAGACGTAAACCCGGCCCGATGTCGGAAATAATGGAAACGTTGACTCGTTGGATCATATGACGCATTTCCACTGATCAGCCGCCCAGAATCTATGCCCTTGACATCATTTGTTACCGCTTCTTTGCATTGTTTGTCGTCACTAATAGTTTTACTATAGCAGCTCGGGCATGGATGTGTGTGATGTCCTTAGTTTAGGTTTAAGTAGTTCTAAGTTCTAGGGGACTGATGACCTCAGAAGTTAAGTCCCATAGTGCTCAGAGCCATTTGAACCATTTTTTGTTAGCGTATGACGATCTCTATCATTTATTTTTGATTTGAGCCCAATCTTACGTTTACACGACGAAGTCTTTCGATGTTTTGAGTAGGCTGTCATGACTATTGAAACAGTTGCTCTCGAAACGTTCAGGCTGTCTTGGTTAGTGATGCTCCAGCTAATCGGGCACCCACAATCTGCCGTCTTTGCAACTCTGTTAGGTGTGTCATTGCATGACAAGGTCGGCCTCTGAATGCAAATACGAAGTGTGCACTACTCGTGAACAACCTGCACTGAACGCGCACAGTCCAGCGCGACACGTGCCTTACCTGCGTTGTTGACCATCGAACACAACCATCCCATTACAACCATTGTTCACATTATAGAGTCTATCCCCTGTATCTCTGAATTTGAATACGCATGCCTATACCGGTTTTTTTATACTTCAGTGTATAAAAACAACATTTAAACGACATGACGCGATATAGCAATCGGCTGATCTACTCTCAAACAGTGAGTGCACAATTCTGATGTTCTCTGAAACATAAAGAAACTCTAATAGCAAATTAATGTTAACAACTATAGGATTCTATAAATAACTTTCAGACACCTTTCAAATGCAATCAAGCTTATTACTCAATAAGTCGTATAACGTATACAGAGACTTGGAAACATATCTGCTATTTCGTCGTCTATAACAGCAGAGGCAAGTTAACAGAAAAGGAAGTCGTATTTTACACATTATTTTGTTTTATAAAGTGTCACATACACTGTCATTTTAACATCTCCACTTTTTATGGTATATTGCTCTTTACATTTTAACTGATTCATCTTAAATATTTACCAGAAATGATGAAAAATTAACGCTCGAATTGTAAGGTGAGCTTCAGGTTCTAAGATTCATAGCTTAGCTACCAGCGCTTGTTCACTTTTGATACTCTGAAACACATCTCTTCTACTGCAAGCTCTTTGCTCTCCGTATTTTGTATGAGGCTGTATGGACCACAACAAGAAAAAATGTCCAGTAGAGGCTTACCTTAAGTTCTACGACACGTAAAGATGAGATGTGTTTCACATTGAGGAAGATGAACAAGTGCTCATTGCTCTTAAGGTATGCGCCTTAGACGCCATGTTTAATGGAAATTTTTTCTTATTTTGGTCCATACTACCACCTTTCAAGATATGGAAAACAGAGAGAAGAAGAGATGTTTTCACAGTAGCAAAGATGAACACGTTTTCGTATTTCTTAAGTCATGAATTTTACAGCCAATGTTTACTAGACTTTTTTTTTTCTTTCTTTCGTCCATACTGCCACCTCTGAACGTCTGTCAGTGGAGTTCTGATTCAATATGTATACACTGCCTGGCAGGAAAAGTGAAGCACCCAGAAGGGAGGAAAGGGTGGGGGAAGAGGTGGACAAAATAAAACTTCAACGTCCGAGAGAGAATGTAACACAATTTCATTAATCGTGCCGATATACAAACAACTTGACAGTGTGAGCTTACTTATCCTTATGTTGCACCCATCCTGACCTGCATGCATACACTGATTCGGCGCGGAAGCGTATCACATGGTCATTTTATGCTCTCCCGAGGCAACCTGGCCCACAATTGTTTAACGCTTCGTTGATATCCTGGATACTAACAATGGAACTGGCTTCACATCGGAGCTGGTCTCACACTTGTTCCTTTTTCTGTCGGGGACAGACGCATATCTGTTGGCAACGGGAGTACCTTAACATCACTCAGACAGTTTATAGCTACATGACGTGCGTGGACGGGTACCAGCCAGTTGAAGAGTAGCATCATGATATTGTCGCATGAGAGGTAACACAAGACCATGCAAGATGCCTCAATCACAAATAGAGACCTGAAGTCATACCCTATGTCTCCCGACACCATGACACTGTCAGTAACAGCAATTAGTCTCTCCAAAGCACTGGAGAAACAGAACCTCTCGCCAGGTAGCCTCCATTATCGCCCATGATGGTCATCCGGAGTAGTGCAGAGTCGCGAGTATCGCTCAGTACAGTGCGATCAGTGCGAGGTCATTCGTCAGCAGTCCATACCTCCTAGTCGTGGATCCACGTGAAATGCAGCCGCCTATGTTGCGGTATTAACGTCAACTGCGCACAATACTGTAATTCTCTAGTCCGGCTGCTGTTAATCTCAGACCAATGGTGCAGGAGGACGCAGAATGTAGTTTCCGGATGCCGCGATGTAGGGAGCCAGGACCAACATTCAGATATCTAACGCTGGTAATCTTACTTGTGAGGATACCTAATACTAGATGGACATTCAGGCTGCATTTGTCACAAGCCGTTCCAGGAGGGTACAAATCCCGAGCAGTAATAAATTTTGTAAACAGCGCACCAAACAAGCGATTGCCGGAGATATTGTTTTATACCTGTATTTAATAGTGTGTACTTAGTAGTACGCATGTGGAGTAGAGACTGGCGAACTCAACATAGATTATAAAGTCACTAGCATGAAGACGTGCTGGTCGTGAGAGGGATTCCTCCCTAATTTAAATGCGCGCTCCGTCCTGTTGGTAGCTAAGAGTTGGAGTTCTAGCCGTTGTGTAAATTTTGTAACCGCACGACTGGTATATCTAACCTCATGTTCCCATACAGTCGAGCATTGAGCCATTGATGTTACGTACATATATGAAGTTACATTGAAATTAACCAGGTCTTCTGAATTGTTCAGTAACTATTGTCAGGCAGTTTATGTAGATGAAAACAAACGCGATAAAAACTTTCCTACATTAGGTAAAGTTACACAGTGCGCCATAGTGTGAGATAATTTCACGAAAGTAGTTCTCAGATAGAAGGACGATTACGCTAATGCGGTACCAGTACCAGAGAGCTTTTAACATAATGTTGAGTATTTGCTTACTCCATTGTAAGTGAATGCGACGAGCCGTTCCCCTACAGTTTGGGCGCGGCTGACGCGGTGACGTGTTCGTCTTGCAGCAGGTGCTGCGTCAGACGACGCTGCCGTCGGTGCCGACGCGCCACCAGACGTTCCAGAGGCAGCTGTCGCACCGGCTGGACCTGCCCAACATCCAGTTCAGCGTCTGCAGCCTCGGCCCGCGCCCCGACACCGGCATTGGTCTCATCAAGGTAAGGCGCCCGCCCTCTCTCTAGACGCAATGTTCTCAAATTACAGCTGTCACAAAGGGATATGAAAGATCTTCAATTTCCATAAGTGCCTGCAATATTGTGGGCAGACACCGTTAGTGTAGTGATTTTCACTGCGGGTTATGTATATGTTTGTTACACAGTTCTCTTGTGCTGGAAAAGCAGGACGACACAGCGAATACATCGGGATGACACTACAAGTGCTTGGCCAGCCATATACAGTGCGAAAATTTAGTACGTGAACGTCCTCTACGGCAGCAATATAAGACCATAGAGAATGGCAAGAGGGAGGAAACATTCCATGGAAATGGCAAGACAGAGCATGTGGCACAAGTAACTGCTCAGAATGTTACCTTACCTTGGGTACCGAGAGACGTCAGTCCAGCTTAGCGACTGCCCAGGCTATAGCACTCATGTCAGCCCCTCAGGACACATACCTGTTGTCATATAGTGCATTTTCGGTTTTCGGAACGTATTCTGTATGTTCTATACTCAGCCAGATGAATTTCCCGTGACACTGTGGTGTCCAACATCTCTGAGATTATTACCCCTTAGAGAGTAAAAATCCCAACAACACTTAGTACTACACTGTAAATTAACTAAAAATACACAGTGATACTTTTAAAATCAATGGTAAATGAATTTTAATTTATGATCAAGCAACTAAACCCTGAGAGGATCCCGTATCCTCACACATCACATTACACTTTAAGACAAAAAAAAGAGACTCATAGCGAAGGAATTATTCGAACGCGATGCAAATCAGTAGATGCGATGTACATGTGCAGACAAACAAATTATTAAAATTTGAAAAAACATCGGATGATTCCTTCAAAAGAAAGAGCTTCGCGAACTGAGCAAGTCAATAATGCAGAATGAGATTTTCACTCTGCAACGGAGTGAAACTTCCTGGAAGATTAAAACTGTGTGCCGGACCGAAACTCGAACTCGGGACCTTCTGCAAACACCCCCCAGGCTGTGGCTAAGCCATGTCTCCGCAATATCCTTTCTTCCAGGAGTGCTAGTTCTGCAAGGTATGCAGGGGAGCTTCTGTGAAGTTTGGAAGGTAAGAGACGAGGTACTGGCGGAATTAAAGCTGTGAGGACGGGTCGTGAATCGTGCTCAGTTGGTAGAGCACTTGCCCGCGGAAGGCAAAGGTCCCGAGTTCGAGTCTCGGTCCGGTATACAGTTTTAATCTGCCAGGAAGTTTCAAGTCAGTGACGCGTTCGTCCACCTCTGGCACTTACTCAAGCATATATTGGATTTAGCACTGATTGATAGAGCTGTTGGATGTCCTCCTGAGGGGTGAATATTGTGTCAAATTCTGCCCAATTGGAGCGTTAGCCAGTCAAAATCCGGAGCTGGTTGGAGGACCTGCCAATAATGCTCCAAACGTTCTCATCTGGGGTGAAATCCGTCGACCTTGCTTGTGAAGGAGGCGTTTGGCCAGCATGAAGACAAGCAATAGACATTCTCACCGTGTGCGGGAGAGCATCATCTTCCTGAAATGCAAGCCAAGAATCGCTTGCCATGAAGGGCAACAAAACGGGACGTACAGTATCGTCGACGTAGCACTCTGTTGTAAGTGTGCTGCTAATGAGACCCAAAAGATTCCTACTATGAAATAAACTGGCACCGACACTGGTTGTAGGGCCGTACTCGCTACAGTCAGGCTGGCATCCCACCGCTGTCCGAGGCATCTCCAGACATGTCTTCATTCAGCCGAGAGCAGAACTCGTCACTGAAGACAATCCTTCTCCAGTCAATGAGATTCCAGGCCGAATGTGTCCGACAATGCAAACAGGCTTGCTGGCGTGCAGAGGACAACGGTAAGGGGCGCCCTGAGCCCAGCCCTCTTTCTGTAAGCCAACTTTTGATGGTCCTTGGGGTCACTAAAACACCAGTAGTAAGTCGGATTGATGATGATGATGAATCCAGGGCTCTGAGTGCCAGCTCGGTCTTCACGTTCTCTCGTCTCTCTAAGTCTTCCGCTTCCTTCTTGACGCTGTGTTCGCCCATGATTCATCCATTCCTGCCAACATCGTCTAGTAGTGGCATCGCTGCTATTTAAATGTCGAGCAGTTCGCCGATTACTCCAACCCGCTTCTTTGAGCCCGAATACACGTCCTCTCTGAAACGCTGACGTTTCCATATAGAGCTTACGCGCCGGTCGCGAAGCATACAGGGGATAGGCCAAATAATGTGAACACCTGTACTTGGAATAGTTTATTGGTAAGGGGTTGGATCCCCATTTGCCCGTAATACAGCTGCGATACTTCTTGGAATACTCTCGTATAATGATGGCGTAGTCTCCAGTCGTATGTTATGCCACTCTTCGAGCACATCTTCTTCTAACTCCAGTAGTGACCAGCCAGATGAAAATCTGTTCCGGAGTCTCCGCTCCAGTACCGCCCACAGGGGTTCGAAATTTTCAAGTCTGGGGACTGTGCTGGCCAGGGAGGACGCTGCAGTTCAGTTGGATGCCCCTCATACGTCCTGGCTGTGTGAATGGGTACATTATCGTCCTGAAATATGACGTCATTGTTGAAGAACAACAGTTGAATCATGGGCTGCTCCTGATCACTTAAAATGTTCGCATAATCGTTGGCTGTAACTCGGCCTTTGAGAGTAATGATAGGACCAGCAGAATACCATGATATGGCTACCCACCATCACACTTCCACCTCCCTGTTTAACCGATTGAATCAAGCAACAGGGTTTGTAGGCTTCTTTTGACGTTCTCCAGACGTAAATCCGGCCCATTGTTGGACCATATGACCATATGACGTATCTGCAGTGGTCAGCCGTCCAGACCGTGTGTTCCTGACACCATATTTTACGCTTCTTTGCGTTGGTTGTCGTTACTAATGGTTTCGGTATAGCAGTCGTCCATGAATATTCGCTTTATGGAGTTATCGGCGGACAGTGTCGATGGATACGAGGTCTTGAAGATGGCTTTTGAGCTCTGCAGTCACTTTAGCCACCGTAGTTTTGTGTTCTTTTGACACAATTCGTGTTAGCGTACGACTGTCTCTGTCATTTTGTTTTGATTTGCGCCCACTATAACGTTTACACGATGATGTCTTTCCATGTTTTAAGTAGGCTGTCATGACTGTTGAAACAGTTGTTCTGTAACATTCAATAAGTTGGCTGTCTGTTACTGATGTTCCAGCTAATCGGACCCCCACAATCTGCCCTCTTTGGAACTCTGTTAGGTCTTTCATTGCACGTCGACCTCAGCCTCTGAATGCAAATACGACGTGTGCACTGCTCGTAAACAACCTGCAGTGATGCCTAGTCCGTATTGAACACGCACAGTCCAGCGCGACACGTGCCTTATCTGCGAAGTTGACGGGTAAACACAACCATCCCACTGTCACTTTTCACATTATTTTGCGTATCCCCTGTAGTTACTATCCAACAGAGTACACGAAATAAATAAATGTAAATGTCGTGTGACTAGGGCCTCCCATCGGGTAGACCGTTCGCCGGGTGCAAGTCTTTCGATTTGACGTCACTTCGGTGACTTGCGCGTCGATGGGGGTGAAATGATGATGATAGGACAACACAACACCCAGTCCCTGAGCGGAGAAAATCTCCGACCCAGCCGGGAATCGAGCCCGGACCATTAGGATTGACATTCTGTCGCGCTGACCACTCAGCTACTGGGCGCGGACAGTACTCGAAATGAAATTCACAAAGATTTTGAGCCCTGGTCTCAACATGTCCCCAGTTTACTTTCCTAGCTAGCTGAGTCGTGAAACTGCACTGCAACGTCACACATTCATCCATCGGCAGCCAATGTTTACAGTTTTGCATTGTCCGTCAGTACTTGTAAGATTATCAATTTCTGGTATATTTGCATATATGCATCATGGTGCGTCATTTTTTGTCGCAGATTGTCTTGCTGCGTTTTGAATTTTGACGCTTATTCATTAGTTTGTGGGAATACTGATTATAGACAGTCATGCAGCAACAGCTGGTTGAGCTGTATCCAGAAATTAAAATAACCTTTGACTGCTGCCAGTGTTTTAAGAGTTATTGTTCGTGTTGTGTGCGCCGTTATCTGAACCAATTGGCCAGCAGCGCTCATGGGATGAACACGGAGACGTGTGTTTCTCGATACAACCGGGTTGAAATTGCATTCGTCACGAGATTTTATCTTCAGTTAAACCACCGCTCCGCGTTTATAATATAACTGAATTTTAATTCTGTAAAAATTCATTGTGTGTTCTGGCGTGTGGAATTTTTCTAAATGTAAGAATGCCTTGGATTGCAATATTTTTGCAACCCGACATTAATTGTTAGTTAAATCCCTTACTGTCCATATTGAAAGCTCTTACTGAGGAAACATATTTATTTGACTAACTGACCGATTGAATGATTGGAGAAACGGGCACGGAGAGGAACTGTAACTCAGCACTGTCGCTATGTCTTCATGGCAGCGTTACCATCTCACATGTTATTGTGGATACTGCATTAACCCAAGAAATAATGAAACTTTCAGATGGTTGGTAGCATTTATTTGTTTTATTCGTTTTGTTCTGGCCAATTTAAATCCTAAGTCAGTTAATTCATTTTATGATTTTTGTTTTAACTGCCACAATAGCCAAAAACCCTCTCTCACAAATGTACGTTCTGGTAACAGGCGTCAGGATCCTTAGATGTTTTCGATAATAATAGAATCTTACCACCAACATTTCATCATAATTGTATCAAATGGTTTTGTCAGGACCTATTTTCTGGTGTTTTGGCTTTATGGTGACCAGAAAGGTGTACTTTGTCTTCAGTGGCTCTACCTGAAAAGTATTCCTTCACTGATGATCTAAGAACCTAGGCATTTACTTGCCAATTCTCCAAACAGGAAAGTAGTTCGCAATATAATTTGTTACTGAGTTATACCACCTGTGAACGTGCATTTTTATTGCATCTGTCGAGTATCAGAGTCAGTTCCGGTAATATCGAACCGTTATAAACTTCAGTTGTGCATTGGTGAAGCTCCAGTTTGCGAAGAAAACTGTCAGAGTGGTTATGCAATGTTAAAAGAGTCGCCACATTTCTTTGCAAGCTGAGAACGAACGTAATTTATATCTCCTTAGAAGCCAGCAAGGAATTCCAATTAGGAAAAAAATAGACTATTACTACGCCCCGATTGGCGAACGAACTGTTCACGTGCGTTATATTGAACGAACTCTGTGGAACCACTATATATCCTGCGCCAACCAAGTGAAGCGCTGCAGTATGTTGTGGTCACTGCTGAGTGCATGCACATTTCAAACAAACTCAGTCGTGTGCAAACTGACTTCTGCCACATTGCCTCATCCGCTAATGGCTGTATTTGGAAACTATTGTATTATTAATTGAGCATTTGTTAATATTAGAATACAATGAAATGGCCATTTTTAGAGAGTAATTTTTTAACATTATTCGGAAGGCGGCTCCTCTGTTTTAAATTTGGTTTACTAGCGCGACTAAGACTCAACATGCCCTGATTTACACTAGCTATGCCCTATAATAAAATAATGACCCATACTATGAATTAAGGCACACAATTTGACTGTAACAATACAAACGAAAGCTAACTGTGCACAACACACTTACATTAGTCGAGGAACGGAAAAATACCAGACATGGTATCAGTAAATTGAACACCAGTAAACATGAAAATCGTCGCTACCATCCCAGCAATAGTGAATGTGTTGTAGCCTCTCGACGTGTAGGCTGTCGCAGTGCTATAGGGATGTACACAACGAATTGTAATTATACACTCCTGGAAATTGAAATAAGAACACCGTGAATTCATTGTCCCAGGAAGAGGAAACTTTATTGACACATTCCTGGGGTCAGATACATCACATGATCACACTGACAGAACCACAGGCACATAGACACAGGCAACAGAGCATGCACAATGTCGGCACTAGTACAGTGTATATCCACCTTTCGCAGCAATGCAGGCTGCTATTCTCCCATGGAGACGATCGTAGAGATGCCGGATGTAGTCCTGTGGAACGGCTTGCCATGCCATTTCCACCTGGCGCCTCAGTTGGACCAGCGTTCGTGCTGGACGTGCAGACCGCGTGAGACGACGCTTCATCCAGTCCCAAACATGCTCAATGGGGGACAGATCCGGAGATCTTGCTGGCCAAGAGCACGTTGGGTGGCACGGGATACATGCGGACGTGCATTGTCCTGTTGGAACAGCAAGTTCCCTTGCCGGTGTAGGAATGGTAGAACGATGGGCTCGATGACGGTTTGGATGTACCGTGCACTATTCAGTGTCCCCTCGACGATCACCAGTGGTGTACGGCCAGTGTAGGAGATCGCTCCCCACACCATGATGCCGGGTGTTGGCCCTGTGTGCCTCGGTCGTATGCAGTCCTGATTGTGGCGCTCACCTGCACGGCGCCAAACACGCATACGACTATCATTGATACCAAGGCAGAAGCGACTCTCATCGCTGAAGACGACACGTCTCCATTCGTCCCTCCATTCACGCCTGTCGCGACACCACTGGAGGCGGGCTGCACGATGTTGGGGCGTGAGCGGAAGACGGCCTAACGGTGTTTGGGACCGTAGCCCAGCTTCATGGAGACGGTTGCGAATGGTCCTCGCCGATACCCCAGGAGCAACAGTGTCCCTAATTTGCTGGGAAGTGGCGGTGCGGTCCCCTACGGCACTGCGTAGGATCCTACGGTCTTGGCGTGCATCCGTGCGTCGCTGCGGTCCTGTCCCAGGTCGACGGGCACGTGCACCTTCCGCCGACCACTGGCGACAACATCGATGTACTGTGGAGACCTCACGCCCCACGTGTTGAGCAATTCGGCGGTACGTCCACCCGGCCTCCCGCATGCCCACTATACGCCCTCGCTCAAAGTCCGTCAACTGCACATACGGTTCACGTCCACGCTGTCGCGGCATGCTACCAGTGTTAAAGACTGCGATGGAGCTCCGTATGCCACGGCAAACTGGCTGACACTGACGGCGGCGGTGCACAAATGCTGCGCAGCTAGCGCCATTCGACGGCCAACACCGCGGTTCCTGGTGTGTCCGCTGTGCCGTGCGTGTGATCATTGCTTGTACAGCCCTCTCGCAGTGTCCGGAGCAAGTATGGTGGGTCTGACACACCGGTGTCAATGTGTTCTTTTTTCCATTTCCAGGAGTGTAACAATCAAATATGAAACACTGAAAAAATACACATGTGTATAATCGCGTACAGATTCACTCCCAAGTTGCAGCAGCACAAGGACATACCTTACTGACAGTAAAATGCATGCAAAACGCCCGGAATACACAGTGTTTAGAGTGGGGTATTTTATCTGTGGTACGACATACAGAGGGTTCCAGAAAAATTTAGACACTCTTTGATAGTCAGAATCAATGTAACAAAATGACATACCGTTACGTTATTTTGTGTGTTCAAAGTTACCCTCATTAGCGGCTAGACAACGTCGATGCGGCTGAGCTGTTGACCGAACTACTTTTGTCTATGTTTCCGGTGTAACAGACGTACACGACGCCTAGATGGTTTTCCGTAGTTCGTTCTGTGTAGCTGGCTTCTGTTGACTAACTTCATTTTTCATGGTCCCCCTTAGGTAGAAGTCAAAAAGTGTAAGCTCTGCAGACCGTGCTGGGTACTCGACATCTTCTCTGCGAGCTATCCATCGTCCAGGAAGATTTATCCAAGTACCCTCTGACATTTGTTGTAATGAGTCGGAGTGCCATCTTGTTATAGGAAAAATCTTGCATTTCCAGACATCTCTTGGATGGCAGGTAAAACTGATGTTTGCAGAATATGAAATGGTTCAAATGGTTCTGAGAACTATGGGACTTAACTTCTGAGGTCATCAGTCCCCTAGAACTTAGAACTACTTAAACCTAACTAACCTAAGGACATCACACACATCCACGTCCGTAGCGGTCGCGTGATTCCAAACAGTAGCAGAATATAAAGATACACCTCTCCTGTTACGGTACCTTCAAAGAAGAATGGGCCAATCAAACCACACGATGACAGACCACAGCCGGCCAGTGTGGCCGAGCGGTTCTAGGCGCTTCAGTCTGGAACCGCGTGACCGCTAAGGCCGCATGCTCGAATCCTGCCTCGGGCATGGATGTGTGTGATGTCCTTAGGTTAGTTAGGTTTAAGTAGTTCTAAGTTCTAGAGGACTAATGACCACAGATGTGAAGTCCCATAGTGCTCAGAGCCATTTGACAGACCACACAACACATTAGAACCCTGTAGCTTAACTTGTTTGTCAACATGAAAGTGAGGATCTTCAAAATCCCAGGACACGCAGTTGTGGCGGTTTACGGTCCCGATCAATTTGAATTGCACCTCGTCAGACTAGATAACCATCCCTGAAAACCGTTCATCCTCGCGAAACATGCCTTCAAACCACTCGCAGTACTCCAGCCTTCGGTCATATTTATTTCACGTTTTGTTTGGGATGTAGTAACCTTCAGTGTGTTAGGGGTGGCTGCAACATGCTGTACATAACATTCGGCTGTATGCATATGGGTGTTCTGATGGCGGAATGTTGATTTCAGAGAGATGATCAAATGGCAGCCCATGTTCCTGAATGCGCAATGCAATGCACAATCTAAACGTAAAGTCGCTGGTGTTACCGTGCTCCAAGATTCCTCGGTGCGCCGTTTCCAGTCGCTTGTGATTGTGAGTTCACTACATAAAAACGATTCTTTAGACATCCCCAAAAAATAAATCTGCTTTTGTTAAATCGGGCGACCATGGAGGCCATTGTCTGAGGTTCGCGGCGTCCCAACAATCGGCGTCCCAACAATCTTCCAGGGAATCTGTTGTTCAATTCTTGAACATCATCTCACGCAGAATGGGCTGGGTGACCATCGTGCTGCATCCATATGCAGCCTCTGATGTCCAGATGGACATTTGCAAGAAGAGGACCTAAAGTATCGACATTAAAAGCTCGATACAGCCCTACTGTCGGCCGGCCGGTGTGGCCAAGCGGTTAAAGGAGCTACAGTCTGGAACCGCGTGACCGCTACGGTCGCAGGTTCGACTCCTGCCTCGGGCATGGATGTGTGTGATGTCCTTAGGTTAGTTAGGTTTAAGTAGTTCTAAGTTCTAGGGGACTGATGACCTTAGAAGTTAAGTCCCATAGTGCTCAGAGCCATTTCAACCATTTGAACCCTACTGTCAGTGTATCTGCAGACGAGCGTACACCGATGACTTCATCCTCAGAGATGTCCCACCACATGTTTACTATCTGTGTTGACCACCGACAGGATGCACCTACCTAGGATCCTATGTGACAAGTAATGCATATTATGCCGGTTCACTGTACCATATTTGTGAGTGTGGAAAGTCTTCAGGACCAGATGCCATATCTGTAAGATTCTACTGCGATTATGTGAAAGAACTTCCTCACATTCTAGCAGTAATTTATCGTAGATCGCTTGAGTAACGAAGGGTACCTAGCGATTGGAAGAAGGTCATTCCAGTGTTTAAGAAGAGCATTAGGACAGATGGACACAATTATAGACCTATATCGTTGACGTCAGTCTGTTGTAGAATTATGGAACATGTTTTTTACTCAATAATGTCAGGTGTTGGTTATTGAAGAGTTCTTCATTATCATATTAATTCATTTACGAAAGCATGTCTTAATGAAACAAATCACCACCTTTTATAGTCTTACCTTGTTGGATTGATATTAGAATCGGTATTCATATTAATCTTATTTTCGTGTTTTACTAACTGGCTGCAAGAGTCATTTTTAGAGATTAATATTATTCAGTTAAAGCCTCCGATGGAAAGGACTTTTCCATATGCACATTGAGATAACTGCCACAACTGCTGCACCCGTATATTTATGTTTCCAGGCAAGAAACATTATGCTGCCCTACTTAAGTGCTTTAATAACACTGTAACTAGTGCGATTAAGGTGTTTCCGTATGATTCATGCTTAATAACGTTAAGAAAAGATGTTAGTTCTATAACTGAGGTGTCACTAGTGCTATTGGTGTCAATTATATTGACAAAGAGATTAAAGTATAGGCTTTCGTATAATAACAGTTTCTCAAAAGGACACTCTTTTGTTTAGCAAACAACTAGCATTTACCTAAAAAATAAAATAATCCACGCCCCGTTCTTGATTTTTCGTCGTTGTCAGTTTACGAAAGGTTAACGTTCAACCGAGTCATTTCTCCCTAGACAGGAATCCCTCTCTCAGATACGTGTATTCGCTCGTTTGCATCAGTCGTGAATGTTTGCAACACCTCCGAGGGAACAGCCTATACGCTAAGCGGCTAATGAACACCTGTGTTTTTATTTATTTATTTATTTATTTATTTATTTATTTTTTACGAGGGCATGCTGAAAAGTGATGCCTTCGAATTTATCATGTAAAAACTCTCAAAGCTTTTCGAATAAATCAAACGTTATTAACATTAAAAAATGGTTCAAATGGCTTTGAGCCCTATTGGACTTAACAGCTGAGGTCATCAGTCCCCTAGAACTTAGAACTACTTAAACCTAACTAACCTAAGGACATCACACACATCCACGTCCGAGACAGGATTCGAAACTGCGACCCTAGCGGTCGCGCGGATCCAGACTGAAGCGCCTAGAACCGCTCGGCCATTGCGGCCGGCTATTAACATTCCACATCTTCATTCTTCATGTTTGTTATACATATTTATAGTCCTCTGCCGCCAGAGAATTCCGAATTGTATCGTGTAACATGACGATGTGTAACATAACTATGACGGTGCACGAGAAATACCTTGCTGTAATCGAGTTTCGAATTAGATCATTTCGTCCACACACGGAGCACATTCTCCTTCAGCACGACAACACCAAACCACACACGAGCGCCGCGAAATCTGCAGCAATCCGAAGCCTCGGGTTCACTGCCATGTATCATATTCTCCACAGTCCCGACTTGGCCCCATCCGATTTTTATCTGCTTCTAAAACTCAAAGAACACCTTCAAAGACTTCACTTTGATAGTGATGACGTCGTGCAAGACCAGCTGAGACTGCAGTTCCACCAACAAAGTCAAACATTCGACATTGGCGGTATCAACAAAGTGATCTACTATTGATAGTGTGGGTGTTGGAGAAAACAATTCCTTTATTCCCACATAAATTTAGCAATAACTTAACACTACATACATGAATGACTTGTGTAGACATGAACATCACGGAATAACTAACAAAAGCTAAGTCAAAGAATAACTATCTCACTGCACGTAAATTAACACTTCACGGAATGTTTATGAAGCACTGTACACTTGTAGGGATCGATTGTCAGAAATAGGTCACTACAAGAGAAATGCTTTCGTCACCAGGTTGCTTATGTTGAGAAATAAATATGTAAATATGAAAAATAAAGGAATACGAGTTCGGGCTGAATAATAATGTCTCTGTATTTTATATGTGAAAACTCTTAAAGCTTTTTAAATGAAACATACTTTGTTAACATTCTACATCTTGTTTGCTGAAACCGTCACTGCAGAACATTTGACTTTGTTGACGGAGTTACAATCTGACCTCTGCTTGCACCGCTTCATCACTGTCAAAAGGACGTCCTCGAAGGCGTTCTTCAAGTTTAGGAACCACATGAAAATGTGGGGCCAAGTCGGACTATATGGACGATGATCGACGACAGTGAACCCAGGGCGTCGAATTGTTCAAGACGTGGCAGCGTTCGTTTGTTGCCTGCCATTGTCATGTTGGAGGAGAGGGTGCTACACGTGTGGAAGAATTCTTCTGTGGTTAGAAAATTTATTACAGCACGCTTTTTCCCATGCACCGAAATAACTACGTTACTCACCATCATGTCACACGCTACAATACAATTCGGAACCCTCTAGCGGTACAGGGTTTGAACTTGCGTGAAGGGGGTGGGGAGGTGAGGTGGGGCCCCCCCAGTCGAGAAAATAATACATCAACTGAAATTGAGAACAGACTAAAAATTTGGTAGGCATTACTTTTCCGCACGCCCTAGTAGGGTGTTAATAACGTTTGTTTTATTTTAAAAGCTTTTTGAGTTTTTATATAAAAATTTCGAAGGTATTACTTTTCAGACCGCCCTCGTAGTTAGAGCCAGGATGCCGGGAGATGCTCACGCCTTTTAGGAGAGTCGGGGGAAGGGGGGTCTGAAAGCCCCCAACGGGCTGAGAGGGTTGGGAACGGCAGTGGTGGGCAGGTGGGGTATGGTGGAGTAGTGGAAAACGTAATCCCGAAAGCAGACGGCAGAGGGCTCTCCTTGCAGTGAGAGCATTGGCTGGGGGTCAGGAAGACACCCACCCCCACCCTCTCGTCCCCCCTCACCGCCTCATTTCCTTTGTTCCGGGAGAGACGCAGCCTAGCCACTAGGGCAGATTGCACCTCACAGCCGTACCGCCAGCCTGTAGTAAGCGCCAGCCAGACAAGGGAACAGCAGCGACGGTCCAAGGAGGGCGAGCTCAGGTATTACCACTTGTTAAGTAAAGCAGCCAGCCCGCCGGCCTGCATAGCGTAGCAGGCAGAGCGCTTGCGAGTCAGGCAGCGAGAGTAAGCACAGTCTTGCAAGTAAACACGCGCTCCAGATTCGTGACTCCTGCGCTGGATCATCAGCGGCTTATAATTGGCTTCTCACTTGCGTGCCACTTAAAATGAAGGACTCTAAGGGCGTAGTTTTTCCGAGGCAGCGTTTGAGCAATATGTGGTATGTGGCAATGACGTGGCGGCGTATGCAACATGCTGCATTGTACCGGGTGGTTATAATATTAAAAAGTCCAGTGTGGCCTGCTATTATCGTGTGGCAGTAAAACTTGATAGATATTCCAAAGCATTAATGCGGAACCGATTTACGCTGCAAAAAATTTAGTTCCGGCTGTGGCCACCAGGTGCAAACCTGGCGCTGTGAATGCAAGAAAGACGTAAAAAAATTCTTTCCATTGTGTAATAATTTAGAACGGAACGTGGGCAGAAAACGTCAAACAAATGATAAAAACATCATGCTCAATTTACTATTAACTGCTGTTTACAGTATTTTTTCAATATGGACACCGGAAACGGTAAAAGGTCGTGATCAACAGTTGCTCATAGCAGTTCCGGTGGAATCTGAACAGCGTGTTCCTGGATACTGCCCTTCAGAGCAGATTGAGACCGAACATTTCCCTGCTAACCGCGTTCTTTTAGAAACCCCAGAGCCAAAATTAAATCAGATCAGGTGATCTTGTAGGCCGTGCTTCTGGATAACCTCTGGAGATAACACGCTCGTGGATGTTGCACAGGGCGAGCGGCACGCCCCGTCTTGCATGAAATCAGTGGTTTCCACACAACTGCGCTCTTCCAAAGCAGGCATCACATGCTGTACAAGGATGTCCCGATAACGTACAGACGCCTACACTTGGTGTATTCTCTTCAAAGAGGAACAGAGCGATAAAGGTGCCCGTGAATACACACCACGCAGTCACACATCGCGAGTGCAATGGCTATTCGTGCACAACACGGGGTTTAATAGCACCCCAAATTCGGCAGTTCTGTGTATTCACTGCACCCTGTAAGTAAAATATGCCTCATCACTCCATAGAAAATTGCCCTGTCACATGCCATCAACTTCGATCCGTGCCGCAAAGCGAAGAGAGGTCATAACATCGTACAAACTGAGTACAGCGCCAGATTTCTACATGGTGGACACAATCGGAACTAACTAGTTTCCAGCGTAAATCGGTTTCGCATAGGTGTATTAGCGTACCTACCGAGTTTCGCTGCCATACGACAATTACAAGTGCAATGCTCTGATGTTGCTTCAGTGAAATTGACTGAGGTACATACTACAAACACACGCAAATTGCAGCGACGAAAGCCAACACATTTTTGGGGCAACTTTTAGCATGATTTCATGTCGTACAGTAAATGCCGGCACCACTTTGCGACATGCAGTATGCGACTTGAGGCAACGTATAGCCAAGTGTTCTCTCGATGGAATTCCGCCTTTAGATATTTTGTCTCACTATCGTCGCATGTTTGAGAAAACCACCCCTAAAGAACATGATGCACAATGCATTCAAAATTGACATGATCGACAGATTACTGAAAACGGAGCACTTTTTACCATCATATATAAATCATGCAAAGAAACTTTTACGACTGCCCTTACGTGGTTAACGACTTTCAACGAAAGCGGCGCTGTCCAAGCGACCAACGCACCTGGTTGGGAAAGGGAGGGCCTATGCAGTCTGCAGTTTTTTATATATATTTTTCCCTACAAAAATTCATAGGAATAGGGGGCTTAACATTTATACACAAAAATTCAGACAGTGTATGTCTGTGCTCGCAAAACTCGAAAAGCAGTCTGTTGATTAACTCTAAATTTTGATACAACTTCGCATTCTTATACGCTTGTGTTTTATATACCTATTATTTCTAAATATACGTAATATGTAACATATAAAGGGGAAACGTTGTTAACCAAAAATGTAAACGTTCTTGAACGATTTGCTTCAAGTTTTACACGATACTGTAACGAACAATTGAACAGTCATTGGCTATATATTTTTAATATATATAATATATTGCCAAAAACTCAAGTTTGACCTATTTAATTTAAATTTGAAACCATACTCTATCAAGCATTCAGAAAGACGTACATGACATATATATTTTTTTAACTGACTGCAACAAAAAAAATGCTCTGATGTGCTCTGCTGTAAAAATGTGAAGTTTTGTTTCCTTTCTTGCAGGCAGTTTTAACTGCGGTAGTGGAGCGCTTGAACCATTAGACAAATTTTGTCTTCCCTGTATATTATTTCTGACTATACATATTTTTAAATATGAATTACATATAAAACAATGTGCTGATTTGTTTTCTTCCTCACAGACGGTTTTCAGAGAAAGCAGGACGTTTTATTTCTGGTTTATTGGCTTGTTATTGTAATACTACTAAAGAAGCTGAATTTGCAACAGCATTAAACAAGGTTCAATGTCAGAGAGAGGGGGGGGAGGGGGGGAGAAGGTTACGGACAGAGGGGAGGGACGAAATGAAATGGAGATTGGAAAGGAAGAGATGGACAGAGAGAGGGGGCAGGTGGAGACGGAGAGACAGGGAGGAAGGAGGAGATGGACAGGGACAGGGGGGAGAGGGAGATCAGGAAGTACATCCAATATATTCCCATACGTGTTAGAAACGTGTGCATTCTCTTTCCTTTCTTTTTCGTTTAACCAGTTGGAGTCACAGTAACGAGTGGCAGGGTACAGCTAGAAACGTAAATAAACCAATGAGGAACAATAACAAGGTGGGTAAATAAATTTATAAAACAACTTAGATTAGTGAAATATTAAAGTTTTAATCCTGGCTGTTTTACAATCGATTTTTTCCTCACTGAGTTACACATGCTCACATTTCTCCGAACAAGGAGATAGATGGTACTTACAACAAGGCAATCGAAGGAAACGTATTCACGGTATCACCCTGCATTGTTGTTATTGTTTATGGATTCATTTAACATATTAATCCTCCCATTCCCACCAATTTCGATATGGTGAAAACCAAATATGAACAATGCATGTAAGAACCGAACACAGATCCTCCGCTTCACGGCCAGACGCTTTCGTCGTTTGGTCACTGCCGCTATCGTTGAAAGTTGTCTATTACATCTGTACACAGGTGACAGTCGTTAAAGGGTCTTTTCTCGATTTTTTTCCAAAATTCTGCATTTTCAAACACCACATATGACGTTGAAAAATGCTCAGTTATCAACAGTCTGTCAATCCCGTCAGTATTGGTACATTTGTGTATCGTGTATTTCAGGGCAGCTTTTCTCAAAATTTAAGGGTAGGGAGACATTCTTTCATTTGAGGTGGTACGCAACCGACCTGCCAAACAAGAGCCGAATCGGTTGGCCGTGTCAGAAGCCTTCCACTTATGATAGTGTTCTTTATATTTGTGCTTGTCAACAGCAATTAAGGTGAATACCAGGCTGTTTCCCCACCAGTACCTTATAAACATAGTGCATAAACAAACACAGCGAGCTCCCAGTTATTGGGGTTAACGCGGACCCGAGGCCATATGAATACTCGAAAAAAACAAATTGTCCGAAAAAATTATTTTTTTAGCGAAAACTGCAATTCGCTGTATTTATAAAACGTCTTCCATGGCATATTTGAGAGTCAACTGCATTAATTACGAGTTATGTCACTCGCCGGAAAATCTTATCTAGAAAATTACAGTAAAGGTAGACGATACTTCATATCATTTATTCTAAGTTCACTTTCAGGAAATTATCATTCATTCTTCTCTGTTTCTGTTTTTCAGTCACTTATTCTTTGAGTATGGAAAATCGAAACATCGGTATAGTCATTTCATTGCTTATCTTCGCATGATAAAATACAAATCACATGCTTAGGAGAATAGCCTAAGCTCATACACTATGTGATCAAAAGTACCCGGACACCTGGCTAAAAACGACTTGCAACTTCGTGGCGCCCTCCATTGGTAATTCTGGAATTCAGTATTCTGTTGACCCACCCTTAGGCTTGATGATAGCTTCCACTGTCGCAGGCATACGTTCAGTCAGGTGCTGGAAAGCTTCTTGGGGAATGGCAGCCCATTCTTCACGGAGTGCTGCACTGAGGAGAGGTATCCATGTCGGTCGGTGAGGCCTGGCACGAAGTCGACGTTCTAAAACATCCCAGAGGTGTTCTATAGGATTCAGGTCAGGACACTGTTCAGGCCAGTCCATTACAGGGATGTTATTGACGTGTAACCACTCCACCACAAACCGTGCATTATGAACAGGTGCTCGATCATGTTCAAAAGATGCAATCGCCATCCGTGAATTCCTCTTCAACAGTGGGAAGCAAGAAGGTGCTAAAAACATCAGTGTAGGCCTGTGCTGTGATAGTGCCACGCAAAACAACAAAGGGTGCGAGCCCCCTCCATGAAAACCCCGACCACACCACAACACCGCCGCCTCCGAATTTTACTGTTGGCACTACACACTCTGGCAGATGATGTTTAGCGGGCATTCGCCATACCCACACTCTGCCATCTAATCGGCACATTGTGTAGCGTGATTCGTCACACCACACAACTTTTTCCACTGTTTACGCTTCTTACACCAAGCGAGGGATCGCTTAGCACAGGGCTTCACAACATACGTGCTCGCGGAGCAAGCTGTGAGCAGCAAGGCGCGAGCACGGAGCAGCGCAAGCACGCTACCCCCACTACCGGACCAGAGCGGAGAGTGGGGAGAGTCAAGTGGGGCACCAACAGCTGTCGCCAGTCAATGCAAATCCGCGGCCACCTGCAGGGATATCACTCACGAATTATTACTGTGACAAATGAAACAAATAAAGGAGAATGTACACGTGCCACATAATTTTTTAGCTTAGTGTATGCCTCTACATTCGTATTAATTTGTGAACTGTTACACAATAAAAGGTGTCACTGAAGTGTGGGATTCTCTGTTATCTTGTACTTTTTGCCCTTTACAATTGCGTCTATGTTCGGAGTAATTGTTCTTGTGCATCGTAGGCGCAGCGTGCAGTTTAAATTTCGATCAGACATTGCGTTTCTCAGGCGCGTCTTGTTACATTTCATTGCAGAGAACAGTTATTCACAAACATACGTGGAACCGAACATTGATATTACTGTAGCCGCCAGTTTGTGCAAATGAGAAATCTATCCTGAGGGAAGTGTCTGTAAAATTCCAAAACGTTTTGCTTGTTCTGAAATTTGTCTCTGTATTCTCTGTCACACTGCAGGTCAATAATTTCTAGTTGCAGCTCAGGACGAATCTCTTCAATATTCGCCGAATATGGAGAGGAGAACAGATCAGAATCACTGTCTAGTGCTGTCAGATCTTGAAAGCGTTGATCAAATTCTTCCTTAAGGGCAACTAAACTATGTGAATAACGTTCACAGTCTTTGTGAACATCTTGCATGGATGATAATTTAGGAAAATGAGCTAGATTTCCTGTTACCAGCTGACTCACCCAACGTGTCAATTTCATTTTAAAAGCTCGTATTCGATCTATGAAATGAGTAATTAGCAGATCTTTACCTTGTAGTGAAATGTTCAAAACATTCAGAGGGCTAGTTAAATCTGCTAAGAACGCGAGATCATATTTCCATGAAGGCTCTTTCAATTCAGGAACACACATGTTATTTATTTCCATGAACATATTTATCTCATCTAACAGGCAAAAATTCGATTTAATAATTCGCCACGACTAAGCCAGCGGACCTCGCTGTAATAAGGCAGGCTACCATACTGGCTATCTACATCCTCAAGTAAGCTTTTAAATTGTCTGTGTTGTAGCCCATGCTTCCTTATATAATTGGATGTACGAACAACAACACTCATCACATTTTTAGAGTGATACCCTTTGCACATAAGTTTTCCTGGTGGATCACACAGTGAACGCCCCTTATTTCATTCGGCACGGTCAGTTTTTGCATTTTCTCCTTCAACAGCGCAACGAAACCTAATTTTTTCCTTGTCATCGCTGGTGCACCGTCTGTACACACTGAAACTAAAGAATTCCACGACAATCCTATATTTTCAACACTTTCTTCAACACTACTTAAAATATCACCTCCGGTTGTAGTGTTCTTCATGGCTACTACATTGAGGAGCTCCTTGCTCACCTGAAGAACTCTATTAATACCTCTAATAAATATGGAAAGCTGCGCTGTTCCAGTGATATCAACACTTTCGTCCAGAGCTAGAGAATACGCCATAAAATCTTTATAGATATTTGCAAGCTGGCTCTGGACGTCGTCTGCCATGTCCTGTATGCGACGCATAATGGTCATGTCAGATAATGGCACAATCCTAAACTGTTCAACTTGAGATGGACACAAATGTTCCGCTGCAACTACCAAACATCTTTTATTAAACCGCCATCAGTGTAGGGGCTCAGGGATTTTGCTAAAAACAAAGCAATTTTGTAGCTTACTCTCAGAGCTGCGTCAGTTGATTTTTCTTCGTCATCCAGATCTTCTTCGGATAGCTTCCTTTTAAGTTTAATAACTTCCTGTGCACGATCTGGTCCATCACATTTTCCACTTCGTAGTCTTTCGCGTGGTACGACATATAATGTCGCTGCAAATTAAATTTCCTAAAAGAATTCAGCGTTTTGTGACATACTAAACATTTTGCAACACCATCTCTTTCTGTAAACAGATACAGTTCCTCCCAATGGGGGTTGAACTGCGAAAGCATGGTTGGGGTTACACAACGGCGACTTGACATGATTCTTAACCAGCGAAGTGACTGTTAGAGCTGATCGTAGTACTTTTAACGCTACACAGTCGGCGCAAATTCAATAGGCACGCTGCGGTCCTATTCATACGTGCGCGCGCATTTCCCCTCCCTCCCCTCCCTCCCTACTCCGCGACCCACCTGCTCGCGAGCACCTGCCTGAGCAGACGCGAGTACTCGCGCTCAAAACCGGCCAGTTGTTAAGCCCTGGTTTAGCATTTACCGGCGTGATGTGTGGCTTATGAGCAGCCGTTCGACCATTAAATCCAAGTTTTCTCTCCTCCCGCCTAACTGTCATAGTACTTGCAGTGGATCCTGATGCAGTTTGGAATTCCTGTGTGATGGTTTGGATAGATGTTTGCCTATTACACATTACGACCCTCTTCAACTGTCAGCGGTCTCTGTCAGTCAACAGATGAGGTCGGCGTGTACGCTATTGTGCTGTACGTATCCCTTCACATTTACACTTCACTATCACTTCGGAGAAGTGGACCTAGGGATGTTTAGGAGTGTGGAAATCTCGCGTACAGACGTATGACGCAAGTGACGCACAATCACCTGACCACGTTCGAAGTCCGTGAGTTCCGCGGAGCGCCCCATTCTGCTCTCTCACGAATGTCTAATGACGACTGAGGTCGCTGATATGGAGTACCTGGCAGTAGATGGCAGCACAATGCACCTAATATGAAAAACGTCTGTTTTTGGGGGTGTCCGGATACTTTTAAAAGAAGACTTTCCTAAAAAAAAAAGATCTCCGAATTTTCGTGGACTATGCGCTAACCGTTGATGTAAGACCAAGGAGACAATTTCTCGTTCTGCCAAAGGAATACCTTTGAAAAGCGAAAAGAGATTTCGTATGTGTTTTGTTGGTGCGTGTTGCACAACTGAAGCAAAATTTCAACTGAATCTGTGTACTGGTGTTCCTTTGAACCCTTCGGCTGCTTCTTACAAGACTCGGCGGTGACGCTGAACAGCTCCCAGTGAGCACGGTGTTTCTATGCGACATTTTGTTTCGGGTTACGGAAAGGCAACTGGATATGGAGAACAAATGACTGTCCATAGAGCCAGACTGACTAATGGGTTATGCTCTATTATTTTTTACGGCACAATCGCGTGAGCGATGCACAATGATATGAACGATTTCGACCAACCCATGGTCTCGTAGATAACAAGAGGAGACGAAGAATCTGAAGTGTCCCAGGTTGAGTCATTTTCACAGTAAGGCAATTGATTACACTCAAAAATCAGTTTATTGACACAATCAGTTTATGATCGCAAATAGGACGGTCACTCCAAAAGAAATGCACACTATTTCTTTTTTAATCCATCTTTTATTTTACACGTTTGCAAGCTTTACAGTGTGTAGATACATCCCTTAGGAACAATATTTTCATTTCTCCACATAATTTCCATCCCTCTCAACTGCCTTACGCCATCTTGGAACCAGCGCCTGTATACCCACACGGTAAAATTCTGGACCAACCTGTTGGAGCCACTGTTTGGCAGCGTGCACAAGGGAGTCATCATCTTCAAACCTAGTTCCACGAAGAGAGTCTTTCAGTTTCCCAAGGAGATGATAGTCACATGGAGCCAGGTCAGGACAGTAAGGCGGGTGTTTCAGTGTTGTCCATCCGAGTTTTGTGAATTCATCCATGGTTTTGTGACTGACATGTGGCCGTGCATTGTCGTGCAACAGCAAAACATCCTGCTTTGGCCGATGTGGTCGAACACGATTCAGTCGAGTTTCAAGATCAGTATTCTGCAAACACTTCCTTCCCCTATCCCAACGTAGCGTGACAATTCGTTCACTGTGATGCGTCTGTCAGCAGTCACCAATTCGTTAACTCTCTGCACATTGTCTGGAGTGAGTGCAGTACGAGGCCTGCAGCTGCGAGGACAATCCTCAATATTGCTGTGCCCGCTTTCATCACGTAACCTACTTGCCCACCGAATAACTGTACTGCTATCGACAGCAGCATCTCCATACACCTTTTTCAAGCTCTTTTGGATGTTTCCCACTGTCTCGTTTTCACAGCACAGGAATTCTATGACAGCACGTTTCTTCTGACGAACGTCAAGTGTAGCAGCTATCTTGAAGGCATGCTGTGACGGCGCCACTCACGGGAACAGGTTGAACTAAGTTTGAAAACAAGCGGGAAGTATGTATCTACACACTGTAAAACTTTCACACATGCAGACTGAAAACTGTATTTTTACAAAAATAGTGCGCATTTCCTTTGGAGTGACCCTCGTATAAGTTCAGCGACCCGTTAGCAGTTCAAAACAAATAAGAGAAGTTCTTCTTGAAAATGAAGGAAGGACTTCTTTGACAACTTTAAGTTCTTGGAAGACAACATAGGTAAATCTCTGTTGAGACCATCTTCAGAAAAGTTCTCTTGCAAACGAGACGGACTAACTTCTTAGACATCAGCAGTAGGTGGAAAATTAAAGCGCCATCTCACGGGCAGTACAAGAAGTTCCAGCGTCAGAGACCACGGCCGGGGCAGCAGATGACGATGCGCGTTGGTCCCGGTTGGCAAGGGCGATGTCGAGACCGGGCGGTGATGTAGCGCTGGCGAGCTTCTAATTCTGCTGGCGGAGACGGTACTGTCTCCTGCCTGGCCTTACGAGGGCAGTTAAACCCGCGTGGGAGATGACTACCAGACAGCCATTGTCGGGCGATTTAGGTTTGGATTGACTGAGGAAAATGACACGGCGGATGCAAGAAAGGGTCCGTAAATGTGGCTGCGTATACTGCTCTTGCGCGCCCTCTGAACTAACCTGCTTGTTGCAGGTCAGGGAAGTTCGGCTGACTTTGGCCGGTGCGCCTGAGGAACTGGAGCGATGACCCGCATAGCGGTGCTGCGTTGCGGGTTGGCTACGTTGCAGGTTGAAGTTTTATAGGCCAAGTGAAATCCCCTCCATCAATTTGTAAGTCAGGTCTAGTGCTGTAGTGGTTTGCGTGTACCTGGAAACTGAGAGGTCATGGGTGTGAATTCCAGTAAAACCACGGAAATTTTCAGTCTGCCTTTAATCAAACCTTCTCCTCGCAACAAAGTGAGAAATTTCCAGGAACGACACATAGCTCGGATTCCACATTAAACGGTAGATCCCCTTTTCAGTCGGATAAATGAGTTTAGGATAGGGACGCGCAATTCCTCGAAGAGGCGTCCAATAGAAAGACTTGCAACAAGCCATTGAGCCACGAGCTGTTATTATCTGTTTTTACAGATCTGTGCTCACGAAAGGAATAGCTACTTTGGCATCTTCTATACTTCCATTCGTTAGAGGAATGTGACATATTACTTGTAAAAATTTTTAATTGTTTAAAAGATCGTAGACGAAAATATCGAGAAATTGCACAATATTTACGGTAATTCAATAAAGACATACGAGGCCGCTGACGTTATATTTGTGTTAGATGAAGAAGCGCAGTACTTTTCCCTCGTCGAACTAACTATGACACCAGTTTTTGAACCATAGAAGCCGCAGTTTTTGTTTGCGAATCAAAGGCAAATTTCGAAACTACATACTATATGTTGCAGTAACAATCTATTTAAAATTTTGGGCCAGGTTCGTAAGATAGAAGAGTCGTGTGTGCACCATATCTAGCCAGAAAAGACATAGCATTCAAAGAATTTTGTAGGAGACGAGATACTGGCACAAGTAGAGCTGTGAGGACGGGGCGTGAGTCGTGCTTGGGTAGCTCAGTTGGTAGAGCACTTGCCCGCGAAAGGTAAAGGTCCCGAGTTCGAGTCTCGGTCCGGCACACAGTTTTAATCTGCCAGGAAGTTTCATATCAGCGCACACTCCGCTGCAGAGTGAAAATCTCATTGTGAAATGGATAGTGTCTTCAAAACAGCTCCTAATAGGAACATCAAGAACAGTAAAACAAGGGTGATGGAATACAGTCTAAATAAATCAGATGAAGGTAATGGTACTAGATTATGTGCTAATGGATGAATTTTGCTACTGGACAGTAAAATAAGTAGCAGAAGTAAAGAGGATACACATTGCCTAGTCACTTTAATGCGACCAAATGTCAAAAGAGTGAATAACCACTTTTCGCACCGCGAACCGCCGTGAGGTAATACGAAGACAGTCAGCGAGGTCCTGCGAGGTACCGACAGGCATGTGCAGCCTTGCCCACTAATGTCCCGTGGCCAGGTTGAGGAATGATGGTGCAAATAGCCCAATGGAAGTGGTCCCACAGATTAAAGACTGGATTGAAATCCAGAGAGTCTGGCGCTAGTGGAGCACAGTAAACTCACCCGTGCTCTTCGAACCATGTACATACACCGCGACGTATGCAATACGTTGCATTGTCCTGCTGGAAGATGCCATCGTGTCGAGAAACAACAAAACTGCATGTTGCGTTAGATATGGCCCCCAATAATAGATGCATACTTCTATTGTTCCATTGTGGCTTCCAGAATGATAATACAGGCAGTGAGTGCCCTCCGACCAGAAACATTCCAACAGTTGTTGCAGGATATTTGTTTTCAAATGTTTCTCGCCGTACACTCCAACGCACATATGTCTGATGGAATATAAGACGTGATTCATATGAAAAGGCCATCTGTTGCCACTCAGTTGACGTGCAGTTGTGCGGTACAGGAGTGGAAATTCCAGCCTTCGTCACTCATGAACAGCAGTCAGCGTGGGTGCATGACCAGGCGCCTATTGCGGAGGTCCATATGCAGCAGTGATCGTTGAACGGTTGTTGAGGAAACAGTTTGGTAGCCGTTTGGTTCATCCTGGCGGTCAGTTGCTCAACAGTTGCACATCTGTCCGCTCGTACACATCTCCGCAGCCGTCATTCACTCCTGTTATCTGTGGTCGGTGGCGCACTACAGTTGTCTCGTCACCGGTTTTGGTTAGAGCGATTTGCCCTGTATGCTTAAACCACAGCGGTACGAAAACAGTTTACAAACGTTGCCATTTCGGAAATGCTTCCAACCGTAGCGCAAAAGCCAAAGATATTGCCCTTCTGGACGACAGATAAATCGCTGCGTTTCCGTATTACGATAACTACTGCACTGTTTTCCGCGTCCCCTGACACGCTTGGTATAGTCTCCACTGTTAGTGCCTTCACTGTGGTGAGTGATGATTGTACGTTCACGTCGAATATAGGCGGCGGTCACATTAATGTGACTGGACTGTACAAAAAGCAGTTTGACATAAGCAAGGAAAGCTTTTCTGGAAGATAACTTACCTTAAAAGGACGTGAAATATTGCCGATGAACAGTATAGACAGGACGAGAACAAAGATTTTGGCAAGGCGATGCAACAGAAGAATCCTTTAAATTAGAAGGGTAGGTCGGATAACTAATAAAAACATTCTGTAATTAATAGGGGAGAATGGAAATTTATGTCACACCTTGAATAAAAGAAGTGTTGGTTTATAGAACGCATCGTAAGGCATCAAAGAATACTTAATTTGATCATAGAGAGTAGTGTGAGGTGTCAGCGGTGTAGAAGGAGACAAAGGCTTTACTATAGAAAACAGGTTCAAATGCCGAATGATAAAATCATGGCGAACTCTTCATTAAAATTCGTTTACCTGCTCTGTTCGCAGGTCTCTGCAAGCCACAGTACAGTACAGTACAGTACAGTAGGGACCCACTGACTGAAGTGGCGCAGCGATACAGCACTTGACTAGCAATCAAGAGAACAGCAGTTTACGGCTCTGTCCGGCCAATCAGGTTCTGCTTTAAAGTGATTTCATTACATATGTTAAGGTGAATTCCAGGATAGTTCTTTTGAGAGCACAGTTGATTTGCTTCCCCCTGTTTGTCTTCCATCTCTGATGATCTCGTCGACTAGACGCTAATAAACGGCTCTTGTGCCGTGTTGGTACTTCCGTGATTCATGTGGCTGCTGCACAAGTATAAAACACTCATTTCCTACTGACATTTACTTGCCCCTCCGAAATTACTGTCCTCTTGATCAAAACGTGTCTACCTGTCGCATCATCGGCAAGCGCTTGAGCCCGCCGCTGTTGTGCTGTGCACGTTTATCAGCAGACTACCACCACGTGTCCGGTCTCGTTCCACCACCAGCCCACTGCCGTTTCGCCGTTGTTTCACTTTTCCAACGAAACTTTTTGCTCGCTGTCGTACGGTATCCGACGCCGGGCGCTGCACAGGCGAGCGGCCGAATGTTGCCATCTGCGATAAACGGTACGGCGCCCGCCCGCTACCCCCACCACAGCGCTCTCCCCCCCCCCTCCCCCTAGCACCGCCCAGCCTTGCTCCCTCCAGCGCGGCCGCCAGCGTCAAATTGCACACAGAGCGGCGGAGCGCAACAGCTCCCGCGTGTTTTCAGGCTCGTCCTTAATCACAGGCACTCGCTTTCCTTTGCGCATCGTTTTTATCTTCCTCCCTTCAGCTGTAGCTACCAGCAGTGCGGCGCGTCTGCCGCTCGTGAGGCTCTGCGACTGTGGCGGAGCCGTTTATTCATTGGCGCACACTTTTCCCTGTCCCTTTTCTCCACTCATTTTCGTTTAACGTCCAGTCGACAGCACGCAGGTTACAGACGGATGCCGGCAGAGTCACTGCTTCCGTACGAAATATCGAAACTTAAGTCAATGGGTGAGTTGACTTCCTGCAACGCTATAGATTTTTTTCTTAATTGTAGATCTCAACCAATATAAAATAAGGCGACTTTGCTCTCGCTTGTCAACTGTTTGGCAGTATTTAGTAAAAAAATGGCTCTGAGCACTATGGGACTTAACTTCTGAGGTCATCAGTCCCGTAGAACTTAGAACTACTTAAACCTAACTAACCTAAGGACATCACACACATCCTTGCCCGAGTCAGGATTCGAACCTGCGACCATAGCGGTCACGCGGTTCCAGACTGTAGCGCCTAGAACCGCACGGCCAACCCGGCCGGCATAGTATTTAGTAGTTCATTAAGATTTCGAATATACACTCCTGGAAATTGAAATAAGAACACCGTGAATTCATTGTCCCAGGAAGGGGAAACTTTATTGACACATTCCTGCGGTCAGATACATCACATGATCACACTGACAGAACCACAGGCACATAGACACAGGCAACAGAGCATGCACAATGTCGGCACTAGTACAGTGTATATCCACCTTTCGCAGCAATGCAGGCTGCTATTCTCCCATGGAGACGATCGTAGAGATGCTGGATGTAGTCCTGTGGAACGGCTTGCCATGCCATTTCCACCTGGCGCCTCAGCTGGACCAGCGTTCGTGCTGGACGTGCAGACCGCGTGAGACGACGCTTCATCCAGTGCCAAACATGCTCAACGGGGGACAGATCCGGAGATCTTGCTGGCCAGGGTAGTTGACTTACACCTTCTAGAGCACGTTGGGTGGCACGGGATACATGCGGACGTGCATTGTCCTGTTGGAACAGCAAGTTCCCTTGCCGGTCTAGGAATGGTAGAACGATGGGTTCGATGACGGTTTGGATGTACCGTGCACTATTCAGTGTCCCCTCGACGATCACCAGTGGTGTACGGCCAGTGTAGGAGATCGCTCCCCACACCATGATGCCGGGTGTTGGCCCTGTGTGCCTCGGTCGTATGCAGTCCTGATTGTGGCGCTCACCTGCACGGCGCATACGACCATCATTGGCACGAAGGCAGAAGCGACTCTCATCGCTGAAGACGACACGTCTCCATTCGTCCCTCCATTCACGCCTGTCGCGACAGCACTGGAGGCGGGCTGCACGATGTTGGGGCGTGAGCGGAAGACGGCCTAACGGTGTGCGGGACCGTAGCCCAGCTTCATGGAGACGGTTGCGAATGGTCCTCGCCGATACCCCAGGAGCAACAGTGTCCCTAATTTGCTGGGAAGTGGCGGTGCGGTCCCCTACGGCACTGTGTAGGATTCTACGGTCTTGGCGTGCATCCGTGCGTCGCTGCGATCCGGTCCCAGGTCGACGGGCACGTGCACCTTGCGCCGACCACTGGCGACAACATCGATGTACTGTGGAGACCTCACGCCCCACGTGTTGAGCAATTCGGCGGTACGTCCACCCGGCCTCCCGTATGCCCACTATACGCCCTCGCTCAAAGTCCGTCAGCTGCACATACGGTTCACGTCCACGCTGTCGCGGCATGCTACCAGTGTTAAAGACTGCGATGGAGCTCCGTATGCCATGGCAAACTGGCTGACACTGACGGCGGCGGTGCACAAATGCTGCGCAGCTAGCGCCATTCGACGGCCAACACCGCGGTTCCTGGTGTGTCCGCTGTGCCGTGCGTGTGATCATTGCTTGTACAGCCCTCTCGCAGTGTCCGGAGCAAGTATGGTGGGTCTGACACACCGGTGTCAATGTGTTCTTTTTTCCATTTCCAGGAGTGTATGTCTGAGCAATTCACCCTGAAATAAATACTCCTGCTGTTTTTAATAGCCGGCCGCTGTGGCCGAGAGGTTCTAGGCGCTTCAGTCCGGAACCACGTTGCTGCTAAGGTCGCAGATTTAAATCCTGCCTCGGGCATGGATGTGTATCATGTCCTTAGATTAGTTGGGTTTAAGTAGTTCTAAGTCTAGGGGACTGATGACCTCAGATGATAAGTTCAAATGGTTCAAATGGCTCTGAGCACTATGGGACTTGACAGCTGAGGTCATAAGTCCCCTAGAAGTTAGAACTACTTAAACCTAACTAACCTAAGGTCATCACACACATCCATGCCCGAGGCAGGATTCGAACCTGCGATCGTAGCGGTCGCGTGGTTCCAGACTGAAGCGCCTAGAACCGCTCGGCCACGCCGGCCGGCTCAGGTGGCAAGTCCCATAGTGCTTAGAGCCATTTGAACCATTTGGTTTTAATAGGAATAATATTTATTATTTTCTGGTGATGACGTGTGAGCATACAGTGGTACAGCTGCCCATCTCGCATGCCTATGTCGATACTCGCCTGTCTGGCGAGCACATCGCGTGGTGGTAGAGAGTAATGGCTTAGCAGGGCGTGAAATCTCATATCTTGACTTCTGGTAACACGATCTATAGACCAATTAAAATAACTTGACAGTTGACGTCTGTCACTTCCCGCTACAGTGGTGGCACATCCGCTCCAGATTACCGCTCGGTTATAGGCGATACACAAACATGGTGGGTCCCTTCACAAATTCTGTTAAAGGGTACCGCCGAGCAATGTGGGAAGCGGATGACGCGAGGTATGACACAAAAGGAAGGTGCTCTGTTGACAGCTGATTTTATCTGACCAAATGACTGAACTGCGCCAGACGAAGCATTTTGTAGCCCTGAATTTAAACTCATGTTCTAACCTAACCGTAACCTCATGACCTGCAATGTACCCGAGAAAACGGCGATCAACGTCCTGCGGCAGAACTGAAATCGCGATCGCTTTATTCACGGCGTTTAACGCTAACCTCTATGAGCAACCTCAAGACAGAAAAATTCCAGTTTCGGCGGTTAAAGCAAACTGTAATTTCTCGTTGTAATTTGTTACCTGAAACTATACTCACAACGGCTACGTGGGCTGCCGAGTTACCAATCGATGAACAGTCGTGGTTGCCCTTGGCTGCGTTTTATAGGCGACACAAGCAGATCCCAAACGGAAGGAGAATGATAGAAAGAAAAATAAGATCAAATTAAAAAAGCCGATGTGATGATGAAAATGATGAATCAAAGTGTTAGATATTTAAAACTCCACTTAAACCAATTAAATGAATAAAAATAATAATCAAAGACTTTGATTAGATTTAAAAAAAAGAAAATTTCACTGCATTCAACGAGATTCGGACCTAGTATCTTCCAATTATCAGGTTTATATGCTAACCACTGCGTTACGCCTGCGGAAGGTTTTTGTGTTTATGACTCTGGTGACCCAGATGCAACGATTAACTGCAGCCTTCAAAAATTCGGTTTCTCACAGCGTTGCGCGAAGCTTATCGAATGTAAACAGATCTCTGTGATGGTACTAACTATATACGTAACGCTGACTCGCGCCATTTGTGGAAGAATCCCTATTGTTTGGCTAGCGTTGTGTATGAAACGTGTGTATTTCGTTACCATCATTGTGTGTGTGTGTGTGTGTGTGTGTGTGTGTGTGTGTGTGTGTGTGTGTGTGTGCGTGTTTCATTTGGTGTGGTTACCATATGTGATGAAATACAAATCAAAGGAAACGCAACAAACTTTATCACACGTTATTAACAGGTACTACAAGCAGCACATTTTAGCAGAAGTCCATGAAATTTTCGGCAGCCTCCAAATGTGGGACTACGAAAAAGGGATGGGAGCAATCGTAACGTAGGATACGAGAAAAAACACTTACAATGCATTTAAATCAAGCAGTTCAGACACAGATTCATAAGCAGTAACAAACAGACATTAGTCCGCAGAATACCATGCGACGAAACCAGCTTGGGTTTCGTTTATGAAACAAAAACAAATATGGAACCAGTTAGCCTACTGAATGTTATTGATGACATAAAAAAATAAAGCAGAACATGAGCAATATACAGGGTGTTTCAAAAATGACCGGTATATTTGAAACGGCAATAAAAACTAAACGAGCAGCGATAGAAATACACCGTTTGTTGCAGTATGCTTGGGACAACAGTACATTTTCAGGCGGACAGACTTTCGAAATTACAGTAGTTACAATTTTCAACAACAGATGGCGCTGCAAGTGATGTGAAAGATATAGAAGACAACGCAGTCTGTGGGTGCGCCATTCTGTACGTCGTCTTTCTGCTGTAAGCGTGTGCTGTTCACAACGTGCAAGTGTGCTGTAGACAACATGGTTTATTCCTTAGAACAGAGGATTTTTCTGGTGTTGGAATTCCACCGCCTAGAACACAGTGTTGTTGCAACAAGACGAAGTTTTCAACGGAGGTTTAATGTAACCAAAGGACCGAAAAGCGATACAATAAAGGATCTGTTTGAAAAATTTCAACGGACTGGGAACGTGACGGATGGAAAGGTAGGGCGACCGCGTACGGCAACCACAGAGGGCAACGCGCAGCTAGTGCAGCAGGTGATCCAACAGCGGCCTCGGGTTTCCATTCGCCGTGTTGCAGCTGCGGTCCAAATGACGCCAACGTCCACGTATCGTCTCATGCGCCAGAGTTTACACCTCTATCCATACAAAATTCAAACGCGGCAACCCCTCAGCGCCGCTGCCATTGCTGCACGAGAGACATTCGCTAACGATATAGTGCACAGGACTGATGACGGCGATATGCATGTGGGCAGCATTTGGTTTACTAACGAAGCTTATTTTTACCTGGACGGCTTCATCAATAAACAGAACTGGCGCATATGGGGAACCGAAAAGCCCCATGTTGCAGTCCCTGCATCCTCAAAAAGTACTGGTCTGGGCCGCCATTTCTTCCAAAGGAATCATTGGCCCGTTTTTCAGATCCGAAACGATTACTGCATCACGCTATCTGGACATTCTTCGTGACTTTGTGGTGGTACTAACTGCCTTAGACGACACTGCGAACACCTCGTGGTTTATGCAAGATGGTTCCCGGCCACATCGCACGGCCGACGTCTTTAATTTCCTGAATGAATATTTCGATGATCGTGTGATTGCTTTGGGCTATCCGAAACATACAGGAGGCGGCGTGGATTGGCCTCCCTATTCGCCAGACATGAACCCCTGTGACTTCTTTCTGTGGGGACACTTGAAAGACCAGGTGTACCGCCAGAATCCAGAAACAATTGAACAGCTGAAGCAGTACATCACATCTGCATGTGAAGCCATTCCGCCAGACACGTTGTCAAAGGTTTCGGCTAATTTCATTCAGAGACTATGCCATATTATTGCTACGCGTGGTGGATATGTGGAAAATATCGTACTATAGAGTTTCCCAGACCACAGCGCCATCTGTTGTTGAAAATTGTAACTACTGTAATTTCGAAAATTTGTCTGCCTGAAAATGTACTGTTGTCCCAAGCATATTGCAACAAACGGTGTATTTCTATCGCTGCTCGTTTAGTTTTTATTGCCGTTTCAAATGTACCGGTCATTTTTGAAACACCCTGTATTTACATCTCAATTCAAAGAGTGAAATAAACCCAAGAAGATAATAATCGGGAATATATAATAATTTCCACTTGATAAGAGCCACACGTTCGAAATTGCAATATTGCTACTTACAAATAAACGCACTTTACCAACAGCACCCACACGTAAAATATAAATGAAAAAATTTTGTCATCCAGTACTCGTATTACGAAAGACAAGAATATACGTTATCACGTCGCGTTTTCCTGAATTCGTGACCGAGTGACGTGGCGCAGTGGTTAGCACACTTCACTCGCATTCGCGGGGTGCGGGGGGTGGGGGGGGGGCGATGGTTCAAACCCGCGTCCGGCCATCCTTATTTAGGTTTTCCATGATTTCCCTAAATCGCTTCAGGCGAATGCCGGGATGATTGCTTTGAAAGAGCGCGGCCAACTTCCTTCCCTAATCCGATGGAACCGATTACCTCGCTGTTTGGTCCCTTCCCCCAAATCAAGCAACCAACCGAATTCGAAGTTCACTGCCAGGCCAATATGAGCGCTAACGTCGGTCTCTGTTTCCGTATTGTAACACAGGCCATGCACTTCTGATATTTTGACATTCTTTGTGTTTTAGCTTCCATGGTGCGTATGTTACGTAGTGTCGATGCCGCGGATGCAAAACACAATTCACAGTAATCTTGTCGAAATAGTAAAGATTGAAAATACCGCTTCAGTTGTACGGTTTTGTATTTTTCAATGCTTACACCGCGCCCGCTTTTAGACTATTACATGCTTAACGGGTGTGATACTGAAAATAAACAAGAGCCCGAAGCTAATAATAATTCGTACATGATCTACACTTCTGGAAATGGAAAAAAGAACACATTGACACCGGTGTGTCAGACCCACCATACTTGCTCCGGACACTGCGAGAGGGCTGTACAAGCAATGATCACACGCACGGCACAGCGGACACACCAGGAACCGCGGTGTTGGCCGTCGAATGGCGCTAGCTGCGCAGCATTTGTGCACCGCCGCCGTCAGTGTCAGCCAGTTTGCCGTGGCATACGGAGCTCCATCGCAGTCTTTAACACTGGTAGCATGCCGCGACAGCGTGGACGTGAACCGTATGTGCAGTTGACGGACTTTGAGCGAGGGCGTATAGTGGGCATGCGGGAGGCCGGGTGGACGTACCGCCGAATTGCTCAACACGTGGGGCGTGAGGTCTCCACAGTACATCGATGTTGTCGCCAGTGGTCGGCGGAAGGTGCACGTGCCCGTCGACCTGGGACCGGACCGCAGCGACGCACGGATGCACGCCAAGACCGTAGGATCCTACGCAGTGCCGTAGGGGACCGCACCGCCACTTCCCAGCAAATTAGGGACACTGTTGCTCCTGGGGTATCGGCGAGGACCATTCGCAACCGTCTCCATGAAGCTGGGCTACGGTCCCAAACACCGTTAGGCCGTCTTCCGCTCACGCCCCAACATCGTGCAGCCCGCCTCCAGTGGTGTCGCGACAGGCGTGAATGGGGGGACGAATGGAGTCGTGTCGTCTTCAGCGATGAGAGTCGCTTCTGCCTTGGTGCCAATGATGGTCGTATGCGTGTTTGGCGCCGTGCAGGTGAGCGCCACAATCAGGACTGCATACGACCGAGGCATACAGGGCCAACACCCGGCATCATGGTGTGGGGAGCGATCTCCTACACTGGCCGTACACCACTGGTGATCGTCGAGGGGACACTGAATAGTGCACGGTACATCCAAACCGTCATCGAACCCATCTTTCTACCATTCCTAGACCGGCAAGGGAACTTGCTGTTCCAACAGGACAATGCACGTCCGCATGTATCCCATGCCACCCAACGTGCTCTAGAAGGTGTAAGTCAACTGCCCTGGCCAGCAAGATCTCCGGATCTGTCCCCCATTGAGCATGTTTGGGACTGGATGAAGCGTCGTCTCACGCGGTCTGCACGTCCAGCACGAACGCTGGTCCAACTGAGGCGCCAGGTGGAAATGGCATGGCAAGCCGTTCCACAGGACTACATCCAGCATCTCTACGATCGTCTCCATGGGAGAATAGCAGCCTGCATTGCTGCGAAAGGTGGATATACACTGTACTAGTGCCGACATTGTGCATGCTCTGTTGCCTGTGTCTATGTGCCTGTGGTTCTGTCAGTGTGATCATGTGATGTATCTGACCCCAGGAATGTGTCAATAAAGTTTCCCCTTCCTGGGACAATGAATTCACGGTGTTCTTATTTCAATTTCCAGGAGTGTAGTAGACACGAGAAAACAAAAATGGAGTACCATATAGCATTTTAGAAAACAGCGATCGGGCTACGTGCGGTAAAACATAAGTCAAAGCCAAAGCGACATCTGACAATACAACAGAGTACTGCCTGTTTAAAAATGTTTGGAATGAACACCGGGCCACTTACATTTTGTGCTGTGACCCCGAGGCTGAGATGGAGAGCATAGGACGCGGTGTACCATCAGCGAACGCAGGACTCGGAATTGCGAACAGAAGGCAGGAAGCAAACAAGTAAACCAGTTTGGCAATACTACTGCCATCTGTCGACGGGAAGAATAACAAGGGACCAACTAACCCGGTCGTTCGCAATTTGAATTAGTTACTTACGTGCACAAGGAAAACAAATGTTGTATGAATATGGCAGTGCAGAACCGTAGGGAAACTACCAATTGGAAGCCGGCAACATGAAGCTTATGCCTACATCCGTGAAACTAGTTTATTTTCTTTTCCCTGGGTGGTATGCAAATTAATTTTAATTTAGTGGGGACGCATAAGGCGACGAGGAGTAAGGTGACATAGTCATGAGATAAAAGAACATGTGCACAACTCCTATAAAAAAATAAAAAATAAAAAAAGCTTTTTACATAGAAAAATTTAAGGTAGCTAAACATTAAAGTTCCCACTGTCAAAAACCCCTATACTATTTAATATCTCGTAGCAATAGCAATAAATTGATACATTAACAGTAGGAGCAATACAGAAACGTAATGAAACTGCTAACTAAAAGCCGGCTTACATAAGGTAAGACTTAAGAGAGTTAAAATTTACATCATGAACAATAGGCAAAATTTAATTTAATGAGGACATACACAAAGACGCACAATAGCGCGCCGTATTCAACTAAAGACATGTAAGCTTCTTTTAAAAGAGGACATTTTACAGCTATGTAGGATACAAACTGGATTGACCTTGAAATCCTTACCATGGGAAACAGGCATATTCCGTTTAGTAGCTCACCCTAATTGAGGGCCACCAGAGCAATGGCGAAAAGACTGAGTGCTCAATTGCGGATGTTCCTCTGGGAGGAATATTTGTCTTGTCGAAGTTCAAAATGGTTCAAATGGCTCTGAGCACTATGGGACTTAACTTCTGAGGTCATCAGTCCCCTATAACGTAGAACAACTTAAACCTAGCTAACCTAAGGACATCACACACATCCATGCCCGAGGCAGGATTCGAACCTGCGACCACAGCAGCAGAGCGATTCCGAATTGAAGCGCCTAGAACCGCTTGGCCACAGCGGCCGGCTTTGTCGAAGTAATTAAAATTCTTGCCACGGAAGGTGTGTGTTTTATACGAGGGTTGGAACTTAAATATTGGCAACTATTTATTCAGAACCGATACAAAAGTTACATGTTTGCACCTGTTTCTGCCCTTCAAAGTAGTCACCAGCGTTGTGTAGAACCCCTTGACAGCGATGTGGAAAGCATAGTATACCGTTAGCAGAGCCTGTTCTGTTGATGGTGCGAAAGGAGAGGTCTACTGCCTGTCGGATCCCCGAAACAGTTCTGAAGCGAATGCCATTTCCTTCATCTTCGGAATCAAATCAAAGTCACAAGGACTTAAGTCGGAGGAGTATAGTCCTTGGTACAGTACTTCCTAGGCCCATCGATCGAACAGAGCAGCTACAGCTTGCGCTGTATACGCCCGCCCATTGTCGTGCAAAATGATGGATGAGTTGCGCAGAAAGTGTCGCCGCTTCTTTCGCAAAGCTGGTCGCAGGTGATGCTCCAAAAACGAACAGTATTACTGTGCATTGACGGTCTCCCGTGGAGGAATGTAATGCGTTAGGATAACACCATCACAGTCGTACACGAGAATCACCATAACTTTCAGCATACTGGGGCTGTGACGCACTTTCGACTTTTGCGGCGACCAATAATGACGCCATTCGTTGGAGTGGCGTTTCAGTTTTGGCTCGTACGATATGGCCCATGTCTCATCCAGTGTTACGATACGGGGTACGAAAGCCTCTCCTTTGCGTCCGAGCAGCATCTTAACGCATCCATTTCTGCATTTCTGTCAAGTCATGCGCAACCCATCGTTATGAAATTTTTCGCATCCCCAGGCGTTCCTTCAGGAGGCGAAGTACAGTCGTATGAGCTTATCCGGTTTCGTGGGCGAGCTCACGAATCGCATGGCGTCGATCACCGTCCACTAACGCGGCAACAGCATGCACTACTTCTTCAGAGACGCTAGGACGACTTGCCCGATGCATGTCTGCCACAGTTTGCCGACCTTCGTTGAAGGCTTTTACCCCACGTGCCACTGTTCTGTACGGCAATGCCGATTCCCCGCACGCCTCTTGAAGACCCTGATGACACTGTCGTGCTGTGCGCCCTCTGGCACATTCAATCTTGATCCAACTCCGTTGTTCGTGATTCGAAAACATAGTGACACCGTTGCGTTAGACCGCTCGCTCACAAGTGACTGTGTTTCCCTCGATTGTGCGCACGCCGGTGACGTGGGACGGGCGAGTCCATTTGCTCGGAGGTAACGTGTGCTGTCAGTGACAATAGTAGATTCCATTGCATAGTGTCTCCACAGCAGTGTTGCCACTATTTAAGTGCCAACCCACGTATTAGTGCTGACGGTTCAGAATTGTAATTAATCTGAAAACTGATAATTTCGAAATTGTGTGTCGGTCGCTAGACCAACGACCAATCGCGTCTGCATGTTTACGGGACAAATAGCGTGAATTGTATTCAGTCTGAGTAAACACTCTACGTGGGAGAGAGACGTATAGTCGGTCGAGCTAAATATCACGAGCATGGACACTTTTCGTTTGGAATTCGTACAGCTAAATCATCAAACGACTGCGTCACGATATCATGCGTACGTTCGTGGAAATAATTAATAACGGCACTAGAACGGACTGACACTAATTGCAAGATCTGCGCTATTCATCCAGATTTATTGCAGCGTATTTGAACAGTGGATTTTGTGTGTTTGTGCTCCAAGCACTGGAAATGACGATGGAATCGAACGTACTACTTAGCTGAAGTGCCAATGAACATCGATCCTTTGAAAAATTTGTTGTGAACAATGCAAAGCACTTTTTAAAGTGTTTAATTGCCTGAATATACGATGGCATGCTGAAAAGTAATGCCTCTGAATTTTTTATTTGAAAACTCTAAATGCTTTTTTGAACACACAAATGTTATTCACATTCCACATCTTTTTTCTCAACACTTTGGCGCAGGAGATCAACACATTTCTCTCAACGAAAGACCTGTTTCTTGATACCGTCTTTGTAGAATGACTGATTCTGTTGGCGGAGCCACAACCTCACCTCTTCTTGCACCGCTCCATCACAGTCAAAGTGAAATCATCTAAGGTGTTCTTTAAGTTTGGTAAACAGATGAAAATCAGATGGGGTCAAGTCGGGACTATATGAAGAACGATTGATGACAAGACGTCAGATTGTTGTAGATATCGCAGCTCTCGTGTGTGGTTTGGCGTCATAATGCTGAAGGAAAATTCGAAACTCGATAACTAAATGCTGTTTCTCACGCCCCGACATTATTACATTACACACCGCCACGTTACACACCACAATATGGAGACATGAACAATCCAGAAGTTGAATATTAATAACGTTTGTTTTATTCAAAAAGCTTTAGGATTTTTCATATAAAATTACGAGTCATTATTTTTAAGCACGCCCTTGGATCTGCACCTTACGTATTTTGACCTTATTGTGTGAGTGTTTTCCCAAATTGCTACAGATAATTAAGGTTACAGGACCAAATCTTTAGCTGACAGTGGGAAAGCAAGGGGACAGCTGCAGCGGAGGAACGAGGTTCGTAGGGTTTAGGCACGTGGTTGGAAAATTTCCAACACTCGTCCCTGTGTTTACGTGACTTTGTGCAGCAGTCGCTTGTGTGATGAGACCAATTACTTTAGCTCTTTTATTCCATGGGAATCTTACAGACTGCACTACTGGGCGCTTGCATTTTTACCCATTAAAACTGCAATACCATGAAGGCATGCCGCCTTCATAGTGTTTCCAAAAGTGCAAGTGCCCAGTACCGGTGTCATCACAAAATGTCAAATTGACATTAAGTATAATCCATACTTAGATATCTAAATGATTACCGTTTCAGCGCAACAGCAAACAGTATTTTGGAGTAACGTCATCTGCATTCTGAACAGAAGGGAAGATTATGATGCGAATTTCTCATTTCACAAATCGCATTTGAGTGTTGGTGCGTCAGGAGAAGATAGCGATACGCATCGTTTGAAAAGGAGAAACGTCCACTGCAGTTGAACTCTCAGCATATCCCTGAGACGCTAGGCGGACCTGAACCCAGTGACCTGTACAGTGACGTGACCGTTATAGAAATACTATGACAAAGTCGCGCTACGAAAACTAATAACCACCTCAGTTTACACTGGGGTATCCCAGTTAAACATGAAGTACAGGTATCGTAGATTACATAGGTATTATGAGAAAAGGATCGAACCACAAAATGAAACCAAACGTCACAGTACGTTCCTGTTCATTGCTAAAAAGCATTATCTTGATTCCTATCAGTGACTAGGCAAAACAAATAGTAATTATAAAATTCACAGTGTTCAGATGAATTAAAGAGATACGTGATAATCCCTTTGCGTGGGTGGGTGGAGTTGGGGAGAAAATTATACAATTAGCTATGTTCACGTAAAACGCCAATGATCGCAGAATTAGTCAGCAAGATAAAGAACAGAAAAGTACATGTAAATACCAGTTCCCTTACCTAAGTGCATGATGAGTTTAACTAGCTGACTGCGTAAATTAATTTAGAAAAGTACAACCATAACTTGAAACAAGCAGTTTCGCAGTCCCCTCGTCACAAAGCACGCAAATGCAGATCATACTTACCGTCAATCTAAAAGTCAGGTGCGGAGACTGGATGCAGTGATGATTGAAAGCTGTAAGTTCATCCCAGGCATTTATGATCAGCTCTAGGACGAAGTCCCCCGCTTTGCAGCTTTTAGCTGAAAGCATATACCCTGGAGATCGAAGACCAAGAGTCCCCCCTCTGGAAATCCGAGATAAAGTGTATATATCTGCTCTCCTTCTCAAAATCTTACTGGTTCTCGATAGCCAATCACGGTAGGCCTCCCGATCTACAACCACTGAAAAATTTGTCTCGTTGAATGTGGTGTCACCGCCAGACACCACACTTGTTAGGTGGTAGCCTTTAAATCGGCCGCGGTCCTTTAGTATACATCGGACCCGCGTGTCGCCACTATCAGTGATTGCAGACCGAGTGCCGCCACACGGCAGGTCTAGTCTGGAGAGACTCCCTAGCACTCGCCCCAGTTGTACAGCCGACTTTGCTAGCGATGATTCACTGACTACAGACGTTCTCATTTGCAGAGACGACAGTTTAGCATAGCCTTCAGCAACGTCATTTGCTACGACCTAGCAAGGCGCCATATTCAGTTGCTATTGATATTGATATTATGAATCATGTACCGTCAAGAGCGCCGTTCATCATTAATGGATTAAAGTTAAGTATCAAACTACTTACGTCCGCTTTCTGAATTCTAATTCCTTGTCATGTTCCAGACATCACGTCAGTATAGTTCTTCCCTCCTCACGCCAGCCTGCGTGAGCTAAAACGCCTGCATTTCGGCCTCCTCCAGTAGCACGGTGTTGGCTCTTCTGCCAACACTACATTAACAACAATCTTCTTTCTTCTAAGGAATCTACTGTAACCAACCAACAGGCCTAATATTCATTTCTCTCTTAGAGCCGGGTGTGAAGCAGAACGTCTCTCCCACCATGTGAGTGGTTTTATGTTTCAGCCAATGATAATGACCGCAAGTATTGTGGGGTTCTGGTTAGGCTGCTTAGCATACCCCTAGAATGCTGAAGTCCAATCTCTGGTCAACTACAGGAAAGGGAAGCTCCCCATAAAATCACGCAATTTTTATGGAAATGCAGTCACGCAACGGAAATGTCGTACTGAATGAAAAGTAGTAGGGGTCACCCAATCAAGCATGAAAATATGAGTACCACACCACACACGGATATATTAATGAGAGGAGGAATCATCTATCCATGACAAATCGATTACTCACTGTAACAGTCAGATTTATTACCATAAAGCATTCATACGAGTTAACCACTCAGAAAAGCGAAAGAACGTTTAATAAATGCCGGCCGCTGTAGATGAGCGGTTCTAGGCGCTTCAGTCTGGAACCGCGTTACCGCTACGGTCGCAGGTTTGAATCCTGCCCCGGGCATGGATTGTGTGTGATGTCCTTAGGTTAGTTAGGTTTAGGTAGTTCTATGGGCCTGATGACCTCAGATGTTAAGTCCCACAGTGCTCAGAGCCATTTGGACCTTTTTTTTGTTTAATAAATGGAGAAGGGATTTTAAATGTGTAATCTAACCATTGTACATGTGGGTAAACATGATAAAAGGGTAGCTTAGAGATAAATCGTTTACGCTGTCAGTGACTGCAAGAACGGTTAGTGGATTAAAGAAAGATCCTTGAAAAACAATTACGGACGCCAATAATTCGCCCATGTGCACAACAGAAGGAACTATCTTTCCGCAAAAAATTAACACTGTGCAATTAGGTCGTTATAAGAGTTAACTAACATTGCGTCCCTCCCAAATCAATGATGACAGTCCGTTTATACAGCGTGGAGGTGGAAGCTGGCAGCAGTGACAGATGGAGATTCTGAGTCCAACTCTGTCTCTGTACACAGTACCAAAATAGAGACATTTATATGTCACTGCAGGTCTTTTCTGAAAGCTAGTGTATACCCTTCAGTCTCCCAGTAGGAAGTGTTCTCTACACAACTGGCCATTAAAATTGCTACACCACGAAGATGACGTGACACAAACAGCAGTTGACCGGCGTTGCCTGGTGAAACGTTGTTGTGATGCCTCGTGTAAGGAGGAGAAATGCGTACCATCACGTTTCCGACTTTGATAAAGGTCGGATTGTAGCCTATCGGAATTGCGGTTTATCGTATCTCGACATTGCTGCTCGCGTTGATCGAGATCCAATGACTGTTAGCGGAATATAGAATCGGTGGGTTCAGCAGGGTAATACGGAACGCTGTGCTGGATCCCAACGGCCTCGTATCACTAGCAGTCGAGATGACAGGCATTTTATCCGCATGGCTGTAACGGATCGTGCAGCCACGTCTCGATCCCTATGTCAACAGATGGGGACGTTTGCAAGACAACAACCATCTGTACGAACAGTTCGACGACGTTTGCAGCAGCATGGACTATTACCTCGGAGACCATGGCTACGGTTACCCTTGACGCTGCATCATAGACAGGAGCGCCTGCGATGGTGTACTCAACGACGAACCCGGGTGCACGAATGGCAAAACGTTATTTTTTAAGATGAATCCAGGTTCTGTTTACAGCATCAGTGATGGTCGCATCCGTGTCTGGTGACATCGCAGTGAACACACATTGGAATCGTTTATTCGTCATCGCCATACTGGCGTATCAGCCGGCGTGATGGTATGGGGTGCCATTGGTTACACGTCTCGGTCACCTCTTGTTCGCATTGACGGCACTTTGAACAGGGGACGTTACATTTCAAATGTGTTACGACCCGTGGCTCTACCCATCATTCGATCCCTGCGAAACCCTACATTTCAGCAGGATAATACATGACTGCATGTTGCAGGTCCTGTACGGGCCTTTCTGGATACAGAAAATGTTCGACTGCTGCCCTGACCAGCACATTCTCCAGATCTCTTACCAATTGAAAACGTCTGGGCAATGGTGGCCGGCCAACTGGCTCGTCACAATACGCCAGTCACTACTCTTGATGAACTGTGGTATAGTGCTCAAGCTGCAGCTGTACCTGTACACGCCATCCAAGCTCTGTTTGATTCAATGCCCGGGCGTATCAAGGCGGTTATTACGGCCAGAGGTTGCTGTTCTGGTACTGATTTCTCAGCATCTATGCACACAAATTGCATGAAAATGTAATCACATGTCAGTTCTAGTATAACATATTTGTCCAATGAATATCCGTTTATCATCAGCATTTCTTCTTGGTGTAGCAGGTTTAATGGCCAGTGGTGTATATTAATGCTCCGAAATTTGGCTGTTTCTGCCAGAGCAGGAATCTCACTGGCAGACACTGAGATTTGTGTCCAGCAATAATTGTGTAAAGAAGTTAAACAAACTAACTTCTGCAGATTTCGTCATAGTTAATCAGTGGCCTGTGGCCTGAGAAGGAAGCCAGGAAACCTCTCTCACTCCATTGTACGAGTCTGAAGGTAACAAACAGAAAGACTTACATGTAGAAAAGCATGAGAAATCATGCGTTTTACAGGCATACGTGATGAATCTCCGAGGATGCCTGTTACAAGGATTTGAAACGAAAGTCCTTCCGTGATGTACATGCTGTAGCTAATGGCGTTCCTCTCGCTACAGCGTCTCTGAAGGGCAGCAATTGGCTTAGATTTTTACCTTTTCAAAAAAGATTCTTCTTCGTGTCCCGGACAATACTGCTTTTCGGAAGTATCGTACAGAGTGTGGGGCTGAGTGGAGTCCTTTGTGTCAAACAGATTCACTCTCGTGTTTTCCCATCCACTTGCAGATCTGTATTTGTTATGGAAGTATTCTTCACTCTGCTCCGTAGACTGGAAGTTCACAGCCCGCCGAGTGCCCTCTTCTGGCCTCTGTGAGGCTCCTACTGGAACATGGGACGCCGCCTCTCACAGTGAACATCCGTCGATTGGACCTGACTTGGGCATCAATCTTTCAGCTAAGACCTGTTTTATGACTTGCTTGTCGATGTGTCCTTGCACCCTTTACTTTCCCACAGTCAGCCAGCGGCTCCAGCTTACAAAAAAATGTAACACATCTTCTCCGCCGAAGAAATGAAACTAAGAAATATATATTAGACTCACAATTCAGTTGATTCAGTTGTCTCCATGCTTTTAGGCATAGCAAGTAATTTAAATTAATAGTTGTTGTGGTTTTCAGTCCTGAGACTGGTTTGATGCAGCTCTCCATGCTACTCTATCCTGTGCAAGCTTCTTCATCTCCCAGTACGTACTGCAACCTACATCCTTCTGAATCTGCTTAGTGTATTCATCTCTTGGTCTCCCCCTACGATTTTTACCCTCCACGCTGCCCTCCAATACTAAATTGGTGATCCCTTGATGCCTCAGAACATGTCCTATCAACCGATCCCTTCTTCTGGTCAAGTTGTGCCACAAAATTCTCTTCTCCCCAATCCTATTCAATACTTCCTCATTAGTTATGTGATCTACCCACCTAATCTTCAGCATTCTTCTGTAACACCATATTTCGAAAGCTTCTATTCTCTTCTTGTCCAAACTATTTACCGTCCAAGTTTCACTTCCATACATGGCTACACTCCATACACGTACTTTCAGAAATGACTTCCTGACACTTAAATCTATACTCGATGTTAACAAATTTCTCTTCTTCAGAAACGCTTTCCTTGCCATTGCCAGTCTACATTTTATATCCTCTCTACTTCGACCATCATCAGTTATTTTGCTCCCCAAATAGCAAAACTCATTTACTACTTTAAGTGTCTCATTTCCTAATCTAATACCCTCAACATCACCCGACTTAATTCGACTACATTCCATTATCCTCGTTTTGCTTTTGTTGATGTTCATCTTATATCCTCCCTTCAAGACACCATCCATTCCGTTCAACTGCTCTTCCAAGTCCTTTGCTGTCTCTGACAGAATAACAATGTCATCCGCGAACCTCAAAGTTTTTATTTCTTCTCCATGGATTTTAATACCTACTCCGAATTTTTCTTTTGTTTCCTTCACTGCTTGCTCAATATACAGATTGAATAACATCGGGGAGAGGCTACAACCCTGTCTTGCTCCCTTCCCAACCACTGCTTCCCTTTCATGTCCCTCGACTCTTATAACTGCCATCTGGTTTCTGTACAAATTGTAAATAGCCTTTCGCTCCCTGTATTTTACCCCTGCCACCTTTAGAATTTGAAAGAGAGTATTCCAGTCAACATTGTCAAAAGCTTTCTCTAAGTCTACAAATGCTAGAAACGTAGGTTTGCCTTTCCTTAATCTTTCTTCTAAGATAAGTCTAAGGTAAGTATTGCCTCACGTGTTCCAGTATTTCTACGGAATCCAAACTGATCTTCCCCGAGGTCGGCTTCCACTAGTTTTTCCATTCGTCTGCAAAGAATTCGTGTTAGTTTTGCAGCTGTGGCTTATTAAACTGATTGTTCGGTAATTTTCACATCCGTCAACACCTGCTTTCTTTGGGATTGGAATTATTATATTCTTTTTGAAGTCTGAGGGTATTTCGCCTGTTTCATACATCTTGCTCACCAGATGGTAGAGTTTTGTCAGGACTGGCTCTCCCAAGGCCGTCAGTAGTTCCAATGGAATGTTGTCTACTCCGGGGGCCTTGTTTCGACTTAGGTCTTTCAGTGCTCTGTCAAATTCTTCACGCAGTATCGTATCTCCCATTTCATCTTCATCTACATCCTCTTCCATTTCCATAATATTGTCCTCAAGTACATCGCCCTTGTATAGGTCCTCTATATACTCCTTCCACCTTTCTGCTTTCCCTTCTTTGGTTAGAACTGGGTTTCCATCTGAGCTCTTGATGTTCATACAAGTGGTTCTCTTATCTCCAAAGGTCTCTTTAATTTTCCTGTAGGCAGTATCTATCTTACCCCTAGTGAGATAAGCCTCTACATCCTTACATTTGTCCTCTAGGCATCCCTGCTTAGCCATTTTGCACTTCCTGTCTATCTCATTTTTGAGACGTTTGTATTCCTTTTTGCCTGCTTCATTTACTGCATTTTAATTAATTAGGGTTGTCTAATTTCGATAGCGGGTTATCAATTAGGTTACGAGGCAATTACGGGAAAAACTGTCTCATAGCATTAACATCGAGTAGCTAAATTTGACAACGGTATTACCGTGGCCCTCTGAGATTGCGTTTTATCATTCCACTAATTAGCTGCTCGCATTGGTCGAAATACCACGACTCTCACGCACGTATAGACTCGATGCGTTCAAGAGGCTCACACTCAATACCATGCACGTCCCCAATTGTCCATTATCCTATCGACAGAGAGGACAGTCATATTATTCGTTCAGCCACGTAGGATAGTATCAGAAAGTTAGGTATCTTAAGTCAGGAAATGGTCTTGTTTGGAACCCCCATAGACAAATTGCCGACGTCTTGTGCACCATGAAGTATCAGCACGGCGACTTTTTTGTGGCTCCCCGTGAAGTGGCAGCAGAAGTAAGACGTGTACAGTAACACAACAAACGTGTCCACATACTGAGGCTCCAAGGAGAATCAACGCTGGCAGTTTGAACTGATCATGGTCATAATTCTGATACCAGCACTGAGCGTGACAACTGGATACCATTGGGTACACAATACGATCGCTTTGGGGAGGCATACCCGCTAAATTGGACAGTAGCTGCTACATTTTTTTATGTGAAAGGGCGGTTTCTACAGCATATCTTCTTTATTTTTCAACAATATAATGCGAGATCTACAGACCGGATTCAGAAACTTCCCTGGTCTACAAGTTCTCCAGCCCTCTCACCCACTGAAAACATGTGGCAAACACTTGAAGTAACATTCAGTGATGTACGAGTATCTGTTATCCCAGATCAGTTTGATGTCCTAAATTTCTCACGATGTGTACACCAAAGTACCTACAAATTTCACTCCTTACCTTTCCTGTTATACTTTATAGGTACACTAAGTATTTCAGTCTTTATGGTAAGCACAGAATTCGGCTGGCTGTATCAGGTTAATGAGAGCGGTCTTCAGCAGTCTTCGGTTTTCCTAGTAACTCTTCGTTCACTCAGTACTGCTCTTTTTTCTGATTTGTGATTTTCATCAAACTAATGCAGCACCCATTGATGCTCGCTTTCTATTAGTTAATTCTTCAACTAAAACGCACCACTTTCTTCCTTTTGATATGCCTATAATATCAGATGTTTCGGTGATCGTCCAACAACTTATTATCTACTTTCTCAATAATTTTACTTCTAACTGCTGTTTTTGAATGTCCATTACGTATACAGTCTTCAAAAGGAGTATGTACCAGATGTGTATATGTGGATGGCCACTCCTGAATTACCCAATAAGCTTGTATAAAGTTTGAACAAATCCCTCCCAACTAAGACAAGCAATTTTAGCATTGTACCGCATTATTTTACATTTCTCACTGAACAGGCGCCAAATAAGCCGTAAGTCATGATGAGAACATTACTCTTGAACATTTAATGTTTTATATATTGTTAATTTCATCTGACAGCCAATTTATTGTATGAATCAGTGACTCATAATACAAAAACAGCCCTCCACGTACTGACAGTCCTTCAAATGTAGAAATAATGTTTAAAAGCTGTTGATTGGACCAGACTGGCATGAGAGTACTAGTACTACACGCAGACCGAAAATACAAAATTTAGCAAAACATTATCAAAATAAAAAGTGAATCTAACGTAATCCTGTGTATTTCGGACAAGTAAATTTTATTTGAAGGATAGTAATCTGAAGCTTCGTTATATCTAGGCAACTACTGTGAAAAGTAATCCATGGTGTTGTATGAGAAACTAAGTGTTCTTCCTTGTGATATACTTACAACATCTGCTATTTCTCTGATCGTCCAACAAATTAGTATGCACTATCTCAATAGTTTCATCTGGGCTTTCAGTTTGGAAATATCTTCCCCTCGGAGCATTTTCAGGAGAATTACGGTTATGATTTTCATTGAGCCAAGTGTTTCTGAATTCCGTTGTTAAACTTCACAAATTTAATACTAATTTCCTTGGACAACAGAGAAATCAAAACAAAGACTTCTGAGAAGTCACAGTATACCACTTTTTTAAGAAACGCACGTAACACGGCTACTCTTGACACCATACAAATAAAGCTGTATTTTGAGTTAAGCTAGCGCTTGACTAATGTGACAGTGCACTGCACTAAAATAACAAAAACAGAATTTCACCTATATCAAGGTAATCTCTGCATCTGGCTCCGTAGCAAACCGCGAGCTAATGACTGCAGATATACCCTCTAGCTTATCTTCCAATATTCTTGAACGAACGAATGCCGTATGCACATCTTACAAAATTAATTTTTTGTATGAAATTCATTTCTCGTTTAATCCAAATCATGTTTGAGATGCAAAATCCTACAGTCGCCCTCATCTACAGAAAACCGAGATCGTTCTCCGAAGATTCCTGTGTTGTAAAGTGTTTTGACGCAGAATTCGCTTTCGGGATGACGGTGGGTCAAATTCCCGTTGACCATCCACATGTAGCTTTTCCATGATTTCCTGAAATTGTTGAAGTCAAATTCTAGGTTATAATCCTATTAAAACTGCATTGCTCTTCCTGTTAATTACTTCAGTTATTTCTTCTGTCTGACAACAAAACATTTTTTATATGGAGTTCATGATTATAAAATCATTGATTTGGTAGCCACATAGATCTAAGCATTAAGTTGGATAGGTCCATTTAGGCTTGAATTCATACAAGAGTTTACCATGTTAATTATTGCGTGAGTCAGATTTTCGTTCTAAGCTCTCAACGATATCGTATGACGTATTGAAAAAGATTCTTTCCCTGTTGTGGAACAAATGCGGTTTATAGTGATGCAATCAGTCGGTGTTGTTGAATTACAACTGGGAAATGAGCTTGCCAGTTTTCAGTAGGCTTAAGACCGAAAAACAAAAATAAATACAGCTGGTAGCTGCTATTGAATAGTTCGCCCTGTTCTTAATTCATGGTGTTCAAGTTGCAGTCGGTGAATCTGCATACTACTTGTAGCTACACATCAGCTCCGACCCCTAGTTATAGAAGTTTAATACAACGCATTGGCCTATTCGTCTGGTCAGTCTGGTAGCTGCCCACGCTAGATCTCTGGATCACAAGAACAAGGCACTCAAAAAACAGTTCCGTTATGGAAAGTATTCTACCAGACACTAGCATGAGACATGCTAACATATCGGAATAAGTTTGTTGACTCTGTGATGGTCACCATACTTTCTGCAATGGCTGATAATTATCCTACTATATTCAATTGAAAATATATTATCATTTTTAATAAAAATCTGAATGATTCTCAGTTAAGGCGTGACATCGAGTTAGCAGTTTTACATTTTTGGGTCCGGGAAGCTCGTTTCAAGCAATAACTACAACTAATATCGTCTTTTACATCGATAAACACCCGTCCTAACAATCACTGGGCGAATTACAGACCGCTGGAAGTCACTGTTGTTTGCTAGCGCAGAGGCAATGTTGTCGTGTTTCACAGATAAGGCTAAATTAGTTGGCGATTCTAAGATTGCTAGAGACGAAGTTCTTACCTCTTCTGTGAGGCAGCTACAGACAGCCAGATACGTGGTCATTAAGGAAATCTTAAGCTAACTTTTCCCTCAAAAGTCTTCTCACTAACATGATTCAGAATCCTGCAAATTAAAATCTTCCACAACTGCACAAGTGTTTATGTCTGCTCTTTCATGCTTCTGCTGAAATAATTTTTGGTTTTTTTGAATTCACAGTTTTGTTGACTAAATTCTTTCACAGAATAATTTGTCAATTGGTTTTCATTATGTGCTTGTTCCTACAGATAAATTTCCACAATTTCGAGATAGGCCTATAACTGTACTACAGTGTATCTGTGGACTGCACAGACACTGGTCATTTAGAGGAAAGGAGTGTATAGTATGTTGCTAATTGGAGGCTGTTGGGGTACGCTCGTTCTATGGATAATTTCTAGAATTAAAAAAGGATTTCATTGTAAAGATATCATAATAAATCGTAATTCATCTCTGTTAGTGCAGTTCATACTTTATAGCGTTGTATCGTTAGCTTTTGGACACAACAAATAAATATAAGGGAGAAGTTAATCCTCGACGATATATTCTCCCTTTCTATCTAAAACAGTCTGACAATGCTCAGATAATTTAGTCGATCTCATTCCTGTATAAACCTATTAGATTGCAGTTAAAGATATAGTGAAGCTAAATCCGAAGCGCATGTTCTTGGTGGTTGCTTATAACGGGACGTAAAGGATAAATACTTAAAAGTACAAGATCAGTAGCTCCTTTTGTGAAATCATAGAAGTGCAGTATCCTTTGGTCATTTTTCAGATATTGCGACGGCAAAGCGCCTCAGCTTAAAGGCCGACTGCGACGTACTTATCGCTGCAAGCAGTTCGTAGTACGCTTCATCTTCTTTGCACCGCGAGAAGTATATTATCATTGTGGACTCACACAGGCCATGGCTCGAGATGTGTTTATGTTAGGTCTCGGCCAATAATTTCTTCTAACGCACTTAATATAAAGGAAAAACATCTCGTCACTAGTCAAGATATTCGTTAGGTATGTTCGATGATGCACCTGACCATGTTCAAGCCAAAACATATACCGCCACCAAACGATATTTGCTGATTTCGATTAGAGCATGCATGAAGCCTCCGCCCTTGTTTTCGAGTACAGTGATGCAAATCACCGTCTGCACATCCACATATAGATTTTCCACGATTTTCCCAAATGGCAGAAAGCAAATGTTAAGATGACCTCGTTGCATACGGGACGTTAATCTTACTTTTATCACTGATCCTTGTACCTTGCACATTGAATTTAACAAATAATTCACATCATAATGTTCGTACTTGAAATAGCACAAATGTGACGACAGCATCCGGCACCCTTCTCCAACACAGCAGTATAGAAACAGAACTAAATGTCCGAAATGTCTGACTTTTTCAATTTGACGCTCCGTTTTCTAAAGCTTAATGGGGGGACATCATTGAACGTGACCGAAAATGAAAATTTTCAGTTTGTCTTTTATTTATTAGTAGAAGTCAAGGACACTAAGTTCCTACAGTTTTAATCCTGAAGTCGCATCCGAAGCGCCAGAAAAATAATTAAATGGGTGTTGTGACCTTCCAGCTACGCACACGCTTTGAAGCAACATTTCAATACTAGATTGGTGAACACCGATTCCGTGGACTACTTTCAAGCAAAGTTACACAGGATACATGTAGAGTGCTGTGCTATATCCTCTTTGGTTTTACAGGTCTGTGACACTGTTCCGTATCTTAGTAACAAAACTGAGAATCCAAATGAGTCTCTAAATTCGCCCATATGGAAACGATGCCCTACAATCACATTTTCATGTGCAACAGTTGTCACAATTCCAACTTATGATGTATTTCTTTTATTTAATGGTGGGAAAAAAGGGAGGATGAAAGTATTAGACAGAATAGGCTATAAGATAGGAAATTTCACTCTACACAAAAGTAGATTTACAACGCCTCTCTGCAGCTGAAAAATCCATTGAATGCCTGGTAAAGAAAAGAAGGCAGAAAGTAAGAAACCAGAAGAGAAGCCTTGAAGGGCAAAAGGACTCTGAGATCGAATCTCGCGTCTTCTGAAGAGATGATGTAAGAGAAACATTATGTTGAACTTTAAATTGCATTTCCTGAAAATTATTTTAAAGTTTAGATACCTTTTCCGAGAATCTATGCAGTCTACAATTATGAAATTTTGTACATTTATTTCTATGTTTGCAATAAAATGTTATCTCAAGAGTAAATTTTGAACTTTTGAGTTTAAGCTAAGATATGGCGCAAATTGCTTCGAATTCTGCTTGAATTTTATAATATACCTGCAGAATTATAACTAAAAAATTATTAATATTTTGCTATTCGATACGTTGAAAACATCTCATGGGAGAAGCTTATTATATGCAAAGAAATTAAACAGAAAAAAAAATTATAAAAATCTGTTGAATGATTTCTGAGAAAAAGGTACATGTATTATTTTTTTAAGATAAAACGTTTAAATTCCATAAAAAGTTAGATATATATAATCCATGGAACTTAAGAATAAATGTCTTAATTTCCTGTAAAGTGTGGTGTACTTGTCTCGAACGTTATCAGATGCGTCGAGGAGCATACCAACCAAGTATCTTGACTAGTGACTAGATAAGGTTCCTTTGTGTTACGTGCATTAAAGGGGGTAGGACGTCAAACGGGCCGACTTGGAGCAGGAGAGGCACCACAGGACATTTTAATTTCCACTGTCTATACTTTTACAAATAAATTCATAAAACTTCGTCAGCATGACCAGAAAGGATTCAGAATTCACACTCATAGCAGTGGAAGTTCGAAAACATAACGAAGTAATTTTTTTTTTACATGTGAAATTTCATCATTTTTTTCACTTACTAATGGCAGCATTTGTTGCTATAGGTATACTTTTCTTCATAAGTAAGAGAGATGGTTCGATGAATTTTGCACAACATACAAACCATACTTAAAGGTGTATGAAACTCTAGAATTTTCCAAATCTATTAAAAACTGTGGTAAAAATTGAGGTAATTAACTACAAAAAAATTTTCTAAACATGAAGTTTAAAATACAACAGAGCATGCGTTTTTTCAGAAATTAAATAAATTCTAGAGTTTCATACACCTGTAAGTATGGTATGTATGCTGTGCAAAATTCATCGAAGAATCTCTCTAACTTATGAAGAAAAGTGTACCTATAGCAACAAATGTAGCCATTAGTAAGTGAAAAAAAATGATGAAATTTCACATGTAAAAAAAATTACTTCGTTATGTTTTCGAACTTCCACTGCTATGAGTGTCAATTCTGAATTCTTCCTGGTCATGCTGCAGAAGTTTTATGAATTTATTTGTAAAAGTATAGACAGTGGAAATTAAAATGTCCTGTGGTGCCTCTAATGTTCTAAGCCGGCCCGTTTGACGTCCTACCCCCCTTTAAACAAATTATTGGTAGAGATGTACAGAAACACATCTCAAGTAATGGTTGACGTGAGTCCACATCTATAATATGCATTTCTTGACACAAATAACATCTTATATAGTACGAACTGCTTCCAAATTGAGGATTTTGTGCATCTCTTACATTGTGTGTATTTTTCACGAACGTCTCCTCTTAGACAACACTCTGGTAACATTCATGTATGTAACATTTAACATGTCGTCACAAGAACAATACTAAGACCCAAAATTCAAAAATAATTAATAAATCCGTTTATAGCAACTTGCATAACAACACACCAAATGCAAACACCACGAAAGTGCTCGTTTTTCCCGCGTGCCGTTCGAGAGTTGAACGGTAGAGAGACAGCATGAAGGTGGTTCGTTGAACCCTCTGCCAGGCACTTTATTGTCAACAGAAGAGTAATCACATAGATGTAGTAGATGTAGAAAGTGCAGCAGCCTGTTTATTTAAGGTAAAATTTGTCAACAAGATCCGTCTCTAATGACGTCGTACGTTGTTATGGACGGGACGTTAAACCCCAGTCTTTCTTCCTTCTTTCCTTCTTTTTTTGTGGACAGTGGTAGATTACATACCACAATATTCCTCCCGTCGTATGCTACGCGATCAATAATCGTACTGCTGTTGTTACTGTATTGTGTTCACTCACATTATAGGACATATTTAGCGCGGAAAATCAAATCTCGATAATAAAGAATTTTATGCTTACCAATGCAGGTTCAACATCGTGCGCCTTAGGTTACAGCCGCAAAGTATGAAGCGTCGCGAACACCTGAATGGACGCCAGACGGCGGGTGGACGGGGGTTGCTGTCGGCTGCATCGATAGGAAAGTCTCAGACGAAGTTGCTCTCATCAGGACAGACACCCGGGAGCTCTTCCGCAGAAGTGTTTACAGAAACTTTTGCCATTACTGATGGCTTAGACAGTAAAGTAAATTACCTTTGAGATTCCATCAGACTGATACTTCTAGCAGACGAAGTGCAGTTTGAAAAAGAAAGAAAGCAATGAGCTGGAGCTCTCGGCTAATTTCAGTACAACTCTATCGTCGATAGGTTTGTGTTTATACACATCATTACCGTGGTTTCGGGTGGTCTCGTCGATATGTTGTTGCGTAATAATCCGAAGGTTAAATGTTCAATTCTCACCATAGTCATAAATTTTAACATACACCAAAAGACGTCCTTCACCTCTTAATTAAAAAACATCAAGTCTCTACGATTGTTCAGAGTCCCAATTTAACAAGACTTCGTCTAACTGCTGGGGTGACCACACGAGAGACTGAAATCGCACAATGAAAGCTCTGACTGTTACTTACACACAAAATAAATTCTTGTATCATTATTGGAAAATAACAAATAAAAAGGGTCGTTATACGTTCCCGAACTAGATGCTTCGAGAAATTCACTTGGTGCTACACAGTTCTTTGTTCCTTTTCATATTGTCAAGATGTTGTCATTGTCATGGACCAAGTCCGTACATGAACACAATACATTCTTCATAGTGTTGCGATCCTTCAGCATTATTAAAATTACATATGTGTTTTTCTTTGTGATGCCAAAAATGTATTTAGCAATATACACTGAAGAGTCAAAGAAACTGGTACATCTGCCTAATATCGTGTAGGGCGCCGCGAACGCGCAAAAGTGCCGCAACACGACGTGGCATGGACTCGATTAATGTCTGAAGTAGTGCTGTAGCAAACTGACACCATGAACCTTGCAGGTCTGTCCATATATCCTTAAGAGTATGAGGGGTGGAGATCTCTTCGAACAACACGCTGCAAGGCGCCCCAGATACGCTCAATAATGTTCATGTCTGGTGGTGGTGGAGGGGGGGGGGGGAGCTTGTGGCCAGCGGAAGTATTTAAACTCGGAGAAGTGTTCATGGATCCACTCTGTAGCAGTCCTGGATGTTTGGAGTGTCGCATTGTCCTGCTGGAATTTCCCAAGTCCGTCAATATGGGCTTTCGGAACCGAAAGCTCACTCATGTGCCCTTTATGAGTGCACGACACAAAGTCTTACGCCTCGCCTGGGCCCGTCAACACCGACATTGGACTGTTGATGTCTGCAAACATGTTGCCTGGTCGTACAAGTCTCGTTTCTGATTGTATCGAACAGATGGACGTGCACGGGTATGGAGACAACATCATGAATCCATGGACCCTGCATGTCAAAGGGGGACTGTTCAAGCTGCTGGACGCTCTGTAATAGTGTGGACCGTGTCCAGTGGGAGTGATATAGGACCCCTGATGCGTCTAGATACGACTCTGACAGGTGACACGTACTTAAGCATCTTGTCTGATCACCTGCATCCATTCATGTCCACTTGGGCGATTCCAGCAGCTCAGTGCGACACCCCACACGTCCAGAATTGGTACAGAGTGGCTCCAGGAACACTATTCTAAGTTTAAACACTTCTTCTGGCCACCAAACTCCAAGACATTATTGAGCATATCTGGGACGCCTTGCAACGTGCTGTTGAGAAGAGATCTCCACCCCCTCGTACTCTTACGGATTTATGGGCAGCCCTACAGGATTCATTTCATGGTGTCAATTCCCTCCAGCACTACTTCCGACATTAGTGGAGTTAATGCCACGTCCTGATTTGACAATTCTGCGTGTTAGCGGGGGCCCTATACGATATTAGTCAGGTGTACCAGTTTCTTTGGCTCTTCAGTGTAAAAGAGTATATAAAAATTATTATTATCATTTATGTTTCCTCTGTTGTAACCTAGTCGAGAAATTGATCAGTAGTATCTTTCCAGTGCATAAGGTCGTCTCTGCCGCCAGTGAAAAGGCTGTTCCATCATCTTTTGCGCGTACATCCTTCAAAACATCAAGGATCGCAAAGAAAAAGCTGTTTATTGGCTACAATGCGCCTTTCTCTTCTCTTATTTTCGAATTCTCTTCAGTAACGAATTTCGCGTCCTCCTTTCTTCTTATTTTAACTTCGATGGAACGGTATCTGGTCGTCCAGGATGTCCAGGATGCCCTATTCTTGATATCTGAGAGCGTATTTCACTGCATTCGCCTCGTGTTTTCACAACCGATTTTTTAACGTGTATTTACTCTGTGTTTTGCTCCCTGCGCAACTGACAATATTCAGTCCCTGTGTAACTGGCAATATTCAGAGAAGGGAATAATTCATTTTTGTTCCAGAAACATTAGAAAATAAATAGCACTACTCTCGGCAAGTATTTGCATAATTGTGTTTAGTTATTGTTACACTGGCATTCTTTCTCCGGAATTGTCTACGTAGAATTACGTGTTACATTTCACCATATCTCAGTAAGCAGTGGAATATGAGTGCCACTTGCGAATCAGATTCAAACAGATTTCAGAAATAGCTTATAGTCGCCAAAACGCGTGGTGATAATAGTAAATACTGTGCTTATTTCAGCTTGATATTGGACCAATAACAACAATATCCTTCCAAGTAAAAGTATTTGAAGTTTGAAGTATATAATCATCTTGTGAACTCTGTTATGCATGCAAACTGATGTAAAAGCATTTGGCAATAAACGCTTATTTTACAAAGGTAAATATCTGGTACCCCAAGTGTCTTTAAAGGTTAAAATGTAACAGTTTTGCAGAAGGAAAATAAACAAACCCACTGAAGATAGCACAGAAGTGCAGAAATATGTCTGGGTGAAAACAAAACCACAAAGGTGTGTTGCATAAGATGGAAATCTCTCCAATTTGAAGCACATGTTTGAAAACGTCGAAAACTAATATGTATCTACCAAAAATTACGTAGCCCTAACTGTCTCACGAAACATTCAAGATCCATACGTGAACCGGTTTCGTTACGTACGCAAATTACGTTAATATAGTCATTACAACAAGTTAAATTAGACAGACTTTGAAATTCATGGAAGAAGCTAAAGTCGTGAAGGATAATTATTTCGAATGCATGAACGTACTTCTATAAACATTAAATAATCATGTGCCGTTTGCATTTGGAGGTTCAAAGTACGCGTAATATTGTTAAAAGCAGTTTTACGATCCTTGTAGATTTTATCTCATTTCATATAAACACTTTTTTGACCGAAATTTGTACTTGGTGGAGTGTGTACCTTCATTGAAACAATGTTTGTTGATTATTTCGGTATCAAGAGCCTTGTATGTCTAATTATTAGGATGCCAATAACTTGGTTTTGCCAAATCTTAAAACAAGAAATTGTTTCAGAATTTCCAATGAAATACAATAAAATCGTGGCTATAACGTGAACTGTGTTGATCAACACTGCATGTGTCCGTAACTGTCATCTTCAAGGGTTATATTAATTCTTATTTATTGAATCTGAGACGTGCTGAATAGCTAGGAATACTTTATCAGCTACGTCATTGATACCGAAATGCATCAGCAGAACTAATTAGCGAGAATGGATACGAGCCGACAACTTAAATTTAGAAGATTTACGATTCGGTCCCTGTCTCATAATTATCGTCATTTCAACCTAACTGACTGGTACCACTATCAAAATGGTTCAAATGGCTCTGAGCCCTATGGGACTTAACTTGTGAGGTCATCAGTCCCCTAGAACTTAGAACTACTTAAACCTAACTAACCTAAGGACATCACACACATCCATGCCCGAGGCAGGATGTGCGATGGTCGCACGCTTCCAGAGACTGTCGCGCCTAGAACCGCTCGGCCACTTCGGCCGACGGTGCCTCTATCAGAAATCATGTACATACATGTTAATTATTGAGTATGAGTCATCCAAAAACTATTCACACTTATATTCTATAATCAATCTCTGTGATCACTTAAGTGATGGATTAGTTTCTCACGAATTAGCAAACCTTACACTAAACAACGCATCTCATTTTATTTTCGGTATTTTTCTCTCTTTTCGTGATGGCTATCCATGGACCACGTGCCAGTCCCAATTCCCTGTCATTTGCTGTTTTACTTTCTTCAAATTCTTTCATCTTTTCACCATACCTCTCTTTCCTCGGACCTCTTCACATCTGGTCCCTTACCTTTTCTACATCGTAATTCTTCCAGCTTTAACACTTTCCTTCTTAAAACACTTATGTATTCTCCTTAGTCTTATGTTGCGTATTTCATGAACCCTTCTCTGGCATAATGTCTCATAAGCCTTACGCCCGGTAGTGAAGTTCTTCTAACATCAGAGGTGCATTACGTAAAGTTGAACAAAAAAGACAATATCTGCGTGTACTTGTCGGACAGATAGAAATGTCTGCCTGCCTTGGCTCCTGCAGTAAACACAGCCTCACTCTAATATGCGACGAGATTCTTCCAAGGGACTTGAAGCGAGCGCTTCTTCGTTGCTGCTGTCGCTACAGATGTATTGGCGAACCCAAGGCGGTACGTGCCGTCCTTCACGAAACTTCCCCTGGAAGCGCCCCATAAAAACTTCGCAATAAAGCGGCCGCAGCCGGTTGCCTCTGCCCTGATTGCACGGCCGATGCTTTCCTAAACTCCACGTTATTGGTTCGCTGCCACCGGCCGCAACGTAAATTCGGATCCACCGATACGGAGTCTTCTTTGACTACTTTTTGCATACTGATCGAGGCAATTTGCGTCACACTCGTAACCAGAGCTCCTCCCGTTCAATAAACTTTCCGATACTTGCATTATTACACGTAAAATGTTAGCTACTTACTGTAGAGTTATGAAAATATTGTAATACATGAGTATGAAAGAAAGTACAGCTCTGCAGGTAGCAAAATTGTGTTGATTTCTAATTAGACCTATCCATTTTTAAGTAATTCCATAGGAAGACCGTGAAACACATCGCTACATTAAGTGAGGAGTCGTTAAACACTACAACTGAGAGTGGTGATGCAGTGGTAAGATACTGCACCAGTCGGTTCGAATATCTGTCCAATAATCAAAATTTCGGTTTACTGTAGTTTCCCTAAATCGTTTAAGGCAAATGCCGAAGTGATTCCTTCGAAAAGGACTCGGCCGAGTTTTCCCATTCTTCCCACAAATCGAGTTTGTGCTCAGTCTTTAATGACCTCCTCGTTCCAATTTCCCTTCCTTCCTGGGTAAATCAGATGACTAATAATCTAGCCTTTGTATAAAGTTCCCGTACAACGTTTTCACATGAGGACAGGATAAAGTCTGACTAGAGAAATATTCGAACATGTAAAAAGCTTTAAATACATAGATAGCAGGATAGAAACCCACTGGAAGAACAACACATATGTTAAAACCAGGTTAGCAATAGCGAAAGAAGCATTTTGTAAGGAAAGAAAAATTTTCTTCAGCAGTATGGACAAAGATTTAAGGAAAATACTAATAAAATGATTTGTATGGAGTGTCATCGGGTACGGTACTGCAAAGTGGACATTGAAGAACATAGACACAACTGAGTTGGAGGCTTGCAAGTTGTAGACATGGAGGACGGTGGAAAGAATCGGTTGAATGGATAGTTTCCAAAATGAGGTAGTACTGAGAAGAGTGGAGAGCAAAGACAAAATAAGGGAAAGAAAGTGAACGGGACATTTATTAAGAAAGAAAGAAGAGCTTATAAAAACATCCCTGGAGATGTATGTGGAAGGGATGAGCGGGCAAAAGTGGAAGAGATTTCAGATCCTTGATGATGTGATGGACAGCAGCACATGGAGCAACACTAAGGAGGAAGCAACGGATCGCAGGAAATAGAAAAGCAAGGGATCTGTTAACATAACAGAAAACTCATAATGATGATGATGATGATGATGATGATGAATACTTTGAATTTTCTGCACACGCCGTACCAGAATAACACTTGAGATCTACCGACCTACCTAGATGTTTATTCAGCGATGTTGACTTGTTTTTAGGGTTCCATATCCCAGTCGGTAAAAATGAAACCCTTTTAGGTTCTCTATGTTGTCCGTCCGTTTGCCTGTCTGTCTGTCTGTCTGCATCTGTTCTACTGTTAAGACCCTTTTTTCTCAAGAACGGATAGAAGTATCAAGTTGAAATCTATGTCAAATACTAAGGTATATGGTCTCTGGGCGGTGTAAATAATAAGTCAATGCTATCAAAAGACACGGCCATTTTTGACGCATATTTCGATACTTGCAATCTCACTCATTGTAACATATAGGGCACAACCCATTGACCTTGAATCATGAAATGTGACATGAAGCAAGGATTCACAGTACAAGTAAAGCAAAAAATCCGAAAGTAGTTCATTTGCAACTACATCAAAAAAAATTTTTTTTTCCATTTCTTGTCCGTCTGCCGATCTGCCCATCCATCTTTAAAGACTCGTTTCTTCAGGAACGAATTGAGGTATCAAGTTGTGCTTTATGTCAATACGCTGAAGAGGCAAAGAAACTGGTACATCTGCCTAATACCGTGTAACGCCCCCGAGAGAAAGCATAAGTGCCGCAACACGACGTGGCATGGACTCGACTAATTTCTGAAGTACTGCTGGAGGAAACTGACACCATGAATCCTGCAGGTCTGTCCATTAATCGGTAAGAGTATGAGGGGTTGGAGATCTCTTCTGAATAGTATGTTGCAGGGCATCCCACATATGCTCAAAATATGTCATGTCTGGGGAGTTCGGTAGCCAACGGAAGAGTTTAAACTCAGAAGATTCTCCCGGGAGCCACTTTGTACCAGTCCTGGATGTGTGGGGTGTCGTATTGTCCTGCTGGAATTGCCAAAGTCCGTCGGAATGCACAATGGACATGAACGGGTGCACGGGGTCATAGAGGATGCTAACGTAAGGGACGTCGGCTCCAATAACCCATAACCATGATATTTCGTTGAACGGTTCGCACACTGACACTTCTTGATGATCCAGCACTGAAATCTGTAGAAGTTTGCGAAAGGGTTGCGCTTGCATTGAACGGTGCTCTTCAGTCGTCGTTCGTCCCGTTCTTGCAGTATCTTTTTCCGGCCGCAGCGATGCAGGAGATTTGATGTTTTACCAGATTCCTCATATTCACGGTACACTGCTGAAGTGTTCGTACGCTACCTCGTAGATGCTGTGTCCCGTCTCTCGTACGCCGTCAATAACACCATGTACTCACTTAAATCTTAATAACCTTCCATTTTAGCAGCATTAACCGATCAAAGAACTGCGCCAGACAGTCTGTTGCCGACCGCAGCGCCGTATTCTGCCTGTTTACTTATCTCTGCATTTGAATACGCAGGCCTGTATCAGTTTCTTTGGAGCTTCTGTGTAGTAAGTTGTATGGTCCCTGGGCGGTGTAAATAATATACGCTTCTAAGTCAATGCAATCCAAAGATGCGGCCATTTATGTCACATATTTTGATACTCGCATGGTCAGTCATCAGAATCTACGGACAAACTATCTCTGTCTCACGCCTGCTCGTGTAGCGGTAATGTGCGTGCCTGGAAACGGGGATTTTTAAAATTCCAATGTATTTATCTGTGTTTATACGAAATTTATTTAATTTTTCGAACTGAAGCTCATCCACACATACAGTCTCGTTGAGATAACACGCTGCCGGTCTCATGGATCAACCAGTTTGATCAGGGATTTGCTAATTGTTGTTCCCCTATCTCACAACCATCACTACAGCTTCTATATGACTGGTTGTACTGTGCGTAATCCTACAGTTACAATGGGACTGAAGGTAGTCCTGCCAGAGTGGTTAGGTTCTGGCCGAAGATACGCTGTCTGACAAAAAGAACTGAATCAGGCAGCGCAGGAGGAGAAAACAAAATAAAACGTCACGTGTTGGGAAGTTATGTGTAATTATTTCGCTGATTACCATATCGAGGGCAATTTGCAAAAAACTTGGCAGTATGAGCCCAGTTATCAGTATGCAGTAACAAAGAACAACGGCCTCCAGCCACAAACCGTTATTTTATTAAAATGCATTTCGAGCCCTGGGGGCTCATCTTCAGGTGCTTTGACAATCTACATCAACTTTATTTTTCTTTCAATTCCTGGCTATTTCTAGTAGTAGGTGTATGGTTCTAGGCAATGTTTGTGTACAAATACACACTTTGTGTTGAGCAGCACATTTACAGAAACATTTTGACATAGCACATTTTCGAACACAGTTCAAAACAAATTCTGATTCTTGTTCGAAAATGTGCTGTGTCAAAACAAGTTTTGAACTGTGTTCGAAAATTGGCTGTGTCAAAATGTTTCTGCAAATGAGCTGTTTAATAGAAATTGTGTATCTGTACATAAACATTCTCCGAGAACCAAACACCTACTACTAGAAACAGCCCAGGATTAAACGTAATGTAAAGTCGATGAGGAGTGTCAAAGAACCTGAAATGAGGCCCCAGGACTCGAAACGCATCGTGTGAAGGTGGTTGTTCTTTATTATTACGAAAGTAATACAGTCACCGAAAAAGCATAGCAGACAATGGACAAAATTAAGTAAAATATCGGTGTGCAGTCCAACATGGAGCCACTGTCCCCACAAATCTGGATGCTGTACCAACCGACAAGCCGTCCGAATGAAAACGCACAACGAGGCCCCTTTCAAGCTGAGTCAGATACTGACAACGCTGTATCACTAGAGTAGGCGGCATCTTCGTGTCTTTCGCAGTGCTCATTCGACATCTGTCGCTGTTTGACTTCAAAAATCAATTTCAAAGGGGAAAATTATAGTTAAACGTGCATGGAAACATGTTTTCCGCGTTGCAAGCAAGAGACGGACGAGAAAACCTATTAACAATGATTTAACAGAAAAAACCAAAGAAGTATCCTAACGTATAAATGCATTTCAGTTGTTGCAATCACTGTAAGTAAAACTGTCACCAACCCAAAGGTTGGTTTAATCATCACAGTGCTTTACTAGGCAAGGTCCTATTCGAAGCGTTATACTGTTGCCAGAAAGAGGATTAATAAGTGGTGGATAAAAATGCTAAGACTTACAGGGGATCGAAGCCGATACCTTCGGATCTGCAGTCTGGCGCTTAATCAATTTTCTCCACAATTGGCTTTTAAGTCACAAGAATAAATGTGATAATTAAGATATTTAACAAGAAATAACGTGCACTTGATTAAAATACAAAACACAGAAATAAACTATTGAAAAACAACTGCTTTCTTTTGCTCGTACATCTGCACTGAGGCACATCATTTCCCAGATGACAGTTATTTTCAGACAACTGCATACTTCTCTTTGTATTTTCTGATCTTTGGTGTTTTACAGTGAGATATATACAGCAATCTTCTTTCGCTTTGTTTCTGTCATACGCGATAAAATAAATTATGTACCTTTTAATCTCTTTTTTCGTCTTGGAACGGTCTTTTGTCTGGATTAAGCAAATCTGCCAGTTTTACAGCGTTTTGGTATGTTTTATTGATGCAAACGATTTTTTTGTCGAGTGAAGTTCCATATTTCTTCCGCACTCTCGCATGCAAATCTTTGTTTTTCGGTATTTGTTGAAGTACCTATTGAACACATCGGCTAATCGGCTTAAAAGTATGCTGTGAAATTTTTAAGTTGGTAGCTATTTTACTGTTAACTGACAGTTACCCAGTGGAGTTCACTTCACATGGTAGACCACGATTACGGATAGTTTTTCAAATTGATGACCAGTCAAAATTTGGACATTTCTGTTGAGCTACGTTTCTATCCTAGCATTCCATTAGGTTCCTGTATAACTTTTCCACGCTGCGCCTCGCTTTCTCTAGGGCTTTTAGTTGAACGTAGCCTCATAACATTAAAAGTGTTTTTAGTATAAGAGTTTATTAGGTGTATGTTGAACATTAATTGACCAATGCAGGCTGACAAAAATTATCTCAATGAGCAAGTGACTGTATGTACATACTACATACACAGAGCGCTCTTGACCTATTGTGTATACGTGCGTAAGATTTAATCCTCATGAACTGACAGTGAGAAGTTAATGTGTCATATTTCACTTTAAAAATGTGTTCCCGTGTCACAAAGTGGCCTATTGCCGAAATGACCATTCTCGTTATGTTATATGGTGGGGGAAGGCCTTGTGCCACGTAACTAGTTTTGTTCATTTGAAAATAATGGGCGGAAAGCTTGCTTCTTGGATTTCCTCTAGCCTTCTGTAGTTGTGTCCTTTTATGGATGTCCTTACGTTTGTCGATATTTTCGTATCCTTGGCATGCTGTATATTGCTCCTACAGACGATTCTAGGCACTTCATTTGCGTCATTTCGGTTAGTTGTGCTTGGTTCTGAGTTGCTATTCCTTTTCCGATGTTTAAAATGAAAAAGAGGCAGAAGGAAAAAAGTAGATCTGTATTTGTAAGAAGTACGAAGTAGCGGTCCTTCACAAATGCATGCACGTCGGAGGGATATTGTATCGCACTTATTAATTCAGGCGCTGGAGTATCGTGTATAACCTTCGATACCAGGCTAGAGGCTTTCTATTAACATGTCCCCCTGTAGGAGAATTATAGAAAGTGTACAAGTGCAGGTTAAAGTCACACGGACGACGAAATAAGGGAGTTTGGGTCTGCCGTGAAGCGTGCACAGATAGCCGAAATGTGTAAGACGACCGCTCGAGACAAGCGAGAAATCCGGGTTCGGATCTTGGCCCTGCATAAAGTTTCTGTGTCGTCATTCCTTTCCACAGTTGGAGGTTGCAATTGCGAATACGTTTCCTGTAAAAAGTAAGGAAAATGTTTATTATTTCAAAAGGAATCACCGTAACTGTTAATATATTTATCCCACTGTCAGACAAGACTGCCAATGCATTCTAGAAAAATGTTTGCAGTTGTCCCACGGATCCATTAATCTACCCAGGCGTGTACTTCTACGTCCGGAGCAAATCGATAGCCACTAAAGTCTTTCTTCAAGGATCTTAAAATATGGAATCTCAGGAGAGAGCAGGAGTGTTTGGAGACTGTGTAAGGGCTTCCCAGCGAAACCTCTCCATTGTACTCGAAACATGCTTGGCAACACATGGGCCTGTTACTAGTTGTTTCCATTACGCTGCAGAAGTTTCGCTGGGAAGCCCTTACACAGTCTCCATATAGTCCCCATTCCATATTTTTTGGAGCTCTAGAGAAAGACGTTCGTGGTCGTCGATTTGCTTCGGACGAAGAGGTGCACGCCTGTGTATATTAATGGATCCGTAGGCAACTGCAAACATTTTTCCATTAAGGCATTGGCCGTCTTGTCTCACAGTGGGATAAATGTATTAACAATTATGCCGGTTTCCTCTGAAATAGTAAACAGTTTATTTACTTTTTTTCTTTTGTCGCCTTCCCATTTAACTGCAACTGATAGTTACAGGTTGGTGATAGTTAAACTTTAGCTACAGGAAAAAATGTAGAAGGACAACTGTTTGCCTAGGGACACCAAACTTAATAGGAACAATGTTTAGGATGTCCACTTCGGGATTTGCGTTGTTGGTAGTGTTAGTGTCATGCCTAGCCATTAGGCTCCGAGACTCGAACGTCGACCTAGGTTTGAAACACAAGCACCAGTGTGTATTATAGTTTCAGGCAGTCTATAGGAGTCCGGACAAGGTGAGCAGGGCTCCCCTCGTAAAGCTGGTTTTCCAAAACAACAACAACAGAGCTGATTCTCATCGCGAATAATGAAGTATTAAAGGAATACGTAAGGTCCTCTTCCCGCAGTAGGATTGAAGGATTCGATTCAGATGTTCGAATTAACTGGCAATTTAGGAACTGCTCTTGGGAGAGACCGACGGCCAATTGCGGCACAAATTGTTTCAGAAGTTACTGTTGCCATGACTGAGAGCTGGAGGGAATGTACGATCTTCAAGCGCTGCAGGAGCTGTATGACGCCAGCTGAACATTTCATGGTCCACCGTTCGAAGAGTGCTGCGAATAATTGTAAAATTATATCCGTGGTATCGTCGATGCAGATGGTCATCACACTGAGCAACGTTTGTAGCCTGGAACTTGAAGAGTTTAAGCAGTTAACAAACCTTACCCACATTTTTTTCAATGGTTCATTAATTCTTTTCTACATGTCCTTACAAAAGTTTCATTGCCAAGTAGTGAAAATGACCACCCTGTACTTTCGCACCATACACGGTTTCACACATGAATGTAACCTGTAGAGTTGCCTATATTTCCTCTTCATTTCGAACCAAGAAGCCTATACCGTAGACGTCCACTTTACACGCAGTTTTTCTCGTTAATATGCAATTCTTGTAATTTTTCCGTTAGAGTAGCTAGCAAACGGCCGACAGCAATAACGAAGAGGGCGATGTAAAGTAGCCAGCCTTGTCTTATGGACTTGGTTATCTTAGTCTCTTTACATAGTAGTCTATTGATCCTCGCTTTTGTTACAATGTCGAGTTAAACTTTTTTATTGTATTGGAGAATCAACGTGGGAATCCCATTGCGTACATATGATCAGTAATAATTGTCCACGTCTAAGGAAATGGTAGCGCGTTTTATTTTACATACTTCTGCTACTGATATTATATATCTGTGTTCGCGTAAGTTTTAAAGTATATTCCTGTCTTTCCCGACTCTCGGTTTATGTACACTGATGATCGTGTGTATTTTAGTTTTTAGTATCTGCGTTAAGATGCAATCCATAATTTTATAGTCTCCGTTCAAGAAGGTCGTAGATTGTTAATTCCTTATTGTTTGGTTCGTGGATTTTTGAGGTGTGAGACTATTATTCGGTCTTCGAGATCCTTCGGAATACAACAGCTCAGATTTAGTACCTAATTACGCATTCGTGATACTTTCATTTTTATTTCTGACCTGAAAGTCAGATAAAAATTCTACGGGGATGCTGTCTGGTCCAGGTTTGATTATTGGACTTAATGAAATTGTGTCGTCCACCTCGTCTTCACTGGTTTCCATTACCAGATTGTCTGTTTCCCTGGTGCTTAGTTTTCCACGTAAATTTCCCGTTAATTCTTGTTGAACCCCTTCCTCGGTAGGTTCGTTAGTCACCAGTCCAGTGAGATAATTAAATTTTGCTGCTCTAATTTGCTTTGTTTCGTGAGCGTTGTTCCATCGTCTATAGTGACTTCACTGAATATTTTCGCGTTTGTCATTTTACTCCCCCGAGTAATATGATGTATCCATACCTCCTCTCAGTGTATCGCATTGTGCTTTCCGTATCTTATTTTGCAGCCTTATGTTTGTTGCTGCTTCAGTGTTACTAGTTTTGTTTTAGTTTGTTATTTTATCTACCCTTAATTCTCTACTATTCTTTCGTCTAGACAGTGTAGACCGCTGAGGTATTTGAAGTAAAATTCTATGGTCTTTTTGCGCCAGAAACTTTTTCTCTCGCGTACGTCATCAGCATTTTTCTTAATATCGGTTTTGCATATTTTCACCACCTCTCTTATGTTGAATCCAAAGGCTTTTTTTTCTTTTACTGTGTTGATGTAAAACTTAAATATTCTCAACACATCTTTGTTGTACAATAAGCGTTTTTCTGTCATTGATAATCCCTCTGAGACTCGCCTTTAGCACGTCAATGACGTGCGCAGTGCAACGCTCGTAAATCACAGTTCATAGCCACAGATCAAAATAAACTCATATTTTGTATTTAAACGAAAGGTTTTACCCTGCTTTGCAATGGAACACTATCACAATGAGACAAACAAATTAGGAATATAGTTTTAGATGGTCTCCTAACCAGGATCGGTCGTGGGACAATACTTCGATTCTGAGATTCAAATCAAATCTGTGTTTAATAAGTCAACTTTTTACCAAAGTCTCGACGTTTACCACGTTTAGCTTTTCAGCTAAATCAACGTAAAGTCTCGTAATGTTGATTGAGGAATTGTTCCAATGCAACGAACACGAAGTGATATAAAACACGGAAACTACAAAGCTGTCTAACAGCTAAACTGAATGATTAATGTCCCGCTAAGGCTGAAGGGAGAAACCTCACGTTCCTGGAAGACTGCTTGGTAAATGCTACAAGCTGTCCTGATCTGTGCAGCTCACAAATGCAAAGTAAACGAGTTCAGTACGCACGAAATAATTCAATTGATCAGGCAACTCAAGTTGCGAAGAAAATCCGACAAATTGTTAGCTACTCAGAAAGTGGACAGCGGCGATGCGAAATATGTAACTTACTCAAAATTCAGCACTGTTTGCCAGAACACGACAGCCGGTACCGGATAAAGACAGCCGAATTGGCGGCAGAAAAAGGCTGCTGCCGCCGACATTCTCTGGATCAAGACTACCCCAGACGGCTTGTCTGCGATGATTCTGAAAGTATCCTCCCCTAACCTCACTCCTTGACTTTTCGAAAAACTCTACATGGAAGCGGAAGACAACCAGCCATTATCATAGCGACCAGCGATAATTTAACTTTCTTTACGTCAATACAGAAATTTCCCATTCTTGACTTACAGGCTGCATCTTAACTTATAAGAGCTTGGTATCAGCAACTAGCCTTGTTGCACTCGTCATTCGAGCCCTTAGCGCCTCAATATGATTCCTAGCAAGACACAGTTCATTTTATGACAAGATTTAGGGAGAAAAGGCACCGAATTTAATCACGTTGCCCGAGTAGCGGCGTTTTGGCCCGTTCTTAGATCTGCGAACAGGGAAGTGAATTCGTCATGCATAATTATACGGTAGGGACTTGATGTGGTTTAGCGACACCTGCCTACAAAGGAAAAAGCCACATTCGCCACCAAGGCGAGGGGCAGGGACTTCGCAATCGCATTCGCAAATTGCAGTGCCCGGAGGTTCATCTACCCTTTTCCAGAGTCTCTATGAATGACCGACTGTGGTCAAGCCAGACACTAAGATAGAAGTGTGACCCCTTTATTTCGTAACAAGATAATCTGAAGCCTTCCTCCAGAATCTTCAAACCTTGTACTGTCCCCAGAAACAGCCAAGAAATGAGCAGAAAAGCAGTCAAATTTCGCTCAGCTTTATGTGACGGTCACGTGGCATCTCCGAATCATCTCTCTTTTTGAAAATAATAAAACACCCAGTATTGAAAAACTCGACAATCACTTAGTATTGACACTTTAAGAAAGTGGCCTAGTTCAGTCCAGTACCGGCACGCAAAGAACAGGAAATTTCTAACAGTCTCCTACCGAATAAATTAAAATTGCAGCAAAGCATCGTAGCCTGTTCGACTGAAATGGCAGCTACGGAACCTTCAAATTAGTATATATAAAATGTATCAGCAAACTTTAAACATAACATAGGGAATCTCTGTCCCACTTGATACAAAGTTGTTGCATGACCAGGTTAACATTGCATGCTTGCTTTTCTTACGTTTCGTAGAGCAGTGCGTTTACATTAAGACAAGATTTAAAAATAAATAAATAAAAAGTCACTATATTTTGCATCCACAACAATGATTTTTTAACTTCTTCCCGACAGTTTTCTCTGTTCTCTAGTAATATATTGTCTGGGATGGTTTTAGATGTAAACTTGAGGAATTAAACTGCAGAATTGCAATAACTGGACACGATAAGTGTTACCCTAAAATAAATTCAATGCTACGACAAACAATACTATTGTCTCCACTGCATCCTCATACGTAAACAGTTGCACGGATCAGTGTAACTATTAATAAACTATTGGTGCAGCAACTACTGAAACCATATACACACAATTGGAAAATTTGACGGTTATATTCCGAAAGTAGCAGTGCATTTTCGTATGGAAACTATTTAACACAGCCGGCAGCTGTGTTCGAGCGGCTCTAGGCGCTTTAGTCCGGAACCGCGCTGCTGCCACGGTCGCAGGTTCGAATCCTGCCTCGGGCGTGGATATGTGTGCTGTCCTTAGGTTAGTTAGGTTTAAGTAGTTCTAAGTCTAGGGGACTGATGACCTCAGATGTTAAGTCCCATAGTGCTCAAAGCCATTTGAACCATTATTTAACAGCCGGCCAGAATGGGCTAGCGGTTAAAGGCGCTGCAGTCTGGAACCGCACGACCGCTACGGTCGCAGGTTCGAATCCTGCCTCGGGCATGGATGTGTGTGATGTCCTTAGGTTAGGTAGGTTTAAGTAGTTCTAAGTTCTAGGGGACTTATGACCCCAGCAGTTGAGTCCCATAGTGCTCAGAGCCATTTGAAGCCATTATTTGAACTTCCTCAAGTCACCCAGAGCTACATTTTTGATTTAACTGAATTCGATAAAACTCTGCTTTGGAGTACATCACAACGCAACTTCGACTCAGTGGCGCATTCCAGTTTCACTTATTCTTCTTCGAGGCGGACAGTATGGGCGCTGCCACATCTTTCTCAGCGACCGGAACAGGCAGCACCAAATGCACGTTTCGCTCTAAGGGAATTTTCTTTGGCATCGCCTCTCTGCCCTTCCGCTCTCTGTAAATCTCTTAACACGGAGTCAAATAAGAGCTGCAGCCTGCAGTGCGTCACGGGGTCTCCGGACTCTGCTGAGCACACAGCCTACACTCTCATCCGCCACAGGCAAATACCCTGCGCCGAGTAATACTCGCTCTCAGGTATTTGCCCAGACCCTCCATTCCGCCAGCACGACCGCCAAGTATGCACATCTTGAGGCTTAACTTGCACGCTCGCTTACTGTCCACAAGAATAAGCGCTGCCTTGCACTTTACTTCTGTATAACATTCCTTACATTATTCTCAAACATTTCCTTACATTATCAGATATTCTTATTTATCAAGAACTGTATCACTCGAGTGCAAATTCCATATGCTCTTCCATTCCGACTTGTTACTTTATCATCTACGAGGGCTATTTTTTTTGTTTCGGGGTCCAAGCGGTCGCCATATCGCAACCACAGTGGAGACCAAAAATGTTTTATTTGCAATATTTAGCTACACTTTCCAGCTACCTCGCTAAACAGTCACCGCTCCGATTCAGACATACGTCATAGCGTGGTACCAAGTTTCCAATACCTTCTGAGGCATAGCATCTTACATCATATAAAGCAGAATTACTGTAACAGGCTGCTTCATGTAGAGATGAGCCATGGGTTTTTCACGACAGATGTGTTCCTTTCAAAACTGTTACTTCCAAGTAGTTACGGCTGTGGCCGAATTGTGGCACTATCGTACAGATGGTAAATATCCTAAGCTATCATAAATAAATGTAGTTTTGTAAATGGTGATCTGCTGTTAAAGTTATTTTATTTATTTGTTTAACCTGATCTGATTAGAGCCATCACGCCCTCTCTTGCATCAGATCAGGCATCCACACATTCTAACAACCCTACCACAACAAAGGTCAAAATTTAATAATGATTGTGGTGTTGCTCACGCTGCTAAATACTGCATTTTCGGGCAACAACGAAGTTATTGTGTGGCAGGTGTCATTAGAGCACAGTTAATAAAGTCATTTCATGTAATAATGAATAAACTAGGCACTCATCTTTTCGTGTTTCCCACGCTGGTCTCGTTGTAAAATCATGGCTCAATCGTCGAAAATGTAGGTGGTGATGATTCCAAGCTCGGATGCAAACAGGCCTAGGTTTTATTCTGCTATATTCAAAAGTTTTATAGATGTGTTTCACAAACCATTCTTGAAGATTAAACCTTTCAAAGTTAGCACAATGGTGATGTAAAAAAAATTATCAGCACTCCGAATTTAAGTTACACTTCCTTTTTATTGCTTTTGTTGCAATATCGCGTAACACACAAAACATCACTTCACCATACAAAACATACTTGAAAATATCTTCCTCACTGTTGAACTTCACATTTTATAAGCTGACTACAATATGCGTCTTTCCCACATGACGTCCAAGACTTGACTTTCTCAAGGTCCGTCTCTCTAACAACTGATAATCGCTTACGCGCCCAAAAATCACAGTTACAAGTACGACAAAGATCATAGTGACAAAAGAGAGAATACACATATGACTGGCTATGATGTTCTCAGCCAATCGGAAGAGAGTACATTCGCGCATATTTTCTAGATTACAGGGTTGCTTTGTGGAGTCTAGATGCATTCGGAGCTCAGCTACCGTGATGATAGGGCACGTATGCTATGGAGCGCCGAACAGATATAGTAGTTTTGCGGAATTAAGATTTCTGGTTGGTCGTCGAGTGCCGTAAAGTAATCGTGGACGATTGACGAAGACTAACGTGCGAATTCCGAATTTTCTATGCAAACCGTGACTTGATAAATAGCTATAATCCGCTTTTCGTATTGTGGAAGTCGTAATTGGGAACTGAGCATTGGAAGCAACCGATTTCCGGGACTGAGCGAGCATTTGAAAACACAGTACATCCGTTTGTAAACTTTCCAGTGACAGTTTCGGTTAAACACCATAAGCTGACTACTAAGAGTGAATGTGTTTACGTGTGAATGTCGAAACTGTAACTTCAGGCTGGTATGAACTGCGCGTTACTATGCAACAAAGAAGTAACAATATATCGTTGCGTTCATTTGAAGACTATTTATCATTTAGTATCTCAGTTAACATGATACTAAAAAACTTTCGATGTATGGTACCCATCAGAATCGTTTTGCCCGTCTGGTTCTGCTACAGCTTACCAAGTTGAGAATCGTTATTCGTCTTCTAACAGGCCACGAATGTGAGCTGCTGCAGAATAAGATATCGCTGTAACATGAGTGGGATATTTTCCATAAGTAAACAAAAACACACCGCGGTGCCGCATCTCGCAATAGAAGCCAACCGCCAGTGCTTTCCGCCAATTCTCTACGCCGGTCTGCAATTCGTTGCCAGTGCCAAAATGTTGTCGTCCTATCCTGTGGTGAATGTGAGCGAAGAGATGAATATCAGAGGCAGCCAATTCCAGACTGTATAGCTGGCGATCAAACATTTCCATTAGACAACGCTGCAGGAGCGTCTTTGTTTCAGATGCAGTGTGCGGCCGAGCATTGTCATGAAGAAAGACTAGCTGATGACAACATTTCTCTCTGCTTGTTCTGTACTGCCCTTTGTAGAGAATTTTCTGGAATCGCCTGCACAAGGTCATCAATTGTACTTGCTTCCTTCCTTGGCTGGCTGAATCACGAACGTCAGTAGCTCATGCTTCAAACTTCGCGGACCACTGGCTCAGACGTCTGTAGCAGCGTAGTACCAGGGTTCCTACACAGTTGTTATCTGCTACTAAATTTATATCTTTTATTAATTATTTCTGATTTGAAGTGTTTGAGTATTAGTGTGAATGTGAATTGAAATGATAAACTATTATTGTCACGTCGACTGCAAAAAATTAGGCAGAATCCTTCAGCATGAAGGAATTGAATGAAAGCACGCACTCCTCACTTTTCGGAAGAGCCTATTGTTTTAGGCGTCTTTAGGTGCTCTCTGTTCGCACAAAAGTGAAATATGCGAGTCCGCAGCTCGTGGTCGTGCGGTAGCGTTCTCGCTTCCCACGCCCGGGTTCCCGGGTTCGATTCCCGGCGTGGTCAGAGATTTTCTCTGCCTCGTGATGACTGGGTGTTGTGTGATGTCCTTAGGTTAGTTAGGTTTAAGTAGTTCTAAGTTCTAGGGGACTGATGACCATAGATGTTAAGTCCCATAGTGCTCAGAGCCATTTGAACCATTTTGAAATATGCGATCGACGGGCATACTAGAGGCACTGCGCAAAACATCTGCTCAAAGCTTCATCGGATTTTCACTGCGGTTTTAATTTAGCGTTAGATCGGATCTTGGAAAAAAAATAGCCCATGTATATGGCAGCGAAAATGTATCGATATTGAGATGTAGATCAAAACTACTACGCACCTCTCCTTGAAAAGATCTTTACTGCCGTTGTCCTGATGAATGATGGAAAATTTGGAAGTTAAACTAAATGCGAAAAAGTTCTAAATAATATTTTGCACAGAAATTAAGTGGTTCTTAATTCCGCGAACTATTGCCTACGCCTTTTCTCGATGGTATCCCAGTACTGCATCAGAAGACTGTGATGAACATATTCACATTTGGATGTTGTTGGTGTAGAGCGTCCCTGAGCTCATTAAATTTTTCTATAAACATTATCAGTTCATGTCCACACAAATTTTGTATATTGGCTATACCGGTTTTAAGTCTTCGGAGATTTTAAATTTCCCGCAGTGCTTCTCTGTTGACGGCTCCGTCAGGACGTAGTAAGAGTGAGCATCTCTTCAAGATTTTTTTCTACTTGACGGCTTCGAGACGTGAGAGCTTCTGTCCACAAAAAATAAACAAATGCCGTCTCGATCGTAACCTTTTGTTTACCGACAACCGGTTTCAAACTGCACTGCAGGTCGTATTCAGGTCTGGAGCTGCGAAGTGCAATTTGTCAACGTTGATCCAGACAGTGTTTGTTTGTTTCTTATAACAAAATGTTCACGGCGCAATTATTCTGTCCATATATCAGCATATATTTAGAAAGCATAGCTCGCACGAAATTCACCTAGTCCTTTTCACATGATTTCCGGAATGCGTTTGACATGGTGCCCTAATGCAGACTGTTAAATTTACGACCATGCGGAGTAAGTTCACAGATATGTGAGTGGCTTGAATTCTTCTTAAGTAACATAACCCATTACGCTGTCCTCGATGGCGAGTGTTCATCAGAGACAATGGTATCGTCTGTAGTGTCACACGGGAGTGTGGTAAGACCGATCTTATTCTCTGTACACATAAATGAACTGACGAGCAGTGTGTGCAGCAATCTGTGTCTGTTTTCTGATGATTCTGTGATGTACAGGAAACTGTACTTCATTTACTGTAGGAGAATATAAGATGACTTGAGAAAAATGTCTAGTTGGTGCGATGAATGGAAGCTTGCTCTAAAGGAAGAAATCGAAGCAATTTAGAGTCAGGCTGCTAAATTTCTTACCGGTATATTCAATCAACACGCTTCTTGGACTCAGATGGGAACCCCTGGAGGAGAGAGGAAGTTCTTTTCGCATAACACAGCTGAGGAATTTTAGAGAACCGGAATTTGAAGCTACCTGCAGCACGGTTCTAGTGCCGCCAAGGAAAATTTCGCGTAAATACCACAAAGACAAGATATGAGAAATAAGGGCTCAAACGGAGGCATATAGACAGTCGTTTCTCCCTCGCTCTATCTGCGGTTGGAAAGGAAACGACTAACAGACAAAGTACCCTCTGCCATGCACCATTCTGTTGCTTGCGGAGCACGGCTCTAGATGTAGATGCAGACTGTAGCAGAAGTGAATAACTTAAGCGTAACATTGCATGAGCACCGCAGCTGGACATGGAATACTCCGACTGGCCTCCATGCCAACCAGAAGTTCAGAACTTACTACCATTGCATACGCAACGTACACGTAAACAATCACTTTTTCTACTGAACTTCTACTATTGATATGTAATCAAATTGCACATGAGTAGTGAAAAGTGTACACAGTTAGAATTAACCATGAATACGCGTGTGTATTACATCTGCAACATCCATCAGTTCAATCGTTTCATGGTTCATAGACAGTTAGGATTGTCGTAGTCAGACAAATTGCGTGACTACTATATGTTATGTCTAAGTCATCGGCTACTCAAAAGTGCGTGCACCCCATTACCTTGCATCAAAGATGAAGTTACTGTCATTTCGTAATCGTAACACTAGGTCTCACGTACCTATAATAGTAGCTGCGCCCATCCATAAGATAAGCATATCCGCAAATGTCTCTGCTGCTTGGAAATTTAGAAATTTGAGATAAGTTCCTATGGGACCAAACTGCTGACGTCATCGGTACCTAAGCCTACACTCTACTTATCTAACTTAAACTAACTTACGCTAAGGACAACACAGACACCCGTGCCAGTGGGAGGACTCGAACCTTCGACTGGGGGAGGCGCCCTATACCGCGCGGCGACCCAGCGTGGCATTCTGTCTGCTCATGCTGTGCGCTTCTGGAGCAATCTATGATGTAATCTGCGTACAATTCAACTAAATTCATGAATTGCATTCAGGAAACGGCTGAAGCACTTCTTTTCATCAGCCTCACAACTTTTCCCTAATTGAGACGCACAACAGTTTCCTTCTATAAGACAGAAAAGCAAAGGCCCCCATCTTCTCCCAGCTAGGCTTCATTCTCTCCTCAGTCTGTTACTCTACTGTCTTACACCTTATCTTCAGCAATTGCCTTCCTCTATCCTTTCCTCCTCAATCTTTTGTCTCCTGTCGACTGCCTCCATCTCTCATTGTTTAAATCTAACCGCTTATAATCTTACTTCGTCGCTCTTTTCAAGAACGAAATAAGCCGAATTTTTAGGATTCTGTACCTCAGTCGGTAAAAACGGTATCCTTATAGGATCATGTTGTCCGTCTCTCTGTCCTATTTTTAAGACCGCTTTTCTTCAGAGACGGGGAGAGGTATAACAAAATACTTGAAAATTCATGTCAAATACTAAGGTCTACGTCCCTTGACAGTGTGAAAAATTTAAGCTGCAATCAAAAAATAAGGCATTTGTCACATATTTGTATATTCGCAAACTCACTCGTTAGAACCTATATGTGTACTTCCAGTTGACGGAGGATCATGAAATTTGAGGAGAAACAAGGTTTCACCGTGCAAGTGAAATAAGGGACCCAAAATTGTTAATTTGTCAGCAATAAAAAGAGATAGTCGTCTGCGAAGATCCTTTTTCTCACGAAAGGGTAGTCGTATCAAGATGAAACTTACGGGAAATACCAATGTTTACGGTCCCTTGGCGGTGTAAAAAATGTAAAGTTCTAAGTCGCTGCAATCAAAAGATACGGCCGTATATGTCATGTTTTGCAACTTGTAAAATCCCTCATCAGAATCTATTGATTCACTTACGTGGCAGCGCTGATGATCCATGGTAAAGCTCATACCCTGGTGAAGGGGGGGTGGGGGGGGGGAGGTTCGCGGGATCACATCTCAGTAGGACCACGGATTTATTAGTCTTCGTTTTAACCTAGAGTTCACCTGTCTGCTACTGCTGTACCATAACCTTAAAGTTGTAGGCATGTCGTGAAATAAAACTATCTTGTTAAAGCAATTATGGTATAAAGCAACAGAGCAGTGTTGCCCTCTGAGAGGAATTTTGTTATGTTGACCGTGTTGTACCTAACAGAGATGGCTTATCGGAAATGAAAGTCAGAATTACGTAAATATTCGAACAGTAACAAACAATATTTTTGCCTAGCTATACTGTTTAAAGATTAAGGAAAACGGTCGCCAGCCTAATTAGGCAAGAGAAAGATTAACATTCTCGTTTAAGAAAGTAATTATGAGTAACTTTAACGGATATACACCCTATACTTAGCCACACGCGAGTGCAATGAACTCTGACACATACAAATGTTTACAGTAAGATTGAAGCTAGCAGCTAGAGCAGCACAAACTATTTGCAAAAATGTAACAGATACCGAAACACTCTATTCCTTTCGGGACTTGTTCAAACTGAATGGTCTTTATAACATTACTATTAACATCTCTCTCAGTTAAATACTTTACTATTTGAAATGGAAGTTAATTGGAATCCACTAACAGGTTGCTTCTCACTATTTTTTGAATAAAGAAATTATGGTTTTCATAGGTAGTGGTTTTCCCGTTACTTGTTACCTAGCATTAGCATAATAGACAAACTGTGGATCCTGTTATACTATTAATAAGCACTTCCAATACACAAGAGACAGACACATAGCAAACATGAGTATATAACGTTTCACAACTGCAGTTTTCCATTTTTACTACAGTGAGAGACAAAATTAACATATATGTAAGATACTGACTCACCTTCTGCGATTTACAACAGGCAGTAATGTGATCATTTATTAAGCAAAACTTTATAAGTCTCAGTCTTAAGAACTTTTAATTTGTAGTTGGCAACAACACATTAATAAGCAGTTTTACTAGGAAAATTATTTTGAGCAAGCATCATTAACTTTAACTCATTCTCTTGCCACATTAACTTTAACTTTCTTTTTACTATGTTTAAGAGGCATCAATTAGCAAATCACTGGGCTTTAATGTTCTTTCAGTAAGGATACTCGGAAATCACTTTAGTTCAAACGGAGAGGAACCTGAGAGGTGTTATGATAAGGAGAAAAATCAAGGTAGGTACATAAATTCAGTTATAAATTACCTTATATTAGAGCACACTAACACATCCATTAAGCTGATCCTTCACTGTACATTACTATAGTGCTCCATTACAGTGATTGCGCAATGAGGTGGCGATTGCATGTTGGTAGGTGGACTTGCAGGTAGAATTGCTGGACTCTGTCATTTCTTGGTGGCGATAATAGATACAAATTCAAGAATAGTTCCAGCTATTTATCCATCCATCCGATGCATTGGAAAGTAGCAGAAAAAGGCTCTCTCGGAACCAGCACAATATGCATCTTTTACATGGCAGTGCACAGTTTGGTAGCTCGTCCCCGACTCGTAGCTCGTCCCCGACTGACTCTTGTTTCCATCTTTTCTACCTAGGCCAATCACAATTTGCGCGCGCTACACAGTTCCGTTCTCGAGGGGAACCACAACACCTTTTACATACAAAATAACTAAGAAACCTAAGTGAAGGTCAGCAGTTTACATAACAGCAAACAAATACATTAAATGAAACAGAACATTTGCACATATTGACATTTCTACCAAAAAATATTCACACAAAATTACAATTATATACAGTAAGTTTTGTGCCCTCCAAATGGGACAAAGAATTTAAATGACAGATATATTACATTTCATAGAATCAAGCCATGACATCAAAGTTTTTTTTTTTTTTACGCAGAAAAGAATAAACACTCTCATGATATCGATTCAAACACATTTACAGATACTCAATGTTATAACATTAAATGAAACAAAAGCAAAATAAATCAGCAGAGCATTAGAGATATAACGTGCGCGTGGGGCACGCAATACTCATTAAAGCCTGTACTATGATAAGTGAGCGACAAAGGAATTTTGTATAGATATCGACCGCGTGTACCTCAATGGTGGCAAACCAGACTTACATCCACTCTGTAATAACAATGATCCGTCAAGCAAGCCCGAAATGCAACTACACGTCAGGATGGACCAAAAGCAACACTGAAGATGCTACCAATTTAATAATAATATGGTATGAAACTTACTGGCAGATTAAAACTGTGTGCCCGACCGAGACTCGAACTCGGGACCTTTGCCTTTCGCGGGCAAGTGCTCTACCATCTGAGCAACCGAAGCACGACTCACGCCCGGTACTCACAGCTTTACTTCTGCCAGTACCTCGTCTCCTACCGTCTCGGTCGGGCACACAGTTTTAATCTGCCAGTAAGTTTCATATCAGCGCACACTCCGCTGCAGAGTGAAAATCTCATTCTGGAATAATATGGTAGCCAGCCTAATTAGCCATTAACTGAGTTTCTTCCCTGTACAAGTTGGTAGATATTCATGCAAAACAACAAGCAGTAACACTGCATAATATAGTAGAATTTTAGAACCAGAAAATCTATTGAACTGATAGTTTCACGTTCTGTACTGATATGGAAAAACCATGAATACATAACACTACACTATAATGTATACTACAAAACTTCGTACTGTCTATTGATCTGATTAAAATCGGGCATAGGTTACCCTAGAAATAGCACTTTCGAGCCACACACAAAATGTCAATTTTGATAAAGATAAAACACTGATAAATTTTTACTTATATATCGACTTTAACTTTTGCTGGTCAAACCAATTTAGAACACTTCAGAATTCAAATGAATAAAAAGGTAGGGGGGCCCTGAAACTGTTATGATCACTATATTAAAAAAAAGTGATTACTGAAATTATCATGCGTTCAATATTTCCAGTATGTGAGTTACTACTCTTTTTATCTTATTTACTTCTCATTTAAATACCTTTATATTTGTCTCGAAATAATTAAACTTCATTACTATATCAATATTAAAGTTATCTTTCGACTTCGTTAGACCTTCGTTATTCATTTACTGGTTCATTAACAAAACAGTTCTTTAAACACCATTCTAACATAACTAGGTCTGCAAGTAATTATTATTAACACAAAATTTAATTTTTCATTTCGGGACACTCGGATTGCACAACATTTGGAAAGGACCCTGTCTAGGTTAGTTGTGAGGATAATTAAGTGAGGGGAAAGTTCTGGTAAAATTTAGGTTATTATTGAACAGTTCACTCTATGGTCCATACGAATACAGTACTAAAAGTTTCAACCTGCTTCTATCGATGCGACGGTTGGCGAGCGGCGAGATGGCGAGGCACCGAGCACACATACAACCACAGCTATGGCTCTTGACGTATCGGCACTTTAATTCTTCTTAGCGTCGCAATACTTTTCCATTTAGTGCCTATGAATTTTGCCATGCTGTATGGGCGCTGGAACAGCATACCCGAGGCTCAGTGAAACTACGTCTTCCAGGAGAGCCTCCTCGCTCCAGAAGGTGTTGCTCAGACCAATACCAAACTCCAACTACAACTGCTGAGCCCGTTGTGCCGTGCAGTGCCCGTGCGCATTTTCCCGCGCTCGCCTGCCATCCACCTTTTACGGCTCCCTGACAGACCGGGTATTCACCCGAGGTTTTGCATTCTACATATCCTAACACATTGCCTACGTATGGACCAGACGCAGAGTTACAATTTTAAACATCTTACAACAGTTTCAACATTTGTTACATTTCAATTCTATTACAATATTGCTTGACATTTGACATAAACATTAATATTTACATTGAAACTTGTTTACAGTTTTCTTAACACAATGGCATGAAACGAAAAAGAAATTAAATCAGAACGTTAATTACACAAGTTTTTCGAAAAATCAGAAGAAACAAATATTATATGTACAATAGGACAGAGTCGTTGTTGTTACAACCTCTCAATGATATAAGGAGACGCCAGAAACAATACGAGGTTCGGATTTCACGTTAAACTGAAGGTCCCGTTTCTCCGCGTGGCTAACTGGAATACCTTCGAAAAACGCAAGTCGCCAAAGAGGTGTCCAATAGACAGACTTGCACCCGGCCGTTGGGCCACACGAAATTATTATTTTTATTATCTATTTACATAATTAAGTTTGTACGGAACACTCAGAGTGAAATTTCTACTCGGTCTTGTTCGTTTTCTTTTCCTCCTACTATCGCTATTACTGCTCAAGTGTTCAAATGTGTGTGAAATCTTATGGGACTTAACTGCTACGGTCATCAGTCCCTAAGCTTACGCACTACTTAACCTAAATTATCCTAAGGACAAACACACACACCCTTGCCCGAGTGAGGACTCGAACCTCCGCCGGGACCAGCCGCTGTTACTGCTGCCACTTTTTTCACCACAATTATTTCTAAATTTTGGATAGTGCATTAGTTGTAGGACATGTTATAAAATGCTTATCTTCCTGAGAGTAATGCAAAATATACCGGCGGAAAGAAATAACACCACCAAAAAATAATTAATGCACGGTACTGAAATTTCGGAAATACATCTGTCCAGGTAACATATTTAAGTGATTAAGATTACAAAAATCACAAGTAATGTACGAGCGAGACAAGCCATGGCAAATGTGAAATACTGGTACATTACTAACCGGTGTAACCGCAAGAATGTTAAACGCAAGCATGCAAACGAGCATTCATTGAGTTGTACAGGTGCCGGATGCCAGTTTGTGAGATGGAGTTCCATGCCTCCTGCACTTGGTCGGTCAATATAGGAACGGGTAATGCTGTTTGTGGATGACGCTGGAGCTATCGTCCGATGATGTTCCATATCTGCTCGATAGGAGACAGATCCGGTGATCGAGCAGGCCAAGGCAACATGCTGATACACTGCAGAGCACGTTGGGATACAACAGCGGTATGTAAGCGAGCGTTATCCTGTTGGAAAGCACCCCTTGGGATGCTGTTGACGAATGGCGGCACAACAGGTCGAAGCACCAGACTGACGGAAAAATTCTCATGCATGGTGCCTGGACTACCCAGGACAGTGCTCCTGCTGTGATACGAAATAGCACCCCGGAACATAACTCCAAGAGTAGGTCTAGCGTGTCTAGCATGCAAATAGGTTGGTTGCAGGCCCTTGACTGGCCTCCTCCTAAGCATCCCAAGGCCATCGCTGTCACCGAGGCAGAACCAGCTTTGATCAGAATACGCAACAGACCTCCACCCTGAACTCCAATGAGCTCTCGCTTCACACTATAGAAGTCGCAAATGGCGGTGGTCGTGCTTTGGGGTCAGTGGAATGCATGCTACATGGCGTCTGCCTTGGAGCTTTCCTTGAGGAAACCGATTCGTAACATTTCGTTGTGTCACTGTGCTGCCAACAGCTGCTCAGTTGCTGCTGCAGATTCTAACAACCCTACCACAACAAAGGTGAAAAATTAATTATGATTGTAGTGTTGCTAACGCTGCTAAATATTGCATTTTCGGGCAACAACAAAGTTATATTATGTGGCAGGTGTCATTAGAGCACAGTTAATAAAGTCATTTCTTGAAATGATGGATAAACTAGGCACTCATCTGTTCCTGTTTCCCACGCTGGTCTCGTTGTGAACCCATGGCTCAATCGTCGAAAATCTAGGTAGTAATGATTCCAAGCTCGGATGCAAAGAGGCCTAGGTGTTATTCTGCGATATTCAAAAGTTTTATAGATGTGTTTCATAAACCATTCTTGAAGATTAAACTTTTGCAAGTTAGGACAATGATGATGTAAAAAAGTAATCAGCACTCCGAATTTAAGTTACATTTCTTTTTTTTACTTTTGTTGCAATATCACGTAACTGGTTCCAAAACATCACTTCACCATATAAAACATACTTGAAAAGATCTTCCTCACTGTTAAAGTTCACATTTCATAAACTAACTACAATTTGCGCCTTTTTAACATGACGAGCAAAGCTTGACTCTCTAATAACCGCTTACGCGCCCAAAAATCAGAGTTACAAGTACGTCAATGATCACAGTGACAAAAGAAAGAATACACATAAGAATAATATCATTGCAATATATACATATCGAAGTACCTCTACATTAACGAAATCAAATCTGAATGTTGTCACAGGAATATGCTAACTATTTTACAGAAACACAGTAGAGTATTGCTGGTATCGAGAGGCTGAGGTGAGGTGCCGTAATGGTTACGTAATTCAGGTACCATTACAAGATGCATGCGCCGAACACGATGATGTTCCCTCTCGGTAGTGCCACGTGACCGTCCGGAGCCCGGTCTTCCTTCTACAGTACATTCCCGTCATCACCGGTTCCAAAAATCATGTACAGTGGTTGCATTCCTGCCAAGTCTTACTGCAGTATCGCAGAAATAACATCCAACTACTTGTAGCCATATATACTGCCTCGTTCAATATCATTGAGATGTTGATAACGGCGTCTTTGTCATCTTGAAGGAGTTCTTGACTAACAGCAACACACTACGTCATGTCTCAAAGGGAACTAATGCTCACGACCGTCACAGCATTCATTTAAAGCAAACCTGATTTGCATCTTCATTGTGGTGCTACTAGTAGTACCCTTATGCGACAGGCGCGAAATTAGAATCTACATCATCTTTCGGAGGTAGAAACACGACTGCCGACTTTCGTTTATGTCGCACAACTCCTTCTTGGTGTTGCGATTTTTTTACCGTCAGTGTATTAGAAACCCTGACTGTGTGTGATAGAGAGCTTCATGGCAGTAATATTGCCAGGATAAATAAAAAATATATACCAAACACTTAAAACGAACCGACAATTTCTTATTTTAACACGCACAGCAGCTTCAATAGATGGAATGGTTTCCCTTCCCTAGCACAAGTTCCCGTTTCTCTCTCCACATTTCCACAACTTCTTCTCCATAGCGATCGTCCGTAATTTCTTACGTCTCCCGTAAAGTTAACTCCGATAACATCGACGTCAGTGTGCCTCTTCTTCAAACATAACGCTCTGCTTCCCTAGTTACTCACACCAGATTTCTATATCTGAAGGTGCTTCAGTTCCTTTCCCAAGTCGATTTTAGACGACTCCTACTGCCAGAGAAGAAGACTAACACAATACTTCTTTCTCCTGCTGTATCTAACTGCCCCTCCTACCCCTATACTCTGTCCCTTCCGCAAATCAACATCGTCTTGTTTCTTTCTTTCCTATTCCCAGCACCAAACAATCGTTATCTTACCTAACTATAAATACTTTACACTGCATCTCCACAGTTTCGATACTGCTCCACACCTTTCTGTTTCATACTTCATATAACCAATCGACATTTGCTTTCACACATAATCCTCTCCACTCTGACTTCTTTGATTCAGTCGTATTAATTCCAATCACCACGGCGTTCATCTTTCTTTTCCATCACAGACAGTCAACAACAGCAGCAGCTTCATCCATTTTAGTACCAAATAACGTAAGTCACATCCATGAAATATCGAAGAGAAAGTGTCTAGAGATTTAAAATGAAACGACCACACATACACGGTCTAGTCACATTAATGTGACCGCCACCTACGTTCGACGTAATCGTCCAAAAACCACTCACAGACGGCAGCTGGCAGCACTATCAGTGGAGGTTATATAAAACGTCTGCAGGATGCGGAAAACAGTGCATTCGTCCTGGTAATGCAGAAACGGAGAAATTTATCTGACGTTGAAAAGGACATGATATTGTCTTTCGGGCCGAGTGTAGAAGTATTACAGAAACGGCTAAGGTTGTAAATTGTTTGCATGCCACCGTGGTTCAAGTATACCGCACATAGCAAAATGGCGCTATCAAAAAATGGCGACGAGGTAACTGTGGTGCAGCACAGGCCATAGATGACTTGAGTGAACGACGGCTGCAGAGATGTGAATGGAAGAGGAGACGTTCAACTGTTGACGAACTGACTTGGCCAGACGAACCAATGGACTACCAACATTGTCTCTTCAACGACTGTTCACTGAACGTTGCTGCATATAAACCTCGCAGTAGGCGCCTGGTTCATGCACCCATGCTGACTGCTGTTCATCAGTGACGAAGGTTGCAATTTTCTCGCCAATACCTCAACTGGACGTCCATTGAATGCTGACAGATAAAGTTATCAGACAAATCACGTTTTAGCCGGCCGGTGTGGCCGTGCGGTTCTAAGCGCTTCAGTTTGGAACCGCCTGACCACTACGGTCGCAGGTTCGAATCCTGCCTCGGGCATGGATGTGTGTCATGTCCTTAGGTTAGTTAGGTTTAAGTAGTTCTAAGTTCTAGGGACTGATGACCTTAGAAGTTAAGTCCCATAGTGCTCAGAGCCATTTGCCAAATCACGTTTTATGGCCCATCGAACAGATGGCCTTTGGCGTATACGGCCCTGCAACAATCGTCGGAAGATTCCAGGTCGGAGGAGGGAGCGTTATACGGGGTGTTCAAAACGTCTCTCCGCAGTGCCGTATGATTGTTTGCCGCACGTGCCATATGCGGCAGTGAATATACCGAAATGAAACTCAGTGAAATACAAGTTATTAATTTATTGAATATTCATTTTTACTTACAAATTTTCACATTAAATGTTGTTAAATGCACTATTCAATTCGTCTAATCACGTTTCCAAACACGAGCTGTAGCATTTCTTCTGTAACAGATTGGGTCAAATGGCTCTGAGCACTATGGGACTTAACTTCTGAGGTCATCAGTCCCATAGAACTTCGAACTACTTAAACCTAACTAACCTAAGGACATCACACACATCCATGCCCGAGGCAGGATTCGAACCTGCGACCGTAGCGGTCGCGCGGTTCCAAACTTTAGCGCCTAGAACCGCTCGAAGTTAGGAGGTGTTAGGTCAGGCGATCGTGGAGGCCAAAGTCCCTGAGAAATTATACGAGCACCAGAACATCCGCAAGCAGTGACATTGAAACGCGAGCTGTATTCGCGGTTGCACCATCTTGTTGAAAATAACCGTTCTATATTTCACTTAACACAAGTTCTCCTATGAACGGCTACAGAGTATCACTACAGTATCGTTGTGCGTTTATTGTTTCGTTGAAAAATATGGGACTCACATTCCGACGTCTAGAAATTGCAATCCAAACTCCTATTTTCACAGAATGAATTGGTTCCTCATGAATACACAATGGATTTACAGTATTCCACATACGAGAATTTTGCGAGTTCATGTACCCGGATAAATGAAACCACGCTTCATCAGTGAAAAATGTTTCGTTAAAAGTATCCCTTCCTTTTTTTTTTTTTTTTTTTGAACGAAATTTTTGAACCATTGTCAATAATGCAGTCTCTTGCCATGATCGGTACTTTTCAATTCTTGCTTCTTGCACGACTGTCACTTTGTATGGGAAATGTTCTAATTTTTTCCTTACAGCTGTGTGGGCCGTTCCGATACTAATACGTATTTCCTGGGCGGGTTTTCTTACTGACTTGTCGGGACTCATGGACCTTTTTTCGGAAATATCGAGTAGTTTATCCTCAGACAAAACGCTAGGACCACCACTTCTCAGTGCATCTGTCACTGAACCCGTACTTAGAAATTTGTTAATCAAATCTAGCACAGTTTCGCGATGTGGGAGTGTTGTCTCCGGGAAAACTGAATTAAATGTTTGACGAAACGAAACTGTGTATTTACCGCCAGCTTTGAACACTTGTTCGACTAAATAGACACGTTCTTCAATGGTTAGCATTTTAACAGTGACAAAAACGAAACAAACGAACAAAAGACCTAAACTTAAATGTTCACGTCAACACGTAGCGACATTCACCAACGATACTACTGACGATGACTGAGATAAACGAAAGAGTCCACTTGAAGGGAAGTAACCCAGAGAGGCGAACACTCATACGGCACGCGCGGCTAACAATCAAACGGCACTGCGGAGAGACTTTTTGAACACCCCATAGTCTAGGGAAAGTTTTGATGACATTGCCTGGATATTCTCATCGTTCTGGAAGGCACAATGGATTAACAAGCATGCATGTATGCTTGAGGACTATGACTACCTCTACATGCAGTTTGAACGCTTCTACCAGCAGGACAACGCAACTTGTCACACAGCTCGCTGTGTATATGCACGTTCAAAGAGTACCAGGACGAGTTTGCTGTATTCTCCTAGCCACCATACTCCCCGGATTAAACCGAATCGAGACTCTGTGGGACCACTTCGATCGGTCTGGGTCGTCAACCAAGAAACCTAGCGCAAATGGCCACGGCAATGGAGTCTGCGTGGCTCCACGTCTCTGTCGGTAGCTTCCAGAACCTCAATTATTTTCTTCTCAACGCTGCAAAAATTGGTTATTCAGGATTTTGACAGATAGTTACATTAATGTGACTGGATGGTGTAGTTGTAATAAATACAGATGACAGATTGGTACTCGTTGGAAGAATCCTAAGAAAATACCATCAGCGCACGCAGAACGTAGCTTCCGAAATCGCTCAATCGATTTTTGAGTCAATCACGCATCTACCGCTGGGAGTGGATGATCACGTTTTTCAAACTTTCGCGCTTCCTAAACTAACTTGTAATGAAACGCTGGACTATGCCTTGGAGCATATCTACTTCCTCTATTACTCTTCCCTAACAATGAGCCCTAGGGTATCATCGGTTGAATCTCACTGTAAATACTACATGGATGCTGATGACCTCCTGTCCAACACCTATTAATTTCAGGAACGCCAATTGAAAATATGAGTGTTAACCTGTGTGATACTTCCACAAAGAGTAAACAATATAGAGTTAAAATTCAATCCATCCAGTACCCAAGCGATTCCGGTAGGTCACTCTAGACTGATTAGCCCAACATTTTTGGAGTTCCTTCTCACTTTAATCCTAAGTGTGACAATCAAATTTCTCTACCTTAGTGAAGCTTCTTGTGGCATAATATTAGACAAAGCATTTAAATAGCATGAACATGCAGATAGAGCTTGCAGAAAGTCTCAGCACCCGTCAACGCATTGCAACTGAAAAAGTCGAAATAAAACTAACTTCTTTATTCATTTACTTTCCTTAATTGATTTAGGACACCCAGGTCCTGCCTTGCGTTATACAGGGTGGAAAAAATAAACGTGGCCCGGAACATATCTACATTAGGACTAACAGTAGGAATGTCAATTGTTAATGAACATCACAAAACACGCTGGAAATATCCATTGCTTTGTACCATTTTGGCAGTAAGTTTTGCATTGCATACGTTGCTGGTGGCTTTGTCAGAACACTTACAGTCTTAAACTCTTTCGCAAACAGTCCTGCACACGTTTTCGACAAATTCTGCTTCGCGTAACATTCGACAATGAACACGTGCTGTTTTATGACGAGGACCATTTTGTGCTGCATTCAACCACTCGGTAAACACGTCTGTTCCCCTCACTCGTCACTCAGACGTAGTGACAGAAGTAACGTATTATGGACAGAGCGTACTGGAGATGCGCATGTGCAGTCGTGGCACAGTATCCGACTGGTGCATCGAAATCAGTTTGTCGGTTTCATTAAGAAGTTTCACTTCCGCGTCAGTCTTATAAATATTTCCCCGGTCAGTTTTACTTTGTGCACCTTGCTTTTTGGTTTCCCATGTACAAATTTTATATCGTTACAGTTTTAGATGTATACAGTTATGGTTCAAATCATCATTTCACTGTTATTCGTATTATTATATTTGTTATTAGCTTAGCGCCCACTGCTTCACTCGCGTATACTGTATGATCTGCACAGGTCATTTTGGTTTCTTTATCGATTTTTTTATGTTGTTCACAGATTTCAACACCTTCCTCGCGTTAATTAAGGCCATAGAAGTTCGTTTCCTCCCGAATGTACTTCTGACCAAAAGCGGTTCTGATAGCCAGAGCCCAAAGTTTATGTTAATCTTGGCTTTTGAATTCTCGTGGTGATATTTCCATAGAAACATTCATCCCCTAGCACAGATTCCTTTATGTCTAACCGAGTAGTGAAATACGGATTTATATAGATTCAGCTTAAAACATTTTTAATATAACCAAATATTTTCCTAAAGCTTTTTATCCCTTGTCTTAGCTTCTTAGATGTTGCATTTCCAAAAATCAGAGAAACATATTTTTTTATTTGTAACGGAGAAATCAGGTACAAAGTTTCATATATGTAGCTTAGAAAATGCATTCATAATGAAATAACTTTATAAATTTTTCATTCCCTCTCGCACTCTCTTAAGGGGCTGAATTTGCAAAAAAACATTGAAACACGATTTTTTTAAAATTCTAACCGAGAAGTCAAATACCAGTTATCACTGATGTAGCTTTAAAATGCTTTAGTAGTTCTTTAATAATGATTTATATCCTAAAACACTTTCATCCACTATTTTACCCCTTAGTAGTTGAATTTCGAAAAATGCTGAAACACGTATTTTATTTCTGACTGAAAAACCAAATACCAGTACGCGCAGGTTTAGCTTCAAAAGTATCTTAATAGCGACATATTTTCAAAAAGCCTTTTATCTCCTATTCCTCCCCCACAGGCGTGAAATTTCGAAAAATTCCATCTTAAACGCTGTCTAGAGGGCAAGATCAACACCCTCTCCAGTTTTCAAGTCTCTATCCTTAGCTGTTTGGGTTGATCGATTATGAGTCAGTCAATCAATCTGGCCATATTTCACACACTTACATATTTAATTTCCAGAAACACTGAAACACATATTTTTTTCATTTGCTGTCGAGAAACCAAACACCAATTTTCAAAGATTTCGCTCTAAAAATGCCTCCACAATGAAATATTTTCATAAAACATTTATCCCCGTATTTCTCCCCTTATATGGTTGAATTTCCAAAAACAATGAAAGTCTTATTATTTCTAGAAGAGAAGGCAAATACAAATTTTCATAGATTTAGCCTCAAAAAAGCTTGCATAATGAATTATTTCCATAACAACTTTCATCTCCTATTTCACTACCTATAGGGTGTAACTTTCCAAAACCGGTCAACCATGTGGTTTTTTTTATTTCGAACCGAGAAACCCAATTCATATTTTCGTAAGTCTAACTTCAGAATTGCCTTAATAGCGACGTATTTTCAAAAAAAAAAATATTTCAGCCCCTATTTCACCTCCTAAGGGGGTGTAAAATCAGCGCCCTTTGAAAATTTCAATTTCTACTCTTAGTGGTTTGGGCTGGGCGATGATGAGTCATTCAGTGAGCCTGTCAGTCGGGACACTGCCTTTTATATATGAAGATGACCTTTTGCCATCATATTGGCCGAGTAGGGTCCTGTAGTAACTTCAGCTGCCCTTCTTTCTCTTTACCTATTTTACACCACTCCATCTTGTACCCATGTTGTCGTCCTTCTTTTTCTCCATGTTGCTTCTGATTTCTTTCTTATTCTGCCTTGAAACCCTTCTAAATTGAGTATTTTTATTCTTAAAAAGATCCTTTCTGTAATTTCCGATTCTTTGACGTTGTTTCTCTCTACTTTTTTTTTCTTACTTCTGGACACCATATCATTGTTGACTTCTTTTTCCTCGTCATTTCTCGCTTTCCAGACACCTATGGTTTGTACTGCAAGCATTCTTCTCCTCATAATTCGTCTCTCAAATATATCTGTTCAGTCTAAATTTCAGTTCATCATTAAGCACTCATATGCTCACAAACTTTTTGGTCTTAGCATTATCGTATAGTGTTTCAGTTTTTTATTATTATTATTATTTACTATTATTATCGTCGTTCTTATTTATTGTGATAATTATGATGATGATAATTAAGAAAAGGGTGTGGCAAGGAGATAAACTATCCCCACTGTTACTTAACTACTCCGTAGAAAAAGTAGGCAGAGTTCAAGATCCATAGTGGATCTTCAACGTAAAAAATTAACGTATAATGGCGACACCAACACCTTAAATAATTCTGTAAAATAACATTTGCTCCTTTGGAAGAGTTTATAAAGTGTTTGACATTCATAATGCTTCACCCACGGTCCCTGCTGTCGAGACACCTTCGCGGGTATCGGGCGCGGTTGGGCCACCCTTTCCCTAAGGGGAGTGGCGGGTTCAGCGACGTTCGCGGCGCACGAGGCGGAGGGTCAATGTGGAGGCTGGCCGTGTGGCATCGCCCCCGCTCTGACTGTGAGTGGACATGTGGCCGCTCCTTCAGCAAGGTCCGAGCAGGCACACGGGGGGAGGTGTTTATTAGTGATTGGGAGCTCCAACGTTAGGCGGGTGATGGAGCCCCTTAGGGAAATAGCGGAAAGTTCGGGGAAGAAGGCCAGTGTTCACTCTGTCTGCTTGCCGGGGGGTCTCATCCGAGATGTGGAGGAGGCCCTGCTGGTGGCGATAGAGACCACTGGGTGCATCCGACTGCAAATTGTTACTCATGTCGGCACCAATGACTCCTGCCGTCTGTGTTCAGAGGTCATCCTCAGTTCATACAGGCGGTTGTCGGAGTTGGTGAAGGCGGAAAGCCTCGCTCGCGGGGTGGAATCTGAGCTAACTATTTGTAGTATAGTTCCCAGAACCGATCGCGGTCCTCTGGTTTGGAGCCGAGTGGAAGGCTTAAACCAGAGGCTCACACAATTCTGCGGAGATCTGGGGGTGCAAATTTCTCGAACTCCGCTATCGGGTGGAGAAATGTAGGGTCCCCCTGAATAGGTCAGGCGTGCACTACACACAGGAAGCGGCTACAAGGGTAGCGGAGTACGTGTGGAGTGCTCATGTGGGTTTTTTAGGTTAGAGAATTCCCTCCCTAGGCCCGACAAGACGCCTCCTGAGACGCGGCAAGGTAGTAGTAGGCAAAACGCAACAGGGAATAATAATAGTAATGTGGTAATAGTAAACTGCAGGAGCGTCTATAGAAAGGTCCCAGAACTGCTCTCCTTAATAAACGGTAACAATGCCTACATAGTAATGGGGACAGAAAGTTGGCTGAAACCAGACGTAAGCAGTAATGAAATCCTAAACTCAGATGGGAATGTATACCGCAGAGACAGGCTGGACAGTGAAGGGGGAGGCGTGTTTATAGCGATAACAAGTGCAATAATATCGAAGGAAATTGACGGAGATCCGAAATGTGAAATAATTTGGGTGAAGGTCACTGTTAAAGCAGGCTCAAACATGGTAATTGGATGTCTCTTAGGCCCCCTGGCTCAGAAGCTGTAGTGGCAGAGCACCTGAAGGAAAATTTGGAAAAATTTAGAGTAGATTTCTCCACAATGTTATAGTTCTGGGTGGAGATTTTAATTTGCCTGTTGTAGACTGGGAGACTCAAACGTTTATAACGGGTGGCAGGGACAAAGAATCCAGTGAAATTTTTTTAAGTGCTTTATCTGAAAACTACCTTGAGCAGTTAAACTGAGAACCGACTCATGGCGATAACATATTAGACCTTCTGGGGACAAACATACCCGAACTATTTGAAACAGTTAACGCAGAACAGGGATCAGCGATCATAAAGCGGTTACTGCATCGATGCTTACAGCCGTAAATAGAAATATTAAAAAAAGGTATGAAGATTTTTCTGTTTAGCAAAAGTGACAAAAAGCATATTTCAGAGTACTTGACGGCACAACACAAAAGTTTTGCCTCAAGTACAGATAGTGTTGTGGATCAGTGGACAAAGTTCAAAACCATCGTACAATATGCATTAGATGAGTATGTGCCAAGCAAGATCGTAAGATATGGAAAAGAGCCACCGTGGTACAACAACCGAGTTAGAAAACTGCTGCGGAAGCAAAGGGAACTTCACAGCAAACATAAATATAGCCAAAGCCTTGCAGACAAACAAAAATTACGCGAAGCGAAATGTAGTGTAAGGAGGGCTATGCGAGAAGCGTTCAATGAATTCGAAAGTAAAGTTCTATATACTGACTTGGCAGAAAATCCTAAGAAATTTTGGTCTTATGTCAAAGCGGTAGGTGGATCAAAACAAAATGTCCAGACACTGTGTGACCAAAATGGTACTGAAACAGAGGATGACAGACTAAAGGCCGAAATACTAAATGACTTTTTCTAAAGCTGTTTCACAGAGGAAGACTGCACTGTAGTTCCTTCTCTAGATTGTCGCACAGATGACAAAATGGTAGATATCGAAATAGACGACAGAGGGATAGAGAAACAATTAAAATCGCTCAAAAGAGGAAAGGCCGCTGGACCTGATGAGATGCTAATTCGATTTTACACAGAGTACGCGAAGGAACTTGCCCCCCTTCTTGCAGCGGTGTACCGTAGGTTTCTAGAAGAGCGTAGCGTTCCAAAGGATTTGAAAAGGGCACAGGTCATCCCCGTTTTCAAGAAGGGACGTCGAACAGATGTGCAGAACTATAGGCCTGTCTCTCTAGCGTCGATCAGTTGTAGAATTTCAGAACACGTATTATGTTCGAGTATAATGACTTTTCTGGAGACTAGAAATCTACCCTGTAGGAATCAGCATGGGTTTCGAAAAAGACGATCGTGTCAAACACAGGTCGCGCTATTCGTCCACGCGACTCAGAGGGCCACAGACACGGGTTCCCAGGTAGATGCCGTGTTTCTTGACTTCCGCAAGGCGTTCGATACAGTTCCTCACAGTCGTTTAATGAACAAAGTAAGAGCATATGGACTATCAGACCAATTGTGTGGTTGGATTGAAGTGTTCCTAGATAACAGAACGCAGCATCCCATTCTCAATGGAGAGAAGTCTTCCGAAGTAAGAGTGATTTCAGGTGTGCCGCAGGGGAGTGTCGTAGGACCATTGCTATTCACAATATACATAAATGACCTTGTGGATAACATCGGAAGTTCACTGAGGCTTTTGCGGATGATGCTGTGGTATATCGAGAGGTTGTAACAGTGGAAAATTGTACTGAAATGCAAGAGAATCTGCAGCGAATTGACGCATGGTGCAGGTAATGGCTGTTGAATCTCACTGTAGACAAGTGTAATGTGCTGCGAATACATAGAAAGAAAGATCCCTTATCATTTATCAGATAATATAGCAGGTCAGCAACTGGAAGCAGTTAATTCCATAAATTATTTAAGAGTACGCATTAGGAGTGATTTAAAATTTAATGATCATATCAAGTTGATCGTCGGTAAAGCAGATGGCAGACAGAGATTCATTGGAAGAATCCTAAGGAAATGCAATCCGAAAACAAAGGGAGTAGGTTACAGTACACTTGTTCACCCACTGCTTGACTACTGCTCTCCAGTGTGAGATCCTTACCAGATGGGGTTGCTAGAATAGATAGAGAAGATCCAACGGAGAGCAGCGCGCTTCGTTACAGGATCATTTAGTAATCGCGAAAGCGTTACGGAGATGATAGATAAACTGCAGTGGAAGACTCTGCAGGAGAGACGCTCAGTAGCTCGGTACGGGCTTTTGTTGAAGTTTCGAGAACATACTTTCACCGAGGAGTCAAGCAGTATATTGCTCCCTCCTATGTGTACCTCGCGAAGAGACCATAAGGATAAAATTAGAGAGATTGGAGCCCACTCAGAGGCATATTGACAATCCTTCTTTCCACGAACAATACGAGACTGGAATAGAAGGGAGAAACGATGGAGGTACTCAAGGTACCCTCCGCCACACACCGTCGTGTGGCTTGCGAAGTATGGATGTAGATGTAGATATTTGTAAGTGCTAATGAAGGGGGAGAATATAAGACAATGAAACGAGCAAATAATCCTAGTAAACAGAGATGCGGAATCCCTTGTTTTCCCTTATATGACGTAAGCATAAGTGCAATAATGGACAAGGAAATCGACTGTTTGGGTGATGTTCCTTACGGTGAAAGGATGGCTGTGTAATACATTCATATGTTGATAACGTCAGTGAACTCTTTGAACGCATTGTGCGTGGTTGTCAGTTCGTTCGGAACATCCCTTTGATTTTTGAACGTGTACGGGTATCAAAGCGTAAACTACCTACTACCTTCACATGAACGGTGGATCTGTGGAACACATCCCGTAATTTGTTTATACTAAAGTGCACATCTGCAGTCTGGATCCTCAGGGACTCAGTTGCAAGGGGTTCATGTGCTAAATCGTAATACGTTTGTTAATATTAGTATTAATTAATATCGTAATATGTTTATTAGTATTATGTACTTATGTCATTGTCCTCTATTCAGCCCTTTAGTTTGTACCTATGTCATGCATCTTGAAAGCTGTGATAAACATTAGTATCATGTTAAACATATATGCAGGACCATAAATCACACCAGGGTGTCTGTAGGCCTACTCTGTAAGGAAGTATAAGAGGTGATGTACATTTGTAAAATGCTAACGTAGAGTTAGAATTAACTTCGGTTCCTCCTGCGCGGAGAGGTCGTGTGTTTAGTGTTGTTCTTGTGTTGTTCTTAGCATAAGATAGTTTAAGGTAGTTTAAGCAGTGTGTAAGACTAGGGACAGATGACCTCAGCAGTTTGGTCCCTTAGGGATTCACACACATTTTTTTAACTTCGGTATCGTCTCCCCTCATTGTTTCTTTAAAATGTTATTCGTGTTCCAATGGTCGAGCCATCATCATCAAGAGCATTTGATTCCATTTATGTCGTGGACTGCGTTTGTCGTTATTTGACAGACAGTGATGGAATAAGCCTAGCAGTAGTCGTAAAACATTAACGCAAACTGCAGCATAGCAATGTGTTTTATATACTTCTACTTGTATGTATAAGCTGCAACTTGCAGTGTGGTAAAATAAAACCATACTCTCTATCTATGATGGCATGGCGCACCGCATGTTTTTGTCGCTGCAAATTGAAAATGTAAAGAAGAAAAAAAATAGTATTTTGTAAATCATATAACACAAAGAAATAACACAATTATGAGAATTATATAACGATACTAAGAAGATTTAACACTGTTTCCATGTCTTCGAAGTTCCAAGTTAAAGGTCAAATTTTCGATAATGGCTCTGAGCACTATGAGACTTAACTTCTCAGGTCATCAGTCCCCTAGCACTTAGAACTACTTAAACCTAACTAACCTAAGGACATCACACACATCCATGCCCGAGGCAGGATTCGAACCTGCGAACGTAGCAGTCGCGTGTTTCCAGACTCTAGCGCCTAGAACCGCTCGGCCACCACGGCCGGCTTTTCGATAATGTCACGATTTGTTACAATGTTCATCATTTTAGAGGTCAGTAGTACAATTAGTGCACTTGTGGTTGTCAGTTGTACTCTGGAAAAGGAAAGGATGTTGTTGTTGCTGTGGTCTTCAGTCGAGTGACTGGTTTGATGGCCGGCCGGTGTGGCCGAGCGGTTCTAGGTGCTTCAGTCTGGAACCGCGCGATCACTACGGTCGCAGGTTCGAATCCCATAGTGCTCAGAGCCATTTCAACCATTTTTGAACTGGTTTGATGCAGATCTCCATGCTACTCTATCCTGTGCAAGCTTCTTCATCTCCGAGTGACTACTGCAACCTACATCCTTCTGAATCTGTTTAGTGTATTCTTGCCTTGGTGTCCCTCTACGATTTTTACCCTCCGCGCTTACCTCCAATACTAAAGTGATGATCCCTTGGTGCCTCAGAACTTATCCTACCAACCGATCCCTTCTTCTAGTCAAGTCGTGCCACAAATTCCTCTTCTACCCAGCTCTGCTCAGTACCTCCTCATTAGTTACGTGATTCTTTTCTAGCACCACATTTCAAAAGCTTCTGGTTTCTTATTGTCTAAACTATGTTTTATCCATGTTTCACTTCCATACATGGCTACACCCTATACAAATACTTTCAGAAACGACTTCCTGACATTCAAATCTATACTCGATATTAACAAATTTCTCTTCTTCAGAAACGCTTTCCTTGCCATTGTGAGTCTACATTTTATATCTTCTCTACTTCGATCATCATCAGTTATTTTGCTCCTCAAATAGCAAAACACATTTACTATTTAAGTGTCTCATTTCCTAATCTAATTCCCTAAGCATCACCCGATTTAATTCGGCTATATTCCATTATCCTCGTTTTGCTTTTAATGATGTTTATCTTATATCCTCCTTTCAAGACACTGTCCATTCCGTTCAAGTGCTCTTCCAAGTCTTTTGCTGTCTCTGACAGAATTACAATGTCATCGGCGAACCTCAAAGTTTTTATTTCTTCTCCATGGATTTGAATACTTACTACAAATTTTTCTTTTGTTTTCTTTACTGCTTGCTCAATATACAAATTGAATAACATCGGGGATAGGCTACAACCCCGTCTCACTCCCTTCCCAACCACTGCTTCCCTTTCATGTCCCTCGAATCTTATAATTGCCATCTGGTTTCTGTACAAATTGTGTATAGCCTTTCGCTCCCTGTATTTTACCCCTGCCACCTTCAGAATTTGAAAGAGAGTATTCCAATCAACATTGTCAAAAGCCTTCTCTAAGTCTACAAATGCTAGAAACGTAGGTTTGCATTTCCTTAATCTATGTTTTAAGATAAGTCGTAGGGTCAGTATGCCTCACGTGTTCCAACATTTCTACGGAATCCAAACTGATCTTCCCCGAGGTCGGCTTCTATCATTTTTTCCATTCGTCTGTAAAGAATTCGCGTTAGTATTTTGCAGCTGTGACTTATTAAACTGATAGTTCGGTAATTTTCACATCTGCCAACACCTGCTTTCTTTGGGACTGGAATTATTATATTCTACTTGAAATCTGAGGGAATTTCACCTGTCTCATACATCTTGCACACCAGATGGTAGAGTTTTGTCTGAAATGGCTCTCCCAAGGCCGTCACTAGTTCTAATGGAATGTTGTCTACTCCCGGGGCCTTGTTTCGACTCAGGTCTTTCAGTGCTCTGTCAAACTCTTCACGCAGTATCATATCTCTCATTTCATCTTCATCTGCATTCCTCTTCCATTTCCATAATATTGTCCTCAAGTATATCACCCTTATATAGGCCCTCTATATACTCTTTCCACCTTTCTGCTTTCCCTTCTTTGCTCAGAACTGGGTTTCCATCTGAGCTCTTGATATTCATGCAAGTGGTTCTCTTTTCTCCAAAGGTCTCTTTAATTTTCCTGTAGACAGTATCTATCTTACCTCTAGTGATATGCGCCTCTACATCCTTACATTTGTCCTCTAGCCATCCCTGCTTAGCCATTTTGCACTTCCTGTCGATCTCATTTTTGAGACGTTTATATTCCTTTTTGCCTGCTTCATTTACTGAGATGACTACGCCCCCCACGGAGGATGGAGATGATGCACTCCACCGTGCAGAGGAGGACACAGCAGCGGAATGGGAAGCTATTCGGGACGCCCCGACTAACACTATGCCCCGGCTGACAACGCCGGAGGAAATTCGGAGGATTATCAAGTATAGCAAACACACCTCACCTGGAGCAGATAAAATCAGCAATACGGAATTGAAACACCTGCCGAGAAAGCCTGTTGTGCTTCTCACCCGGATAGTGAACAGCTGCCTCAGGACTGGATACTTCCCAGAGGCATGGAAGATTGCCAAAATAGTGCCAATACCAAAACCGGGCAAGGATCTCTCACACCCTGACAGCTACAGATCCATAAGTTTACTGCCGACGCTGGGAAAGGTACTGGAACGTGTCCTACTGAAACGCATGCTGGACATCCTTGTGGCACACAACATCATCCGACCGGAGCAGTTTGGCTTCCAGGCGAAGCTATCGGCTGAGTTACAACTACTGCGCATCACGGAATCTATCCAAGACATTTTCAACAAGAAACGACATACTATTGGAGTCTTTCTCGATATAGAGAAGGCTTACGATAAAGTATGGCGACGCAACTTGAACGTCAAGCTCCGACGTACCACTCCCCTACCAGACTGCTATTTAAAACTTCGCGACAATTTTCTTCAGGATCGCAGATTATATGTTCGCATTGATGACAAGAATTCAACAACATGCCTGTCCTTGAAGGACTTCCACAAGGATCGGTCATATCTCCACTGCTGTTTAATTTATATATTAACGACCTCCCGACGGTGCCACATGTTACTGCCAGTTTCTATGCCGACGACACAGCGCTCCTGACTGCAGGCACCAGCATGGACCACCTCGTCACACGGATGCAGCGCCAACAAGATTTAGTGGACCACTGGACCCACATGAACAAAATAACGGTCAATGCAGAGAAAACCAAAGTTATTGTCTTCATACGTCGGAGACCCATCGTCAATGACCGCCTACGGATATCAGACCAGCCACTCCCCTGGGCAACAGCTGTAAAATACCTGGGAGTGCATCTGGACGCCAAACTGTTGTATAGTCATCACATTATGGAGAAGAAGACGTCTGGCCTCAAAATGCTGGGAGCTCCCCTCCCATTTCTGAAGAGCTCATACCTCAGCCAACGCACGAAACTCCAGTTGTACCATGCCACAGTCGAACCATCTATTTTGTATGGATCGACCTCTTGGGGTACTACGTGTGCCACTAACTACAAGAAGTTACATGTTGTACAAAGCAGATGCCTACATGGATCACAGGCGCCCATCGGTGGATCCGAAATCATGACATTCATCTAGCCTTAAGCGAATCTTACCTCTCAGACAAGGTAAAGGAGAAGGCACGAACCTTATTTCGGAAGTTGGACATGATACGTGACAGTACACCACAACTCACCACAGTAGGTACGGTAGAACCCTTACGCAACCACAAATATAAAGTACCAAAGGCGATAGTATTTGAGCCTCCGTAAATGATATCCCTAGCTAATTCTCCATAATTTAAGGACATATCGTCCTTTAGCACTTCTACACACATGTTTTCAAATACACACCAAAAGCAGCGAGTTAAAGTACCCTTCTGTGTGCCCAAACTAAAGCTGAAAGAAGAATACATAAATAAAGAGAAAATTTTTACCCCTTCCATTCCCTACAGAAGTAAAAATCAACGAAGTTGATCAGACTTCAGCACCACCACCAAAAAAAAAAGTTAAAAAAAATCATTTACTGCATTTTTGTATTTTCTCCTTTCATCAATTAAATTCAGTATCTCTTCTGTTACCCAAGGATTTCTACTAGCCCTCGTCTTTTTACCTACTTGATCCTCTGCTGCCTTCACTACTTCATCTCTCAAAGCTACCCATTCTTCTTCTAATGTATTTTTTTCCCCCATTCCTGTCAATTGTTCCCTTATGCTCTCCCTGAGGCTCTCTACAACCTCTGGTTCTTTCAGTTTACCCAGGTCCCATCTCCTTAAATTCCCACCTTTTGTCAGTTTTTTCAGTTTTAATCTACAGTTAATAACCAATAGATTGTGGTCGGAGTCCACATCTGCCCCTGGCAATGTCTTACAATTTAAAACCTGGTTCCTAAATCTCTGTCTTATCATTATATAATCTATCTGAAACCTTCTAGTATCTCCAGGCTTCTTCCATGTATACAACCTTCTTTCATGATTCTTGAACCAAGTGTTAGCTGTGATTAAGTTATGCTCTGTGCAAAATTCTACCAGGCGGCTTCCTCTTTCATTTCTTAGCCCTAATCCATATTCACCTACTTTGTTTCCTTCTCTTCCTTTTCCTACTGTTGAATTGCAGTCACCCATGACTATTAAATTTTCGTCTCCCTTCACTACCTGAATAATTTCTTTTATCTCATCATACATTTCATCAATTTCTTCATCATCTGCAGAGCTAGTTGGCATATAAACTTGTACTACTGTAGTAGGCGTGGGCTTCGTGTCTATCTTTGCCACAATAATGCATTTACTATGCTGTTTGTAGTAGCTTACCCGCAATCCAATTTTCCTATTCAGTATTAAACCTACTCCTGCATTACCCCTATTTGATTTTGTATTTATAGCCCTGTATTCACCTGACCAAAAGTCTTGTTCCTCCTGCCACCGAATTTCACTAATTCCCACTATATCTAACCTATCCATTTCCCTTTTTAAATTTTCTAACCTACCTGCCCGATTAAGGAATCTGACATCCACGCTCCGATCCGTAGAACGCCAGTTTTCTTTCTCCTGATAACGACGTCCTCTTGAGTAGTCCTCGCCCAGAGACCCGAATGAGGGACAATTTTAACTCCGGAATATTTTACCCAAGAGGACGCCATCATCATTTAATCATACAGTAAAGCAGCAAGGCCGTTTTGGTTAGCGTTACAAGGCCAGATCAGTCAATCATCCAGACTATTGCCCCTGAAACTACTGAAAAGGCTGCTGCCCCTCTTCAGGAGCCACACGTTTGTCTGGCCTCTCAACAGATACCCCTCCGTTGTGGTTGCACCTACGCTAAGGCTATCTGTATCGTAGAGGAACGCAAGCCTCCCCACCAACGGCAAGGTCCATGGTTCGTAGGCGGGGAAATGTATGTTATGAGTAGATAAACATCAAATTTTCATCGCTTAGTATTGCGTAAGACCTCCGTGAGCATGGTATCATAGTACAGGTTAAAAGGTAGGCAGACAGAATGCTCTCCCGTCCCGAACCACTTTTTGTTCCCTAAATTACCTAATGTTAAAGCCTTCCGTAATGCAGCCAGCATGTTCCATTGCTTCCCGATTTCAGGAAACCGAATACTTGCAAAACGCAGACTGTATCTAGCATCTTCACTCTTCTAGTTGGCATCGTTGCCGAAGTTATAGCGTCCTCGAAGTTCAGTGCCTGATTGCAATTCATCGCGATGGCTAAACAGAGGGGCGGAGGAACACAAATTAAGCCGACGACGGCTGCCTGGCGGACTCGTGGGCAGCATCGCGGAGACAGCATCTCCGCCCACGCCGTGGCTACATCCGAAATCGATACGCTAACTCGCAGCCGGGCCGCTTAGCGGAATTAAAGAGCCGGCGCGCTTCTCTGGCCCTCCAGCCGATATGCCCACCTGGGGTAATTAATGACCGCCTGCGAGGTAATTTCAACAAGCGATAGCTGCTAGGACGCCGGGGGCACTTCAGAAACTACCGGCAAGCCAAATTCGAAAGTAGATCTTACTGTTTAATTGCACCACGCCTTATATGGGCGGTTAAGAACCATCCACATGTTGGTAGATAGCAACTGAAAAGTAATCTCAAGATGGCATTTTTCAAAGTTTCTTCCCCCCTTCTTTTATTCTATTTAATCCTCTCTGCAATGGTCCATTGTTTCCGGCTTCCTAATACCAAGTTTTGCCCTGAGGTGACAAATGTCACGAGACAGCGGTACACATTTATACAGATGGCGGTAGTATCACCTACACACGGTATAACAGAGCAGAGCACTGAAGGAGGTTTCATTTGCACTCCGGTAATTCGTGTGAAAGGTTTCTGACGTGATGGCCGCACGACGGGAATTAACAGACACTGAACGCGGAATGCTAGTGGAAGCTAGACGCATTGGACATTCCATTCCGGAAATCGTTAGGGAATTCGATATTCTGAGATCCACAGTGTCAAGGAGTGCCGAGAATATTAAATTTCTGGCATTACCTCTCACCACGGAGGACGCTGCCGCCACCGGCGATAGCATAACGACCGAGAGATGCGGCGTTTGCGTACAGTTAACGTATAAGCAACACTGCGTGAAATAACCACAGAAATCGGTGTGGAACGTACTGTAAGTAGGCTGTTTGTGTTTTCTTATTGGTAACGCCGCCGCCACGTAGCGCTCTCTGTATGAAAATCACTGGCTGTGCTGTGTGCAGTCTGTGGCTAGTTTGCATTGTTGGCTGCCATTGTAGTGTTGGGCAGCTGGACGTGAACAGCGCGTAGCGTTGCGCAGTTGGTGGTGAGCCGCCAGCAGTGGTGGATGTGGGGAGAGAGATGGCGGAGTTTTGAAATTTGTAATACTGGATATCATGAACTGCTATATACATTATGAATTTTTGACACCGTTGAGGTAAATACATTCTTTGTTCTCTATCAAAATATTTCATTTGCTAACTATGCCTATCAGTAGTTAGTGCCTTCAATAGTTTGAATCTTTTATTTAGCTGGCAGTAGTGGCGCTCGCTGTATTGCTGTAGTTCGAGTAACGAAGATTTTTGTGAGGTAAGTGATTTGTGAATGGTATAGGTTAATGTTAGTCAGGGCCATTCTTTTGTAGGGATTATTGAGATAAGTGATTTGTGAAAGGTATAGGTTAAGTGATTTGTGAGAGGTATAGGTTAATGTTAGTCAGGGCCATTCTTTTGTAGGGATTATTGAAAGTCAGATTGCGTTGCGCTAAAAAAATATTGTGTGTCAGTTTAAGCACAGTCACGTGTATAATTGTTCTAAGGGGACGTTTCAGTACGACGAACGTATCTGTTAGGAAAGTGTGGCGAAAGCTGGCATTAATAGGCTATGGCCGATGCGAGTGCGTTTGCTAACAGCTCTACATCGCCTGCATCGCCTCTCCTGGGCTCGTGACCATATCGGTTAGACGCTACACGACTGGAAAACCATGGCCGGCTCAGATGAGTCCCGATTTCAGTTGGTAAGAGCTCATGTTAGGGTTCGGGTGTGGCGCAGACACCGCATAGCTATGGACACAAGATGTCAACATGCAATGTGCACGCTGGTGTTGGCGCCATAATGGCGATGGAATTTCTTTCCATTCTAAACGGACGTATTTGGCTCTGAAACAGGTGTTTCGGACAATAATTGGTGTGAGTTCACGAGCTTCTTGTCGGCCCCTGTTCACGAATCTGGGTATTTTGGCCTTCGCCTCTCAATATATATTCCTTACTACCATTTGGTGCTAACAATATTAGCTTATTCCCAAGAATAAGCAGCTTTCACTCAGTTAATACTCGACAGAAATCATGTACCTACACACCTGGTCGAAAGGGTGTCGTTTCAAAATGTATCTAGCGGATGGACCTGTACGGGTATGGAGACAACCTCATGAGTCCATGAACCCTGCATGACAGATGGGGACTGTTCAGTCTGGTGGAGGCTCTGATATGGTATAGGGTGTGTGCAGTTGAATTGATATGGGATCCCTGATACGTCTAGATATGACTCTGACGGATGACACGTACGTAAGCATCGTGTCTGATCACGTGCATCCATTCGTGTCCATAGTGCATTCAGACGTACTTGGGTAATTTCAGCAGGACAATACGGTACTCAACACACCCAGGACTGCTAGAGAGTGGCTCCAGGGAGGCTCTTCTCAGTTTAAACACTTACGTTGGCCATCGAACTCCCCAGACATGAAATATTTTGAGGATATGTGGTATGCCTCGCAACGTGCCATTCAGCAGAGATCTCCATCCCCTCATACTCTTACCGATTTATGGACAGCCCTGCAGGATTCATGGTGTCAGTTCCCTGCACTACTTCCGACATTAGTTGAGTCCATGCCACGTCGTGTTGCGGCACTTCTGCGTGCTCGTGGGGGCCCTACACGATATTAGGCAGGTGTACCGCTTTCTTTGCTCTTCAGTGTATATTGCTTTGCTCAGATAGAATTTCCAAATCTTCATTATGAGGTTGCAAAAGTGCTACAATATTTCGATCAACGTATTTGTGTGAAAGACATTTTTTTCATTTATGAAGCCGGCCGCGGTGGCCAGGCGGTTCTAGGCGCTCAGTCCGGAACCGCGCGACTGCTACGGTCGCAGGTTCGAATCCTGCCTCGGGCATGAATGTGTGTGATGTCCTTAGGTTAGTTAGGTTTAAGTAGTTCTAAGTTCTAGGGGACTGATGACCACAGATGTTAAGCCCCATAGTGCTCAGAGCCATTTTTGAAACTAAATAGGTCACGATTATGTGTCAACTTGAGTGCGAAACTGTAAGAAATTGTCCGTGTCTCTCTGTATACCGACAATTTGTACCTGATAAAAATGACATCTTCAGCACACCATAAATAATTCAAAAATGGTTCAAATGGCTCTGAGCACTATGGGACTTAACATCTATGGTCATCAGTCCCCTAGAACTTAGAACTACTTAAACCTAACTAACCAAGGACATCACACACATCCATGCCCGATGCAGGATTCGAACCTGCGACCGTAGCAGTCGCGCGGCACCGGACTGAGCGCCTAGAACCGCTAGACCACCGCGGCCGGCGCATAAGTAATTAAATAATACTCAAAGGTTGTTTTGTTTGTGAACTATGTTGTTTAGAAACACGAAATAGAAAGCCATTTAGTACGCATTGCAATTGCACTGCAATTTAAATGCGGCACATTCCCAGTTTTCCCCTCTCCCCCTCCTCGCTCTCAGACAGCTTGGCGTGGCGGTCGGGGAAGCATGGAGTGAGGCTGAGCGATTTGGCAATCGTGCCCGGGCACAGCCTGCGAGCCGCAATTTTGGCCGCCAGTTGACGTAAAAGGTATTATATTTGCAAATACGATGAATCATCGTTTTGGAACATTGTAGCGTTTCCTCTCCTTTTAAATAAATAACTAGAAGAAATGTTCCTGCTGTATCACATTACCACGACGAATATACTAACCACGCAAGGTGTAGTTTGCGCAAGTTTGCCTATGGAGGGATACGTTGAATGAATTGCGAACGTAAATTCCAAAAGATTTCACCTGATTCTTTCCTCGATCACCAGGAAGAGGCCTGTTTACCTCATCTCTTCTGAAACTGAGTGGATATCCTCACTGAACTTGTTTTCCGTAGGCAGTCACTCCTATGTGCGATCAAAATACTGTGAATTTTGGAGTGGCTTTCAGCACTGCTGCTACGATGCTGCAGTAAGATCTCAGTACGTGAGATGGCACCTACTGATCAACTCAAACCAAAACGAAGATAAAACGTTTTCACAATCAACCCCTTCCGAGAGCCAGTCAGAGATCATCAATCGCACTAACCATCATGGGATCTGATTAAAACTTATCGAGCATGACAATATTCAAGAAGAAATACACGGTATCTCTTCCCAAGTTTCTTCAGTTCTAATCGTTCCACCAGTCAGCATAAAACTTCAAGTTAGCACTCGCGATTTATACGTGTTCACAATGTTGATGGCAATACTAGACTGGGTGCAATGTTCCCCACAGCAAAGTTAAACTTACTTCGCTCATAATTACACGAAATAACCACACATCTTTTCTGTATTTAAGCTAGTCTTAGCCTCAGGTCTGGGCTATCTCAACTATTTCCCTACTGCCCGTGCAGCGTGCTTTCGTGATTGGTCGGTTAAGTTCACCATCATTCGCCACATTAACTTAAGTTTTTTTCTATTTTTGGAAATTTGTGGTAAGTTCCTCTGGGACCAAACTGCTGAGGTCATCGGTCCCTAGACTTACGCTCTACTTAACCTAACTTAAACTTACTGACGCTAAGGACAATACGCAAATCCATGCCCGAGGGAGGACTCGAACCTCCGAGGGGAGAGCTACAGGAACCGTGGCAAGGCGCTCTAGACCGCGCGTCTAACATGCGCGGCGAAATTAATTCTCTTGTTAATCTTCACAGGCTAATTTTGGATAGCTGAAATTATAATATATATGTACCAATACTGTAAGAATAGTTTTTTATTATCTCAACATTAAATATTAATAACAGAAGCTCTTCATCTTCGTGCCACATCTAACATAGGATTTCTGCTGTCTGTCTACTCGCCAGAACAACGCACATACCCTCACAGCTTTCACGCACACTCCTTTCCGTATAGAATGACCATCTGTTACTTGTGGAGTGGGTAACTTCTCGCCCCAATCGACTCGCACAGCTGCAGCAGAGTAACCAGTTATATATGATATTATAAATCGTGGCCCTCAGTGTGGCATAAACGGAGCGACAACCTGTATTTATATATGACTGCGATTTCGGCTATTGCTCAATATGAAGTTTGTAAATGTACATTCATTCCTCTGAAGAGGGCTTTATACTATGTCAACCATATTTACATATTTCATTCATAATAGTAATAAAACAGGATTCCTCGTCATCTATATAAAAAGATTGTAGCACTTCACATAATAATCCCTACCGGATCTGTGTCACACTGCGCTCTTTATCGTCACTGTGCGTGCTCGAGATGTGAGCTTCGACAAAAATAGCTCTATCAATATCAACAAAAATTGCGATTGTAAATGAATTCATTTAGTAAGAGCCCAGGGTGAAGGTGTCCAACATACTGCAAGACTGTGGACACAAGTAGACAGCAAGTATCATTGCATGTATTACTAGAGAAGGAAAGAAACAATGTATTCATCAGGACAAGGGAGCAAGTTGACTACGGACGATGCCCTCGTACACCAAACCTAAAAAAAAGTTTCTTAATTTAGCCACAAATTAATACAAAGCGGTACAGGTGACATGCAGTAAAACCAATCGTTCTTGTCCATTAAAAACTAAACTCCACCCCAACATGCCATGAAGTCCCAAGGGTACTGACTGGCCGCCGTGTCATACTCAGCTCAGAGACATCATCACTAGATGCGGATATGGAGGGGCATGTGGTCAGCACACCGCTCTCACGGCCGTATGTCAGTTTCCGTGGCCGGAGCCACTACTTCTCAATCAAGTAGCTCCTCAGTTTGCCTTACAAGGGCAAAGTTCACCCCTCTTGCCAACAGCGCTCGGCACACCGGATGGTCAGCCGGCCGTGATGGCCGAGCGGTTCTAGGCGCTACAGTCCGGAACCACGCGGCTGCTACGGTCGCAAGTTCGAATCCTGTCTTGGGCATGGATGTGTGTGATGTCCTTACATTAATTAGGTTTACGTGGTTCTAAGTCTAGGAGACTGATGACCTCGGATGTTAAGTCCCACAGTGCTCAGAGCCATCTGAACCAAGACCGGATGGTCGCCCATCCAAATGCTAGCCCTGCCCGACTGCGCTTAACTTGGGTGATCTGACGGGAACAGGTGTTACCACTGCGGCAAGGCCGTTCTGTTACTGCCCATTAGAGACTGCAAAATTAAAGTTAACCCTTCCCTGGAGTACCTTTGTGGTTCGCCCCTTAGATCTTCCTCTATCAGTCCCGTACAGTGGCCTTACTGACGAAGTCCGTTGTAGAACATCTCGTAGCGTATTGGCATCGGTCCTGGCTGCAATCAGTCCAACTACGTGGCTACGATTGTCTGAACAGATAGCTAATCAAATTCAAACAACATTCCATGGTGCCGTTACGGTGCATTTATTAACGAATTTCTTAAAGAACTCTCTTTGATACAATTAATTTAGGGGACTGTAGTGAATCGAGAGCATGTTCGACACAGAAATCAGATCTGGAGTGCATCCTATCGCCGACTGACGCGCCTGGCGTGCAACAGAAATCTCTAGCACAATCTCGAAATGATCCGTGCATTGTCGACAGAATATCGATCGCAGCTTAAAAACTTAAGTACTTTACAGTGTAGTGGAATTATGGTAACATAGCTTTAATGACATTTGGGTTGCCCTAAAATTTATTATGTCACAAGTGGCCTTTAATAATATCTGATACAGAAAAAGTTTAGTTCCACGCCGAAATACAGATAGTTTCTCTTCATTTAAGATCGTCAAGTTAGATCCATCCTCAACACTGGCGTATTTTCAGCGCCACATGCGTTGCCAGCCTCGCTGATGCGTTTCAAGTGTTTCAACCTTCTCACTCATCGCTTGGCAATTTATACAACAGTTTACATACACTCTGATGAAAATTACTTTGTGACTGACAGGTGGTGGTTGGGGGCAGCAGAGGTTGCCGGTTCATACATGGTATATCACGTGCTCACGCAATCGATAGTTGTGCACCAAGATAAAAAAAAAAAAACAGGCCGCTTATCGACTGTAGACTGTAGGTACGACGACACATAAGATTCCAACAGTGGTGACATCCGTGTACACTGGCAGCAACAAGGAATGTTTTAGTCGAAATATGGGTAGACATTTCAACGCAGATAAAATTTTAACACGACGCAAAACATTTTCGTCCACCCATGAAAGCTTCTTGTGGCTCGTAAATTTGCCGGAAAAAAAAAATACAAATTGAGCAGGTACCATCTGAAGGTTATGGAATAAACTTCGAAATGCGTCGTGGTTAGCTAATAAAACTGATATGTTTCTTTGCATGAAAGTATATAAAAGCAGTCTAATTATTAAATAACAGACATATTATGTACTACTGATGACACACTAAGAATATTATTGACCAAACCGCCGAAAGTTCGTTTCCCGGACCATTGTTCTTCAATTTCACCTTGTTTTGAAAATGTTAGAGGAAATTAATTAGAATTGGGACTGACTTAGACAAAAAGCACCTCTCATCATTTGTGTCGCACATATATTTCTCTTGAAAGTGATTTGAGAAGTTGTAGCTCGTTGTAATTGGAAACAGTGTTTCCTTTTTCGTATAAGTCGCCCAAATCAGCATTAGCTCCCGCCACTTCAGTTCGTGCAATTGAACGCTGAACAAACTAATTTATATTTCGCTAAACAAAGTTCAAAGAAAAATTAAACGATTCGCCAAACAAAGCAGTCCACTTACCACACAGACAAACGAAAGACTGGCTTCTCTCAACATTCTGACCACCGTCAATATGGCGGCCAAGGTAACGCTGGTTGCCGCAAGGACTGCAACTCGTCTGCCAGCCACTATAATGATTCACGAGGTGACTTCCCTAGCAGCCTGTCAGCATCAAACTGATACACTCATTCCAGGTCGTGTGTGTAAATCGTATAAACAGCTACCATGATTTCAAATGGATATATAGTTGCCCTGCCTCCTGGAGAGGCTGTACCCGTTTCGTTTCGAATTTCGCAGTGGGATAGCGCGACGGTCGAATCCTGGAGTTTGTCCTGCAGTCAACTGTTTCCATGCGTTTACGGTCTCCGGTTACACTCGCGGTAACTCGCGCGGCAACGTTGTTAGAGGTTATTTGTGTCTGAAGCCGTGTTTCCTTGAAGACTTGAGCTTGTTTTCTTGTAAGTTTGTGTGACGAAGTCCGGACGAGGGAAGCGTGTTCAGTGAGAGTGAGGCCAGTTTGTTTGGCGACAGTTCTGACGGCGATGCTCCTGCATACTCCCCTGAGCGTTCCGATCGTGATTCCGACGATTCCGATGCAGATGGGCCAAGAAAAAGGACAAGAACAACTGTTGGGGAATCAGCAACTGTGCCGCAAGGAGATGTCTCCGAAGTTACCTGTTATGATGTAACTGGAAATATCAATGATTTTACCACAACCTGTAATGAGGCAATTGCTTATCATGTGAAGACGAAAATGACTGGAAGAGGTTGTGAACTGGATTTATATCGATTTCTTTATGATCAAGTTTTGGAAATGATTACCACCGACACGAACCGTTATGGCGAGCAACGAATTATTGACAGTATTGCCAACGAAGAATGTACAGAACACAGCAGACTACAGCACAGGATAGACTCAAATTACGAAGAAATCCTACGATTTATGGATTAGTTCTGAGGATTGGTTTGCATCGAAAACCTGCACTCCGGAAATATTGCTCAAAGAATATACTGTACAAAAATGAACTAAGTAAGGCTTACCCCGCAGCATGTTTGAGGCACTTACGAGTGTGCTACATTTTTCTGACAATTTTGGTACAGACGACGGAAAACTGTACAACATTTCACTGCTAGTTGACCTGCTAAACTATAAATTTCACGAAGTGCATTGTCCTGGTGTGAAAGTGTACTTTGATGAAACTGTGGTGCCGTTTGCAGGAAGACTGGAGTTTCGCCAATCTATTCAGGTGAAATGTCATGAATATGGTATCAACTAGTCAAAATTTGACTTCATGGAGGCTATACGTGGAGTGTAAAAGTGTAGGCGGGAAAGAAGATTGTCCCCACAGATCATAGAGATGGAGTTGATGGGTCAGTTGTATGCCGGACGCACTCTGTACGTCGACAATTACTACACAAGCATCGCCTTAGCTCATAAGTTGAACGAACGATCAACCCGCCTCGTTGGTACATTGAGGAATAACAAAAAGTACAATACAAGGACCGTAGTGAAAGGAAAGGTCAAGAAAGGTGAAATGTTACGCATGCAGAGCAACATAGATGTTACACTACTGGCCATTAAAATTTCTACACCAAGAAGAACTGCAGATGATAAACGGGTATTCATTGGACAAATGTATTATACTAGAACTGACATGTGATTACATTTTCACGCAATTTGGGTGCATAGATCCTGAGAAATCAGTAACCAGAACAATCACCTCTGGCTGTAATAACGGCCTTGATATGCCTGAGCATTGAGTCAAACAGAGCTCGGATGGTGTGTACAGGTACAGCTGCCCATGCACCTTCAACACGATACCACGGTTCATCAAGAGTAGTGACTGGCGTATTGTGACGAGCCAGTTGCTCGGACACCACTGACCAGACGTTTTCAATTGGTGAGAGATCTGGAGAATGTGCTGGCCAGGTCAGCAGTCAAACATTTTCTGTGTCCAGAAAGGCCCGTACAGGACCTTCAACATGCGGTCGTGCATTATTCTACTGAAATGTAGGGTTTCACAGGGATCGAATGAAGGGTAGAGCCACGGGTCGTAACACATCTGAAATGTAACGTAGACTGTACAAAGTGCCGTCAATGCGAACAAGAGGTGACCGAGACGTGTAACCAATGGCACCCCATACCATCACGCTGGGTGATACGCCAGTATGGCCATGACGGATACACGCTTCCAATGTGCGTTCACCGCGATGTCGCCAAACACGGATGCGACCATCAATGATGCTGTAAACAGAACCTGGATTCATCCGAAAAAATGACGTTTTACCATTCGTGCACCCAGGTTCGTCGTTGAGTACACCATCGCAGGCGCTCCTGTCTGTGATGCAGAGTCAAGAGTAAACGCAGCCATGGTCTCCGAGCTGATAGTCCATGCTGCTGCAAACGTCGTCGAACTGTTCGTGCAGATAGTTGTGTGGTGTCACCGCCAGACACCACACTTGCTAGGTGGTAGCTTAAATCGGCCGCGGTCCATTAGTACATGTCGGACCCGCGTGTCGCCGCCATCAGTACTTGCAGACCTAGCGCCACCACATGGCAGGTCTAGAAAGACGGACTAGCACTCGCCCCAGTTGTACGGACGACATTGCTAGCGATTAGACGTACGAAGCCTTCCTCTCATTTGCCGAGAGACAGTTAGAATAGCCTTCAGCTAAGTCCATAGCTACGACCTAGCAAGGCGCAGTTAACCATATCTGGAGAGAGTCTTACTTGTATTCACCATGGAGATGTACCACACAGGAGAATAAAGTTGAGTATACGAGAAGCTCCGTTCTTTTCTTTATAGCATTTATGAAGTATCCTGTTTCAGACTTAACGCAGGACGGCGTGAGTTGACGCGTGCCCTATTCGGCCCCTTCATAATAACACTGTGTCGGCACTTCTGTCGACACACATAACAAGTTGTCTTGCAAACGTCCCCATCTGTTGACTCAGTGATCGAGACGTGGCTGCACGATCCGTCGTTACAGCCACGCGCATAAGATGCCTGTCATCTCGACTGCTAGTGATACGAGGCCATTGGGATCCAGCACGGCGTAAAGTATTACCCTCCTGAACCAACCGATTCCATATTCTGCTAACAGTTATTGGATCTCGACCAACGCGAGCAGCAACGTCGCGATACGATAAACCGCAATCGCGATAGGCTACAATCCGACCTTTAACAAAGTCGGAAACGTGATGGTACGCATTTCTCCTCCTTACACGAGGCATCACAAGAACGTTTCACCAGGCAACGCCGGTCAACTGCTGTTTGTGTATGAGAAATCGGTTGGAAACTTTCCTCATGTCAGCACGTTGTAGGTGTCGCCAATGGCGCCAACCTTGTGTGAATGCTTTGCAATGCTAATCATTTGCATATCACAGCATCTCCTTCCTGTCGGTTAAATTTCGCGTCTGTAGCACGTCATCTTCATGGTGTAGCAATTTTAATGGCCAGTAGTGTATTATAGGAAAATGGAATGACAAGAGAGATGTCTTGTTTCTGAACATTAAGGATGTTCCAGAAATGGTAACAGCCATCTCAAGAAAAGAAGTAACTATAAAACTAGCCACGATTTTTAAATAAAATTACGAAAAATCCTTCACCGACATCTCAGATCAAATAGCATCTTAAGCGTCCACTTTACTTTGGTATCACTTGATTCCATTCGAGCCCCTAACAAATACGGCAGCTGTCAATGCTCATGCTATCTACAAGCAAGTAATTGACAAATATGTACGTGTAACTGAATCTCAAGAGAAAGCTGTACTCGCACTGGTAAACATTGTAAACCCAAAAGATGTACCAGGAACACCAGAGACATAAAGTTTACGGAATCATGTCTTGCATGGAATTGGTAGCAAGAGAAACAGGTGCACATCATGTTACTGACGAAACTCTCACAAATTTAGACGCGCTGAAGCTATGAACAAATCAAAGCAAGCCAACACAAACTGTAAGGGTTGCCCTAATGAAACGTTCATGTGCCTGGGCTGTTTCTTCATTATTCACACATGTAAAGTAAAGCATAAAATCTATTAATGAATTAAAATATGTTGTTATATCTGCTGTGAATTTATAATTCAACCTGTCGGATTAATAAATATTACGAATTTATATTAGTTTTCCCCTATTCTTCCAAAAAAAAAGTCATTTGTCTGAAATGCTGAAAGGACTCTTGATTTGTTATTAGAGATTGTGCGCAAATCGCATACACGTGGCATAGCGGGTAGGATATTGGGGAAATCAACTTCACAGGCCATGTATAACAATTATACACAACTGAAAAAGGCCTCGGCTTGTTACATAACCTTAGGTGATTCTAGACCACCATCCAAATTGTTAAACTCGTTGGATTTCGAATACGACAGTAAGAATAACTGCAAAAAGATGAGTGTTCAGTCACACACACGACCCAAAGAAAAAGATTATCTAATCAAGTGAAGAAATTTGTAAGGAGTCAACACATCTGAATTTTTACCAGCGCAATACACCGTACCATAAATGGATGCAGGCCAGTTATATCTGAATCACTTTCACTGTCGTCCGTGTAGTCTCAAGAACTGCTGTCAGAATTTAATTAAATAATACCTTGTTCTGTGTTACTTTCCATTACACATGTATTCTCTTTCATTATTACTTTCTGCGTGTGTCTTCACAACATTATGCCAATCTGACGATGAAACGTGGTTTACAGTGACCCTTTTCAATCTTCACACTTCTGCCTACGTGCATCTTTTGTTGTTTCTAGCTACATAAACAATAACTTGAGTCCACGTGAGCTCAATGAAATTGAAATGTCAGTGATATGAGGGCAGTTAGAGAATATCCTTAACTTTCAAGCAGTTCATCTGCAACATACAGAGGTAAAGGTGGCTTATTCTGAGTCACGAGTTTCAGCAGTTCATCCTTCTTACAGTGGTCTGGTATGGAAACGTTTTTTCCAGTCGATATGTCCCGCAAAACGACGTGGATTGGACTCGAATAATGTCTGAAGTAGTGCTGCAGGGATCTGAAACCATGAATCCTGCAGGGCCGCCGATAAATCTGTAAGAGTACGACGGGGTTAGTATCTCGTCTGAACAGCACGTTGCAAGGCATCCCAGATATGCTGAATAATGTTCATGTCTGGGGAGTTTGGTGACCAGCGGAAGTGTTTAAGCTCAGAGGAGTGTTCCTGAAGCCACTCAGTAGCAATTCTGGGCGTGTAGGGTGTCGCATTGTGATGCTGGAATTACTCAAGTCTGTCGGAATGCACAATGGATATGAAAGGATGCAGATGATCAGAGGGGTGCTTACGTACTTGTCACCTGTCAGAGTCATATCTAGACGTATCAAGGGTCCCATATCACTCCGATTGCACACGCTCCACACCATTACAGAGCCTCCACCAGCTTGAACAATCCCCTGCTGACACGCAGGGTACATGGATTCATGAGGTTGTCTCCATACCCGTACACGTCCATCCGCTCGATACAGTTGTAAACGAGACTCATCCGAGGAGGCAACATGTTTGTAGTCATCAGCAGTCCGATATCGGCGTTGACGAGCCCAGGCGAAGCGTAAAGCCTAGTATCATACAGTCATCAAGGATATACGAGTGGACCTTCGGTTCCGAAAGTACATATCCGTGATGCTTCGTTGGATGGTTCGCACGCTGACACTTGTTCATGGCCCAGCATTGAAATCTGCTGCAATTTTCGGAAGGGTTGCACTTCTGTCACTTTGAACGATTCTCTTCAGTCGTCGGAGATTTGATGCTTTACTGAATTCTTGATATACATGGTACACTCGTGAAATGATCGTATGGGAAAATCCACACTTCATCGCAACCTTGGAGATGCTGAGTCCCATCGTTCGTGCGCCGACTATAACGCCACTTTCAAACTCATTTAAATCTTGATAACGTGCCACTTTAGCAGCAGTAACCGATTTAACAACCACGCCAGACACTTGTTGTCTTATATAGGAGTTAACGATCGAAACGCCATGGTCGTATGGGAAAATCCACACTTCATCGCAACCTCGGAAATGTTGTGTCCCATCGTTCGTGCGCCGACTATAACGCCACTTTCAAACTCACTTAAATCTTGATAATGTGCCACTTTAGCAGCAGTAACCGATTTAACAACCACGCCAGACACTTGTTGTCTTATATAGGAGTTAACGATCGCAGCACCATGGTCGTACGGGAAAATCCACACTTCATTGCAACCTCGGAGATGCTGTGTCCCATTTTTCGTGGCCGAGTATAACGCCACTTTCAAACTTACTTAAATCTTGATAACGTGCCACTTCAGCAGCAGTAACCGATTTAACAACAACGCCAGACTCTTGTTGTCTTATATAGGAGTTAACGATCGCAGCGCCGTCTTTTGCTTGTTTACATATCTCTGTGTTTGAATACGCATGCCTATACCAGTTTCTTTGGTGCTTCAGTGTATTACTGAATGTTTGTTAGAGTTTTTGATGGGTCTTTGATATCAACAAGGGCACAGAGCCCAGTCTTATGGCTTTAGCCGAGGTTAATCTCAATTACCTTTTAATATATCGATCAACAACTAAAAGCAAGTAGTAATGAATTTATATAAATTCTCAGCGTTTTTTCGTCCAGTGACATAGAAATAAAATATCAGAAAGGTATTGCGCAAAGTGAAATCAGAGCCATTTGTTTTATTGCCGCATTACCAAGAGAACACAGTTTTCCTGTAGAAAAATAACAGTAAGCTTAAGAAAAGTAAATTTGGAAATTTGTGGTAAGGATTATGGGACCAAACTGCTGAGATCATCGGCCCCTAGGCTTACGCACTACTTAATCTAACTTACGCTAAGGACAACACACACACTCATGCCCGAGGGAGGACTCGAACCTCCGACGGGGGCAGCCGCGCGAACGGCGACATGACGCCTCAGACCGCACGGCTACCCCGCGCGGTTTAAAAAAAAAAGGTTCAATGTGTATTTGATCACACAGCATTTCCGGTAACAAACCACCACTTTTCTTTTATACTAATGTTTCAAACATACAGTTTCGTTTCAGTGCCCTGCAACTGTACTGCCAACTTAGACTGTTTAAGCGATTGATGTTATAACTTGCATGCGCAACAGAAGCACGAAACATGAATTCAGCGTAGTGCACGGGTACAACTTTGACTCTGTCCTACAATGGCGTATAGGGAATCCATAAAATATGCGAAGGGCGTTCAGTAAGTAAAGTAACATTTTTTTTCGAGCAATTTCGGTTCAAAATATGGGCAATTTGTTGTGGAACATAGCGGAATATTCCTCCTTCAGCCCCTACTGTTTCATGAAGTTCCGATAGGTGGCAGCGCTACATGTAGCCTTTCAAAATGGTGTTTGTAACGGATATGCGTCCCAAGCAGGGAGCTGTCGGTGAGTTTCTTTTGTCTGAAAACCAGAGGATCACATGTGTTCGTAGATGTCTACGGGGACGAGTGTCTACGGGGACGAATGTCTACGTTGAGCGAGGCGTCTATCATCATTGCAACAGTCCGCCCCGATAGCTGAGTGGTCAGCGTGACGGATTGCCGTCCTACGGGCCCGGGTTCGATTTCCGCCTGGGTCGGGGATTTTCTCCTGTCAGGGACTGGATGTTGTGTTGTCTCCATCATTATTTCATCCTCTTCCGGCGGCAGGTCACCCAATGTGGCGTCGAATGTAATGAAACCCGTATCAAGGCGGCCGGACCTGGCCCGCAAGGGGCCCCCTGGCCAATGACGCCAAACGCTCATTTCCATTTTCCATCATTGCAACAATGGCGCGCTAACCTCTGCGATCTCCCGCGCGCCGTCCGGCCATATACAGCTGTCACGTCTGCGATGGTGGAGCGTGCGGACACTCTCACTCGAGGTGATCAATAGAACAACTAAACACCTCCCTGCTCAACTGAGTGTTCTGTTGGTTCTGCTGACACACTCGTCCACCAGTTGGGCTATTCAAATGAGTGTGCCCGATGGGTTCCTCGTCGACTAACAGGAGACCACTGATTCAAATGGTTCAAATGGCTCTGAGCACTATGGGACTCAACATCTTAGGTCATAAGTCCCCTAGAACTTAGAACTACTTAAACCTAACTAACCTAAGGGCATCACACACACCCATGCCCGAGGCACGATTCGAACCTGCGACCGTAGCAGGAGACCACTGAAGGCAACAAAAGACCATCTGTGCGGATCTGCTTGCGGATTACGAAGCTAATCATCACAATTTTTTGTCGAACGTTGTCACAGGCGATGAAACATGGGTTCATCACTTCGAACGGGAAACAATACGGCAATAGAGTGATACCGCACCACCATCTCTTCCTCTCTCCTCCGAAGATGAAGTCCAAAGCCGCATCCTTAGACAGTAAAGCCATGGTGACGGTATTCTGTGACTCTGAAGGGGTTAACCTGTTTGATGACCTCCCTCATGGTACAACGACCGACTCAGAAGTGTATTGTGCTACACTCAGGCAACTGAACAAACCACTCCAGCGTTTTCTTCGCCGCAAAAATGCAAAGGAACTCATCCTTCTGCACGACAAAGCAACGCCTCACGTCAGTCTGTGCACCCAGAAGGAGCTCAGAGAAGTTCATTGGGCTATTCTTCCTCATCCACCCTACATCTCGAACCTTCCGACTTCCATTTGTTTGGCCTAATGAAGGATGCACTCCACGAGATGTACTACACGGATGAAGGGGAGGTTATTGATGCAGCAAGGTGTCGGCTCTGATGTCGACCAGTAGATTGGTACCATGCAGGCTATAGGCGCTCCTTGTAAGGTGGCGTAAAGCCACCACATTGAACGGAAAAAAATTCGGAAATTTGTGGTAAGCCCTATGGGGCCAAACTGCTGAGGTCATCGGTCCCTAACCTTACACACAACTTAATCTAACTTAAGCTAAATTACGCTAAAGACAGCAAACACAACCATGCCCGAGGGAGGACTCGAACCTCCGACGGGAGCATCCGCGCGAACTGTGACGAGGCACCTTCGACCTCACGGCAACCCCGCGCGGTGATTGAACGGAGATGATGTTGAAAACTAGGGTACTGTAGTCAGAACAGTGGGGAATAATGTTATGTATTGGAAACCTAAATAACACCAACCTACTTTTTAAAAAATGTGTTTCATTACCTACTGGTCTTATTATGTTTAATGTTTAACGTGCCATAGGTTTTACTTCTTAATGAATAGACGATAACATCATTTAACTTCTTTGCTTCGGTCAATAGTTATACGAAGTACTGAAAATCAAATTATCTTTGCCCTTGGAAGCCGTTAGATAGACAACCTGCTACTGGAACCTGGTTCGGGATAGCAGTTCCTAACACCAATTGTTCATGCTGGTGTAGCTGCCTTAAATATGCAGTTAATTATGTTGCAAATGGATGCGACTTTCGGTAACTTAACACGCCCTTGCGCATACGGAAACGATCAGCAGAGAGAGGGAAGGATATGTGACATGAAGGCAAAACTGAAAACTTAAATGACTAGTACAGACCTGGATCTAGACTGTGTGATGTTGAATTATACTGTATCAGGCAAGTGTAAAAACTAATTTCTTCCCTATTAACAAGGGCAGATGTTAAATTTGACAGCTAGATACTGTGCCAGGCGTTCTTCGTACTCATAGTTTGCAGCAAGTCGTGCGCAGTTGAAACTGCAGCATTAACACGATGAGAATTTTTCTTTTGACGATTTTTAGGGCACTCGATCACCGTTGAGATACGAGAGTACAAAGCAATTTTCGTTGATGAAGTAAGGGGGTCAGCCGCCTGCAGAATATATTTCCTTTGGATCTCAGGCATAGATTACGCAGTATAGTGCTACGGTCAGTGAATTAGAAACTCAAAGACTATTGCATGAAACTACACTGGAAGTTTTATGTCCTTTGTTCCCTTCTTATTCTCTTCAAGTCTGCGCGCCGGCCTGTAATCTCATTACTTCACAATTACGTAAATGGCTCCGCGGCTATGTTTCTAATTTACTTGAAAGGTGTTCCAGAACTTTGCGCTTCGGTTGCTTCTGGCCGCTTTATATTCATTGTCTCTTTTCGCTAGTACCAAACAGTTACACTTCCGTTCAATTCAAATATGTAGGTTTTTCTTTTTTTTTCACGAAATAACACGCGAGAGAGAATGTGCGTTCCTAAATTCCAGTCCTCTTAAAACTCTGATCCGAAATAATCGATTGCATATCAATAGTAAAACGAAAAATTTAGTTTTTGCTGTATTCCTCAGTTAACTTACATGATTCACTGATTCCCGTTTCATAACCACCAATAATTTCCATTTGTGACTGATGGATTTATCGTATATCCCGATAAGCCATTACCCTTTGACATCAGCGAAACAGTATACTATTTACAATTGGAAAGTTGTCCCATGTGCTACACATCCTAAACCTGCTAATTGAAGTAGACTCCACGGACGCCACGAAAGTAAAAGAGACAGGAGAGTGAGGGGGGGGGGGGGGGGGGAGGGAAGATCAATAAGGAAGTAAATAAAATCGTGCTTACAGAATTTATATGCATTTATATGCAATGAATTTCGCGAAAGTGTTAACTAACAATTTTTTATAGTATACGACGATATGCTATCCATTAGCAGGAGAATGAACTGCCATCAATGGAGTGCACACGCTTGTTATACAGGGTGGAGCAAATAAAAGTGTCCCAGAGAACAGAATTCTAGGGCACAAAGAAATACAGCAGAGGAAAGGAAATACAGTACCATCCTGACTACAGCAGGTGGTGAAAATGACTACCATTAATCTCTTGGCACGTTTGGGTCGTGGTCAGCAAGTTCCTCAAGGCGGGTAGAAGCTGAACTGCTAGAATTGCTGCAATCGCATCCGAAATGTTCTACTTCATTCCTGAGGTTGTTGCGATACACCTTAGACTTGTCCGCTCCGATATCTGAGTGGTCAGCGTGAGGGATTGCCGTCTACGGGCCCGGGTTCGATTGGTTCAAAATGGCTCTGAGCACTATGGGACTTAACATCTGAGGTCATCTGTCCCCTAGAACTACTTAAACCTAACTAACCTAAGGACATCACACACATCCATGCCCAAGGCAGGATTCGAACCTGCGACCGTAGCGGTTGCGCGATTCCAGACTGAAGTGCCTAGAACCGCTCGGCCACAGCGGCCGGCCCGGGTTCGATTCCCGGATGGGTCGGGGATTTTCTCTGCTCGGGGACTGGGTGTTGTGGTGTCTTCATCATCATTTCATCCCCATCCGGCGCGCAGGTCGCCCAATGTGGCGTCGAATGTAATAAGACCTGCACCAAGGCGGCCGGACCTGCCCCGCAAGGGGTCTCCCGGCCAATGACGCCAAACGCTCATTTCCATTTACCTTAGACCTGAGGGCTCCCCAGACATAGTAATCGCACTCTGACAGATCAGCTGACATGGCCGGCCAGATTGGGCTGCGACTAGACTGACCCCTGCTAACGAGGCAACCGGGAGTGAACATCGTGCTAATGTGCTCCAAGTTTCGGCCTGTTGCATGGGCAGTTGCTCCATCCTGTTGAGAATAACTGTAGGTCTTTTTCTCCTTCGTTAATGCTCCCACAAATTCAGGCCCAATCGTATACACTTGTCCTGGGCATTATTATTTGCCCCTCCTGTAATATCGACGTGGCTCTTGAAGCACTCATACCATAAAGATGTTCTGAGGACTGGGCGATAGGTTCAGAAATCAAATACTGCTTCAATGTTATTTAGTTTAGTAACGCATTCACGGGGGTGGAGGCGGGAGGGGGGGGGGAGGGGCGAGTGGGTACGGACTGTGTGTACGAGTGCAATGTATGTGAGACTGAACTTCCATTTTTTTTTTTTCTTTTGACTTAAATTAAGATTCTTGAGAATCTCCTTCCTCCGTCGATGCCTTTAGGTGGAGTCTACGTATATCGACTGTGAGAGCTGAGAAACGAAAGTAAAACTTACATTTCCAGAATTGCTTTCCTAACCAATCTAATTCGGTATTGGGAAATCTCTTTACGGAAACATGCACCTACTAATATTTACCTTGAACCTGCATTCTCATTATTCTCAACTATCAGAGTGAAATGCGCTGGTCATCTGTTTCAGTTTTATATGTGTGCATCTCAAATATACACGCTAACTTTAACAATCGTATTCCACATCCATTGGAAATTGGACTCAACTCTGAAGGAAATCTGTAAGTGGGAACTGTTCTTAGCACAGTTTCCGCAAAGTTTTTACCAGTTCTCCTGATACGTGCCGTATACTGCATTGCGGGAGAACTGAAAATCGTCTGTCCTGATATATGTCGTCAAACCTGCACATTTTCTTCATTTGTTGTTATTTCATTATCTCACCAGTCAAGACGAGGGTTATTTGATGGCGGTAAATACCCTATGTGCTCAAAAGTATCCGGACACCCCCAAATACATACGTTTGTCGTATTAGGTGCATTGTGCTGCCATCTACTGCCAGGTACTCCATATCAGCGACCTCAGTAGTCATTAGACATCATGAGAGAGCAGAATGGGGCGCTCCGCGGAACTCACTGACTTCGAACGTGGCCAGGTGATTGGGTGTCACTTGTGTCATACGTCTGTACGCGAGATTTCCACAATCCTCAACATCCCTAGGTGTGATAGTGAAGTACAAACTTGAAGGGACACGTACAGAACAAAAGTATACAGGCCGATCTCGTCTGTTGACTGTTGAAGAGGGTCGTAATGTGTAATAGACAGACATCTATCCAGACCATCACACAGGAATTTCAAACTGCATCAGAATCCACTGCAGTCGAAGGCGAAACGTCAGGGGAGAGTCTTATGTACGGACCACGGCATCTCAGCCCGGAAGTGTTAAGTGATGACAATTAACTTATAATTTTATTTTTATATTTACCCATACTTGTTTCGACACCTATGTGTCATCAGCTGTGGGTCAAACTTTTATTTCTGTAGAACACAATATCAAATTTATAATAATTTGTCTATTGTAGGCCTAAGAATTACAATATGTGCATTTTTCTTTGTTTTGTTTAGACGCTCACCTTAAATTTACATCGCAAAATTAACTGCATTATTATACATCGGTTTTTATGTCCTTACAAAAATTCCATTACGAATGGCGCGATACAAATTTGCAATAGTACACACATAACATAAAAATTATTTCATAATTGTCGCTTTATAGTTAAACCCTTAGGTCATTCCTATTTGATTGCTGTTTCTGTTTAGTAGCAGAATCTTTAGAACATGTGAGATACAAGGAAGAGAACGAATACTGGGTTTAACGTCTCGTCGATATCGAGGTCATTAGAGACAGAGCACAAGTTCGACTCTGTCAAGGATGGGGAAGTAAATGGGCCGTGCCCTTTCAAAGGAACTATCCCGGCATCTGCCTGGAGCGATTTAGGGAAATCACAGAAAACCTAAATCTGGATGGCCGTACGAGGGTTTGAACCATCATCCTCCAGAATGCGAGACCAGTGTGCTAACCGCTGCACCACCTCGCTCGGTGTGAGATACAAGACAAAGCAAGAAAGTGCAAAATATTCTTGCTGCATGTAGTACAAGCTCTCTTGTAGATAAAGGAAATCGAACACACGCATTCCTGAAACAGAGCGCGCTTACATTTACAGAACATCGAATGTTATGGTGTACGATTGTATCAAATTTAAAAAGAAAGTCTCAGAACCTATTAGAAAATGTGAAGAATTTGCATAACGTGAGACGCGAACCTGCAACATACCACATATCGCATTGCAACTCTGTGTTTCTATCCATTACACTTCAGTAACATGCCGCTTTGTCTTGTATTTTACTGTGTTCTGAAGGCTCGAATAACAGCAATGTTACTAATTGACATTTAATTATAAGAAATCTTACCATGTGTTTTGATGGATCTTCAATATTACTCTGCCCCGAAACGGCATACTTTCATAACACGCCAGTTACAAAAAATGGTTCAAATGGCTCTGAGCACTACGCGACTTAACTTCTGAGGTCATCAGTCGCCTGGAACTTAGAACTAATTAAACCTAAGTAACCTAAGGACATCACACACATCCATGCCCGAGGCAGGATTTGAACCTGCGACCGTAGCGGTCGATCGGTTCCAGACTGTAGCGCCTAGAACCGCAAGGCCACTCCGGCCGGCGCAAGTTACAATCCAAAAATTATTTGACCACCAATAAGACGTTTCCCGTCATTTTATGACAACAAATCGTACCAATAAACAATAGGTTTTCAAGAGATCAATTTGCTGGCGCTCTGAAAGAGCATATATTCACAGGACGTCAGTTACAAAATAAAACCCTCCAAATATGGGCTTCAACTCAAAGTCAAAATGCCACGTACTAAAGAGGGATAGCCTACATATGATGTGGACGGCGTCTTTCATCTCATTGATCTATGTTCAAACACACGATCAGATATCTGTCAAGCTTGATAATGCTCTACGGGTTCGGCAAGACTCCCCCATGCTATGACGTCAGAAACTCGGCGCGATCAACGTTGACGTTCGAACTCAAGGTCCGCGAGACGACGGCCTTAGACGACTGCAGTAGGGCGGAGCGAGTGACAAAGAGCCGGTGCACGCGAAAGTTTAAAAACTGTACTTTCAGCAGATCGCAACTGTGTTCCATGAGAATTACGGCCCAAATTTGCGCGCGAGATCGGTTACTGTGTCTCACACCTCGCAAATTTACTTTTTCTCCTTAAAATGTGGGGTCACGTTGGTGATGTTTTCTTGCAAGTCAGCAGCATCATACCTCGACAGCTTCATGGACGCTCCGACGTCATCCACTAGCAGGAAAGAAAGTACAGTCATCAAGACCGCGGGGCAAGTGCATAACGTGAGCCCGCGGCCCCCTGCAAGCTCGTACATGCCCAAGACCCACCCCATTCCCAGTTCAACAAAGCGTTGCCCACACATTATTTGGCACAGCCACCCACACCTCGCTTGATCACCCTCCCCCCCCCCTCCCAAACATCTACAAACACACACACACACTACACTGAGTAGGAGGAGACAGCAGTCATGGGATACCTCCTAATATCGAGTCGAATGTCCTTTTGCTCGACGTAGTGCGGCATGGACTCAACAAGTCGCTGGAAGTCCCCTGCAGGAATGCTGAGCCATGCTGCCTCTCCAGACGTCAATATTTGCGAAAATGCTGCACGTGCAGGATTTTGTGTACGAACACACCTTTGGATTATGTCGATCTGGGTGCCCAGATCATTGGCTCGAATCGTCCAGCATGTTCTCCAAACCAGTAGCGAACAATTATGGCCCGCTGACATGGTGCATAGTCATCAATAAAAATTCCATCGTTGTTAAGGATTATGAAATCCGTGTATGCCTGGAAATGGTCTCCAAGTAGCCCAACATAACCATTTCCAGTAAATGATCGCTTCAGTTGGACCAGAGGACCCAGTTAGTTTGCCGGCCGGAGTGGCCGTGCTGTTCTAGGCGCTACAGTCTGGAACCGAGCGACCGCTACGGTAGCAGGTTCGAATCCTGCCTCGGGCATGGATGTGTGTAATGTCCTTACGTTAGTTAGGTTTAATTAGTTCTAAGTTCTAGGCGACTGATGACCTCAGAAGTTAAGTCGCATAGTGCTCAGAGCCATTTGACCCAGTTAGTTTCTTATAAACACAGGCCACACTATTATGGAGCCACCAACAGCATGCACAACGGCTTGTTGACAAATTGGGTCCATGGCTTCGTGGAGCCTGCACCACGCTAGAACCCTACCATTATCTCTTACCATCTGAAATCGCTTCTCATCTGACCAGGCTGCAGTTTTCCTGTCGCCTAGAGTACAACCAATATGGTCACGATCCAAGGGGAGGCGCTCTAGGTGATGTGCTATTAGAAAAGGCACTGAATCCGTCGTCTTCTACCATAGCATATTAACGCCAAATGTCATTGCACTATCCTAACGGAAATGTTCGTCATACGTCCCACATCGATTTCTGCATTTACCTCAAGCAATGTTGTTTGTCTGTTAGTGCTGTCAACTTTACGCAAACACCGTTGCTTTCGGTCGTTAAGTGAAGGCAGTCGGCCACTGCGTTTTCCGTCGTAAGAGGTAATGCCTGAAACTTGGTATACACGACACTGTGGCTCTCAGAATATGGAATTTCCCATGCGTTGAGCTCCAACCACCATTCCGCGTTCATAATCTGTTAATTCCCTCCACAATTACGTCGTAAAACTCTTCACATGAATCACCTGATTACAAATGACAGCTCCACCAATGCGATGCTCTTTTATAACTTCTGTACGCGATACTACCGCCATCTGTCCATGTGCGTATCGCTGTCCCATGACTCTTGTCACCTTAGTGCACGTTCAACCATTACCACACCCGCTGTTATACCTCTTGAGTCGAAAAGCAGAATCAGTAAAATAAACTTTTAAAGCATCTGATTTATTTTAAATACTTTGATGAAGAGAAATATAATCTTAACAAATTTTCCCTGTTTGATCCTTACATAAAAGAGGTATTCGTCCCTACATCGTTGCACCTAACAAACACTGCTCATTATCCAAATTACATTCTAGTTAAATACAAAAACAAACTGTACCTTATCAGAATATTTATTAAACTAATTAGACAATCTTCTTGCCTTCTGAATAACAATAAAAAACTAATTAATTAAAGAACAATAATTTTGGATAATATAATACTCTACTAAAGACAAAAGAAGAATGAATAGATAATTTCAAAGAAAAACGGAAGTTTGAATACCCATCTAAAAATTTAGACTGCTAATGAAATGTACAGAGTAACAGTCCGAAAAGCTTGTATGGGTGTTGAGAAATAACTGTTAAGAAAAAATTCGATACGTAGCACAGTTTCCTCGATAATTGGCACTGAAGTTAGCCAATCAGGCCGTTGGGCGCAGACATGCAGGCGGCCCTGCACATAGAATTAGTGTTTGTTGTTTTAATAACTTAGATGATAGCGCTTGAGACAGCTCAGTCTTTGGCTTGGTTTCGATCCTTACTGCCGTCCCACGTCCGATTTTTGTATCCCTCTCATCTTCGGTTTTAGAAAACCAAACAAGAACATGTCTGGCGACACCGTCTCCGGTAGGCCGCTTGAATTTGTGGGCGCAACGGCCTGAATGACTAACTTTAAACCTAATTAACTCGGAAACGGCGCAACGCATCGAATTTTTCTTAACAATCATTTCTCAGCCTACCCTTCAACACCCTCACAAGCTTTTCGGACGTCTTCCGTCCACCCTGTATGTATTTATCGACCTAAACTGGTGTCTTACTTTTAAAAAAATTAAAAAAAAAAGATGTCCTTCTTTCTTGAATGTGCGAAACGGTCCTTTATTTTAGAAAAGTCCCTATTTCGTGTTATTTCAGTTTCTAAGCATGTTTACACTTCTGCGTCTTCATGTATACTCTGTAAATCACTGTAAGCATTGCAAGGGCACTTTTTGTTTAACTATACGATAAAGTCGATTCCTCCTCTATCCGGAGATGGCGCGTATGAAGAATAAATGTTTTTGTGCCCCAGTGCAAACTGTTGTTCTCATAATTTTATCTGAATGACCTCTACGGAATAGGTACAAAGTTGGCTGAAATATAGTCATAGGTCCTCTGCTGTGAGATAGGTCTCGGAGTTTTCCAAGCACTTTCGTGAGATAAACACGGCACATTGAGTTAAGTTCTGCCAGTTAAGCTTCTCCAACCTTTTTGATAAACTCTCTAGCTAGACAAATAAGGTAGTGACTATTGATACCACCTTCCTCATACTGATTATATTTCCAAACAGGGTGAATTTTCTTAAATAATTGTAGAGTGTAAGTATTTTTTTAACATTTTAATATTTAATATATACTGCTTTACCAGCAGTAGATCCTGTTAGATACATCATCATGGCTTGAAATACAGTTCTTATCAACATCACCTGTGCTGGGAACAGAGGAAAAGGTAATGAGAAAAGTCTTTGAAAAACTTAAGCGCTTTATTTTCAAGATTTTAGTCATAGAAGAAGAATTTAAAACGGTTGAATTCTTACGTATGCGCCTGTATCGTACTTCACTCCTTAAAACAAGGTATTTAGTAGCAAATAAACTTTGGCCATCATTGTATAAAAAGTTGCCACTTTAAGTCCAGTTACGTGGTATGTCAGCCTTTCGTCCTTGAAAAGTTTATCTATGTGCTTCACTACTGCTTTAATTAGTTTGTTAGGCAATTTACTATCAATACCTTGTCTTTCATCAAGTAATTCGTGGTGTGATCCTTTGATTTCTGACAGCACCAGTGCGAGGTGGTGCAGTTTTAGAGCACTGGATTCGCATTTGGTTGGATGGCGATTCAAATCTTCGCTCACCTGCCTATGTTGCGGTTTTCCATTGTATTCTCTCAAATCGGTTGAGGGAAACGTTGAAATGGTTCCTTTGAAAAGGAAGCAGGCGATTTCGCTACCCATTCTTCCCCTACCCGAGTATGTGCACCTTTTTCTAATAACGTCGCCATCGACAGGACGTCAAACTCTAAACATCCTTGCTTTTATTTCTGTCAGTGCCATTCCTCAGAAGTCATACGCTATTACAACGTGCATGCGTTTAGCTTGCAGTCTCAGGTGGTGTATTAATTCTTTGTAGTAGTTTAAGCTGAATCTTAAAAGGCTAAAATTATGTTTTTGCACTTATAATTACACCTCATTTGTTACATTTCTTGAATTGTTTCATATACCACTTCTGGCAGAGGCTTAAGGACGTTACTGAATACCTTTTTTAACAGTCTAGGTGGTTTGTTGTCTGGCAGCCCAATACGTACGGTTTGATGTCTCTGGCATTACCTTGGAAACATTCACGGAACAAGAATTTAAATCTACACCGCAGATAGCGAAAGTATTTGTGTACGTTCTCAACCGTTTCGAAACACGTGACGTTTTCTGGCTTAGTCTCTTAGCCTCTTCAACGTCTGTAACGACTAAATCTAAATTATTACCTCGTTCTTATTTGTACACAGGCCATTCAGAAAGTGTGATTCATCATAGCCTTGACCCGCACACTTGCTCACAGTTATTCCCTTTCGTTCTAGAGATTCAGTTGACCGACGTTAAACGCCTAACGTAGATTGGCTTTTGATCTGTATAAAGGAGTAAATGCATGACAAACCAGAATTATTACCAAAATAATCATTGATTGTTTTAACATAGTGAAAGACTTCTCGTGACTGATGTTACCAGTCTTTCCGTTTTTCCATTGCACTTTTCCTTCCCATTTAAATTTTTCACTAGGGGCCCCATTCTCGCGAGCATTTCCGTGGTCGTCCCATCCTAGTTACGCCCCTGATATTATAGCTGGATAATTTCTTTAATTCCACAGCGCTTGCTTCCCGCATATTCGCATGCAGTAAGTAAATCATACGTCGCGATGTGACGCAGTTTTCAACAATATGTGTCTCTGCAGCGATCCGTGCCGTTGCTTGGCAACAGTTTGTGACGAGATGAATGACGAACAACATGAATGTATCCGCCTCCAGTGCGCAAACTCTTAGGAAAACCGTGGAATACATTTAACAACATGGAGCAACTATGTATATCAGTCAAGATGCTGAGCTACAACAATCATTCGTGGTACCGCCAATCCATCACACCCACCAATCCATCGCACTCGCGGCAGAGGCGACAAATTAACTGCACCTTTACTGAGGTCGCAGAAATTCTCACAGGTATGTGTGTATAATGAATATGGAGATCTTCGACACTGCAATTATATTCACGGTAATTTGATTTTGGTAACCAGTCATCCAGATCTTTCATCAAGGTTTGCCTGAAGCAGTTAGTGTTGCGGAATCATGAATGTTAACGTATCTTGTAATTGCAGGAAGATTTGAATATTGCGAATCATACCTTCCCCTACAGAGTTTCTCTGTCGAGTTTTGTCTCTGTTCGCTCGTATAGATATTGCCCGACGAATCGAGTGTGTTACCATTTTGTCTTGAAACACTCATTTTACTTACACGTATCACAATAAATGATGCATTTTATACGTATTTCTAACGACTGTTTAGCGAATTTCAAACATTAAACTGTATTTTTCTAAGGAAACGCATTTGTCTTTAAAATTATATGTGTCACATAAAGGGGTAAAATGCAACTGTAGATTGTCGCTTGCCCTAACGTATCATTAAATAGGGCTGTTCAGCTTCCGTCTGTGTTGCAATGCATTTCGTATCCCCGGTACAGAGCACCCACATTTGTTCAGCTCCTCGTCTCCCTGTTACTGAATCCATAGAGATCGCAAGAAATCGAGCTGCTACTATATTGATCCTTCTCGCAGTCAATTTTGGAGATCAAATGACGCAGCGCACAACAGGCCTGCCACTGTAGTCTTTATCGTTTAATATTGTTTCATTTCAGTGATAAGCAATTTATAGCAGCATTATTTGCACATGACCTCTTATGCCATTGTGCACCTGTGCAGCTAAAAGAAAAAGTATTAATCATTCACTCTGAGAAGACTCTCGAAACTGTGGCTGGCGGTAGCAGCTGTTTTGATAGAATTCGAAAGAGTGTCTACGACTTCAGACTTACATACAGTTCTTTCTGGTCGCTACAGTCTTAGCTCTTTCAATATTGTGTTCAAAGAGTTCTGCAGTGAGCATATTAATAAATTTAAACCATTTCTAATTCAGTTACGTATAAAACTTCTATGATATTTAAGGCTGCGTGTTAGGCTGTTTTCGTTCACAATGACGCACTGAACGCATCATTGTCTGCTACCTGAAGTTGACTAAATGACATACATTTCATTGTCAGATTGATTTCCAAAACGAAATTTGATTATTTTAATACAGGATAAGATTTCACGCGACTGACCGATTTTAGTAATTTATTATTTTAATTTTTCCTTATTTTTAGTTTCTTTCTTCTAGTGCCAGGGGTACCCAAACTCGGAAGAGCTGGGGCAATGTTCCGGTTGCCACAGCGTAATTACACCCTTGTCTGTATTTACTGAGGTGACAAAAGTTCTGGGATAGCGATACGCACATTTACAGGCAGTGGTGGTATCGCGTACACAGCGTATAAAACGGGAGAGCAATGGCGAAGAAGTCATTTGTACTCAGGTGTTTATTAAGGATTCCGACGTCGTTACGGCCGCACGAGGGGAATTAACAGATTTTGTACCCGGAGTGGTAGTTGGAACTCGACGCATGGGACATTCCATTTCGGAAATCGTTAGGTAATTCAATAGTCCGAGTTCCGCACTTTCAATAGTTTGCCGAAAATACCGCATTTAAGTCATTACCTCTCAACCACGGACAACGCAGTGGCCGATAGCCTTCACTTAACGGCCGAGAGCAGCGGTGTTTGCATAGAGTCGTCCGAAAGAACAGACATCACATACTCCTATAATTTGATAGGTCTCGCTGAGAAATTAATCAACCTTCTTCAGTGCGGATGCAAAAATATGTCCCACCTCCTGTGGGAATCTCAGGGAGCAAACATGGAGGAAATGGACAGTGGTTGCGGATAGGTGGCGCTCGGTGGGAATGTGGATCGGCCGAGAGGTCAGCCGAGATACTCCGTGCAGTTGCGGTAACACTGCGACTGCGACCCGGATAGCGCAGTGGTTACCGCACCTGCATGAGTAATCAGGAGATCCTGGGTCCCAATCCTGGTCTGGTACACATTTTCTCTCGTCGCCGCCGATTCCGTGTAGTGTCCCAATACAGCTGACAACTGTGATGCTACTCCATTCCTGTTGTGACTGACAATTCGCAATTCTTTATTGATGTAAGTTCACAAGGTTGATGACTGAACATACAAACGAAAGGTAACAAAAACAAAAAAGTCTCTTAACTGAGGCAAACAAAAGTTCACTTCCTATTTTCCACAAAGGTTCGTCGTAACACACGCACACACTAGTAACAGTCCAATTCCGAGGCGAAGACGTAATCTTCGTGTTGTGTACATAGTTCCGCGTAGTCAGCGCACACAACTTTCCCAATAGAGCGCACCCCGCTAAGCACAACAGCGCAGGCGCAACGCTCGTCCATCTCCACACTACGAGATGGCGCTGTCTTAGAGACGGACCAAATTCTGCTTCCGCCGATCCGCATATTAATATGTCTCGCAGCCAACGAGATTGCTGCTAATGTAGAACCTTTTCTCCTCAAGGATCACACTCGCACAGTGATACCTGAACGCTCGAGGTATTATAACGAGTGTACAGACCATAGATTAGTCAGTCTCCATTAGTCTGTAGTGAAGTTTCAGTCTGCGCCTAATAAGGTTACCATATTCCTGTACATAGCCATGAAGATAAATGTATAGACACTTTGTCAAGTATCAGACATATGTGAGAATAAGATTAACGTACCAAGACCAAAGAAACTTCAGATTGTCAATTGTAAATAGCATCCAGAATCAAGTTAAGTAAGGTTTATGATTGTTATTATTTTAATAAATGTGTGTGAAAATTAATCAAGTTCTGTTTAAAGTTGGTCACCGTCAATCTGCTACTCTAAGCGTGCAAGTGGCATTTCTATCGTCTGACCTAACGGCAGAAGATAAACACGCCACGATAAGACCACGCCTACTTCATTAGAGCGACAAGTCAAATAATCTGATGGTGTGTGTACCGAAGGTCTTACAGTATGCACACCACATTTCGACGTTTGCAGTACACGAGGTCGGTATCCGGCGTGAACTGAACTTTGGGCCTGGTTCTAGCCCCTAAATAGCTGTCTCCAGCCAATCAGACTTCGGCGTAGTGATACTTCCCTCAGGCCATGGCTCGAGCTCCCCCTGCAGGAAGTAGTGCTTGGAATTTCTGTTTCTGTTTTTTTTTCTTTATTGTGATTTCATTCCCCTGCCCCATATGGGCAGGGGAGGGCTGTCTGCAGCACAATCCGCCGCTCTTCAGCCGAGTGACATGACAACTAAAACAAGAATAAAATAATACATACATAAGGAGATAAAAAAGGGGAACATAAAACAGAGTAAGGGGAGAAAATGGAGGTAAACATACACTGACACGTAGACGTTCATTTGGGACAGTTAAAAAAGTCACCAGAAAGTTAAAAAAACACAGTTGGCGATTCTTAAAACACAGAGAAGACACTGGATGCGCATGCACAGGTTAAAAGTTGGCCACAGTATTAAAAACACTCCGAAACAACACACTTAAAACCCACTTGGAGCCCACACGACGAAGAATAAAACTACCAGGTGGGACCCGCCGAGGGAAAGGTCAGAGAGGATGGAAAAGGAGGGGAGAGCGTGGGGCAGCTGGGGAAGCGGCCAGATGAAGAGAGGAGGGGCAACCGTGGGTTCATGAAGAGGCAGGAGACACATGAGGCGGGAGAGGAAAAGGGAAGACAGGGCAGGATGGAGCGCAGAGACACTGAAAGAAGGCACAAGAGATGGAGGGGGAGTAGGAGGGGAAATCCGCTCAGAAGGAGGGAGGGGGGAGAGGGAGCCCTGAGGAGGAGGCAGGAAGAGGGGGTTAGAGTTGGTAGGAAGGGTAGATGTCAGGGCGAAGCTCATCATCTGGGAGGGGTAGACGGTGGAAGTTGTGTTGGGAAAGGAGATGGAGGGTGTGGAGATGGAGAGAGGGAGGGACACAACGGTAAAGGCGCGGCAACTGGTTGGGAGTGGAGAGGAAGGGAGACACCAGGGGGTGAGGGGGATCAAGGCGGCGGACAATATATTGTGTGCGGATGTGTTCAAGGAAAAGGAGAAGGTGGGGGAAGGGGATGAGGTCATAGAGGATGCACGTGGAGGATGGAAGGCGGATGCGGAAGGCTAGGCGGAGTGCATGGCGTTCGAGGGCTTTATAGAACTGGGGAGGGGCGGAAATCCAAGCGATGCTGTCATAACAAAGGATGGGGCGGATGATGGATTTGTAGGTGTGAAGGATGGTGGAAGGCTGCAGACCCCACGTCCGGCCGGACAGGAGTTTCAAGAGGCGGAGGCGGTTGTGAGCTTTGTTTTGGATGGTAAGGAGATGGGGAGTCCAGGTGAGGTGGCGGTTGAGTGTGAGGCCAAGGTATTTGAGGGTAGGAGTGAGGTGGATAGGACGGCCATAAATGGAGGCGGAAGGAGCGGGTGGTGCGGCCTATGATGATCGCCTGGGTCTTGGAGGGATTAACACGGAGGAACCACTGGTTGCACCAAGTGGTGAATTGGTCAAGGTGGGTTTGGAAGGTATGTTGGGACCGTTGAAGGGTAGGATAAAGGGCTAGGAATGCGGTGTCATCAGCGAACTGGAGAAGATGAACAGGAGGGGGAGGTTTGGGCATATCAGCAGTGTACAGGAGATAGAGGAGAGGGGAAAGGACAGAACCTTGGGGCACGCCGGCAGAGGGGTAGAAAGTATGGGAGTTGGAATTGTGGATAATCACATAGGAGGGACGATGGGAGAGGAAGGAAGCAACGAGACAGGCGAAGTTGATGGGGAGAGCATAGGTCTGGAGTTTGAAAAGGAGCCCAGGAAGCCAGACACGGTCATAGACGTTCTGGAGATCAAGGGAAACAAAGATAGCAGAGCGACTGGAGTTAAGTTGGAGGGAAAGAAGATGGGTAAGGTTAAGGAGCTGGTCGTCAGCAGAGAAGGAAGGCCGGAAGCCATATTGGGTAAGAGGAAGGAGGCGGTGCTGAGGATAGCCTCAAAGACCTTACTGAACACGGAGGTGAGGCTGATGGGACGATAGGAAGAGGTAGCAGAGGGGGGTTTGTTAGGCTTAGGGAACAGCAGGACACGGGAAGTCTTCCACAGGTCAGGGTAAAATCCAGTGGAGAGGAGGACATTGTACAGGGTAGCAAGGACAGACAGGAAGGATGCAGGGGATTTCTTGAGGTGACGGTAGGTGACGCCATCATGACCAGGGGCGGTGTTGCATTTGGAGCGGAGGACGAGTGTGATGTCTTGCGTGGTGATGGGAGTGTTGATGTCGGAGGGGGGTAACCGATCCAAGTACTGGAAGCTAGGGGCGAGTGGGTGGACAGAGGTGTCAGTGCGGTCAAGGACGGTGGGGAAGAGGGAGTAATCAAAATGGGGATCGTCAGGAATGGAGAAGACCTCGGATAGGTGGGAAGCAAAATGGTTAGCCTTACTGAGGTTGTCAGGAAAGGGTCGATCGTCATGGAGGATGGGGTAATGCGGGGTGGGATGGCTACCGGTAAGGCGGTGGAAGGCTGACCAGTACTTGGAGGAGTTGACAGGGAGGGTGGAGTTGAGGTGTGTGCATGTCTGACGCCAGTCCCGGCGTTTCTTTGCTGTAAGGAGGTTCCGGATATGTTGCTGTAATTGCCGGTGGCGGGTTTCTGTTTCCATTATCTTGTGTTTAAATAGCCCGTGTTTACCATGGTACTTTTGGGTACGCCTTTAGGCATAGACAACCTTATCCTCTGTGGTGTTATATGGGTTGCCGGCCCTCAGGGTCTATCTTGGTTCCAGTATAACATTTCCTATCCTTTCTTTTCCTCTACATCTTCAATTCACAAATTCAATATTAGTATAATCACCATTATCCCTTTCTCACTTGTTTGACTTTTTCTGCCCACATCCGGTTGCTAATCCATTACACATGCGAAGCTGCATTCACAGCGCCAGATTTGCACCTGGTGGCCAAAACTGGAGCTCATTTTTTTTCCAGCGTGAATCGGTCAGCGTTAGCGATTAGCATATCTGCCAAGTTTCACTGCCTTACTGTAATTACAGTCCACACTGTACCTTGGTGTTTAGCTGCACTTTAATTACAACCACTGGTACTTATCGAATTCAACTGCTTCCACTGATTGTTCACCAATCGTGAAGTAAAATAATAATGGCTTTTTCTGCCTATTCATGCATGTATGCTATTTTTCTATCGTGTTGACGCTCAACTCCCAGTCTCTGTACTAATCTTCGATCCTCTGCAGATCTTCCTACATATCTTTCCAGTTTCCTAGAGCTGGGGCTTATCTGGCAAGGAAACGCCACCAACATATTTTAGGCAGGAAAAGCACACCTGCAAGGCATCCCTCGGGAAAATATGAGTCATAATTGTAATAGTACACAGTTACGTGCAGCTTTTAAACTTCAGCTCGCACCGTCAGCTTGTCACTCACTATGCACCACAACAGCCGCCTAATGCCCAGGTGCAAAGTATCGCACAGCGGAGTGACAACCAGATCCTTCGTATTCGTGGGATGTTAAAGGCGAGGGAAGAGGAAAGGGAGGTGGACACATCGGCCTAATGTGTTTTTAAATCTTATTACAGAAGATATGTTATTCCACGAAAAAATTAGTAAGTAATATGAGTACGTAACTTGTCAACTTCATGCACATATATGTGCAATACTGCTTTAACAGTATTCTCGTACTGATATTCTGCACTTACATATACTCCTAAAATCAAATGAATTAATATAAGAAACTGAATATTATTGTGGTATCAACATTCGATATCACACCTTTTAGGGGTTGCACATATCGACCGCGGTCCGTAAGATATTGCCGCACCCGCTAGTTGAAACTAGCGCCACTAGCGCCGCTCCGCGGCTTGTGACAAGTATCTAGCGGGCTCTCGTCCACTCTTGCTCGGGACGTCAACTAGGAATGTAGCGTAGCCTTCAGCTGATAGGAAGAAACCTCTAACAAGGCGCTTAGTCAAATATGGCATAAGTAATGTCTCTCTAGATATGTTTGTAATTGTATGTATGCAGCATATGAAGAAGCCTGTAACACTAGTTAAGTACAATATATTTTGACCAACGACTACTAATTATTTCAGTCGTTGCAGATAAAAACTATGCAGCCAGCTCCTTACCGACTTCACTGCCAAACCTGCAATATATGTTTCTATTTAGCATTGGACACCCGTCATCACAATAACTGACGACGAGAATCATAACAATTATTATGAAATGGAATTGATTTTCGATTTACAATTTAATCGTGCCAATCACGTTGAAGAATAACGCGTCTCCTGCAGGTACACTTCACTTTAGCAGTGTCAGATTTAAAATCCAAAGAAGATAACGCGCAACAGCGAACTCAACAAACAGAGCTACGCTATCTTTAATTACACACTAACTCGTTTCATTCGTTTGCAGCCGGCCAGGGTGGCCGAGCGGTTCTAGGTGCTACAGTCTGGAACCGCGCGACCGCTACGGTCGCAGGTTCGAATCCTGCCTCGGGCATGGATGTGTGCGATGTCCGTAGGTTAGTTAGGTTTAAGTAGTTCTAAGTCCTAGGGGACTGATGACCTCAGAAGTTAAGTTCCATAGTGCTCAGATCCATTTGAACCATTTTTTCGTTTGCACTGCATTTGTGATTCGCAACATAAAAACGTTCAAAGCAAAGAGTTCCCTGCCCCAGCTACAAGTTATAACCGCTCACTGTGACACAATGAACAAAGCATCTTACCAATGTCAAAACAGTATTTCACTTACCTCTTCCCCCTCCAATGTACGGTACATCCCGCATTAAGGCGTCGGCACACCACCGTGCATTCGAACGTCAACGTTGAGCCGTATTCAACGTGCTGCTGAACCCTTACAAGCGATGCGGCTTGTGCATGCGATTCGCGTATCTCAGTGCGGTGTATGCGATCGCAGCGCGCTCCAGCCGGAGTGTCGGCTGTATCTGGCTCGCAAATCACACAGTTTATTACGTAACGGACGAGCGTGAAATTCCTATGTCGGCTAAACTAAAACGCATATTTCCCCCCTACCCCATATTCTACTTTTGTTCTTCTGCCTCCATATAAATAAAAACTTCGATATCCATGAACACATTAAAAGACAAAAAAGGAAGTTCGGTACACAGTCAGTTATGAGATCATATTAATAAATTCCTTTACCAATGGCGCGATACAAATTTGCAGTAGTTCGCATAAGATAAAAAATTATTTCATCTTTCTCACGTTTTTGTGAAACCATAGGGCCATTCTTATTTGATCGCTGTTTCTATACATCAACAGAACCTTTATAACATGTGAATGCAAAACTAAATGAGAATGTGCAAAATATCTTACTGGAAATAGTGCAAGCTCTCTTATAGATAAAGGCAATCGAACACACACACACTGCTGAAACAGAGCGGGCTTAAATTTTCCTAACATAGAATCTTATTGAGTACGTTTGTATTACCTTGAAAACAAAGATCAAAACAGTGTGCCGGACCGAGACTCGAACTCGGGACCCTCGCCTTTCACGGGCAAGTGCTCTACCAACGGAGCTACCCAAGCACGACTCACGCCCCGTCCTCACAGCTTTGCTTCTACCAGTACCTCGTCTCCTACCTCCCTAACTTTACAGAAGCTCTTCTGCGAGCCTTGTAGAACTAGCACTCTCGTATCGCTTTGCGTTTTATCCATTACACTACTCTGAACAACATAAGACGTTGTCTTGTATTTTATTATCTTCTGGGCGCTTGAATCACATACATGTTGTTAATGACATTTAATTATAACAAGTCGTACCAACAAAAATGTGTTTCTGATGGATCTTCTATATGCCTTTGCCTTGAAACGCCTTACTTTCATAACGGCAAGTTACAATTCTTTTTACTCCTTAAAATATTATCTTGCAAGTACAACAGCATCTTGCCCCAACAGCTTCATGGACGCTCCGACGTTATCCGCTAGCAGGAGAGGAAGTTCTGTCATGAGGATCGCGGGGCAAGTGCATAACGTGAGCCCTCTGCCTTTTTTTATTTTTTGTATCCGTCACGAATTCTTCTCCTGCGCCAACCTCTTCATCTCAGAGTAGCGCTTGCAACCTATGTCCTCAATTGTTTGCTGGATTTATTCCAATCTCTGTTTCCTCTACAGTTCTTGCCCTCTACTGCTCCCTCTTAGTACCATGGAAATCATTCCCTGATGTCTTAAGGGATCTCTCCATGTCAGTTGTTTCACATATTACTTTCCTCTCCTGTTCTGCACAGAAACTCCTCATTTCTCACCTTATCGGCCCTCCTAATTTTCAACATTCATCTGTAGCACAATATTTAAAATGCTTCTATTCTCTTCTGCTCCGGTTTGCCTACAGTCCGTGTTTCACTACCATACAATGCTGTGCTCCTAACGTACAGCCGCGCGGTATTAGCCGAGCGGTCTTAGGCGCTGCAGTCATGGACTGTGCGGCTGGTCCCGGCGGAGGTTCGAGTCCTCCCTCGGGCATGGATGTGTGTGTTTGTCCTTAGGATAATTTAGGTTACGTAGTGTGTAAGCTTAGGGACTGATGACCTTAGCAGTTAAGTCCCAGAAGATTTCACACACATTTTTTTTCCTAACGTACATACTCAGAAATTTCTTCCTCAAATTGAGGCTTATGTTTGTTACTAGCAGACTTCTCTTGGCCTGAAATTCCCTTTTTGCCAGTGCTAGTCTACTTTCGATGTCCTCCTTGCTCCGTCCATCATTGGTTATTTTGCTGCCTATGTAGCAGAATTCCTTAACTTCATCTACTTCGTGACCATCAATCCTGATGTTAATTTTCTCGATTTTCTCATTTTTGATTCTTCTCACCACTTTCGTCTTTCTTCGATTTACACTCAGTCCATATTCTGTGCTCATTAGCTTGTTCATTCCATTTAGCAGATCATGTAATTCTTCTTCACTTTCAGTCAGGATAGCAACGTCATCAGCGAATCGCATCATTGATATTCTTCCAACTTGAATTTTAGACCCACTCCTGAACCTTTCTTTTATTTCCATCGTTGCTTCTTCGATGTACAGATTCAACAGTAGTGCCTTGTCTTACCCCATTTGTAATCCGAACATTTCGTTCTTGGTCATCCACTCTTATTAATCCGCTTTGGCTCATGTACTTATTGTATATTACGCATCTCTCCCCATTGCTTACCACAATTTTCTCGGATTTTCGAACATCTTGCACCATTTCACATTGTTGAACGCTTTTTCCAGGTCGACAAAATCTATGAACGTGCATTGATTTTTCTTTTGTCTTGCCTCCATTATCAACCGCAACGTTATAATTGCCTCTCTGGGTCTTTTACCCTCCCTAAAGTCAAACTGATCGTCATCTAACACATCCTCAATTTTCTTTTTCATTATTCTGCATATTATTCTAGTCAGGAAGTTGAATGCATGAGCTGTTAAACTGATTGTGCGTTAATTCTCACACTTGCCAGCTCTTGCAGTCTTCGGAATTGTGTGGATGATATTGTTTCGAAAATCAGATGGTATGTCGCAAGACTGATACTTTCAACACACCAATGTGAATAGCCATTTTGTTGCCACTTTCCCCCACGATTTTAGAAATTCTGATATAATGTCACCCATCCCTTCTTGATCTTAAGTCCTCCAAAGCTCTCTTAAATTTGATTCTAATACTGGATCCCCTAACTCTTCTAAATCGACTTCTGTTTCTTCTTCTACCACGTCAGAGAAATCTTCCCTCTCATAGAGACCTTCAATGTAGTCTTTCTACCCATCCGCTCTCTCCTCTACGTATAACTATGAAGTTCCCGTTGCACTATTAATGTTATCACCCTTGCTTTTAAATTTCACAGAATGTTGTTTTGACTTTCCTGTATGCTGAGTCAGTACTTTTGACAACCATTTCTTTTTCGATTTCTTCACATTTTTCCTGCACCCATTTCATCTTACGTTCCCTGTACTTTCTAATTATTTCATTCCTCAGCGACTTGTATTTCTGTATTCCTGAATTTCGTTGAACGTTTTTGTACTTCCTTCTTTCATCGCTCAACTGAAGTATTTCTTGTTACCCATGGTTTCGTCGCAGTTAACTCCTTTGTACCTACTTTTTCTTTCCAACTTCTATGATTGCCCTTTTTAGAGTTGCCCATTCCTTTTAAACTGTACTGCCTGCCGAGCTATTCCTGATTGCTGTATCTATAGCCTTCGAGAACTTCAAGCGTATCGCGTCATTCGTCAGTACTTCCATACCACACTTCTTTGCTTCTTAAGAAATGTCTTAAACTTCAGCCTACTTTTCGTCACTACTAAATTGTGGTCTGAGTCTGTATCTGCTTCTGGGTATGCCTTACATTACACTGTCTAATTTCGAAATGTCTGACTGACCATGATGTAATCTAACTGAAATCTTCCCGCATCACCCGGCCTTTTCTAAGTATATCTCCTCCTCCCGTGATTCTTGAACAGAGTAATCTCTATTACTAGCTGTAATTTATTACAGAACTCAATTAGTCTTTCTCCTCTCTCATTTCTTGTCCTAAGCCCATATTATCCTTCTCTTACACATGCATTCCAGTCCCCCATGACTATTACATTTTCATTCCCCTTTACGTACTGTATTACCCTTTCAATACCCCCATATACTTCCCTATCTCTTCATATTCGGCTTGCGTATACCTGTACTACAGTCATCCGTGCTGATTTACTGTCGATTCTGATAAGATGATAAGAACAGCCCTATCACTGAAATGTTCACAATAACATACTCTCTGCCCTACCTTCCTATTCACAACGAATCCTATTCCCGTTATAACGTTTTTGCTGCTATTCATATTGCTCTATACTCATCTGACCAGAAATCCTTGTCTTATTCCCATTTCACTTCACTGGTCCCTACTATATTTAGACTGAGCCCATGCATTCCCTTTTTCAGATTTTATATCTTCCCTACCATATTCAAGCTTCTCACATTGCACGTCCCGACCCGTAGAACACTGTTATCCTTTCGTTGCTTATTCAATCTTTTTTTTTGTCACCTCTGCCTGCGTCCTTAGCCGTTCATAATGGCGAAAGTGTTGCACGTGCAAGATTTTGTGCACGAACAGACCTCTGTATTATGTCGATCTGGGTGGCCAATCATTGACTCAAATCGTCCCATGCGTTCTTGAAACCAGTCGCAAACAATTGTGGCCTGGTAACACGGGGCACCGTCATCCATAAAAATTCCATCGTTGTTTGGGAACATGAAGTCCATGACTGAGACTGAAAATGGTTTCCAAGTAACCGAACATAATCATTTCCAGTCAATGATCGCTTCAGTTGGACCAGAGGACCCAGTCTGTTCCCTATAAACACAGGCCACACCATTATGGCTCCACCAACAGCATGCACAAGGCCTTGTTGACAACTTGGGTCCATGGTTTCGTGGGGCCTGCGCCACACTCAAACCCTACCATTATCTCTTACCAGCCGAAATCTGGACTCATCGGCCAGGCTACGGTTTTCCAGTCGCCTAGGGTACAGCCGATATGGTCACGAGCCCAGGAGAGGCGCTCTAGGCGTGTCGTACTGGTAGCAAAGGCACTGCGTCGGCCGTCTGCACACTAACGCCACATTTAACCGCACTGTCCTAATGGATACATTTGTCGTACGTCACATCGATTCTGCGCTTCCTTCACGCAGTGTTGCTTGTCTGTTAGCAGTGCCAACTCTACGCAAACCCCGCTGCTCTCGGTCGTTAAGTGAAAGCTGTCGGCCATTGCGTTTTCCGTGGTGTGAGGTAATGTCTGAAATTTGGTATTCACAGCACTCTCTTGGCAGAGTTTATCTCGGAATATTGAATTCCGTAACGATTTGTTAAATGGAGTGTCCTATGCGTCTAGCTCCAACTACCATTCTGGATTCACATTCTGTTACTGCCCGTCGTGCGGCCACAATTACGTCTTAAACCACTTCACATAAATCACCTTAGTACAAATGACAGCTCTAACAATGCACTGCACTTTTTACAGCTTGTGTGCGCGATACCATCATCTGTACATATGCGTGTCGCTATCCCATAACTATTGTCACATCAATGTACATTGCACCATTACCGCACTCGCTGTTAACCCTCTTGAATCAAAAAGTAAAATCAGTAAGATAAATGTTTGAAGAACCAGATTTTTTTAAATACTTTGATGAAGCGAAATATAATATTAACAAATTTTCCGTGCTTGATCCATACATAAAACAGGTATTCGTCCCTACATCGTTCGATCTAACACTGCACACTACCCCAATTACATTGTAGTTAAATACAAAAACAAACTGTGTCTTATCAGAATCTGCATTTAACTAATAAGACAATCTTCTTACCTTCTGAATAACAATGAGAAACTCAGTCATTAAAGAACAATAATTTTGCAAAATATAATACTCTACTGAAGGCAAAAGAAGAACAAATAGATAATTTCAAATAAAGACGGAAGTTTGAATATCCATATAAAAATTTAGACTCCTAATGAAATGTACAAAGTGATCAAGCTCAGTCCGAAAACCTTGTACGTGTGTTGCAGGGTAGGTTGTGCTGAGAAATAATTGTTAAGAAAAAATTCGATACGTTCCAACATTTCCGAGCTACCCAGTGTTGAAGTTAGCCAATTAGGTCGTTGTTCGCACATATTCAAGCGGCCCGCCATATGTAATTAGTGTTGTTTTAATAACTTAGATGATAGCGCTTGAGACTGCTCAGTCTTTGACTGGGGTTCGATCCTTACTACTGTCCCATGCACAATTTTTGTATCCCTCTCATCTTCGGTTTTAGGAAACCAAAGGAAGTACACTTTGGCGACAACGTCTACACCGTCTGTGGCGGGTCAATATCCCGGTTACCGCAGCCCTATCACACCCTTGTCTATATTTACTGAGGTAACAAAAGTCTTGGGATAGCGATACGCACATATACTGGTAGTGGTGGTATCGCATACACAAGGTATAGAAAAGGAGAGCATTGGCGGGGATGTCACTTGTATTTAGGTGATTATTAAGGTTTCCGACATCATTATGGCCGCACGACGGGAATTAAAGGATTATGTACGCATAATGGCAGTTGGAACTCGACACATGGGACGTTCGATTTCGGAAACCGTTTGGGAATTCGATATTCCGAGTTCCACAGTGTCATCAGTGTGCCGAGAATACCACATTTAAGGCATTACCTCTCACCACGGACAATTGAGTGCCTGACAGTTTTCACTTAACGACCGAGAGCAGTGGCGTTTGCGTAGAGTCGTCAGTGCTAACAGACAAGCAACACTGCGTGAAATAACCGCAGAAATCAACGTGAAAACGTAAGACGAACGTAGCCTTTAGGACAGTGCGGCGAAATTTTGCGTTAATGGGCTATGGCACTTGACGACCAATACGATGGCCTTTGCTAACAGCACAGCATCGTCTGCAGGTCCTCGACTGGGCTCAATAATGTCACTTGGACCCTAGACAAATGAAAAACTGCAGCCTGATCAGACGAGACCCGATTTCAGTTGGTAAGTGCTGATGGTAGGTTTCGAGTGTGGCGCAGGCCCCACGAAGCCAAGGGCACAAGTTGTCAACAAACCATTGCCCAAGCTGGTGGCCGCTCCATAGTTAGGTGGGCTTTGTTTATATGGAATGGACACTGTTCTCTGGTTCAATTTAACCGATCATTGACTGGAAATGATTACGTTCGGCTACTTAGAGACTATTTACAAACATTCAACGACTTCATGTTTGTAGATGACCATGCTCCTTGTCAACGGGCCGCATTCTTCTCAACTGGTTTTAATAACATTCTGGACAATTCTAGCGAATGATTTAGTCACGCAGATCGCCCGACATCAATCCCATCGAACATTTATGAGAGATAATCGATAAGTACACAAAACCCTGCATCGACACCACTTTCACAAGTGTGGCCGCTCAGTATTTCTCCAGGGACTTCCAGCGACTTGTTGAGTCCATGCCACGTCTAGTTGCTGCACTAAGTCGGGCAGAAGAAGATTCCGCTTACTATCAGGAGGTATCCCATGACTTTTTGCATCTCAGTGTGTATGGTGAACAGTAATGTCCTTTAACACTCCATTGTACTACGCCCAAAGCTACTTCTACATCTAAAGATTTCTCTCTCTTCAGAGCGGCATGCTGTTTTCTAGTAATGTTTCAGTCCAGCCACAATATACAGGGTGGTCCATTGACCATGACCGTGCCAAATATCTCACGAAATAAGCGTCAAACTAAAAAACTACAAAGAACGAAACTCGTCTAGCTCGAACGGGGAAACCAGATGGCGCTATGGTTGGCCCGCTAGATGGCGCTGCCATAGGCCTAACGGACATCAACTGGGTTTTTTAAAATAGGAACCCCCATTTTTATTGCATATTCGCATAGTACGTAAAGAAATATGATGTTTTAGTTGGACCACTTTTTTCGATTTGTGATAGATGGCGCTGTAATAGTCACTAACGTATAAGTACGTGGTATCACGAAACATTCCGCCAGTGCGGACGGTATTTGCTTCGTGATACATTAGCCGTGTTAAAATGTACCGTTTACCAATTGCGGAAAAGCTCGATATCGTGTTGATGTATGGCTGTTGTGATCAAAATGCCCAACGGACGTGCGCTATGTATGCTGCTCGGTATCCTGGACGACATCATCCAAGTGTCCTCACCGTTCGACGGATAGTTAAGTTATTTAAGGAAACAGGAAGTGTTCAGCCACAAGTGAAACGTCAACCACGACCTGCAAAAAATGATAATGCCCAAGTAGGTTTTTTAGCTGCTGTAGCGGCTAATCCGCACATCAGTAGCAGACAAATTGCGCGAGAATTGGAAATCTCAAAAACGTCGATGTTGAGAATTCTACATCAACATCGATTGCACCCGTACCATATTTCTATGCACCAGGAATTGCATGGCGACGACTTTGAACGTCGTGTACAGTTCTGCCACTGGGCAAAAGAGAAATTACTGGACGATGACAGATTTTTTGCACGCGTTCTATTTAGCGACGAAGCGTCATTTACCAACAGCAGTAACGTAAACCGGCATAATATGCACTACTGGGCAACGGAAAATCCACGATGGCTGCGACAAGTGGAACATCAGCAACCTTGGTGGGTTAATGTATGGTGCGGCATTATGGGAGGAAGGATAATTGGCCCCCATTTTATCGAAGGCAAACTAAATGGTGCAATGTATTCTGATTTCCTACGTAATGTTCTACCGATATTACTACAAGATGTTTCACTGCATGACAGAATGGCGATGTACTTCCAAGATTATGGATGCCCGGCACATAGCTCAAGTGCGGTTGAAGCGGTATTGAATAGCATATTTCATGACAGGTGAATTGGTCGTCGAAGTACCATACCATGGCCCGCACGTTCACCGGATCTGACGTCCCCGGATTTCTATCTATGGGGAAAGTTGAAGGATATGTGCTATCGTGATCCACCGACAACGCCTGACAACATGCGTCAGCGCATTGTCAATGCATGTGCGAACATTACGGAAGGCGAACTATTCGCTGTTGAGAGGAATGTCGTTACACGCACTGCCAAATGCATTGGGGTTGACGGACATCATTTTGAGCATTTATTGCATTAATGTTTCATTTACAGCCAATCACGCTGTAACAGCATGGCTTCCTCAGAAATGATAAGTTCACAAAGGTACATGTATCACATTGGAACAACCGCAATAAAATGTTCAAACGTACTTACGTTCTGTATTTTAATTTTAAAAACCTACCTGTTACCAACTGTTCGTCTAAAATTGTGAACCATACGCTTGTGACTATTACAGCGCCATCCATCACAAAGCGAAAAAAGTGGTCCAACTAAAACATTAATATTTCTTTACGTACTACATGAATATGTAATAAAAATGGGGGTTCCTATTTTAAAAAAACACAGTTGATATCCGTTTGACCTATGGCAGCGCCATCTAGCGGGCCAACCATAGCGCCATCTTGTTTCCCCCTTCAATTTAGACAAGTTTCGTTCTTTGTAGTTTTTTCGTTTGACGCTTATTTCGTGAGATATTTGGCCCGGTGACGTTCAATGGACCATCCTGTATAACGATATTCCATGCAAAAGAAAAGGAGGGGGCACATAGAGATGACATAAGAATGTGAGAGAAGAAGTCTTAGGTGGTGTAGCGTCGCCGAGATTTCTGCGGCAACTTCAGTGCTGTCGGTGTGCTGTTGTACAGCTGACTGCTGTCTGGTGTCTGGCGCCGCCCGGTCTGGCCGTGCAGCGGTAATTGCTCCCTCGGGGAGGAGGGACGACTTCCCCCTAAAAGGACGAGGCAGGCTGGACAAAGAAAGCTTCGTCTGGCCGGGCTCCCAGCCAGTTGCCTATTCCTCTCTGCTGTCTAACACTACATCTGCATCGATATTCCTAAGACCCTCTTTCGGTGTGTGGCAAAGGGAACGGCCATCATTCCTGTTCCGTTTATGGTTGGTGCTCTACGGGGGATGTAGAAAATATGATCTGGGTTCTTTCCTAATGAATATCTCACGCCCAGTATAAAGAAAATTCCTAATCATGGGTTTTAAACGAGGAGTTGTGTGCGTGTCTGTGTGTGTGTGTGTGAATGTGAAATCTTATGGGACTTAACTGCTAAGGTCATCAGTCCCTAAGCTTACACACTACTTAACCTAAATTATGCTAAGGACAAATACACACACCCATGCCCGAGGGAGGACTCGAACCTCCGCCGGGATCAGAAACGAGGAGTCCTATGGTATTTTGTAAAGACTGGAAATGCGCTTGCAGACACGTTATATTGCTGTCTAAAAGGCTGGTCTTCGTGTAGGATTAATCTGACCCAGTAACTGGCTTACACTGATTCTTAGCACAAGGGATAAAGCGATATGCCACGAGCAAGTCAGGGAATGCAACATTTCGTAAGCCAGTTTAGATTCTCTCATACTACAAATTCCTCTTTCCCGTCACTAATCCGCTGCTTATCAGTGTCATCATTGTAGACTTACTGATCTCTTGGGGTGAAAGAGTTTGACGTAAAGCATAACGCCTCAGGGAATGGAAAATCATTTACGTAACCCAAAGTATCCCTTTTTAGTTGGTGTCATTTGTTTCCTTAAATCCAACGAGTTGGCATTGTCAATTTGGAACATACTTAACACACTCATCACACAGACAGATGCATTAAATCATATAGAATTGATGGTCCCATAATATGTGGTTGTAATAGGATTACCTAGGTACACCAGGTATGACGGGGATTGAGTATCACTGATCATCACTGGCTGATGCAAATGCATAAATCACTCATGCACTCATTCAATTAATAAATAGCAGACAAATACACTAACTACTGTGTACTATGAGCTAGATGCGCAAAGGGCAAAAGCACCAGATGGAAGAGGAATCTCATACCAAAAGCACATCGACAAAGACTGCAATAATCCATAAAATGGCTTTTAGGAATAATTAGGATAGCAAGCAGGTAGTCATTCAATGCAGATTTTGATTTTCGGCACAATGTAAGATATTATGGTTTCCTAGTTGTGGAATCTGAACACGTGGAGATGATAGCAATCAAAGGTTGGCGAAATATCGACAAGAATTAATCGTTTGAAGAGGTCCAAATCCTCACACATATTTCACCTTTATCTTAACTAGAGGGGGGGGGGGGGGGCGAGGGGAAAACCAAAGACTAGACACAGTGTGTTAGGTGAAGCCCATATTAAAGACTGTACGTGAACGACAATCTCGAATAATAAAAAAAAATCGTCAGTTAATAATTCATATTGAAAGTAGGTAGTCATCCTACGCGGGTTTTGATGTACTACGCAATGCAACGTATCCTGGCTTACTGCCAATGAAATAATGAGCATTTGGTTGTAGTGACGAACAGAATCTTCATAATGGCCACAAAGACACAATCACTAAATTAGGATAAACTACACCCGAATTTGTAGTTGAACTATCTACATATAAAATGTTTATAAGCTATGAACTTATAGTGTTTAAAGCATGGGATACCTAAACACGTATCGACGGTTCAGTCCCACACAAAGCAATGACCATCAGACTACACACTTACAGAGAAATTAAATTAAAGGATCAAAATTATGGGACGGGTGCTCACTTTCCTAAAACAAATGAAGATGAAGGGAAAAGAACCAAGGCGTTCTACCACGAAAATAATGCATTCTATTACCTGTATTCACAATGTAGCCGAGGCAGCGCTATAGAACTTTGTTCGTCAACTTACCACGCTGGAGATATATTGCTTATCTTGGCCGACTTTCAAAAGAATGGTGGCGGAAAAGACCCGTTGGGCCTGACCAATTATTGCATGACAAAGTTCTAATCTGTCTTTGACTTATCTCCAAGTCTTCGTTCTTTGCTAAACTTGCTCCTGAAGTTATGTTGACAGTTGATTTAAAATGCGCATGCCTCTGTGGTTACCCGCGTAAGCATTCAAACTTATGATGCCCTCATATTCATTTGTTCATGAGCGCAGAACAACACGCAAATGAACAACTCTGACACTCTCTGCTCCAGAGATTACTGGTCTGCAGATTAATTAAGTACGTCACAAGAAAATCAGCGTGATAGATATGCAACATGCGTCTAAGAATCTCATCATAATGAAACGGAACTTATGGACCCGTCTCAGTGTGTGTGTGTGTGTGTGTGTGTGTGTGTGTATGGAAAAATTGTCATCATCATGTTCTAAGACGTTGTTGTTAATTTGGATTATTTTCTTTTAAAATGTTATACATTTTTTGTAATATTATGATGGATTGCCACACCCACTCTTGAGTTTGTACATTAAATTCTCCCATTATTTCTTGAAGCTTCATCCTCGCTGTTTTTAGGAAACTTTGCGATTGCTGAGCGTAATTGTAACGATACACAGGTTTTTTTTAATTATCACACATTCCTGCGGTATGTAGTATTGGTCAAAACCAGAAGGAAAGTTCCTAGAATGACATGTCCAGAAACCAGTATCCGTTGGGATGTGACTCACTGAAGCCGCCTGGTAGAAATTTGCACAGAGCATAATTTAATCATCGCTAACACTAGGCTTAAGAATCACGAAAGAAGACTGTATATATGGAAGAGACAAAGAGACATTGAAAGATTTCAAATTATATTACGGTAAGACAGATTTCGGAACCAGATTTTAAAATGTTCACAGCAGTTTTACTTACAGCTGAGACAGTATTCGCAACTGATGGAACAGTAAATTACCACAACAAGCACGTGTGGACAGATGCAATTCTTCGAGAAATAATGGAGGTGAGGCATGAGGATCGCCTGAGTATCAATGTATGGATAAGAACTGTCGGTGACAGACTCAAAGGGCTGTACACTTAATCAACAGTTAACAGGTGCTTTGTACCATCGATTTCTGTTCGATAAGTAACCAGCGGTATCGCAGAACGTTACCCTTGCAGGAAGACAACGGCAGTGGTTTACTCGCAACGGGGCACCACTCCGCACTCTACAGATAGTGCGACAGTACTGTATCATACCACAACGTTCCATGGGCGACGGATAAGCCGGAGAAGTCCTATAGCATCGCGTCCCTGTTCACTGGACTTGGAATCCATTGAATTGCTGGCTATGGTGACATTTCAGACGTTACAGGAGCCTGTGATGATGATGATGTTTGGTTTGTGGGGCGCTCAACTGCGTGGTTATCAGCGCCCGTACAATTACCCAGTCTTTGCTCAGTCCAATTTCGCCACTGTCCTGGATGATGATGAAATGATGAGGACAACACAAACACCCAGTCATCTCGAGGCAGGTGAAAATCCCTGACCCCGCCGGGAATCGAACCCGGGACCCCGTGCTCGGGAAGCGAGAACGCTACCGCGAGACCACGAGCGACGGACCACAGGAGCCTGTGACTAATACATGGAACGCAGTGTGAATGGAACCAGGTGTTATTGAAAGAAAGCGTGATTTTCCACGAAGAAGAGATGAAGGATGTGTTGGGTTGCATCGTCAACCCAAGCAGTACTGCTTATAATGACTACTTCTACGTAGCAGACAGGCGGGAATGAGAGGACAGCTTGACCCATATCTCTACAGGTGTTGATTTCCGGAAATAGCATTATGGGAACTTTTCGTCTATTTTTGACCGAAAATTTTTCCTATAGGAATATGTGACTATTTTAAACGCCCTATAGAATCCCTTTGCCTGATTCCTCCTTCAGTTCAAAATTCTCATTGTCCTGACAACTACCACGGAATCTGTAACATCGCTGTATGTTTTCTACTGTACACAGACATCGGTTGAATCAACATCTTATTTGTCAAGGGATGTTAGCACAGATTTAGTTCACACTGAGAATACTCTCCCCGTGGTTCTTTATGTTATTGTTTTCTCTTACGTTGTTTGATTTCTCGAAATAACCACGCCGGGCAAAAAGTTTATTCACCCTTAGCACTCATCAAGCTACGTCTATATAACACCTTGTAATGTCTTGATCATGACCTCATTCGTCGAAGAAGAGTGTCCACAAGATTTCTCAGATATACCAAATGAAGTTCAATAGTTAGATCCCAAAGAGCTAGCAAATTACAACAATGTTGATCTTTATCTTACACCCACTTCTACAAATACTCACAGGCATATCCTAATTAGATTTAGTGATTTATCTGGCCATGTGAGGTGGGAGCAGTGTTCGTCAAACCAGGAACGTGTGTGCGCGGCCCTGTGAACATGCTTATCATCTTGGAAAACGGAATCTTCGCAGCACACTAATCACTAAGATGTAAAAAGAAGTTCAGCACTTGTTCACTGAAACAATTAAAAACAACATCCTGGTTCAGATTCACGGTAAATTCAAATAGTGGACACAAGACATGCTCCGTAAAATCACACCCAAGTTCCCTCTGTGGCGTCGTTCGCAGAACTAGGTCTCACGCGAAACGTGGTGCATCACAACGGCACCACAAGTGAATACGGTCATTGCCAAATGCAGCAATGAATTGGAGACGTCGGTTTTGACGCGCCCCCAAGTGTTTCCTTACGCTGCCGCATCCGGAAAGTTATATATGTCCGATAGCAGTGCCATTCTGCCTAGTCTCTATGTAATCATCCCAATTTCTTTGTAATGGCCCCGACTGTATGTAATCAGCGACCACTTGCAATCACCGCGAACCACTATAGTGTTGTCTTAGCACAGATGCAGCAGCGTGCAAGTAGAACAGTTAATCAGCACTTTATATCCAGATAAAAACAATTGTACTGTGATATAAAACTCTCGTTCTGCTACGAACAAAGCACTAAAACGTACAAGGGTCACTCCAAAAGAAATGCACACTATTTTTGTAAAAATACAGTTTTCATTCTGCATGTATGAAAAATTTACACGTCCTTACCGCTTGTTTTCAAACTTAGTTCAACCTGTTCCCGTGAGTGGCGCCGTCACAGCATGTCTTCAAGATGGCTGCTACACTTGACGTTCGTCAGAAGCAACGTGCTGTCATAGAATTCCTCTGCTGTGAAAACGAGACAGTGGGAAACATCCAAAACAGGTTGAAAAAGGTGTATGGAGATGCTGCTGTCGATCGCAGTACAGTTAGTCGGTGGGCAAGCAGGTTACGTGATGAAAGCGGGCACGGCAACATTGAGGATTGTCCTCGCAGCGGCAGGCCTCGCACTGCACACACTCCAGACAATGTGCAAAGAGTTAACGAATTGGTGACTGCTGACAGACGCATCACAGTGAACGAATTGTCAGGCTACGTTGGGATAGGGGAAGGAAGTGGTTGCAAAATACTGAAAGTGTCGCCGTTAAAAAAGTTTTGTGCCAGGTGGATTCCCAGGATGTTGACAGTGGCTCACAAAGAAACAAGAAAAACGGTATGCAGCGAACTTTTGGAACAGTACGAGAATTGTGGAGATGAATTTCTTGGAAGAATTGTGACAGGTGATGAAACATGGCTCCATAATTTTTCACCAGAAATGAAGAGGCAATCAATGGAGTGACATCATGCAAATTCACCCAAGAAAAAAAATTCAAAACCACACCTTCTGCTGGAAAAGTTATGTCTACGGTATTTTTCGATTCCGAAGGACTCTTGCTTGTGGACATCATGCCAAGAGGAACCACCATAAATTCTGATGCATATGTGACGACACTGAAGAAACTTCAAGCTCGACTGAGTCGTGTTCGACCACATCGGCAAAAGCAGAATGTTTTGCTGTTGCACGATAGCGCACAGCCACATGTCAGTCACAAAACCATGGAAGCGATCACAAAACTCGGATGGACAACACTGAAACTCCCACCTTACAGTCCTGACCTGGCTCCATGTGACTATCATCTCTTTGGGAAATTGAAATATCTCTTCATGTATCAAGGTTTGAAGATGATGACTCCCTTGTGCACGCTGCCAAACAGTGGATCCAACAGGTTGGTCCAGAATTTTACCGTGCGGGTATATAGGCCATGGTTCCAAGACGGCGTAAGGCAGTTGAGAGAGATGGAAATTATGTGGAGAAATTAAAATTTGTTCCTAAAGGATGTATCTACACACTGTAAAACTTTCAAACATGTAGAATAAAAGATGGATTTTAAAAAAATAGTGTGCATTTCTTTTGGAGTGACCCTCGTAAACTGAAGGTGGAGGGGTAAGAAAGAAAAGGAAAGGGACTACAGATGTCAGCTGTATCAGGAGTGTATGTTGAACCAGTGGCTACGGGTGAAAATGTGTGCCGGACTGGGATTCGAACCTGGGAGCTCCAACTTACCAGACAGTTGCGTTAAACACTGCGCCACACGGACACACAGTTTATCGCACCTGCACGGACTGTCTCGGCACGGCTCTCGGCCGACTCACACTCCCACCCAAGCCCTCCACGCTCGCTGCTTTGAGATTCCCGCAGGAAGTCGGGCGTAATCGCGCCTCCGCGCTGAAGGTGGTGGACTCATTGCCCATTTAGGCGAATCAGTTATAAGAATGCGTGATGAGTCCGAAAGAACAGACACCACACATTTATGTACTCGTAAAAGTGCTAAAAGTTGTAAGAGTCCGCGATAGCATCAAATACATGTCATCTGTGTGGAAACTAACAGCTTTCACAGTTAAATATTTACCATGCTCAAGTATTAACAGCTAAACTCCGTCCAAACAGGCCTTGGGTGGCCCATTGGTACCAACCGATCCCAATTCTCAGCCGAGGGGCATCACTGGATGCAAAATGGAGGGGCACGTGGTCAGCTTATCTCCCCAGTTGTTTCTGCGCCCTAAAGTAAAACAAAACAAAACAGCACTGCTCTCCCAACTGTTGTCAGTTTTCGTGACCAGGACACTTCTCAGTCAAGTAGCTCCTCAACCGCCCTCAGAAGAGTTTAGTGCACCCTGCTTGCTAACGGTGCTAGGCAGTTCAGGACGGTCACCCATCCAAGCACGAGCCAAGTCGGCCACCGCTTAACTTCGGTGGTCTGATGGGAACTGGTGTTACCACTGCGGCAAAAACGTTGGCAAAGTATTAATGAATTACTAATAGTTTGTGTGTGTATTGTAGTATGTGCTCGACCTCCTCCTGAAGTAATCTAGACTTAATACAGTACACCACATCGGCCTGAATCACATCCCGTACACACTGTGAATTAATCTCCTCATTGGACTATAGGTGCACTCGACGCATTGCATAATTTGAAAAGAGGCGAAATCATAATAGGTCGAGTCACACTAAGAGCCTCCAGTCACCTGCTAACCAGTTCCAGTTTTGTTTGGGCCATGAAAGACGAGCAGTATTATGTGACACTGTGAGCCATAACATTTGCGAGGAGCCCAGTTACAAATGTCCCTTCGCAATGTTTTCTCGGAAACTGGTTGAAAGGGATCTGTATTCAGTGACAGCAACAATTCCTGTCCGATGTTAAACAGATTGCCGTTAACTAGGAGTGACACTTGTCTCTCGTCCCCGTCAATCATGGTTTCTTGACGACTGCTGTCTTTACTCCCTCTAACCCACCTGCAAGCGATATGTGATTCATTATGGACTTGGACAGCCTATCGATAGATCAACATATCGGGCAACTCTACTCACGGTGTGGTCATGAGCACGTCCAAACACTGTAGCTCCTGTCTTTGTTCCGTCACGTCCCCACATCGATCCATCTCCGTGCACGTATTATAGACAACAGACAGACACACACATACAACTTCAGTGTCATGACTTACGTCAGCGGTGGACAATCACATGACCGCCTGGTGCCACTCCCAGACCATGCGAGACGCTCTAAAGTGACAAGTGTGGTCTTTTTAGGGGCTGACAAACATACGAGGTGAGTGCAAAAAGTAATAAGACTGAATTTTTATCTACCGGAGTCGTTGTTCTCGGGTTTGGTAGCAGCGCTGAAACGCTTCAGCTGGTAGGGCCTCTAACATGTCGGTCACATTCTTTTGAATTTCTTCAGAGATTTAAATATAAGTTAAAATCATTTCTCCAGGGCAACTTCTATTCGATGGACGAATATTTATTTACAAATTGGTATCCTATTTAAAAAATAGTTTTTTAATGTAATTGCTTAAGTAGGACAAAATATTAATATCTTCATTAATGTTAACACATATACATTTCCTATAACTGGTTCGTTTCACATCACTTCGACAAAAGGTACCGTTCAAATGATCTATGGAACATGTAACTAACTACCTACTAACTAATGTATACAACAGCATCGTCAGCGAACGGTCTTTTAGTGCTGCTGATCTTATCTAATAAATAGATCGGGTGGCGATGGGCAGTGTACCACGTAACTATTCGACTGATAGCGTCATTCTGTCTTGTCTATCTCTACCGTGCAGTTCAGGGTGAGTGTAGAACATGTAGCGTTGATTGTCATGTTTGTTTAGCTATGCTGAAGGTACTTACTCAGTATAGTGTTCATCATATGTAGCTTAAAGCAAACACGGCAAGTATTAAATTAAGAATCGCTAACTTTCTGAGTACATAAATTTTTCTGGGAAGAGTCTGAAACAGTAAGAGCAGTCAATGTGGCGCTTACCCCAGAGTTACCAACCATTTAGGAGGTTAGATGACGGCTGGACTACAAGGCAGGGACAACGATAGAGAGCTCATTGGCAACGGTGCAAAGTATTTTCCTTGTTTCCACCTCTCTCTCTCTCTCTCTCTCTCTCTCTCTCTCTGTCTGTCTCTCTCTGTGCAGAACACAACACACTCTCGTGTTCTCACATGCACGTCTATAGAGCATAAGCCGACAACGTGATGCTCGTTTACCTTAAAATATTTAAGGAAACATCGGAAAACCTAAATCTTTATGGATGGATAAGGATCTTTCTTGTCTAGGGCATTACCACAGGAGTAATGGAAGCAGTCGTTAAGGTACGAATGAAGCTACTAACCAGTACTTACACACAATAATCAAGCAAAATCTTTGACAAACGCAGCACTAACAGAAACGATACGTCTGAACAAAGATCAGAAAGATTAGAAATAGAGAGAGCTATGAACCACGGCTGCTTGAGGTCACGGAATGTTTAAGCGACTGACGAGGGTGGTACTGTTACACGACTAAGGCTGTGTATTCGTTCTACCATACAGTAACGTACGTAGTGGAGATGCAGCAGTAATAAGCAGAAAGTCTGGCAAGTTAAAGGCTGCCACACCTGAAGACGTTGCAACCCGAGTCGGTGTCAGCAGCAAATCTTCGCCTTTCTTTTCTCCCTGTGCTTGTGTGAGCGATATGAGACAAGTATCCTCCCTCAATTATTCTGGTTACTCTGATGCCTGCGTTAGCGTCATAATTTAATCAGGGCTCGGCAAAGGGAACAGTTTGCTCTCATTTACATTTAATTCCGCGGCCGTTGTTGCGAATTAGAATTTGCTGAGCAGGCGTAAGCAGGCTCGGGCGCCCCGCAGAGCAGAAAATTGGAGTCTCTGACATTTGCATAATCCCAAAAGGCGTGACAGAGCTGCACGGCGACACTGTCTCACGTGGCTTCTTGCCGGTCCTGTCCTGTCCCCCGCCACCCACCAACTCCTCCTTCACCTCTTTATGCCACTACATCTCTCTTCTTACAACCTGGCTCCAGAAAATCAAGGCAAAGATTTAGAGCACCCAGCATCAGTATTTGGATTTCATAACACAGCAAAACGAGGATAATGGAATGTAGTCGAATTAAGTCGGGTGATGCTGATTAGGAGATGAGACACTTAAAGTAGTAAAGGAGTTTTCCTATTTGGAGAGGAAAATGACTGATGATGGTCGAAGCAGAGAGGAAATAAAATGTAGACTGGCAATGGCAAGGAAAGCGTTTCTGAAGAAGAGAAGTTTGTTAACATCGAGTATAGATTTAAGTGCCAGGAAATCGTTTCTGAAAGTATTTGTATGGAGTGTAGCCATGTATGGGAGTGAAACATGGACGGTAAACAGTTTGGACAAGAAGAGAATAGAAGCTTTCGAAATGTGGTGCTACAGAAGAGTGCTGAAGATTAGATGGGTAGATTACATAACTAATGAGGAGGTATTGAATAGAATTGGGGAGAAGAGGAGTTTGTGGCACAACTTGACAAGAAGAAGGGAGCGGTTGGTAGTACATGTTCTGAGGCATCAAGGAATCACAAATTTAGCATTGGAGGGCAGGGTGCAGAGTAAAAATCGTAGAGGGAGACCAAGAGTATTTTTAGCTAGTTCCCTTCCGCTGCTTACATAAAAATAAATCTGTAGGTCAGTTAAGTTTTGAAAAGTTGTTGATGTGCTTCGATACATTTACGTTCTTTGACATGTACAAACAATAAATAAGTATGCAAAACATAACGTTAAAATAGCATCGTCTCCCATCCAACCCAGTTTCACTTCACACTATTTACATAAAAATGCACAAAAAGTTTTTAGGCTAGACCTACAGTATGCCAAAAAATGCAGTTTTTGCTTTGCAAGTACAAAGACATTCGTGTGAAAAAATAATTTTTGTAACGTGCTTACGCCGTCGGGTCAATACCACTCGTATAGGTGTGAAGTTCCCGTTACATAGAGGAAGCGTGTCATAAAGTTTTTAGGGTGAAAAACTGCTGACTAAAAACAGTTTGCCATGACTCTAGAACCCTTCCCATGTGTTCGTTACGTCAGTTAAAAGTACATTTATGCCTCAGACAGTATATTAAGTGCATAAGTACGCTGACTTTGAGCCTCTGAATTTCGGTAACAGAGAACGACATCAAAAAAAGTTTCAAGGTTCCCGACGTACGTCATCTTAAGAACGTATGTTAAGCATCTGCCGTGAATATAAATTGTAGAAGTGACCATCCCCACAATTTATTCTTCTGCAACCCAAAAATCTTCATTTTTCGGGGTTTACTCAGAAACTGCACATAAACAAATTGTGGTTTTATAATCCGCCTACAGCCCACCACAGACCACACCTAATGCAAAAGTACCAACCGATTTGCTCAATTTGCCTGGGCTGGACGGAGTGTGCGATGTTTAAATTTTGATTCTGTGCAGTAGGATAGCAACAGTATAAACATTCTTCCGATAGGTATACAAATGATCCCTAGGCCAGGGGCTATCCAGAACAGTTTACCACTTGTCCCTACGATTAATAGAAGGCGAGATATGACCCCAAGAAAAATCGCGTTTCCTTGCGAGGCTTTTTGGAACATACCGGTATCGTGCACTGAAATGTACGGACAGATTTACGGGTAATATTAAGATGAGGTTTGAAATGAGACTCTCATGAAAAACCTGATGGAAGATTTAGGTTTTGGGAGCAGTCAATGCACCTGTAAATAAATAGCCTACAAGACGCTAGTGCAAGCAATTCTATATAACTTTTTCAGTGTTTAGAGTCCTGATCAAGTACCCATGACAACAGACATGGAACGAAGTCGGAGATGTCCTACCACTGTCGTAACAGCTCGGTATAACCTATACGAAAGTGTAACGGAAATGCTCAGAGAACATGAATGGCAATCTTTGAAAGAAAGGCGACGCAGTTCTCGCGAAATCCTGCTAGATAAATTTAGAAAATCTGTATTCGAAAAGGACAGTGCGACCATTCTGCTGCCACCATCTTACATCTCGCATAGGGATCACACGAATAAGACAATTTAGGACGCGTACGGAGGCATATTCAAAATCAGTTTTCCCTTGATGAATATGTTAATGGAATGGGAAAGAAAATGGATAATATTGATACGGACTACCGCCGGCCGTTGTGGCCGAGCGGTTCTAGGCGCTTCAGTCCGGAACCGTGCTGCTGCTACGGTCGCAGGTTCGAGTCCTGCCTCGGGCATGGATGTGTGTGATGTCCTTAGGTTAGTTAGGTTTAAGTTGTTCTAAGTTCTAGTGGACTGATGACCTCAGATGTTAAGTCCCATAGCGCTCAGAGCCATTTGAACCAAGCCATTACAGACAAGCATCACTGCGCAAAATAGCGGCAACATTTTTTGAACAGGCAGATTCCATACTTCTAGGTTTCCGGAAAGCGGTTTACACGGTGTCCCATTGCAGGCTGTTAAAGAAGATGCGAGCATATGGAATAGTTTCACAGGTGCGTGAATGGCTCGAAGAGTTTTTAAGTTACAGAACTTCAGTATGCTGCTCTTGACGGCGAGTGTACATCAGAGACAAGGGTATCGCCAGGCGTGCCCCCAGGGAAATGTGATATGACGGTTATGATTCTCTACCTACATAAATGATCTGGCGGCCGTGGAAGACAACAATCTACGGTTATTTGCTGATGATTCTGATACGGACGGGAAGGTGTAGTCTTGACTGACTGTGGGGGGATAAAAGAGGACTTAGAGAGAATTTGTAGTTGTTGTGATGAATGGCAGGTTGCCCTAAATGTAAAAAGAATGTAACTGACTCCAAATGAATAGAAAAACAATCCCATAATTTTCGAATACAGAGTTAATATTGTGATGCTTGACGCAATCACAGGCATAACGTCACAAAGGAAAATGAAATGGAAAGAGCACGAGAGATTGTAGTGGGGAAGAGAATGGTCGATTTTTGTGTATCGAAAGAATTTTAGGAAAGTCTGTTTCATCTGTAAAGGAGACCGCGTGTAGAACGCGTGTGTGACCCATTCTTGAACACTGTTCGAGTATGTGGGATCCGCGCCAGATCGGATTAAAAGAAGACAGCGAAGCAGCTCTAAGGCGCGCTACTATATTTGTTACCAATCGGTTCGAATACTACGCATGTATTACGGAAATGGTTTGTGAACTCAAATGGGAATCTCTGTAGGTAAGGCGACGGACTTTTCGGGGAGTACCATTGAGAAATTTGAGAGAACTGGAATTTCAGACTGACTGCAGAACAATGTTACTGCTACCAACATTCATTTCGCGCAAGCATCACAAAGGTAAGAGAAATTAGGGCTCATATGGGGGCATAGACACTCGTTTTCTGCTCCTTCGCTTTGCGAGTGGAACAGAAAATCGGATGAGTAGTAAGTATAGGGTACTGTCGGGCACACATCGTACGATGGCTTGCGGAATATGTATGTATAAGAGGCATTCAAATGAAACCCGGTAACGATTTTACTAACTCAAAAACGTGGTTGTACACAGTACATATACTCAAGAAAGGCCCCAAACGGTTGGCACATTTATCCCATTGCGATACTAGCTGGTCTATTCCATCCTTGAAGAAGTTAGTAGGCTGCTGTCGGATCCAGGCCTGGACCCAGTCACACACTTCGTCGTCACGCTAATACCCAGTAAACGATGGATCTCGTGCACGCTGATTCTGCAGTTCTCCAAGACTAAACCATTCACTTCCGCAACCATTTCCGGTGTGATGACACGATGAGCCTGTCCAGGACGAACATCGTCTTCCAGTGACTCGCGCCCCTCAAGGAATCGTTTGCGCCATTCCACAACACTTGGCGACTCAGACTGTACTCACCGTACAAAGCCTTCATCCGTCGATACATTTCAGGGACTCCAACTCCCTCCACCGCCAAAAATCGAATTACTCGTTGTTTCTGCTTACTCGCGTGCATTTTCGATAGTGGACGATAACTTGTGTGACCACTTTCTCTTCGGCGTGAAACCACACTGGCATCATACAACATCAAACGGTGCGCAAGCGTCAGTCTCTCTACCAATAAATACCCGCAGTTTCGTGGTGCCACCTTACGTGTAAGGCAAAGGTAGACGCACTGACCAGGTTTCATTTGAATGAACCTCATAGATGTATACATTTATGTTTCTCCTTGTTGCTGTATAACACATATACGGGCATACATGTAGAATAAAAATTATTCACAACATTTCTCAGCTAGAAGTTAAAATTAGTTCCCACTTCCAGTTCCAGCAAACATTTTCTAGCTCTTTCCGTTGACCAGAAGGCAAATTCTTATGATCGAAATACTGTCCCAAACTACTTTCATAGGAGACTCCCCCTTCATTCCATTTCGAGATCGCAGGGATATGACTGGACAGAAAAGAAGTCTAATTCTAATACAGCCCACTTCAGCCATGTATGAAACGGAAAACAAAATCACGACATTTTACAATGGCATGCTATTTCATAAGTCTTTACTCTTCTTAGCTATGCAGCATTGATTTTCAGTAATTTACCAACAAGTGATAGTTTGGAAGCGTAGATCGCAATCCAATGTGTGTTACTTAAGAATATATCTCTCCGCAGTCCTGTCTGTTTATTTCTGCTTCGCTGTTGCTCATAATTGGTGAGTGAAATCTGGGACGTATCAGTTCTTAACTGTGCTCTACGGTTTTTTAGAAAATGAAACGTGCTAGGTAATGGGCGCTGTCGACCCACAGGCATCAGATAACACATATCTGTTCAGCCTCAAACTAAGCTTCATTTCTAGATCTATAAGTACAATGACACACTCATTTCTTCTTCGATGGTAGCTGAAAGTGTACCGACGAACCAAAGATCCATTATCTTCCTGTAAGTCAAGGGAACTCTGTCCTGATAGTTTCTAGTTTCTCTTCGCGCGATTTAGTCTCCGCAGATGGTGAGCACCAATGGAGATGATCCACATTCACTCTAGATGCCTTTTCCAATATTCTTGTATACTCACGTCCCATCATAAGCCCTGCGGTAAGTCACACTATGTTTGTATAGAACTCCAATATAGTGCGTCAACTTATTCGGTGACTGATCGCTATAAATATGTTGGCTGCTTTAAATCACTTAGGACGTACAGCGTGAGTCACTATCACTAAAGATCGTATCGCTGTGCTGTATAGCTCCAAAGACTGCTGTAAGCTGTAAGAGGTACAACAAAGTTCTCGCGACCCTATCCAGAAAGCTCAGTGCGTCATCATTTATGGGTCCAAATGGGAACTTCATTGCGCAATTAATTAGAGCGAGATGAAAATTCCTTAGCATGTCGAAATACGGCGTTGATACTGTAAGCCGCAAAGGATTTTTTTTTTTCAAAGTAATAAGCACATTTTACATTTTATCTCCTGACATTCATGCCCATAAAATTAATTCGGTTCATGGATAATAGGATCTGACCTTTTACTAACGATAGGTGGATGGGAGCTCACGCAATATGCAACAAGAGGGGGGGGGCGGTCTTTGCCAACTATTAAATAGTTTGCCTAACGACCAATAACATTTAGCCTGTGTTGCATGCAATGAGTCGCAGTAACGTAGTCTCAGCACTCGAAGATTTCGGAACAGCAGCATCAGCGACAACTTACCTTGTTTGTTGACAATTGTTTATCACACAAAAGCTTAAGAGGTAGTGTGTGTACAATGTAACCCTGAACAAAAGCTTCAAGCATAAACAAGAAACATATGACTCCATGAGAGCGTATGAAAATTCCAATATGGATTGGAATACACGTGATTGAAATCAGTAATACCAGAAAAAGGCATGAGTAAATCAATCCATGAGATTAAATGCAATAAAGATGTCGTACAGTTTTGTAGTATTGTGCAGTTTTTTCCGGACACGAAATTAAAATAGTTAATACTTCATAACATCTCCAATTCATAAATAAATAATGTTACAAATCCCCTGAAAATTTGAAAGTGTGTGTCAAACGCACCTCGTCAGTCACTTGAATTTATGGGTCCTTAATCCATAGACGGATTCAGATTATCGGTATTCCGAATGAATCAGAATGTGAACAAAGGCAGCCGTGTAGACATATGTAAAGAAATAAATATCTGTTGCGATATTATGTAGTATCTGCCTTTACTTAGTCCTCTGGTTGCAATGCTGTTGTCGGACATAGCACTTCACATCTGTCTCCTACATCAGTTATTTCGTACCTATCCTTTTGAGGTTGCGCTGGCATCAGAACAACAGCGATTCCCTGAAATGTGAACAACGTGAACAGTTACATTGTGTCGTATTAAGGCATTCAGGAAATGACAGATTTGATATTCTCCTATGATTTACACACTGAAGATAAACGACAGGCTCTTGGCATGTACACTGAACGAAAGCCTCAACGACACATTGCATCTGAACACTATTCAATGAGTTGCAAACGTGGTATTATTCTCAATAAGGTCATGGGTTCGCTGTGGATATAGCGCAGATTCAACGTAGTTTTGCGCCAGTCTATAGAAGTGTCAGCTGAGAGATAACCATGCCCCATATAGGCCTACGTGCCCGCCATGTAATGCACGTGCTTCAAACCGCACGAGGTTCATTTGTTGCAGGCCTTTTGTGACGGGGATAAAGAACAATGCGTATAGTTTTGCGAATTTATTCTGGACGCGGACACGGAAGATAGATATTTCTCTTCACGTTTACTGTTGAAGCAACCTTCATTTAAGTAGAAATGTGAGCCGCCACAATGTAACAGCATATGCAACACACCAGGTCCCCAAGGTCATCTGATCTCGTAGTAAAAAAAGAAGCGATGCGCTGCAGCAGATATGCTATTAGATGAGAGAGATGTGGCTGTTACTTGTTTTTTGAGTCGGTAGAAAGAGAGGAGTCCGTGGTGTGTCTTGATGAAGAGAGAACACTAAAACTTTTACCGCTCTTCATGTTGGAACAGTTTTCTGAATAAGATTGTATTTTGGGTTAATATAAAAAAGTGAAGTGAATTACAGTGCCTGTCTATTTATTTGACAAACAGTTCATCTCATCACATCGAAATAGAAGTTTCTTTCATTAGGCGACAGCGTCAACAATTAGCAACTTCTACGGCGGCTGTACGGTATTGGAGACGACCACCGCAACAGAAAGAAGAGGTCAAATTTCCCACTGAGAAGAAAATACAACTAAGTGTATTACTATTGAGTTTCTTCCAGATTTCTTTGATGGTGTCTGCTCCGTAACTGACTGTAAAAGCATTTCATTAATTTCCATTTAAGGCTTCACAGCTAAACGACATAAAACATTTCCAATTCAAAAATTCTAATTCATTCACCAGCAAGCAGTAACAAAAATAGAATAGAATAGAATAGGAAGATAAATAAAAACTTTGATCCTAAATGTAATTTTAAAAATTACCTCAAAGTTGTATATGCTTGTATGTAAAATATATAAAATTGTGTAAAAGATACACAAATTGTCTGGATATCTCGGTATAAATCAGAGTTTTCTTCTCTTTCCTTTACGTATGAGCCACTACGGACTACGGTTATTTCAGTTGTTTCTTCTTTCTTCTCTTCCACACCTCTCCATGTCTCTCTCTTCTAGCTTCTGTCCAAGTGGCTTCAGTCTTCTTGCAGGGTTTCTCGAGGAAACCTTTGGGGTCGTGTAATTTCTTACTAAGTGGCAGTCGTTCCTTAAAATCGTGAGGCGTCATTTGGAGATCGTCCATGTTCCTTGCACTATGTGTTATCTATTTTTAATTTACAGAAGTAAGTTAACAGTCTTTTAGTCAGTCTATTGAGATTCATCCTTTGTATGCAGCTTTAGGAAGCTGTTCTTCTTTTCCTAATCATTTTTCAGAATGCGTGTAAAGTTCACTATTATGTCGTCTTCTGTATTATGTTTGATCACTAACTGGTCCCATATTTTTTTACTATTTTTCTTTCTGTGATTTCCAGAGTTAAACATTCTGCTGTATAATGGGCGTAAGGGTGAATTACTGTAGAGTAATGTGTCAGTTTAGCATTAATTGATTTCAGTTTCTTATTATATACGTCCTTAGTGAGGTAGTATGCTGTTTCCATCTTACTACCTCTTGCTTTACTGGCTTGTTTCTCCGAAATGTCTTTTTCAGTTACTTCTCCTCGTTACTCTGACATGATAGTTATCTCAGTTTTTTCATATGTAGTTTTCATTATGTTCAGGGCTCCCCTAAGGTTTGTCATAAATTTGATTTTCTCAAAACAGGCTTATAAGCATGATTTTTCAGTTTGTTCTTTAAACAGTTCTGTCTAGTAGCTGTTTACACTGAGTCTGAAAAAATAACTATTTCATGTGCAAACGGTGAACAGTCTATTTGTATAAGTTGTCGCCGGCCGGTGTGGCCGTGCGGTTCTAGGCGCTTCAGTCTGGAATCGCGTGACCGCTACTGTCGCAGGTTCGAATCCTGCCTCTGGTTTGGAAGTGTGTGATGTCCTTAGGTTAGTTAGGTTTAAGTAGTTCTAAGTTTTAGGGGACTGATGACCACAGATGTTAAGTCCCATAGTGCTCAGAGCCATTTTGAACCATTTTTTTATAAGTTGTCCGTTTTGTAGCCTAATCTAACTCTCTCACTGACCTGGCTTTCTCCTAATAGATATTTTACATTTCCTTACGACTTTAAAGAGCAGCGGGAAGATTTGATCCCAAACTTTTACAAATATCGGCTCTACATTAGGCTTCATAATTAGTGTATGTTAGTGTTTGCTTAATTAGAGCTGTGGTTTTACTATCTAAGCCCAGTCAATTAAGTATATCAAACAGTGACTTCCTATCGACTGAGTCGTATGCTTTTCTGAAGTCGACAAAAGTGAAATTGAAACAACTGAGCCCTCGGTCACAATTATTTAGTCTTAGTATTTGTTTCAATTTTAATTTATAAACGGTCACTGAACCAAGCAGCCATGTTCAAAATTTTTCGGCAAAAGTGATTACGAACTTTTTAGTCCTTGTTTTCAGAGACATGGAACACAATTTTATTCAATGAAATCTTCTCGGGCTTCCAGCCGCGTCATGCGGTTAACATCCCACGTTTATCACTTGACAATGCCCGAGGGGATCTCCGTCGAAATCTCGTGTTATTGTAGCTATGCGAGACCATGCATTCACACATCACAATTTCTTTTTATACTTTTCTTTGTTTTCGATGAGCAGTTTTAGCCAAAATAGAACATCTTCATATCTATAAACTCGTAGCAGCTAATCCAGCACGCCGTCTTTTTGAAACACTCTGCACTTCACCAAACTCAGAGTAGAAACATACAACTTGCAGCGCTGCACATTGTTTACACCTGCGGCTCGGTACGCTATATCGAAGCCCGCCTCTCCCTTCAGCCTTCCCATTTCAGTCTGCAGCCGATTTATATTTCGGCGGACTCGGCTGTAAATTGCGTCGGCGAGTTTACTGCGGCGCTGATACGCGCCTGGGGAAATCTGCTGCTGAAATCTAGCGCCGGAAGGGAGAGAAGCAGGCGCATCATTGGCCACGTGACGTCCGCACGTGCAGGTGTCTACAACTTCGCGCAGTAGACACAACACGCTGATACTGTCAATATTGCGCACAGCCACAACTTCTGCAAGAATGTCAACTTTCTGGGACACAGCGCGAACAGGAAGGCATCAACAGTCTCCTCTCAAAAGTGAAGGCGCAGCTTAGTTCAAAACACGTGAAGCATGCAACACTATAAGACGGGCATAAATACACTCCTGGAAATGGAAAAAAATAACACATTGACACCGGTGTGTCAGACCCACCATACTTGCTCCGGACACTGCGAGAGGGCTGTACAAGCAATGATCACACGCACGGCACAGCGGACACACCAGGACCCGCGGTGTTGGCCGTCGAATGGCGCTAGCTGCGCAGCATTTGTGCACCGCCGCCGTCAGTGTCAGCCAGTTTGCCGTGGCATACGGAGCTCCATCGCAGTCTTTAACACTGGTAGCATGCCGCGACAGCGTGGACGTGAACAGTATGTGCAGTTGACGGGCTTTGAGCGAGGGCGTATAGTGGGCATGCGGGAGCTCGGGTGGACGTACCGCCGAATTGCTCAACACGTGGGGCGTAAGGTCTCCACAGTACATCGATGTTGTCGCCAGTGGTCGGCGGAAGGTGCACGTGCCCGTCGACCTGGGACCGGACCGCAGCTACGCACGGATGCACGCCAAGACCGTAGGATCCTACGCAGTGCCATAGGGGACCGCACCGCCACTTCCCAGCAAATTAGGGACACTGTTGCTCCTGGGGTATCGGCGAGGACCATTCGCAACCGTCTCCATGAAGCTGGGCTACGGTCCCGCACACCGTTAGGCCGTCTTCCGCTCACGCCCCAACATCGTGCAGCCCGCCTCCAGTGGTGTCGCGACAGGCGTGAATGGAGGGACGAATGGAGACGTGTCGTCTTCAGCGATGAGAGTCGCTTCTGCCTTGGTGCCAATGATGGTCGTATGCGTGTTTGGCGCCGTGCAGGTGAGCGCCAATATGAGGACTGCATACGACCGAGGCACACAGGGCCAACACCCGGCATCGTGGTGTGGGCAGCGATCTCCTACACTGGCCGTACACCACTGGTGATCGTCGAGGGGACACTGAATAGTGCACGGTACATCCAAACCGTCATCGAACCCATCGTTCTACCATTCCTAGACCGGCAAGGGAACTTGCTGTTCCAACAGCACAATGCACGTCCGCATGTATCCCGTGCCACCCAACGTGCTCTAGAAGGTGTAAGTCAACTACCCTGGCCAGCAAGATCTCCGGATCTGTCCCCCATTGACCATGTTTGGGACTGGATGAACCGTCGTCTCACGCGGTCTGCACGTCCAGCACGAACGCTGGTCCAACTGAGGCGCCAGGTGGAAATGGCATGGCAAGCCGTTCCACAGGACTACATCCAGCATCTCTACGATCGTCTCCATGGGAGAATAGCAGCCTGCATTGCTGCGAAAGGTGGATATACACTGTACTAGTGCCGACATTGTGCATGCTCTGTTGCCTGTGTCTATGTGCCTGTGGTTCTGTCAGTGTGATCATGTGATGTATCTGACCCCAGGAATGTGTCAATAAAGTTTCCCCTTCCTGGGACAATGAATTCACGGTGTTCTTATTTCAATTTCCAGGAGTGTATAATGGACGATCAAAATGTTCAGTCTGAGGACGCTGCTGCAGCTTATATACAAGGTAGGCTGACTGTGATCCTAGTATACAAGCACCGACATGAAGGCAAGGGACTACTGTGGCAATCATATCTTTCGACGTGTGTGCGGTAAATGTGGAAACGTGAACTATGACGAGGATATTACCAAATGCGTCCAAACAGGACCAAAGCGCTGTTATTCTCTTTTGCCTGCCTAAGAACAAATAGCGGTAGACATCCATTGCACAGTATATAATATATCTTGAGAGACTTGCCGGTCGAAAATCACCGTTGTAGAAACGTGCGAGAAGGAGTGTTGTTGCTTCATGATAACGAACGTCGCCATATTTCGAATGTCGTAATGTAGAAGTTACGCCATGTCAAGTTGGAAACAATCTAGCAACCGCCTTATAGTGCTGATCCCTGCCCACGCAGTTGACACGCCTTAGGTCCATTAAAAAAAGCCCTTGAATCGTCAACGAGTTCTGCCGAACGAGGATGTGCAGCAGGCAGTTACGGACAGCAGGACACAATGTTTTACCAAACCAGTATCTTCAACTTAGCGGGTCTGTCGGATGATTGCTAGAGTGCTAAAGGCGATTATGACTGATTGTCGTACCGATTCTGGACTGTCGGCCTTCAAACGGAAACTTTTTGATCGCTCCCTATACATTACAGAAGCAAAGAGTAGCCATATCTTCATAGTCACTGTCAGAATTACTCACTTGAATTTGACATAAGTAGAAAATGGGATAGGTAGATATAATGAGATCAAGTGAATGGTCTGTGACCAAAGTTGACGTCAACAACAGAGACATGAGGCCGGGAAATACGCGCAGGCACCTCATTGTGTAATATGAGCAGCCGGTAAGCTGACGTAATTACTGTCTAAAAATATTGTGGAATACCTCCGTCCATGTCAGAATGTTTTTACTGATTTATTCACACTACCAGTTTCATTACATTCATCGTAATATCTATTGCTGTGTTGATCACTACGGTAGACGGTAAAAAAATTAGTGTTACATTGCTGATGAATTCACTTTTCTGGATGATCTGATCATCAGCAAAACCATGAAATGAGCTACATGTTTTTTAAGCGCGCATATGAAATATTCATATGTCCAATATGTATTTGGTTATATGACAGAAGTCCTTACCAAGCTTTCTACAATGTTGGAAGTGTGCTACGGTAGCGATACTTGGCGAAAGTACCTGCATGCGGTTGCCTTTTCTGATTCTGGATATACAGTCAAATGCTAACCCTGAAGATGCTGAAGTGTTGCCAGGCAGTGACGTTAGCATCCACTAAGACTCACAAACGTTGCGATCCTTCTGATTCATCTTAGTAATCTGCTTGATTATCAGACTGACAACATTACAAACTGGGTTTAATTTCCTATGGTGATAGCTGCTTCTAATTCAGGCGTAATAAGAGCCTCTTCAGACGATGATTTTACCCTGTCCTGACACCTCTCCCTCCAAGTGTGTGTCTTTTGCCATTCGCTTTACAAAAAAAAGATGTGTAAATTAATATTACACCTGGTTATGTCCGTGGGAAAACGTTAGGGAAAGATGAGTGTTTTTATATTTGTTAGAGAGTGAACTATGGTAGCTGCAACGTCTCTGTGAGGTGTCATTTTACATCAGAGTACGAGCGCTCAGAACCAGCCACGATTTAGAGTGGGTGTGTATCTCACGCAGGTTGAAAAGCTGGACAATGTGAGACCGAAACATATTTTACGAGACACAGGGGGAGCTACATATGCGAAAGTGCTCTGTTGACTTGCTTGGTGTTTCGTATTTTGGTGTTGCAACTGCAATGAATTTTGATTATTAGAGGAAATTTCCAAATTGTTTTCTATTTTTTAAATAGAAAATATAAAAAATTATTTTTCAAGAACATGTAATATTTTCGTTACAATGTTACCCACGGTCTACACTTTATTCTTAGAAAATATAATTAGATGTTATTCTGAAAAAATTGTTTGTAAAAACATTGCTCTTTGTGAAATAGAGAAATAGTTGCAAGCATCGGACCTCTTCCAAAAATATTCGAAACTGCGCTAAATGATATTGGAAAAAGGTACTGAATAGGAGAAAATATAATTTCAAATTAGATATAATGTTACGTCTTACAGAAGGTTACTGAACTTACCTTTGTTTTCTTTGCTGAACCCAAGAGCCCTGCTATAAGGTGTTCCTGAAAATTTCGTTTATAAAAGTTCAGTTTTGTGGCTTTTAAGAAAACGACTAATCCACTTTTTATCAGAAATTTCATCTCTGAAAGGATTTGCAATGTTAATTACTCTCCAGGAATTGTAGGCCTACGGCCATTCCTCACAAGTCATAACGAGTAAGTTTCCATAGCAAGCCAATATTAAACTAGCTGTTGTTCAATGTTTTTACCCAAAATTGTAGGTCTGATTCTTTTCCTTTTTGCTGCTTTCTCAGGTGTTCCCTACTTCATGTAGGACAACAGAATGTTCAGTGGACACCTTCCAACCCATTTTCTTATTCTTAACTTTTTCAATTGCTTTAGTCTTTTCAGACAGACTCCTCTTTCTTTGATCAACCTTCCCCATTATCCTCATGGAATATGAAATATATTTCCAGACAAAAAGGCTGTGTTCTAAAAGAAACTGACTTTAAACATGAAAAAGTAATGTGTCCGGTTTAAGCTAGTGATGGGGTTCCAGTTTACGCAGCTGTAGCCCTCATTTTTTAACCCAATAAATTTTTACCCAATCGTCTAAATGAAACGGTTTAGTCATAAAAAATAACCTTGAACCTTACTGTTCAAAAATATATACAGAGTGCAAGGCTTATCTGCTAGTATCTAGGAAAACTAACGAAAAATGCAGGACAATGTATAATCTTTGCCCGTCGTCAGAACATGTGATAAGTAACAAGGGAAGCGGACGAGTTGGGCGCTCTGCTACAGAGTGGTAGAAGTCCAAACTACTATTTATACTTGGGCCTACTAGAGTTGAGTAGCATGGAGAGCCCAGAGACTAGCGGGTCCGCTTTAGGACTGGTGCGATTCCAGATTGGGGCACTATCCTGTATTATTTCAAGCATGTGGTTCTAAATTATTTCAAACAGTGAAATCCAATAATGTTTCTTTGTGACATTGATGGGGTTTGCATTTCCAGGTAAACGTTACTGTGGTTAAGTAATTTTAATTCTAATAGAGAGGGCTCACCATTTAACCATCTCCATGACACTAAGTTACATTTTTAATTGTTACATTTTATTGTCTTAAGTAATTTAATGTCATTGTGAATATTTTCTCCTCTTATTTTGTAAAGTGATTTTGTTGGTATCGTGTATGATCTATTCCTATAGCAAAAGTTTGTTCATGTAAGGAGTGCGGTAATTCCTGTTCCAGTAAACAACTGGTTAATGAATAGTGTTTCTCCAATTCAGCTGGTGACCGAATACAAAAATAACTTCATTGATTTGCTGTGGGTTACTCAGAATTATATGGTACTTTCCGTTGTCTTTGTTGTGTGTAGTTTGCATTCCTTCATAAGAATCATTCAAAATTTACGTCAGAAGAAGGTGCAGTAAGAGCTTTATATAAATACCTTGTTATATATTAATCCCGTTTATCAACTATTATTTCGGAAACGAGAGCCTTAATTTTTGATTCGGTTAGGCTCACATGGTCACGGGAATTTTCATAGACGATCAGAGGGGGACTAAAGTTACAAGAATTCCAGGCCAATGATACACTATTTCCCTGAACATAAGCCATATTCGAGCATTTTCTCCTAAGGTCAGTCTACTCACAGTATTTCTTTCGTGCGGCTGGTGAAAATTTTAATGCGTATCGTGTACGTTACGGATAGTGGGTTCACAGTTTTTTTCTCTTGTGACTGTAAAGCAGAAAAGTTAGTGTTGTTCCAGTTTTTACGACTGTCTTTTTTCGCAACAATTCTGTAAATAATTTTACAATTTCCATTTGTGTGACTTTTCCTCCAACACTAATTATTTCTACTGAAAAACGATCTCCCAGAGCCTAGCCTTTCTTCACATCTAGTAGATGACGTCAACAGTTCACGACGTTCGCAGACCGTTGAACATAGAGAAGTCTCGACGTCAGAAATTATAGCGACATGCAGGAAGACCTCAGAAGAATCCGGATCTGGTGCAGAAATTGGCCAGCAGACCCCCAACATAAACAAATATAACTTAGCTCTACATATAAAGGAAATGTCCTATCTGACAAATTCATCATTACCGACCCCAAACCGCTAAGGATAAAAACTTAAAATATGGAGACGGTGTTTGTCTTACGCTGTAGACGTCTTTTAAGAGGAGGTTTTTCTAAATTCCGCGCATCATCATCATCATCATCATCACCACCATCATCACCTTGGACAATTTCCAGCTTCTGGCCGGATCTGTTTGGAACATAGACCTCTCCATCGTCTTCTGTTTTGCCACCATCTCTCCGTCTTCACCTTGATCCGGTCTTCTTCTTTCTTCTGGACGCATTCATCTAGTCCTTTCAGCCATCTGTCTCTCGGTCTTCCTCTTGGTCTCTTTCCTTCCAGTTCCATCTAATGTATACTCCTGGGTATCCTCTTCTCGTCCTTTCTCGTAACATGTCCATACCATCTCAGCCTTTATTTCTCTATCTCCTCCTGTAATGGTTCCACCTTCATTAACTCTCTGATCCTCTCATTTCTTAACCTGTATATCTTTGTCACTCCAATACTGTTCCTCAAGAATTTCATCTCACTAGCTTGTACTTTGCTTTTCTCTCTTCCTTTTATAACCCAGGTTTCGGATATACATGTCACGATCGGGACATACTATGACCGGTATATAACCTTTTTACTTATTTGGGGTACATTCTTGCTCCATATCAGGCTTCTGACACTCTTCCAAAATGCTTCTGCTTTTCTCTCCCGCTCGTTTATTTCTCTGTCGTCTTTCCCATCTTCCAAGATACTTGAAACTCTCCACTCTCCTCGATCGTTCCCCACCAATTGTTATTCCAGTTGTTCTTCTCTCCTTCTTTCTTGTTGTGATAATAATCTCAGTCTTACTTATACTAAATTTCATCCCATATTCTTGTACTGTTCTTTCCCATACGTACAACTGCCGTTGTACTTCCTCCTCCTTATTCCTCCAAATCACCAGATCATCTGCAAACACTATTGCTTTCATCTTTCCTTCACCAATTACTTGTGCACTTGTGCTACTGTACTTATTATATCATCCATCACTACTATGAAGAGTAATGGTGAAAGTGCACTTCCCTGCCTCAAGCCATTCTTCTGTCCAATCCAAGCTGATCTCTCTCCTCCCACTTTCACACAGCTCACACTTCCATGGTACATTTCCCTTATCCTCCAAATAATCTGTTTTGCTACTCCTTTAATCTCCAGGGCTTTCCGCACCTAAGGGCGTAGAATAGGGGAGGAAATTTTCTTAACTTTGTCGCTAGTAAGGGTGCAAATGCGTATGGTGGTCAGTGGGAGCTGGTGATGTGCACCTTTACTGCTAAACTGAGATTGCAGCATCGTGTGTATCGTTGTTCCTCCATGACAACACAAGGCCTCATGCACCCGATAGGAGCTCGCAACACTTTATTGGACTATTCTTCCTCGCGCACCCAATAGGTCAGACAGATGAAAGTCGGAAGGTGTGAGATCCACGCAATAGGGTGGATGAGAAAGAATACGAGGTGCGACAATAAAGTAATGACACTGATGTGAAAAAATGTTGCTTACCGTTTTAGTCAAGTTTAGTGTTGCCTCCTTCAAAGTAGTTCCCTTCTGACTGCACACACTTTTTCCACCGCTTCTGCCATTGATGGTAACATTTCTGGAACTCATCTTCTGTAATATTCCCCAAGACCCTCGTCACAGCTTTTTGGACATCTTGTGTTGTTTGAAAATGGTGTCCCATGACCGCCAATTTGACTCTTGGAATTGTAAAAATGTCGCGCAGAGTGATATCTGGTGAATAAGGTGGCTGTGGTAGTACTGAAATTTGTTTTGAGGTTAAAAATTGCTTTAATGGCAGAGCAGTATGGGATAGCACACTATCGTGATGCAGAATCCAATTGTCAGCAATCTTGGCACGGACACGAAGAACTCTTTTACGAAGTCTTTCTAAAATTTCTTTGTAGTAATATTGGTTAACTGTTTGTCCAGGAGTTCATGCACCCTGGCCAAGTTGACATCCGTCCTTGAGGTTGATGGTCGTCCACTGCGGCCTTCGTCTTCAACATTCGTTCTGCCTTCACTACACATTTTATGCCAACGAAAAACTTGAGCTCTTGACATAACCTCCTCTCCAAAAGCCTTCTGAAGCTTACCATAAGCTGTTGTCGCGTTTTCGCCCAATTTAATGCAAAAAATAAATGGCATACCGTTGCGCAATATTATGCAGTTCATTTCTGTGACGAGAGACACAAACATGTGTTAACTTATTACAGCACAACTCACGACTGAGCAGTTGCATCGATGTGCTGCTTGGACTAGAAGCAGCTTGTAGACCAAGGTCAAAGATATTGTGTCTACGCAAGCCAGCAGGGTTGCCACATCTTGCAAAGAAAATCAGTCTCATTCCTTTATTGTCGCTCCTCGTAGTCCAATGAAGTTTTGTGTACTGCTCTTGGGTGCCCAGACTTGTGTGAGGCCTTGCGTTGTCATTTTTCTGGAAATCTGGCAATGAACATCCTGAACTCGTTTTTTCACTTTCATGAGGGTAGCACAATACACTTCAGAGTTGATCGCAGCACCATGAGCGAGGAAATCAAACAGAATAGCCCCTTCAAAGTCCCAGAAGATCGTCACCAGCTCCAGGTTCAGTTCTGAACTTTTTCTTTGGAGGTTCGAAGTTATGAACCTACGTTCCGTCGCCTGTCATGATGTATGACAATAAATTGTCACAATCATCCTTTTAACGGGCAAGCAATTCAGCCCAAATTGTCCGTCGTCATTGCTCTTTATGATCTTCTGTTAGGCGGCGAGGAGCCCAGGGGGCACAAACCTTTGAGTATCCAAACTGCTGGACAATTGTGTCAGTACTACCAACAGAGACGTCCAACTGAGCAGCGAGGTGTTTCATTGTGATCCATCAATCACCTCGAATGAGAGTGTCTAGACGTTTAAACACTGCAGGAGTCACAACTGCATGTGGCCGGCTGGCACGCAGGAGGTCGGACACGTTTGCGCGACCTTGTTGCGATGATGACAGATGCAACGCACAACGACTCACCGTGATTTTGTTCATTACCAGTCTGCGTAGACATTCTGCAAATGAGTATTAATACCTGCGATTCTCTGGATCGCCGCCGAAAGTAACTCAGTGACAGCTGTCTGCTTGGACCGCAACTCCGTTACAGATGCCATTCTGAAGGCTATGTATATCGCCCCTACCTATGGGAACTTCATGAAACTATAGGAGCTAAAGCGGGAATATTCCATAATGTCCGGTAACAAATTCCGCATTTTTTCAACCGAAATTATCCGAGAAAAGTAAGTGTTGTGTTACCTATTCAACTGCCGGCCGCGGTGGTCTTGCGGTTCTAGGCGCTACAGTCCGGAACCGCGGGACTGCTACGATCGCAGGTTCGAATCCTGCCGGGGGCATGGATGTGTGTGATGTCCTTAGGTTAGTTAGGTTTAAGTAGTTCTAAGTTCTAGGGGACTGATGACCTAAGATGTTAAGTCTCATAGTGCTCAGAGCCATTTGAACCTATTCAACTCCCCTCTTATCCGTGTAGGACTGACAGCTGAATCGCGGAAGACAAGGTATGGGTAACAGTAGTTATAGGTAAAATAAAATTAGGTTCTGTGCGGATTGGTGTGGTGGTGATTTATGCTGTATATTTTCCGGGAGTGTTGAACGGCTACCCCTGACTTCAGAGCAGATAGGGGCTGAGAGTTTGCTGATTAGTGTGGAATGCTATAGAGCTTCATCCATGGCGAAGTTCTGTGATAGTGGGTCTCGGCAACTAACGAGGCGCTTCAGTCTGGAACCTCGCTACCACTACGGTCGCAGGTTCGAATCCTGCCTCGGTGCCTCGGGCATGGATGTGTGTGATGTCCTTAGGTTAGTTAGGTTTAAGTAGTTCTAAGTTCTAGGGGATTGATGACCTCAGATGTTAAGTCCCATAGTGCTCAGAGCTATTTTGAACTAACGAGGTCTGTGTATAAAACAGAGCCGAATCTGGTTCGAAACTGTAAGGAGAGTTTATTCATGTTGTTATCTGGTTTCATGAACTTACTGTCGATTGAAAGCTAAACCAGTTTGTAATTGGGATGATAAACTCTTTTTGTGAACGTACCGGCTCCTGTTATTGCGTAATAATAGTCACTTCGCAAGGAATGGATGGTGGAAGGCGAGGTCCTTCGAAACGAGCAAGAAGACCACTTATAAAAGCAGAGATCCCCCGCATGCTGCATGCTATTAACGTAATTTTGAAGCTGGAACTACGAAAATTGCTATTCGGTTTCTTGGTCAGAAATAAAGAAATACGTTTTTCACCATTTTTGGAAATTTAAGCGCTCTGGGGTTCAGATAGTGGATGAAAGATTTTTTAACTAAATCATTGGTAAGGAACTTCTAAGCCAACGGCCTTGCCGCAGGGTTAACACCGGTTCCTGTCAAATCACCGAAGTTAAGAGCTGTCGGGCTGGGCTAGCACTTGGATGGGTGACCATCCGGTCTGCCGACGCTGTTGGTAAGCGGGTTGCACTCAGCCCTTGTGAGGCAAACTGAGGATTTACTTGATTGAGAAGTAGCAGCTTCGGTCTCATAAAGTGACATATGAGCGGGAGAGCGGCGTGCCAACCAAATGCCGCTCCATATCCGAATACAGTGATGCTTGTGGGCTGAGGATGACACGGCGGCCGGTCGGTACCTTTGGGCCTTCCAACGCCTTCCAAGGCCTGTTCGGACGCAGTTTAGTTTAGTTTAGTGCGTAAGTCTAAGGGCCGATGTCCTCAGCAGTTTGGTCCTTTAGGAATTCACACACATTTGAACATTTGAATGCTAGGTGTAGCGCGGCCACATATCGAAATTTCATGAAACTATAGGGACTCAAGCGTTAATAGTCCACAAAGTCCCACAACAAGTTCCGGAATTTTATCAACCGAAATTGACCGAGAAAAAAATGTGTCGCGTTACTAATTGAACACCGCTCGTAAGTATATTTCACGAAAATACCTCGAAGGCAGGATTAAAGAGAGCGTTTGCCCGTGAAATGCAATGGTCCTGAGTTCTAGTCTAGGTCCGGCACACAGTTTTAATCTGCCAGGAAGTTTCATATCAGCGCACACTCCGCTGCGGAATGAAAATTTCAATCTGAAAACATCCCTCCAGGGTGTGGCTAAGCCCTGTTTCCTCAGTACTTTTTCTTCCAGGAATGCTAGACTTGCAAGGTTCGCAGGAGGGCTTCTGTGAAGTTTGGAAGGTAGAAGACTAGGTACTGGCGGAAGTAAATCTGTGAGGAGTGGTCGTGAGTCGTGCTTGGGTAGCTCAGTCGGTACAGCACTTTCCCGCGGAAGGCAGAGGTCCCGAGTTCAAGTTTCGGTCAGGCACGCAGTTTTAATCCGTCATAAAGTTTCATATCAGCGCACGTTCTGTTGCAGAGTGAAAATTTCATTCAATGTTAGAGAGATTCGAGCTAGCCGAGGCTTACCACCAATCGCTCCTCCCGCGCAACATCCTCAGCTGGAACTATAAAGAGGATAAGTGACAGTCATACACCAAGTACCCCCCGCCACATACCAGCAGGTCGTTTGTGGAGTATAGATGTCAATGTACATATTTTGAACGGCGTTACACTTTTCGTCTGACATTTCATCCGGAATATCGTTATTATGTCACTGAATATTTGTATTTCCGACTCGTCTCTTGAACTGTGCAAATAGTTGAAGGGAAGTTGGAATGCTTACCGAGGGAGGTCGCACGGTGGACTTGTATTCAGAAGGACGCTAGTTCCAAGTCCCGTTCGGTCATCCATATTAAGGTTACCCTTGATTTTCCTATATCGCTTAAGCCGAATGCTTGAATGGTTCCTCTGAAAACCCACACCTACTTTCCTTTCTCATTCTTCCCTCTTCCTATCGTGAGCTCTAATGACCCTGCCCTCGACAGTATGTTAATCTCTAATCTTTCTTTTCTTTTTTTTGTTTTTGAGTTGTTTATACAATTTTCTATCTATTGTTAGATATTGCTTCGTATACCGTTTTAACAGATGAAATGTGTTGTCCGCCCATCATTAGTTTCTGCTTAAATTTCTTCGTGTTTTTACTGTTTTCAATACTTTTTTCTTATACATATACAGTCAGCTGTATGGAGTTGGAGCTAGCGGATGTGTATCGTGGAAATTTCTCGGACACGGCACTCAACGCGAAATGCAAGGTCGTTGCAACGTCCACCGTTCTTATAATTACACACATACTGAATTTATATTGCTCAATGATGATTTTCTTCGAGCTGAGCAGTTCTTCTCCGTCCGCCCGAACTTATCATTCTCGATGCGACGCTGCTCGCGCTCCTCTGGAAGCGTCGCCAATTTACCCATCCTTCTGGAGTGGAGCTATAAAAGCGAGGAGGTCGTAAATCAATGTAACTAAATCACGAATCGAGCTAACAGTCCCGGAGTGAGAGAAATACTAATAACTTTACATTTCAAGTTGTCCGAATTTTATGAATGTGGAGTAATAAATCACGCATTTCTTTCTGGAAGAGACTTAGGAGGAATACAGAATAGTTTCCGATAAAAACTTCGTTTCCTTTGAAAGAGAATTCCTAAAATTTTAATGGCGTGCTAAATCACACGGTATAACTCTAATTCAAGGGAGGTTCCTTTGATGAGATACATTAGGGCCTGTAATGGAAATGAATGTAAGTGGAAGGTGAATCTTTCCTCTATAGAAAATAGAGTAAGCCAACATGCTCTTTTGAAAGGTATTGCTTCTTACTAAGGTGTGATTATAGGCCCTATAAAAATACGTGTGCTTTACAGAAGCAAAGAGAGGCAACACATTCAGCTTGATGTCAGAATTACTCATACCAATCTGACGTAAGTAGAAAATGGGATAGGTAGAAGTAATGAAATCTAGTGAACAGTCTGTGACCAAATTGGACGTAAAGAGCAGCCATAAAATCATGAGGCCGAGAAATATTTGAAGTTACCTCACTTTGTAACATAAGCAGCAGATAAGATGACTGGTAATGAGTGTCTAAATCTTTGGTAGGTTGTCTCAGTGACTTAGAAGCATGTTTCCCACGGCTGCTGAATCGTACATCATACAGTATACGTAGACTGAATATGACGATCAGGATAGTTTGATACATAGCGGTTTTCAAGTTCCAGAAAGCTACTTGGTGTTTCACTACACTTTTATCGCTGTGGAATGATTCTAGCTGTAATGCAAGCCATATTCGCCATTTTAAACTCTCTATTACAAAGAAATGACAAAACCCATGGAACAGCCATATGTACATATATAGATGTCGGTAGTATCACGTACACAAGGTATAAAAGGGCAGTGCATTGGCGGAGTTGTCATTTGCACACAGGTGAATCATGTTAAAAGTTTCCGACGTGATTATAGCCGCACCTCGGGAATTAATACAGTAGGGACACGGAATGGTAGTTGGAGCTAGGCCCATGTGACATTCCATTTCGAAAATCGTCAGGTAACTCAATATTCCGAGATCGACAGTGCCAAGAGTATGCCGAGAATACCGTGTTTCAGGCATTACCTCTCACCGTGGGCAACGCAATGGCCGACGCCGTTCACTTGACCACCAAGAGCACCGGCGTTTGCGTGGTGTTGTCAGTGCCAACAGACAAGCAACACTGCATGAAATAACCGCAGAAATCAATGTGGGGTGAACGTAGCCGCTAGGACAGTACGGCGAAATGTGGCGTTAATGGACAATGTCAGCAGACGGCCGACATAAGTGCCTTTGCTAACAGCACATCATCGACTGCAGCGTCTTTCCTGGGCTCATGACCGTATCCGTTGGGCCCTAGACGACGGAAAAACCGTGGCTTGATCAGATGAGTCCCGATTTCACTTGCTAAGATCTGACTGAGAGATGAATTCCGTGCTAATATACTTTAGCTACACACACTACCATTTTTTTTTTCAAAACGTTATTTAACAAAATAACTTTACAGAAGTATGCCACGGTAACATACTAACAAAACAATCAGTTTATGAGTTGTTATATATAGCGTAACTCATCCACACTTGAGTCTTAAGGATGGATATTTGTGGGAATACACTTTCTGTTTATTTCGTCGGCGACTGTGAGTGTAAAATTTCACGAACTTTTAATGTGTATCCATTGCTGATGAACTGTCAGATTCTCGGACATCTTTCCAAATTAACTTTTATTCACATTTCTATTTCTCGTCAATTTCAGTCAGCTAATTTTTTTTAATATAAACTTAAATTTACGAAATTTGTGAACTTTTCCTTATATTTTTTGGTTTACCATAGGTTGTGATATACAGCCAGAAATTTTCCTTGTTTCTATTTTCTTCCGTCAGTATTTGGTGTATTGTGTGTCCTTTGATCCAGCTCACAGCATTGCGTTTTGCGACTCGTATGGGACGTCATCTGAGTTTAGAAGATTTGCTAGTGTAATATACACTCCTGGAAATTGAAATAAGAACACCGTGAATTCATTGTCCCAGGAAGGGGAAACTTTATTGACACATTCCTGGGGTCAGATGCATCACATGATCACACTGACAGAACCACGGGCACATAGACACAGGCAACAGAGCATGCACAATGTCGGCACTAGTACAGTGTATATCCACCTTTCGCAGCAATGCAGGCTGCTATTCTACCATGGAGACGATCGTAGAGATGCTGGATGTAGTCCTGTGGAACGGCTTGCCATGCCATTTCCACCTGGCGCCTCAGTTGGACCAGCGTTCATGCTGGACGTGCAGACCGCGTGAGACGACGCTTCATCCAGTCCCAAACATGCTCAATGGGGGACAGATCCGGAGATCTTGCTGGCCAGGGTAGTTGACTTACACCTTCTAGAGCACGTTGGGTGGCACGGGATACATGCGGACGTGCATTGTGCTGTTGGAACAGCAAGTTCCCTTGCCGGTCTAGGAATGGTAGAACGATGGGTTCGATGACGGTTTGGATGTACCGTGCACTATTCAGTGTCCCCTCGACGATCACCAGTGGTGTACGGCCAGTGTAGGAGATCGCTCCCCACACCATGATGCCGGGTGTTGGCCCTGTGTGCCTCGGTCGTATGCAGTCCTGATTGTGGCGCTCACCTGCACGGCGCCAAACACGCATACGACCATCATTGGCACCAAGGCAGAAGCGACTCTCATCGCTGAAGACGACACGTCTACATTCGTCCCTCCATTCACGCCTGTGGCGACACCACTGGAGGCGGGCTGCACGATGTTGGGGCGTGAGCGGAAGACGGCCTAACGATGTTCGGGACCTTAGCCCAGCTTCATGGAGACGGTTGCGAATGGTCCTCGCCGATACCCCAGGAGCAACAGTGTCCCTAATTTGCTGGGAAGTGGCGGTGCGGTCCCCTACGGCACTGCGTAGGATCCTACGGTCTTGGCGTGCATCCGTGCGTCGCTGCGGTCCGGTCCCAGGTCGACGGGCACGTGCACCTTCCGTCGACCACTGGCGACAACATCGATGTACTGTGGAGACCTCACGCCCCACGTGTTGAGCAATTCGGCGGTACGTCCACCCGCCCTCCCGCATACCCACTATACGCCCTCGCTCAAAGTCCGTCAACTGCACATACGGTTCACGTCCACGCTGTCGCGGCATGCTACCAGTGTTAAAGACTGCGATGGAGCTCCGTATGCCACGGCAAACTGGCTGACACTGACGGCGGCGGTGCACAAATGCTGCGCAGCTAGCGCCATTCGACGGCCAACACCGCGGTTCCTGGTGTGTCCGCTGTGCCGTGCGTGTGATCATTGCTTGTACAGCCCTCTCGCAGTGTCCGGAGCAAGTATGGTGGGTCTGACACACCGGTGTCAATGTGTTCTTTTTTCCATTTCCAGGAGTGTATTTGAGAACTGTTCCTTTTATACTCGCTAGCTTCTGCCAGATAACCTGCCAAAGTTCAGTCACTTTTTTTTACACACAAATCTGTGTTATTCGCTGTCGATTAAATAAGACGACGAGCACGATGGTAAGTCCACTAGGTTAACAGCATGCAGTCTGGAATTCGTCGTAACTTTTCTGTTAACTGCTTTATACCAGATGCCTTTACATTTGGTGATACATTTCGACTGCTGACATTTTTTCTAGATGGCTTTCCAGTCAGAGACTGGAAATTTTAACTCGATCGCATTTTTGCTTTTGTTTCCCGCCAGTTTTATTTCCCCTTGTCTTCGTCACATTCTTCGCCGGAATGTTTCACTGAATGTAATTAAATCCGATTAAAAATTGTTTCAGAGGGTGAAATCCCGTTAGGACATGTTGCGCATTCACGGGCGGGTTCACATTGACTGGAATAAATTCGTTGAGCAAGCGAGATGTTAAGCTGTTGAATAATCTTTTTCCGTAATTTGTACATAGTACATACAAACAAAGCTATAGACTTCGTGCTAACATCCACAAGGTTTATTCCACCGTTTCCTGCAGGGAGAGTTAGAATACCAGATTTAACTTTGAATGTGTTTTCATGGGTTACAAAGCGACCTAAGGCCGACGTAATTGTGGTAGTCGTGTGTTTCGAGAAATGGGTACCACTCGCTCCACATAGTTGATTTTTGCAACGATGCGTATACTAGCCGGGGATGCTTCCTGATATTCGTCGAGTTTCCTGATACTGTTCTCTTGTACACTTTTTCGTAAGCTTGCGAGTATTTTTTGCAGTTAGCAGCGATGGTGTGCTCTATGCTGGATCTGTAATCGATACAAAATATTTCCATATGGAGGACTATCTTTAATTGTCCTGAGTTTTGCATGCGTATTCCGAGTCCGATACTCTTCATACATGATTTAAGTTTATTTTGGTTTGCTCCTGATGCCATTTCGTACTAGCCAATGATTTGTATGGACTTCTCTACACGATTTTCATTGGTAACCACGAGATGCACGTCATCAGTGTATGCCCTAATATGATACTTTGTACATTTATGTTTAGTCCTGTTAGTTGTTGTTCTAGAGTGACTAGCAGAAGTTCCAATGCGATGGCGAACAGGGGCATCGACTTTGGACATCCCTGTCCCACCGAATTACTGCAGTTAAATATTCTCGTTAACTGACGTTTTATTAAGATTCTTCCTAAACCTCGGCTTAATATTCTGAGGATTAATCTGATAAAGCGTTGTAAAAAACCCATTGCCTTCATCATTTCGAATAGAGTAGTAATAATAATGACTATTTACTCTATCAAAGTATTCTGAAAGTCTAGACCGCCATGTTAAATGCGCGTTAGGTCGGTCCCATTTACTCTGTTCTTGAAGCACCGCTGTTCTCTCAATTTATGGCGGCTGTTCGCTAGGTGGCAATGGCATCGTTTACACAACTTAATTTTAATTCATCATAATTTGGATAATCCGTACGAAATATTTAAAATATTTATAAACTTTATACAAAAACTTCACTTTTGAATTAGCGTATATGTTCAAATGCCCTACCGCAGTTCCTGAGATAAGCCTGAATATACAGACGTGAGCAACCGACTTGAGTTTATATATATTCATTTGTTGTGTGTGCGTGCGCGCGCGCGTATGTGTGTGTGTGTGTGTGTGTGTGTGTGTGTGTGTGTGTTTAAAATGTTTTTCTGTTTCAGGTAACTTTACTTGATATTGCCACTCTGCACATCATATTCTCTCTACTTCGACCATCAATAGTTATTTCACTGCACAATTAGCAACACATGTCTACTGCTTTAGCTGTCTCTTTTGCTTTGCGAAATCCCTTAGCATCGTCTGAGTTAATTCAGAAACATGCAATTACCCTTATTTTAGAGTTCTTTCCAAGACCCTATCCGTTCCGTTCAACTGCTCTTCCCAGTCCTTTGCCGTCTCCGACAGAATTACAATGTCATCAGCAAACCTCAAAAGTTTTAATTTCTTCTCCCTGAACCATAATCCCTTTCCAAATTTCCCTTTGGGTTTCTTTACTGACTGCTCGTTATAGACATTACATAACACTGGAGATAGTCTAAAAGCACGCTTCACTCTCTCAACCCCTCTCAACGGGTGCTACACTTTCATGTTCGATTCTTGCAACAACAGTCTGCATTCTGTGCTTGTTGTAGATAACCGTTCACTCCCTGCATTTCATCGCTACTATCCCGACTAATTAAGCGCTGTATCAGGTGATTTCTTGCTTGCTTCTCAGTCACGAATACAGAAACACAACTGTTGAAAAGATTAATTCGTCTAACGACTAAACAAACGCCCACAGCTAATCTTGTTAGAAGTCAAGTCGCACTGAGTTTAGAAGACAACATCTCATTGTGGAAACCTCTCCCCCCAGTCGAGGCGAGCCAAAGGAAAAGAAATGACGCAAGAATTTTCCAGGCTTTCTGGACACGGAGAGCAAATTCCGTGCACTTTGTTACAGCGAACAAGGAAAAGAAAGAAGGAAGAGGAAAGGAGAGACATGCCTGAAATCTGACAGCTACTCACGTATTCGCTGCACGTCGCGAAGCAAAAGTGAGTGAGATTGTCGTTGCGGGGCGACAGAGGTCGGACAGTGTTTTTCCGAGACAGCGCACGCTGGGAGGCGAAACAAAACGCTGGGGTGTAGTTGGCATGTGTCGCACGTCGCGCGTAGCAGCCAGCCCTGGGCGTGGCGCTCTGTTGTCCTTCCCGGGACCCAATTAGCAGCCAGGGCTGACGGGCGACGCCCCCTGCTGAAAAGCCCCGCCTGTTGCCATCCTGACTGTTGCAGGAACAGCAGGTGACACTGTGCCCACCGCCCAGGTAGTTGTCTTCACTCCTGCGCCCCGTTCATTTTTTTTTCCCCTTTGCTTTATGCTCCTCACTGCGCCCTGGCGTTAATACACTGGTGTGCAAAACTTTTGACGAAAAACTTTTTTCACCATGCGTGACTGCCAAGTAACATAGATCGATGAAATTTGGCCTACACGTAGAAATAACTGCTACAGTACAGTGCGAAAGGTAACTGAAAGAAATACACTGTGGAACAAACAAAAATGACACTTCTATTCGAAGTCAATAAACACACTGAAGCCACCGCGATTTATGATGGGCCCACCCGGACATCACAAAAGGTGAGACATGGCTCTCAGTAAGGTGTGTAACCACCATAGACACAGTGTATGCTGTGCAACGCTCCCATGTTGGCCACAAATATGGTAAGGAGTTCTTGTGGTAGGGTGTTCCGTTCTTCCACCAGCGAGGTTGACACTAGGGCTTTTGATAAAATATCGATATACCGATATTTTTCCCAAAAAGCATCGATATACATCGGCAATATATTTTTCTTAGATATATCAAAATATCAATATCGAGCGCCAATATTTTTATTTTATATCTTTTTTTTCGCAATTTGTCGATAAATATTTGAAATTGTAATAGAACATAAGTTTACTTTCACTGTGCGAAGGAGTCTTACTCCTTTTTGAGCTTTCATCTCATCCATTCTGATATGAAGAAATAGCACACCAGCTACGTTGAGAAACAATTTTTAACGAAATTAGTGTGCTATTTCTTGCCATCGAGATTCCTCAAAAACAGTTGCTGAATAACATGAACAATTGCGAGCATCGATAGGTTTTGTTAATTGAAAGCTGTAAAAAGTGGACAAATTTTAGGTTGTTACTGATTTAACGAAGTGAGGTCCAAAGAAAGTTTTTGTCCGTTTTGTTTCTTACCGTGACTTTACATTATATGGTTCTGCCGGACCGTCTGTATGGTGTCCTGCATCGATACCTTATCATCTGCAAACCAAACGACGTAAATGAGAATTTCATCGGTAAGTTAGCATGTCCCTTGATTCTTAAGAAAAACATGATTTTGGCGTGACAAAATGTTTTGCATATATGTTATTAAACCGAAGTCCACCATTTGCCTTCCCTAACACAGTTTTCACATGCTCGTCCCACCTCATATCGGATTACAGCGTTACGCCCAGATATTTAAACGACTTGACTGTGTCAAGCTGGACATGTTGTATCCGAACATTACAGGTTTGTTCTTCCTATTCATCCGCGTTAACTTACATTTTTCCACATCTAGAGCTAGCTGCCGTACATCACACCAATTGAAAATTTTGTCTAAGTCGTCTTGTACCTTCCTACAGTCACTCAACTTCGACACCTGGCCGTACACCACGGCATTATCAGCAAACAACTGCAGACTGCTGCCAACCCTGTAAGCCAAATAATTTATGTGTACAGAGAACAACAGCGATCCTAACACACCTCCCTGGGACACTCCTGACGATACCCCTGTCTCTGATGAACATACCGTAGAGGACAACACACTGGGTTCTATTACTTAAGAAGTCTTCGAACCACTCACATATCTGTAAACCTATTCCATATGCTCGGACCTTCGTTAACAGCCTGCAATGGAGCACTGTGTAAAATGCTTTCCGGAAATCTAGAAATATTGAATCTGCCTGTTGCCCTTCACTCATAGTTCTCAGCATGTCTTGTGAGAAAAGTGCAGGCTGAGTTTCGGATTATATTCTAACTGCGACTGTGTTCCAGGATTCTACAGCAAACAGACGTTAGGGATATTGGTCTGTAATTTTGCGGTTCCGTTCTTTACTTTCTTACACTCCTGGAAATTGAAATAAGAACACCGTGAATTCATTGTCCCAGGAAGGGGAAACTTTATTGACACATTCCTGGGGTCAGATACATCACATGATCACACTGACAGAACCACAGGCACATAGACACAGGCAACAGAGCATGCACAATGTCGGCACTAGTACAGTGTATATCCACCTTTCGCAGCAATGCAGGCTGCTATTCTCCCATGGAGACGATCGTAGAGATGCTGGATGTAGTCCTGTGGAACGGCTTGCCATGCCATTTCCACCTGGCGCCTCAGTTGACCAGCGTTCGTGCTGGACGTGCAGACCGCGTGAGACGACACTTCATCCAGTCCCAAACATGCTCAATGGGGGACAGATCCGGAGATCTTGCTGGCCAGGGTAGTTGATGTACACCTTCTAGAGCACGTTGGGTGGCACGGGATACATGCGGACGTGCATTGTCCTGTTGGAACAGCAAGTTCCCTTGCCGGTCTAGGAATGGTAGAACGATGGGTTCGATGACGGTTTGGATGTACCGTGCACTATTCAGTGTCCCCTCGACGATCACCAGTGGTGTACGGCCAGTGTAGGAGATCCCTCCCCATACCATGATGCCGGGTGTTGGCCCTGTGTGCCTCGGTCGTATGCAGTCCTGATTGTGGCGCTCACCTGCACGGCGCCAAACACGCATACGACCATCATTGGCACCAAGGCAGAAGCGACTCTCATCGCTGAAGACGACACGTCTCCATTCGTCCCTCCATTCACGCCTGTCGTGACACCACTGGAGGCGGGCTGCACGATGTTGGGGCGTGAGCGGAAGACGGCCTAACGGTGTGCGGGACCGTAGCCCAGCTTCATGGAGACGGTTGCGAATGGTCCTCGCCGATACCCCAGGAGCAACAGTGTCCCTAATTTGCTGGGAAGTGGCGGTGCGGTCCCCTACGGCACTGCGTAGGATCTTACGGTCTTGGCGTGCATCCGTGCGTCGCTGCGGTCCGGTCCCAGGTCGACGGGCACGTGCACCTTCCGCCGACCACTGGCGACAACATCGATGTACTGTGGAGACCTCACGCCCCACGTGTTGAGCAATTCGGCGGTACGTCCACCCGGCCTCGCGCATGCCCACTATATGCCCTCGCTCAAAGTCCGTCAACTGCACATACGGTTCACGTCCACACTGTCGCGGCATGCTACCAGTGTTGAAGACTGCGATGGAGCTCCGTATGCCACGGCAAACTGGCTGACACTGACGGCGGCGGTGCACAAATGCTGCGCAGCTAGCGCCATTCGACGGCCACCACCGCGGTTCCTGGTGTGTCCGCTGTGCCGTGCGTGTGATCATTGCTTGTACAGCCCTCTCGCAGTGTCCGGAGCAAGTATGGTGGGTCTGACACACCGGTGTCAATGTGTTCTTTTTTCCATTTCCAGGAGTGTATATACTGGAGTCACCAGCGCTTTTTTCCAGTCGCTTCGGACTTTGTGCGGTGCTACATATACACGATAAATGGAAGCCAGGTAAGGGGCCATGTCGTAGAGTACTCTGTGAAAAACCGAATTGGGATACCATCTGGACCCGGTGACTGATATGTTTTCAACTCTTTCAGTTGTATTTCCACGCAAGGGAGTCTTATCACTATGTCGTCCATATGGTAGTCTGTTCAATGGCCAAACGACGGCCGGCCGGAGTGGCCGTGCGGTTCTGGGCGCTACAGTCTGGAGCCGAGCGACCACTACGGTCGCAGGTTCGAATCCTGCCTCGGGCATGGATGTGTGTGATGTCCTTAGGTTAGTTAGGTTTAATTAGTTCTAAGTTCTAGGCGACTGATGACCTCAGAAGTTAAGTCCCATAGCGCTCAGAGCCATTTGAACCATCAGTCAAACGACAGTATGTTTGCATGATTCTCCTGCTTGAACGATTTCTTGAAAGTAAAATTTAAAACTTGAGCTTTCGTTTCACTATCTTCAAATGCCACACCATACGGGTCAACAAGGGACTGAATGGAAGCCTTAGACCTGCGTAGCGATTTTACATACGACCAGAATTTTCTCCGGTTCTCTGCCAGATCTTTTGATAACGTGTGACGGTGGTAGTTGTTGTAAGCTTCGCGCATAGACCTTTTCACAGACGCACGAATCTCTACTAACCTCCACTTATCGCTGTTTGTATGTCCCCTTTTCAACCTAGAGTGCAACAGCCTCTGCTTTATCAGCATCTTACGAATTTCGTTATTAAAACATGGTGGGTCTTTTCCATCCTTTATACAATTACTAGGTACGTAATCCTCCAGACTACGACTTAAAATCTGCTTAAACTTTGCCCATAATTCCTCTACATTCATCTTACTGGTACTAAGTGATGCCAATTCACTGTCTAAGTAAGATGTTAATAACTGCTTATCTGCTCTATCTAGCAGAAACGCTCTCCCATCCTTCTTGACTGATTTATTAAATTTCCTAACCATAGTTGTTATAAAGACATCATGATCGCTAATCTATGCTGACATTGTCGATAAGGTCAGACCTATTTGTAGCTATAAGGTCTACGATATTTACATTGCCTGTTGGCTGCCGACATAGCTGCTCAAGACAGTTTTCAGAAAACGTGTTCAGAAGTATTTCGCATGACTGTCTGTCTGTATCCTCCGCACTGAGTCCATAGACATCCCAGTCTATACTCGGAAAATTATAGTCGCCTCCAACTAGTATTGCATGGATTGAGTATTTACGAGCTATTGACCGTAGACTTTCTTTGAATGACTCTAGAACTGCCACAGCGGAATCGAGTGGCCGGTAAAAATGGTTCAAATGGCTCTGAGCGCTATTCCCTTAACTTCTGAGGTCATCAGTCCCCTAGAACTTAGAACTACTTAAACCTAACTAACCTAAGGACATCACACACATCCATGCCCGAGGCAGTATTCGATCCTGCGACCATAGCGGTCGCGCGACTCCAGACTGTAGCGCCTAGAACCGCTCGGTCACCCCGGCCGGCGCCGGTAAAAACATCCAACAATTAACTTAGTTTCACCTACACCTGTTATACGCGACCAGACGACTTCACTGTCACACTCAACTTCGACCTCAATAGAGACAATATTTTTGTCAACTGCAATGAAAACTCCCCCTCCTACGGCCTGTAATCTGTCTTTCCGCTATATGTTCCACGACAGTTCTTTAGCTGTGTGACCCGAGTTTCATCGGGCTATATTACTTGGCAGTGACACATAATCCGAAAGTTACACTAGGGTGCAAAATTTAAGAACGAAACTGTTTCACTCTGTTCTTCAGCCAAATTGCTGGTAATAAACCGATGTTAATTCCTTGGCTTGCCTTTATGCTACGAGAACGTCCAGTCGCGGACGAACATGCCTCATTGTGGCTGTACACCCTCAATTCTGTCTGATAGCTTGGTGTCGGCAATGCCCAAACTAAAACTCTAGCCTGGTTCTCTGAAGCCATACAGAGTGGTTGAGCACCATCGCTTTGCAGTCCAAATCTTAAAACAAGTGAATATCGATGAAACCTGTTAATAGTGGATTAACAAGATAGCGAAAATATTAAGTAAAACAATTAAAATGTTATATCAACGGTTTAAAACTTATCCTGTATGATAGTAATAAGGAGTAAACCAAATAACATTTACAATTCAAACCAAATGTTTATTTCAGAAATCAATACATCACTGTTCTAATTCTGGCCTTACATAGATAAAATTGATAAATCAATTGAACAATAGGTAAACCAGCAATTCAAAATGTAGTAGCATATTGCAAGTAGGCCATTTACACGCAATAGTATGTGCAAAAGAAGTTCACTCAGCGGTGCATTAACTCACGAAAAACAGTAGCAAAATCTTTAAGTTCGTCAACACGAAACCTCATTAATAACCACAGAGAAAGCTGAAGTTAATTAATCACCATTACTATCGCCCCAGATATCCGACATATTCGTCACAGTATTATCATAACAAATATCGCAAAATATTAAAGTTCACTGGTACCCTACACTGTTAAAGCAATGATAAGGACCGCGTCCTCGCAGAAACAATCACTAGAAGATACACAAAATCGTTTAGCCCCAACAAATTTCAAAGTCTAGAACTCACTTCCACGAAAAGTCTCGTAATATTTCTAAGTGTTCAGCTAGCGACCACAAGAAATTTACTCACTCCGACGAACGCTATCTTGCGGCAGTCTGGCTGCCGAAATATACTCAACAACTTTCCTCTCTAAAAGCACCTTTAAAATAGACCGTCAAAAGTCACTGCACGCCGATTTGTTCGTCTTTTTTCCTTTTAGCCATGTGATTACTTCTACTCAATACAAGTATCTGCAGAACGACCAATATCAAATAAATAATTTCACATATATACAACACACTAATGCATAGAATAAATGTTCACGGTCAGTTTTCGACCTTTCATTGACATATTTATATATGATTTCAATATATGCGAATAAATGCACAAATACCTGGCTATATTCGGCCTGTATCGTATTGAAATTTGAACAAATCCCTGTAATGGCAACTTAAAACATCAAACTGTGGTTGCTTAAGCATCATAATATGTTGGATAATGGTCTGGGATACTCACGCTGATTTCATACTATGTTTATAGGAAGAGAAATCGTAGTTAACGAGTGGTCACATGGTCACCTTGAAGATAACTGGACTCTAATGTTTGACAATATGAGAAAACCAACGCAGTCTCTGATCGCGATTATTTCTTTTATTCAATGAGCTGTTTCGATCGTTGTGATTATTATCAGACTGATCTAAAAAAGAGTGTGCATTTTATTAATAACTAAGAGTATTATGATTATAAGAAGTAGTGTTGATTTGCATTTTCTGAGAACCATCTAACAAACAAGATACCTGTCTCCTTGAAATTAAAAATAGAAGGCAATAAATTTTGAAGCCATTGTAATCGTCACGTAGTATAAAAACATTATAAAATTGGAATAAAACACAGCGGCCGTCGTTGGTACACTGTCCGTGGAGGTAAAAAAAAGAGGGAAGGTGCCACTACAGACTTATGCTGTACGTTGTTTTGAAGCTACAGTAGTCCAAAACATTAGCAGACTACTGTTTACGACAGCTTCTTGTTCATTATTTCTGTCGTGCGCGCGCCATAACTGATTAAATTCTAAAAATAATAGAGTTTACGTGAATAATACAGTGTCAGGAAGGCAATTTCGAACGTATTTCTGTTCTTGACTAGGTATTTGCTCTAGCAATACTACAAAGTGAGAGTGACTTCACGGGTAAGATTAACCGTTGTGAGCCGCGCGGGATTAGCCAAGCCTTCTAAGGCGCTGCAGTCGTGGACTGTGCGGCTGGTCCCGGCAGAGGTTCGAGTCCTCCCTCGGGCCTGTGTGTGTGTGTGTTTGTCCTTAGGATAATTTAGGTTAAGTAGTGTGAAAGCTTAGGGACTGATGACCTTAGCAGTTAAGTCCCAAAAGATTTTACACATTTAACCGTTGTGAACTATGGGGGTATGAATGTGGTGAAACTAATGTTTTGGGCTAGATAAGACGGCGGACCTTGGCTTCAAGTTTGTAACGTAATGCCACCTAGCATCTTCTTTTACCTCCATGTTCCTTACAGCTATAGGACAAACAGCTGAAGAGCTCTAGCGCTACATGTAGCTGATTGTAAGCACTGTTTCCAATGGCGTGATACAAAGCCAGAGATATGATGTTTGATGTTTTACTCCAATCAAAATGGGAAGAGTTAAAATGTAATTAAAGAAGAGCTAGAACTTGAACATTGATTCACTTGACTCCATTATGTACTACATTGAAGAGCCAAAGAAACTGGTACACCTGTCTGATATCGCGTAGGGCCTCCGCGAGCACGCAGAAGTGCCGCAACAAGACGTGACATGGACTCAACTAATGTCTGAAGTAATGCTACAGGGAACTGACACCATGAATCCTGCAGGGCAGCCCATAAATCCGTGAAAGTACGAGTGGGTGGAGATCTCTTCTGAACAGCACGTTGCAAGGCATCCCAGATATGCTCAACAATGTTCATGTCCGGGGAGTTTGATGGCCAGCGGAAGTGTTTAAACTCAGAAGAGTGTCTTTGGAACATTTCTAGAAGTGTGCGGTGTCGCATTGCCCTGCCCAAGTCTGTCGGAATGCACAATGGTCATGAAAGGAAGCAGGTGATCAGACAGGATGCTTACGTACGTGTCACCTATCAGAATCGTATCTAGACGTATCAGGGGTCCCATTTCACAACAACTGCACACAGTCTCCACCAGCTTGAACAGTCTCCTGCTGAAACGCATGGTACATAGATTCATGGGATTGTCTCCATACCCATAGACGTCCATCCGCTCGATACAATTTGAACAAGACACGTCCGATCAGGCGACATGTTTCAAATCATCGATAGTCCAATGTCAGTGTTGACGGGTCCAGGCAACGCGTAAATCTTTGTGTCGTGGAATAATCGAGAGTACACGAGTCGGCCTTCGGTCCCGAAAGCCCATGTCGATGATGTTTCGTTGATTGGTTAGCACGCTGACACTAGTTGATGGCTCAGCATTGAAATCTGCAACAATCTGCGGAAAGGTTGCACTTCTGTCACGTTGAACGATTCTCTTCAGTCGTCGTTAGTCTCGTTCTTGCAGGATTTTTTTTTCCGGCCGCAGCGATGTCGGAGATTTGATGTTTTACCGGATTCCTGATATTGGTTCAAATGGCTCTGAGCACTATGGGACTTAACATCTGAGGTCATCAGTCCCCTAGAACTTAGAACTACGTAAACCTAACTAACCTAAGGACATAACACACACCCATGCCCGAGGCAGGATTCGAGCCTGCGACCGTAGCGGTCGTGTGGTTCCAGACTGTAGCGCCTAGAACAGCTCGGCTACCCCGGCCGGCATTCCTGATATTCATGGCACACTCGTGAAATGGTCGTACGGGAAAAACCGCGCTTCATCGCTACAGCGGAGATGCTGTGTCCCATCTCTCGTACGCCGATTCCTCCACGTTCACACTCACTTAAATCTTGGTGACCTGCCATTGTAGCAGCAGTAACAGATTTACCAGCTGCGCCAGACACTTGTTGTCTTGTATAGGCGTTGCCGACCGCAGCGCCGTATTCTGATTGTTTACATACGTCTGTTTATGAATATGTATGCCCACACCAGTTCCTTTGGCACTTCGGTGTAGTATGAACTCTGCGTCCTTCAGAAGTAAATCTAAGAACTCACCACTGTGCCGACGAGTGTTATATCGCCCGGCACAACATAGCCTCCTAAAGTCACTCGCCGACGACACCTTCCCGTAAATTGCAGCGTCATCACGACGCCATCCGTCACATCGTTTATGTATAGAAACAACAACAGCGGCGCAGTAACACTTCCCTGAGGCGTTCCTGACCATACCCTTGTCTGCGATGAACACTCGCCGTCCAGGACAACATACTGGGTTCTATTACTTGCGAAGTCTTCCAGTTATTCACCTATCTGGGAAGCTATTCCTTTCGCTCGGACCTTCACTAGCAGTCTTCACTGAGGCGCTGTTTCGATGCTTCCCAGAAATCTAGGAATATGGAATCTGCCTGTTGTCTGCTGCCAAAGTAGATTTAACGTAAGGAAGATGTGAGAAATTAGGGCTCATACGGGAGCGTACAATCTCTTTCCCTTGCTCTGTTTGCGAGTTGAAGCAAATGTCATCTCTTTTTAGGCATAAAATTATTCCGAAATAATTCTCTTGCGTGAATGTTCACTCTTTTATTAAAGAAATATTTCAAGTTGGCTAGCAAAAATGTAGTAAAACGTTTATGAACTGTAAATTCAGACCAACGAATCACACAAATCAACCTATGGGTGAAACGAAACCGTGGAATTGTATTTTCATATGTTTTAAGAAAAAAACGAGGGGCGAATCTTCTCTCAGAAAAATGAAACTCACTTCATCTCTTGTCTCCATTGAACTTAGCAGACGTATTTTCTGTAAATGTATTAGTAGTAGATATAGATTTGATTTGTAACTAAATATGTTAAAAACAGGTTACATTCTTGTTTTTATTTATAAGTAAATGTACTTCCAGCAATTATTAAGCTGTACGTGAATTATGGTTTTTGTCATATTTGTCTCAGGAGCTTAGCAGATCGTGGTAAAAAAGACAATGTCCCAAATGCAATTCATGTTTAACCAATGATTTCCTTCCGCTATTAGCAAAGCGCGTCCATGCGATCATTTGCGGATTATTTAATAGGGACTTGCTATCGTTTTGAACACGTGTAAATTTCGTATGATCCAGCCATTCCCTACAAACTGTGAATCTGATACTTTCGCTTCTGTCTGATAAGACCCCATAGAACCGATGGTTCGTTAATTACTACGACTCGTAAATGGTAAAAACTGTGGGAGCCAATTTTATTTTGAACTCATTGCATTCTTTTTAGACGCATATCAGATGTAGTAGAAAGAATGCGGGCCACCATCAGCCATGATTGATGCTCCATTGCTCAATAAGAGTGAAATTAAATTCATTTGACAACCTCGTTTTTAGAAAAGTTGTTACTTCATTCAAATAACGGAGAAAAAGCTTCAGTATGGAAGAAGGCAGTAGAACACTTGGTACTGACGATACTGAAATAACCATCCTGGATCATGTTCAAGGTAACTTAAATGAGTGGGCTCAAATTGAGGTATCGAAAACACCTCAAACACTCACAGAATCATCCCCGACCTGAACTGTATTATCCACAGGTGGGGGTTAAACTCTTCATTGAAATAAAAGAGTAAAATTCGGTTGATTTCGAATGTTTAAGTAAGTAATGTATGTAAAAGGATCTGATGCTACAAAAATTTTCTGCCAAAAAAGTGATTGTCAATATAGTTTCCGAGGACATTTAAGTTAAGTGGAGAGTAAACTTGTGATGATATGGATGTTGACAGGCACGAACGTCAAATGTAATTATAGTGCGGCTGACCATTGAATTTGTAAACAGTTCTGGCGTATTGTCATAATGCACATATGTTTGCTGCGAAAACATTTCGAGTTGACTCTGCATGGCTGAATTTTAGTGTTCGCTTCAGTAAGTGCTTCTACAACGGTTTTATTGGTATGGAAGTATCTCACCTCGGAATTTCATTACTAATGTGTTCAAAGAAGTTCCATAAACCGGCATTTAATCCTCGTGTTTCCGTGTCTTGAAGGTAATAACAGTCAGGTAGAGCGCCATCGACAACATTCTCCGAGAGACTGAGAAGAGTTTTCAAAAAACCCGTAGTCCTAACACTTTCTTCGCTCTTCGAGTGTCTCAGGAAAGCACTTTCCGTAATGAATTTTAATAACTCATGCCAGCACAGTGTACAAAGCTGAAAAGGCTTCTGTTACATTTGTTGCGTTCTTTGTTAAGAATTCTGATGTATGAGTACAGGGTACAGTTTTTCGTCAACTTGTTCACGCTTCCTTTGATATTTCTTTCAGTACTAACTTACGATAACGAAATATATAATGTAAGTACAGTGTTTTTGCTCAATACACCTGAAGACGATAGATTATAAAAATAATACACAGTTCCTTTTCTTTCTCCAGATATTTATGTCCAAGTGGTTGTTCATATGATGTCCACCAAATAACTCCCAATCTAATTTAAGATAACGAGTTTGTTGATTTGGAATTTATCGAAAATAATATTTAAATTGCATTTCTTTAAAAGAAAGAGCCTTTTGCATGCTGCAGGTTAAGTTTTTTTTATTGTTATTTAACTTGAACATCCAGAGGCGTTTCGCCTGATTTACAAGGCATCTCCACTATGTGGCCTGAAATATTACACGATTTTTTCGATTGCACACATAGGTTACAGTTCCCACACATAGATTACAGAAGGTTACAGATTTAAAACAGTTCATTGAAATTTTTATAATAATATGGAAAGGTACTAACAGATCAACGTTTGAGTCATTATTTGTTACCTGAACACTTTTCTCTCGTTTGGCAAACAGGTTGAAACCTTGCAGTTGCCGTTGTGTTCACAATTTTCAAACTACAGCACTGTAACTGCCATTTTCTGTGTCTACAGTGTCATTCTTTTCAGTAAGTGTTGCCAACATACTCATGTTCTGCTTTCAGTTTTTTTTTATTTGATTACATGTTTGATTTAACTTCTCTCTCTCTCTACGTTTGGTTGGGGGAGGGGGGGGGGGAGGATGGAAAATGGAAAGAGTGTGTTGCTTTATTCGTTTCATGGTTCAATTATTTTTTTTCTTTCTATTTTTCATCATTCACTTACATACTTGTAGAGAAATGAGAATGTTGGCAACTCCTACAGAAACGAATGACACTGTAGACACAGAAAATAGTTGCAGTACTATGTTTCAAAAAGAGTGACCACAAGGAAAAATGCAAGTTTTCAATCAGTTCACCACATGAGTGAAAGCTGTTTAGCTTAAAAATAAAGATTTAGGCACTGATCTGCAAGTACTTTTCCATTTAATTATAAAAAAGTCAATAAAATGTTTTAAATGTATAACCTACATGTGCAAAAGATAACCTACACGAAAAAAGAAGAAATCGTGTAAAATTTCAGACATCCACTGAAGATGCCTTATACATAAGACGAAACGCGTCTGGACGCACGAGTTAAATAAAAAGAATTTAACCTGCGGCATGGATAAGGCGTGTTTCTATTAAACTACTTCAATTTATATACAGCTGCTTCAATATTGTCCACCACAGGGAACTTCTGATATAATTTTGTTTTCATCCCTCCCAAAAACGATGCAGTTCCACATTAGAAAAATCGACAGATATTCTGGTCGATATCTTTTGCTTTTCTTGTTTTCACATATCATTTTTCGTTAGGTCAATGATTAACTTAAGCTAAGGACAACACGCTCACACCCATACGCGAGGGAGGACTCGAACCTCCGACGGACGACGGGGGGAGCCGCGCGATCCACGACAAGACGCCCTTAGATTGCGCGGCTACCCCGCGCGGCAAGGCAGGTAGATGATGTGAAACACATCACTACTGATCTGGCATTAGCTTCAGATTTATAGTACGAGAAATGTGGCGATGTTCATTGAGAGAAATGTTTGGTAATTTGCCGCTTCCAGTCATCTACTGTGCACGTTCGTGTTGTTTGATCCATTGAAGTGCAGCTTCTTGTGCCGCTGCGAGCAGTTGTCTTTTGCGAGGATCTGGATTCGAAATGTCCAAATCATGCAGTTATCTTCATTATATTCTCTCGGAAACGAGTCGGAGACTGTAAAATGAAACCTGCTCAAGGGATCGTAAAACTGTTGTCTACGTGGGAAGGTGTGGTCCCTATAAGACCGCCGAGTCCCCAGACTCGTTGCTGGAGACACACGGGATCATAGCTCCGTGACGACAGACCCAGCACGTGCACGCGTCAGCCTTTCATTACACTGCTTTAAACTGGGGAATGGAGACTTAAAAAGAAGAGCAAAGGGATGTCGTGCGCTTCCTTATAGTTGAAGGATGCGGGGAACGGAAATTCATCAAGAATGGCGCGAGTGTAGGGAGAGTACCGCACGTCCGCTGCAAGGATCAAGGCGTGACAAAAGCGATTCAAGAAAGAACTATGTCGCCGGCCGGTGGCGCACGATGTGGAACGCCATATCACATTATCGAGAGATCTATATCTGTACACCTTATGGTACGTGGCGGAGGGTACTTTGTATACCACTGTCACCTATTTCCATGTTCCAATCGCGTATGGTTCCCGGAAAGAATGATTGCTGCTAAGCCTCCATACGGGCTCTGATCGGTCTAATTTTATCTTCACGGGCTTTCCGCAAAGTATACGTAGGAGGAAGCAACATATTGATTGACTCTTCTAACAATGTGCGCTCTCGGAAATTTAACAGTAGAACATAGCGTGGTGCAGAACGCCCTTCTTGCAGCATCTGGCACAGGATTGGTATACGCATCTCCGTGATGCTGTCCCTCTTACTAAATAAACCTGTAACTAAACGCGCTGTCTCTTTGGACCTTCTCTATTTCTTCCATCAATCCTATCTAGTGTGAGTCACAGACTGATGATTAATATCCAAGTACTGATCGAACGAGTGCTTTGTAAGCTAATTCCTTTGTTCAAGGACTACGAGCACATTTCTTGCAAATCCTTCCGATGAATCTCTTCCTGGCATCTGCCTTACCCGCGATTAAAGTAGTCACCCCTCTTCAGATTGCCCCGTACGCATACTGTTACATATTTTATGGAAATAATTGTTTCAAATGACTGCTCTGTAATTTTGTAATCATACAGTTAATGGTCTTTCTGTCTATGTATTCGCCGTACGTTACCTTTGTTTATGTTGATGATCACTTGCCATTCACTGCACCAAGTGTCTGTCATCTGCAGATCTTCCTGTATTTCGCTTCCATTTTCTAGCGTCGCGACTTATAGTCTCGTGGAATTTCCGGCGTTATGTACTAGATCATTTACATAAATTGTGAGAAGCTGCGGTCCTACAGAACTCCCCTGGAGCACGCCCGAATTTATTTTTGCGTCTGATGACTTCCCTCCGTAACGAGTGACATGCTATTCTCTGTTTTCTAGAAACTCTTCAATCCAGTCACGAAGTCGTTATGATATTCCATACGCTCCTATTTTGTTCATTAGGCGGCCGTGCAGAACTGTATCGAATGCCTTTCAGAAATGGAGGAATAGGGTATCTACCTGTGCGCCTCTATCTGTTGCTTTCTGCGTTTCGTTGAAGACCTGGAGGACCATTGCCCATCAGATGGATGGATCGCCGCAGTATTGTACACCGACGAGCTTCCGTGGCATTCCGGACTGAGCGTTGGAACTGTAACGGATATTCAGTGCTCAATCGTAATGCCTCCATTTCCTCTTCTTTTGAAGCCTCCATTCCCCTGTTTTCAGCAGAACTGAGAGCAGCAGCCGCTCCACACATCCACAAGCTCGCTTTGTTGTCGCGAGAATGTGAGCCCACGACTCTCTGATAGGAAACACTCCTTCTTCCACAGCCAATGACATTACAATCCCTTCAGCAGTTTCCTTTTGACAGCCTCCGGATCGTTTCTTTCTGAATGACGCTTATATCTTCCTTTCAAAATGTCTTCAAAACCGTATCACAATGTGAAGTTCACGTAAACGTGAAATCATGAAAAACGTAACATAGAATTGACTGTAGGTGCCCTGTACGAGCTTACAGTGCAAGTATCCGGAATAACGTAACTCGACCGATAGCTGGAGTTGATAGTAAACCAAAGAAAACACAAGGAAAACGCACATCGATCATTCAATCAACTGCCTTTAGTTAAAGATTTCTGTGAGAACAATGCATAGTCGTGGACAAAACGAGCGAGACCCCAAGCCTTTTTGTTATGCTGATCCGCACAGCTTTAAAGTCTGCTACACAGCATACAAGGCAAGGAGTCGAAGTGCTACCAACATACTACGCACAGGTGTGAAATTGAAAAACTATCCGAACTTTGTCAGACAGTTTTCAGTCACGTGTAAGACTATATTAATGCTGATTAGTGTGTTAAACGCAACACGTAAATGTAAAATATAAATGAAAGAAGAAACGCTAATTAGTATGAACTTTACTAATAAAAATTAATTTCTTACACCATCAAGGGACCGTATACCGCAGAATGTGCGATACATTTCCGCTTATAGGTCTACCTGTACTCGAGGTAAATGGGTTTTAAGGGTTGGGTAGACAGATGACGGTCAAGAAAGTGAGACTAGTAGGGTCCCATTTTTACCGATTTAGGTGACGAAATCCTAACAACGAAAATAGCTACGACAGTTACTGAAGATGAGGGCCGCATAAATAACACCCCCTGCTCTTTATTCGAAATGTTCTAGTTGCAGTCGATACATCAGCATATTAATCGTAGCTACGCTTTCGATCCAAATCACGTTTACAGGAATGCAAATACAATCCATTTGCTTATACACGTGGTAATTCAGATCCTAGTATTAATGCCATTGTGTTTTAGAAGTGCGAGCATTCCCATTGCTAGCTAGCTTAAGAAAAACTTCGGCTAATGAACGTTTTCTGGCTGTGGCGAGTCTAATGGAGAATTCGAAACATTGTAGAATACGTTTGGTAGCTATGTAGCTTTATTTCCTGGGGTGGTGCAGAATTATTCTAAATTTACTCGCTAATTACAGTATTTTGTAATTTCGACAAACATCCCGAATGATTGTCACATGCGCGGTGACATAAAGGTAGAAAATTCATGTTTTTGACTCCAGAGAGCTCTATGCAACAGAAACTGCAGATCATTTGGCCATTTTCAGTGCGAAATTGCCGGCTTATTCATGTGTGGGGTAATAATAGAGGACTGTTCGCCTGGGTTGTCTGCTAGCGTAGTGAAAGGTGTTTGCTACTGCAAGGTAGGTCTGGTTTGTTCTAATCTCGATGGGGGAAGATAGACTATCAGTAAAGAAATTGTAAGAAATTCTCGTGCCCCAATACGTTTTATTGCTACCTTTATTATGCACCGGCGCCCTGTGGATGTAAATATGAAAATCTTGTAGAATTTCATACTTGTTACTGCCTACTTTTACCGCTTCTATCAATAAATGAATTGACTTAAGTGTGGCACTGAATGATTTTTAAGTGAATTTCGTTATGAATCTTCACGCATTGCTAAATTTGCACACTTTCATGGTAGGTCAGCAACGGTAATCCAGCATGACTGATCCGAACGTTGACACAGACCGTTTTGCGGCCGAATGCGCATAATATTTTGTTAATTCATAACCACGTAGGGTACTTTGTCTTATAAAACACTTATGTTATCTCGATACGCTGAAATTCATTTTTATTAGTACATTTCATACTAATTAGCGTTTCTTCTGTCATTTATATTTTACATTTACGTGTTGCGTTTAACACACTAATCAGCATTAATATAGTCTTACACATGATTGCTAACAGTCTGGCAAAGTTCAGATAGTTTTTCAGTTTCACGCCTGTGCATAGTATGTTGGTAAGACTTCGTTACCTTGCCTGTTGCCGGCCGTGGTGGCCAAGCGGTTAAAGGCGCTACGGTCGCAGGTTCGAATCCTGCCTCGGGCATGGATGTGTGTGATGTCCTTAGGTTAGTTATGTTTAAGTAGTTCTAAGTTCTAGGGGACTGATGACCTTAGCAGTTAAGTCCCATAGTGCTCAGAGCCATTTGAACCATTTGAAACTTGCCTGTTATGCTGCGGATCAGCATAACGAAAAGGCAAGGGATCTCGCTCGTTTTGTCCACGACTGTACACCACTGAAGAGAAGGTAGATGCTTTGGTCATACGAGACTACAGTCATCCGGCCGTAACTGTGTGTTCTCTGATTGCCCACTGAGGCGGGACATGGGAACTATAACGTGAGAAATATTATTTCATTTTACTACATTAATGAATAAAAGATTCACTCAACTTTGACACACTTCTTCACCACATAAGCACTGGATAATTTACAAGTGTCATTCACTAACAAAGCATCACATGATGTACTAAATAATAAACTGTTCTCTTGAGGTACAGTGTTCAACAAATACTAAAGTACAAGTTCATCAGAAACTTTAACAATTCGTTGTTCCTATACTGCTATGTTGACTCCTTCAGATGCAGTCAGGAACTGGGGGCCGAACTCTCCCATACTCGGCTCTGAATTGACCTTCTGTGTGAGGGCTCTGCTGTGTTAAGAAGGGTGGTGTGCACTTCAGGAGCGCCTCCTGTACATCATTGTAGATTGCGACGAGACCAGACTGACGTCTGTCGTATCGATAAGTGTTGCCGACTTCGGCGTGGCACCGCGATCTCTGGGTGATACCACAATAGGAGTGTTAGTTTTCTTTGCAGAACGTAAGTTTGCAGAACAGCAATTGAAGAAACGTTTTGTTATTTACAATATGGCTACATGTGTTACAGTACTGTAGTAGATTTAAACGATATGTCGTTTATAGCAAAGGGAGTAGTTGATTAAAGCCTGCAGCTTTAGTTTCATTTCATTGTGGTTGATGGTAGGTGTAATTTTACTCAGGAGGAGACACTCTATAGAAAGCGATATCCTGACAAGAACACGCCTTCCCAGAAAATGGGAAGATTCAACCCAACTCAATGGAGTCGTCGTAGAAATCTCACAGACGTAGTACTCACAAAAACCTTCAACTGAACATGGTGGACAATCTGAATGACCGGTGTGCACTTTCCCTGTATTTCCAATAGTTCACTGGCAATTCCAGCAAGTGGACAAGTCACGTTACCATTGGTACTTGTGTGTGTGTCTGTGTGGTGGAGGGGGGGAGGGGGGGGGCTAGTACAGGACAGTCAAAATTAGTTTTTTTTTTGTTACGTTTTTAATAACTTAGCGCTTACATGTGCGGTTCGCAGTGGTACATTTTTGATTTGGTCCTAATGAGAAGAAGTGGATTGGCGAAAAAAACACAGTCCCATTTAAAAAAGACGTTCTATCCGACCTCATTTCGCAACGTGTACACGACTCTCACGTTGGTCACCCACCTCCAAAAAAAAACTGCTAATTTTATCTTGCGGCAAGCCTAGTGTAGGCGGGTAAATTAAGATAAAGAAGGAAATTAGCAGATCATGAGAATGAATAAGTAACATATTATGGAACCCACTGAAGATTAGTAGCGTCTAGTGCAACACTAATCTCATTTGGCATAACATAGCCGATACCGAGATGTACAGAAAGTGGAGAGGGTGGCGGAGAGAAGGTGCAGGTGGGGCTGGAAAGGGGGGAAACATGGGAGGGGGAGAAAGGAGACCCGAATTTAAACCTATATTGAATATATTGATAGTTATGCGAATAAGCGAAAGTAACCAGCACATTTGCTCACAGAAGAACAGAATCCAACACAGATAATTACACTAAGGTGACAAAAGTCCCGGGATAGGGTTCAAATGGCTCTGAGCACTATGGGACTTAACACCTGAGGTCATCAGTCCCCTAGGATTAGAACTACTAAAACCTAACTAACCTAAGGACATCACTCACGTCCATGCCCGAGGCAGGATTCGAGCCTGCGACCGTAGCAGCAGCGCTGTTCCGGACTGAAGCGCCTAGAACCGCTCGGCCACAATGGCCGGCTGGGATAGGGATATGCACACATACCTACGACGGTAGTATCGCGTACACAAGGTATAAAAGGGCAGTCGATTGGCGGGGCTGTCATTTGTACTCAGGTGAATCATGAGAAAGGTTTTCCGACGTGATTACGCCCGCACGACGGGAATTAACAGACTCTGAACGCGCAATGGTAGTTAGGGTTAGACACATGGGACATTCCATTTCGGGAGCCGTTAACAGATTGAATATTCCGAGATCCACCTTGTCAAGAGTGTGCCAAGAGTACCAAATTTCAGACATCACCTCTCACCACGGACAACGCAGTGGCCGACGGCCTTCACTTAACGACCGAGAGAAGCAGCGTATGTGCAGAGATGTCCATTTTTGCAGACAAGCATCACTGCGGCAAATAACGTCATAAATCAACGTGGGATGTACGACGAACGTATCCATTAGGACAGTGCGGCGAAATTGGGCGTTAACGGGCTATGGCAGCAGACGACCGAAGCGAGTATCATTGCTAACAGCACGACTTCGCCTGCAGCGCCTCTCCTGGGCTCGTGACCGTATCGACTGGACGCTAGGCGAATGCAAACTCGTGACCTTGGCACATGAGTACTGATTCCATTTGTTAAGAGCTGATGCTCGGGTTCGAGTGTGGCGCAGACCCCATGGACCCATGGACGCAGGTTGTCAACAAGCCACTGCGCAAGCTGGTGATAGCTCCATAATGGAGTGAGCTGCGTTTACCTGGAACTGACTGGATCCTCCGGTCCAACTGACTGGAAATGGTTATTTTCAGCTACTTGGAAACTATTTGCAGTCATTCATGGTCTTCATGTTCCCGAACAAGGATTGAATTTTATAGATGACAATGCACCATGTCACTGGGCCTCGATTGTTCGCCATTGGTTTGAAGAACATTCTCGACAGTTCGAGCGAATGGTTTGGTGACCCAAATGCCCAACGTGAAACCCATTGAACATTTATGGGACATAATCGAGAGGTCAGTTCGTGCACTAGACAGATCCTGCACGGGCAACACTTTGCAAACTACGTGAGGCAGTAGATCTACTGACAGCCTTAGCAGAGCCAGGCCTAACAAAACTCTACCATTTGGTGAGCAAGCTGTATGAGACAGGCGAAATACCCTCAGACTTCAAGAAGAATATAATAATTCCAATCCCAAAGAAAGCAGGTGTTGACAGATGTGATTACCGAACTATCAGTTTAATAAGCCACTGCTGCAAAATACTAACACAAATTCTTTACAGACGAATGGAGAAACTGGTAGAAGCCGACCTCGGGGAAGATCAGTTTGGATTCCGTAGAAATGTTGGAACACGTGAGGCAATACGGGCCCTACGACTTATCTTTGAAAATAGATTAAGGAAAGGCAAGACTACATTTCTAGCATTTGTTGACTTAGAGAAAGCTTTTGACAATGTTGACTGGAATACTCTCTTTCAAATTCTGAAGGTGGCAGAGGTAAAATACAGGGACCGAAAGGCTATTTACAATTTGTACAGAAACCAGATGGCAGTTATGAGGGTCGAGGGGCATGAAAGGGAAGCAGTGGTTGGGAAGGGAGTAACACAGGGTTGTAGCCTCTCCCCGATGTTATTCAATCTGTATATTGAGCAAGAAGTAAAGGAAACAAAACAAAAATTCGGAGTAGGAATGAAATCCATGGAGGAGAAATAAAAACTTTGAGGTTCGCCGATGACATTGTAATTCTGTCAGAGACAGCAAAGGACTTGGAAGAGCAGTTGAACGGAATGGACAGTGTCTTGAAAGGAGGATGTAATATGAACGTCAACAAAAGCGAAACGACAATAATGGAATGTAGTCGGCTTTAATCGGGTGATGCTGAAGGAATTATATTAGGAAATGAGACACTTAAAGTAGTAAATGAGTTTTGCTATTTGGGGAGAAAAATAACTGATGATGGTCGAAGTAGATAGGATATAAAATATAGACTGGCAATGGCAAGGAAAGCATTTCTGAAGAAGAGAAATTTGTTAACTTCGGATATAGATCTAAGTGTCAGGAAGTCGTTTCTGAAAGTATTTGTATGGAGTGTAGCCATGTATGGAAGTGAAACGTGGACGATAAATAGTTTGGACAAGAAGAGAATGGAAGCTTTCGAAATGTGGTGCTACAGAAGAATGCTGAAGATTAGATGGATAGATCACATAACTAATGAGGAGGTATTGAATAGGACTGGGGAAAAGAGGAGTTTGTAGCACAACTTGACTAGAAGAAGGGATCGGTTGGTAGTAGATATTCTGAGGCATCAAGGGATCACCAATTCAGTATTGGAGGGCAGCGTGGAGGGTAAAAATCGTAGAGGCAGACCAAGAGATGAATACACTAAACGGATTCAGAAGGATGTAGGCTGCCGTAGGTACTGGGAGTTGAAGAAGCTTGCACAGGATAGAGTAGCATGGAGAGCTGCGTCAAACCAGTCTCTGGACTGAAGACGACAACACCAACATAGAGGGAGCATGACTGAATGTTTCTGTAGTGGACTTCCAGTGACGTTTTGAGTCCATACCACGCCGAGTTACTGCACTACGCCAGGCAAAAGGAGGTCCGACACGATATTAGGAGGTATACCATGACTTTTTCTCACCTCATTGTATATTCACTTACGTAAATTAACATTGCAACTTTGACGGTTCTCTGCAGTTTATTGCATAATTTAGTTAACCAGAATAGTTTCTGACGTCATGCCGTCCAGAAAATTTGAATTTTTTTATGTTGTTTGTGAGCGACAGGTTATTTTGTGAGCTAAAGATAACCGGAAAAGCAGTATTTAGTTTTGGAGAACATCTTATTGCACTGAAGTTAAAATCTTCTGGGTTGTTAGGCCGCGTCATGTGTCTTCTAAAATTTTCGACGTTTCGACCCCTCTGCTGGGATCTTCCTCAGGATCTTTTGGTGTCCACTGCTGCTGAAGTTTTTACGGAACATTTTGAGCAACAAGCGTTAAGTAGTACTCCTTTGAAGACTTCCTGCTGGCTCCGCTATGTGGATGATACATTTGTTATATGGCCACACGGCGAAGAAGAACGTGACGCGTTCCACAATTTCTTAAATGGTATTCACCCCAAAATCAAATTCACCTTGGAGATTGAGAGTGAGGTCGGTCTCCCGTTCCTAGATGTGTTGGTATACAGAATATCTGATAACTCTCTAGGTCACAGAGTATACATAAAGCCGACTAACACAAACAAGTATTTAGATGCCACTTCGCACCACCATCCAGCCCAGAAGCAAGCAGTACTCAACACTCTGTCTTCACGTGTCTTCCGCATCAGACGACAACTTAGAATTGGAGTCGAATTTTTTTAAAGAGAACGTTGAAGGAAAATGGGTATGATAGTTATTCAATCGACAGGGCTTTTAGGCGGAATATTTATGCCGCAAATAAGAATGACGAGGAACCGCCTTCTCACTCCGTCAGGTTATGGTTCGTTTCTGGGGTCACTGACCGCATAAGCAGAATTTTAAAGAAAAATGGTATTCAGACATCTTTCTTTAGTCAAAACAAAATAAAAGACTTTTTCCGACGGAAAACGGATGCACCTGATTACCTCCGCATTGCAGAAGTCTATCAAGTGTCATGTAGCTGCGGCAAAGTGTATACAGGCGAAACGGGAAGAACTGTCAAAGAACGCATTAAGGAACACGAACGGCACATGCGGCTAAAACAAAGTGCAAAATCGGCGGTAGCGGAACATCACGAGAACTGTGGCCATGACAGAGATTTTATTAAAGTACATGTACTAGCTAAATAAACAAACATTTATAGAAGAAAGGTCGGAGAAGCTGTTGAAATTTCTAAGAATGCATCTAATTTCCATAGAGAGGACGGCTATATGCTTCCGCCATCGTGGCTCCCCGCCATCAAGGAAGTAAATACGTGGCCGCGGTGTGTGAGCGACATAAACAACGCGCGGCAAGTCACTTCGGCGGACAATAACATTTTGGGTAAACATTCCCCCTCTCTTAACTCTGTCCGTTTCGAATCTAGCCACTGATGACGACCAACCAATAGTGGTAGCAGGCATTTCAACCAATAACCCTTCTCCAGTATAAGTGTAGAATAGTGCCTTTATATCCAATGACGTTGACCGCTAGTGGTATCCACAGGAGATGAGCTACCAACGCCCCTTCTTCTGCATTAGCCTATGACTATGACCCAACAATGGTAGCCGTATGAATTTTAACCAATACTATCACTTCTCCAGCACCAACGCCAGAAAATTCCCCCTTTATAAGTGGACGCGACACTCGTCTCTGACCCCCCCTCCCCCCCCCAGTCCCTTTGTATTCCCCTCCTCTGCCTTCCCCATTCCCTGTCGCGTCTGCCCAGCACACCCCACACCTCTTATGGGTCTTCGTCCTCCATCGGCTCCTTTCCCGCCTCCCCCCCCTTCGCTTTTCCTCTCGTTCCCCCCTTTTTTATTTTCCCGTCATCTGTCCAGTTTCCTCCCACCTGCTCTCGGCTGTGGTCTGTCACATTTGCCAACTTTTTAGTGCAGTGTTCCAGTCAATGTTCAGTGATGTTCGTCTTTCTAGTGTTGCAAACAGAAACCATGCTGTCGCTGGTTGTGAGTTTTATTTCTTTTGCGAACAGAAAGCAGACTGTCGCCGTGTTTTTTAATTGTCTGTCTATTGTCTTACCTGTCTGCTTCGAATGTATTTTATTAGCATCATCATCCCTTTGTTCTATGTTTTAAGTTCCACGATTTTTTCGCCATGTTACTCTTTTAAGTCTCCGATTTTATCGTCTGTTTTTATTATTTATTCTCTTCCTCTTTTTAACAAAGTCTGTAGGCTGAAGAGCGGCATACTAAGCTACTGCCAGCCCGCCCCCTTCGGGGGAATCGAAATTCAATAAAGGAAAAAAATCGTCTCTGACAGTGTTCTAGCAATAGTGGACACCAAAAGATCCTGAGGAAGATCCCAGCAGAGGGGTCGAAACGTCGAACATTTTAGAAGAAACATGACCCGGCCTAATAACCCGAAAGATATTAACTTCAGTGGCAACGGCTACGAAAGCCTACAGACTTACATCTTATCGCACTCTGATTTACTGCAATATTCCAAGCGAGACGAAGGTGGAACAGGTCTGAGGGTGGAATACAAGGTGCAGGTTGTATTCCCTCGCGTCGGCTCCTCCGCCGTGCTCCACCGAACACATTAAGCAGCGCCAGCGAGGCGCTCGTACTGCGGTCTGTGGAGGCGGCGGCAGCTGGCGGCGCGCTATTGGAAGCCGATAGCGAAGGGGCAGGCAGGCAGGCAGGCGTTAGGCACGCCTCCACTGCTGCTGCTGTACGGAAACAATCGCGCGGCCTTCATTAGCAGCCGCTGCCGCTAACGCTGCCGTTGCCGCAGCACCGCCGCGCCGCGCCGCGCCGCGCCGCGCCGCGCCGCGCCGCGCCGCGCCTTTGCTGCCACGTGGCCACAATGCTGCTCGCCACAGCGCCTAATGCCTCTGGTCGCAGGGACGCCACACATTTTCTTTGGCTTTATTAGCTGTTCCGGAAGCGAAGCGACTAAAATTATACGACGGCAGGAAGATGATTTCTCCGACTGCCTATCAGGCGACGTTAGTACTAAGTCTTGAGTAGCTAGTAACCTCCATTTCATTATTACTGAAGCACTCTGATAATGAAAGCAAATCCATTGGTAAAATCTTATCTGTTACACCTCTATATTGCATTCCTGCATAATCAACATTCAGATTTAAGCGTTTATTAACGATATAATGAATTCCTTTTGGATAAGACTATGGGCTGAGTTCACAGCCAGCCCGTCGCATAGCAACCTGCCGTGCGGGGTAGCCGCGCGGTCTTAGGCGTCTTGTCTCGGTCCGCGTGCCTCCCCCCGTCGGAGGTTCGAGTCTTCCCTTGGGCGTAAGTTAGTGTCCTGAGTGTAAGTTAGTTTAAGTTACACTACTGGCCATTAAAATTGCTACACCAAGAACAAATGCAGATGATAAACGGCTATTCATTGGACAAATATATTACACTAGAACTGACATGTGATTACATTTTCACGCAATTTGGGTGCATAGATCCTGAGAAATCAATACCCTGAACAACCACCTCTGGCCGTAATAACGGCCTTGAAACGCCTGGGCATTGAGTCAAACAGAGCTTGGATAGCGTGTACAGGTACAGCTGCCCATGCAGCTTCGACACGATACCACAGATCATCAAGAGTGGTGACTGACGTATTGTAAAGAGCCAGTTGCTCGGCCACCATTGACCAGACGTTTTCTATTGGTGAGAGATCTGGAGAATGTGCTGGCCAAGGCAGCAGTCGAACATTTTCTGTATCCAGAAAGGCCCGTACAGGACCTGCAACATGCCGTCGTGCATTATCCTGCTGAAATGTAGGGTTTCGCAGGAATCGAATGAAGGGTAGAGCCACGGGTCGTAACACATCTGAAATGTAACGGCCACTGTTCAAAGTGCCGTCAATGCGAACAAGAGGTGACCCAGACGTGTAACCAATGGCACCCCATACCATCACGCCGGGTGATAGGCCAGTATGGCGATGACGAATACACGCTTCCAATGTGCGTTCACCGCGATGTCGCCAAACACGGATGCGACCATCATGATGCTGTAAACAGAACCTGGATTCACCCGTAAAAATGACGTTTTACCATTCGTGTACCCAGGATCGTCGTTGAGTACACCATCGCAGGCTCTCCTGTCTGTGATGCAGCGTCAAGGATAACCACAGCCATGGTCTCCCAGCTGATAGTCCATGCTACTGCAAACGTCGTCGAACTGTTCGTGCAGATGGTTGTTGTCTTGCAAACGTCCCCACATGCTGACTCAGGGATCGAGACGTGGCTGCACGATCCGTTACAGCCATGTGGATAAGATGCCTGTCATCTCGACTGCTAGTGATACGAAGCCGTGGGGATCCAGCACGGGGTTCCGTATTACCGTCCTGAACCAAACCGATTCCATATTCTGCTAACAGTTATTGGATCTCGACCAACGCGAGCAGCAATGTCGCGATACGATAAACAGCAATCGCGATAGGCTACAATCCGACCTTTATCAAAGTCGGAAACGTGATGGTACGCATTTCTCCTCCTTACACGAGGCATCACAACAACGTTTCACCAGGCAACGCCGGTCAACTGCTGTTTGTGTATGAGAAATAGGTTGGAAACTTTGCTGATGTCAGCACGTTGTAGGTGTCGCCACCTGCGCCAACCTTGTGTGAATGCTCTGAAAAGCTAATCATTTGCATATCACAGCATCTTCTTCCTGTCGGTTAAATTTCGCGTCTGTAGCACGTCATCTTCGTGGTGCAGCAATTTTAATAGCCACTAGTGTCGATTAAATAGTGTGTAAGCTTAGGGACCGATGACCTCAACAGTTTGGTCCCTTAAGATCTTACCACAAATTTCCAAATTTCCACAGAGCAAACTGAAGTTCTTCGTCAGATTCAATGCTGTCTCAGCCGTCCAGTTACTAACTCACTACCGCCCCGCACCGGCTTCGCACGGGTAGCTCTAAGTACCCGCGGTCGGATGACTTGCCTGACGTAGTGGTAATAAATAATATACGAGGTGGTTCAAAATTCCTATTACATGCTGTTAGTGATTGCGGAGCTGACATAGTGGATGAAGTTTTGGTCAGGAATCCAAGTCCGGAAATTTACGTTTTGGATATAAAATTAGTTTGAAGAACAGGTCACTTTCAAATCTTCCACTTCAATGTTTGCTCACAGGCCAAGAAGTGGTCACTGTCATCAGATCTTGTTGTAATTATGAAATCACACATCACTCTCGTCTGGCTGCCTCAACAGCTGTGAGAAACTGGTGCGTTCGAAACTAGGAGCTACAATATATATATATATATATATATATATATATATATATATATATATATATATATGTGTGTGTGTGTGTGTGTGTGTGTGTGTGTGGATACTTGCAGTTGTACCTTAGTATGTACACTTTCACACTCTACTGACCCATCTCATGGGGATGGTTTTCCTAGCATGAAAGAGACAAATGCGCAAAAAAAAATACTCTCATAGGAGTCGAATACACACGTCAAGAATCTGTGTAGTTTATCAATAGATAGACACCACTAATATTAAAGTCTATCATTCTTAAGTAAGTGTATATGTCTGTGTGTGCGCTATGCAGGTATAAATCACTAGCATCCTTTTCGTATAGTGAGAAGTTATCACTAATCACTTAATACTAAAAGAAATAATAAGATATCGTTGTTGTAATGCTGGTAGAAACAATTAAAATGAATTATCTTAGAGTTAAAACAACATAATATCTATATGTAAAAATTAATCTCAGTTAGTGAGCATAATTGTAACTAAAACTAGTGCAAAACTTACGTTTAAACCTTTAATAAAATTACTAGGCAATGATTATATCAGTCCTTTGTATGGTAAGGTTTCATATCGTGATGAGGGTACATTCCCTTCACTTTGTTACTATTCGTGGGACTTAATATATAGGCTCCAGGATTAGGTATAGAAATGGTACAGAAGCATACAAGTACATATGTGACCACTTCTTGTTCTTAATTTTAAACAATAATTCTTTTAGATGGGTCTTTAGTAGTACTTTCGTGCCCACTTGGTATGTCTGTGTTTCCTTCAATTGCTGCTCATAATAACTTTTCCTCTGCTGAGCTTTTCTCTCCATTGTGGCTAATGCTGGACGAATCTTGGCCTCCTGGGATTCTTCGAAACCATATACCTTGGGTAAACAATTAAGTCACTCATTGTTTTCTCTCTTATTCATCATTACTTTTGTTGGTGTAGACTCAATTGACGAATGCGTTAAACTGTTATAAATTTCTTCAAGTTGCTGCGGATAAACCACCCACCACGTCTGTTTATATTGGTAATATGTTCTAATAAATCTTTTTACTTCACGAAACAGCCTCACAATCTGGTTAGCTTCCGGGTGGCATCTGAAAATTTAAATTCGTCTAATCCTGTTGTCATTTAAATGTCTTCTCTATGTAGCGTAAAATTGGCTGCATTGTCAGACAACAAAACATGTGGCTTTCCAATACACGGAACGTAATTCGTCGTGAGCCTTTGGATGACGGACTGCGCAGCACCAGGAAATTTTTGGATTAATTTCTCTATATTAGGAGTTTGTAATCTTACTGGAAGAATAAGTTTATTTATTTCTCTGATATCCAGAACCAAGCAAAAACTCCCATCTTACTTGGGTACCAAGTGTAATGGACTACAATTATGACTATTTGCATAGCTCAACAATGCCCAAGGAATGGAGTTATACCTGTGGCAGTACGTTTGTGAGGTCTCGCATTTAAATGACACAGATATCCTCTTATAGTGCCTGGTTTCTCTTCAAACACGATAGCATAATCCTGTAATAAATGTTTTAGTTCATACTTTTTCTGAGGCACTAGGCGATTAGGTTCATTTGTTTTTGTGTTAATCTGCACTAATATGCTTAAGCAATAACCACTAGTCATTAGGTTGGTGATCTTCCTGCTATTATTCCGTGTAATGAATTTTATGGCAATCCTTTGATCCTTTGCAATTGCGCCCATGCATTTCCCGCTTCTATACCAGATTAACTGTCTGAGGTACTCTGTCTACAATTAACATGACCTTACTTTAGGCGTAGTCTACTATTGCATTAATCTCTCTCAGTAATTCGTATCCCAGAATTAAGTCCACAACACGATTAGGTACCACTACGCACGTGCAACCTATAGCTCCATTACCGAGTTCCATTTTGATTCTCGTTTGCAGTTAATTAGAACGAGAGCGTCCTCCTACAGCACCAAGTATTTTGCAGTTCGCTATGATTAAGGCCGGCAGATTTTTCCGTACCTGTAATCTCCTCATAAGAGCCGTACAGATAGCATTTACATTTGCCCCCGTGTCTAAGATTGCTGTAACATTGAATCCCAACATTGTTGGCATTAACAGCTGCTTGTGGCATGCTTTTCGGTTTAAGGTCTGTCACCGTGCAATGATTCGTTTCTAATGTCAGCATCATGACTGTACCTTATCATCTTAATATTACTGTCACATCTCCATTCAACCTTTCGGGGCTAAAGTTAGTCGCGTCTAGTTTTCCTGCGGTCTATGTTTCGGTGACGCTTGTCAGTAATAATTGCTCATTGATTCCACCAATCATTACTGGTTTCGCTTTGATTTGGTGGAATATTACTATTCTGATTCCAGGGTGATGCTCCTGGATCCTTTTGATAACCGGGATTAAATTGCCTATCATGTTTCTTGTTCTTGTATTTGTATCTATAGTTATTGCTGTTCCCACTTCTTTGATTACTGGTACCGTTAAATCCTGCGCTGAGCAATAAAAAACTAAGGATTAGTACGGAAATCAGGTGTGACATCTCGATGATAAACTCACTTACAAGTGTCTCGGATTGGAAAGAATAAACTAACATTTAATCAAGACATTACATCCGCCGATTAAAGTGCTTTCGTAATGGGTTAAATGTCCAGAGAATGAACCACAAAGCCGAACTGGATAAGGATAGGGAAGGAAATCGGCTGTTCCCCTTCACAGGAACCTTTCCGGTATTTGCCGTGATTCAAAGAAATCGCGGAAACCTAACTCCGGATGGCCGGAAAGGAACGTGAACTGTTGTCCTTCCGAATAGAATCCAGTCTCTTAAGAACGTCGACATCTCGTTAGGTGACTAGTAAAAGTTTAAGGTATTTCATATATGAATTCTTAGGTCATTCGCACAATTAACCATATTTGCCACCTTGTGACCTATTCAGCATCTGCAGAAAATTTTGGGTGGAAATCCTTTCGAGCTCAATGACAAGGTTACAACAGATGTAGACAGATATTTTACAGTTCTTCGAGAATAAAACATGGGGGATAATGTACACTCCTTGGAATACCTCAGGTCACCAAAGAAGCCGGCCGGAGTGGCCGTGCGGTTCTGGGCGCTACAGTCTGGAGCCGAGCGACCGCTACGGTCGCAGGCTCGAATCCTGCCTCGGGTATGGATCTGTGTGATGTCCTTAGGTTAGTTAGGTTTAATTAGTTCTAAGTTCTAGGCGACTGATGACCTCAGAAGTTAAGTCGCATAGTGCTCAGAGCCACTTTTCACTAAAGAAACTTTATTTCCCTTTAGCCGACACATTCCTGGTGAGAAAACAACAACTGCATGGATATTTAAAACGATTCTCGTTTATTCCTCAGTCTCAGTTCACATGTTTAAATCTCTCTGGATTATTTTCAGATCAGAGTACTGTGTTTTGAAACCACAGAACTCTGATATGAACTTCTGGCACAGACACGACGGGTTGCTGACGCAACTATACGGATCTGAAGATGATAAAGAGAGATCGAAACACGTCAAGCATTAAAATGTACAACTAAGACTGAAGAATAAACGATAATTGTTTTAAATTTCCTTTAGGTGATGGACAGGGCAATATCCTTTTATCCTGTTAGCAGTGAAAGAAGTTTATACCCCCAAAAAAGTGTGCATCCTGCCTGATATGTTACACTATTCCTTGAAAATAACGGCAATATAACTGTGAATACCAGATTTACATAACATTACAATGGAGACTGTAATTTTGGTTTTAAAACCTACCAAATAGATATCAGGAACGTCCTTCCCTCATTAGGTTAACGAACATAAAGCCTAAACAACAATGCAGCACATACAAATAAATTTAAGAAGTCTCTAGTGATGTTATGCAGTGTAAATACACTACGGGGAAAAATCGCAACACCAAGACGGACTTGTGCGACATAAAGAAAAGATGGTAAGCTGCCTTCTACATCTGAAAGATAATGTCTATTCAAATTTCGCAGAAATTTGGCGCTAGTAGCGCCAGTATGAGGATGCAAATCAGATTTGCTTTAAACATACGCTGTAGTGTTGGTGAGCGTCAGTTACCTTTAAGATTGGCGGTGGTTAGTCGATGTTGTATTTTATTGTTTTGTATGCATTGTATGTTAACTGGGGACCTAGAAACGACGGAGAAGCTCCGTCCCCGCCGCAGCCGCAGTGGTCCACAACCCCACGACGACTACCATAGTCCACTTCACCCCTGCGCTGCCCCACACCGAACCAAGAGTTATTGTGCGGTTCGGCCCCCGGTGGACACCACAGGGAACGTCTCACACCAGACGAGTGTAACCCCTATGTTTGCGTGGTAGCGTAATGGTGGTGTACGCGTACGTGGAGAACTTGTTTGAGCAGCAATCGCCGAAATAGTGTAACTGAGGTGGAATAAGGGGAACCAGCCCGCATTCGCCGAGGCAGATGGAAAACCGCCTAAAAACCATCCACAGACTGGCCGGTTCACCGGACCTCGACACCGGGCGGATTCGTGCCGGGGACCAGGTGCTCCTTCCCGCTCGGAAGAGTCGATATTAGTCAAGAATGCCTATAACGCGACAAAGATGCTTTTATCAGTATCTCTTTGAGTGCGAACAAGGTCGTGTAATAGGGCTACTGGAAGCTGGATGTCCGTTCTGCAATACTGTACGAAGACTTTATAATGTATTAATGTAAGAAAAATAGATGCTGAATGATGAATGCATGCAGCTTGCCGCTAACTTTGTGTAATGTTTTGTCTGTATAGACGTGTATCTGTTGCCTTTAAGATCCCTTCACTTTCACACATAAATCTATACAGTAAAGTAAGGGCCTCCCGTTTTGTCTTTAGGCTGATCCGTGATAAGACAGGCGAAAAGTTAGACTAATGGAGGATTATAAGTATTTTCTCTAATTTCATTCGCTCTCTCTCTCTCCTTTATCTATGTACAGTTTTAAATATAATATTTCATTACGTGAAATCAGCCCAATAGAATCTCTGGTGGAGCCCTTCGTCTTAGTATTCAGCGGCTGGCTTGCTGTAAAAGATCTTTACATTTATTATTATTGTTAAGCGCTGCATTCAGTTGGGAAAATCGATCGTTTGAACAATTCGTTCCTTTTACGACAGATTTCGAATTCCAGATGTGTACGAAGCCTTTTTGGACGATTTAACAAAGACTCGGTGATTGCAGGCTCTCTTCGACACAGCTGAAACTTCCCCACTAATTACAGAGCCAACGCGATCATCAATGATTCAGACAAAGAACTCAATCGTTCATTCACTCCAGAATAAAAGGGGTCACAAACCTTATTTATGAAGGAAAATGTATATTCAATCCATCTCCATTACATGTCCCGATCTCTGTTGGTTCCAAGTCTTAATTATTTTCCGTTACAATTTCTTTCTCTCTCTTCAAATAACTCGCTAGTGGCACAAATGTTTATAGCTCGCTTTAGCGCGAAGAAAAGCAAATATGTCTCTTTTAGAAACCCGTCAATCTTTCAACAGATACTTCCGAAGCTGTCCTAGTTACCCGTCTAACAACCAAGGAGAATACATACATGTATCTCTGTTATTCCAAAGAATAAACGTACTAGAAAATACTTTGGCGTCGACGAGCTGTCGCCACATATGTTACTAGAAAATCAGATCAGATACTTTACCAAAGTGAATAAATGTGGATGATTTGATTGACAATGATTAATTGGTGCGTGGTAGAGGGTAATTTTCCGTGGGGAGATTACAACTTGGTGGGAATGTAGCCACTTTGCACGATTGCTGGCAGCGTTGGTCACAAGAATGTACTGTCGCAAGAATACCGGGCTCCGGACGGCCACATGGCACTACCGGGAGGGAAGACGTGTTCTGCGTGTGGCTCTGGAGCATCGTACTACATCTGCAGCAGCAGTTTGAGCAGCAGTTGGCACCGCATTGACTCAACGAACTGTTAAAAATCGGTTACTTCAAGGACAGCTCCGAGCCAGACGCCCTGCAGCGTGCATTCCATTGGCCCCAGACCGCCGTCATTTGTGACTTCAGTGGTGTCAAGCGAGAGCTCATTGAAGGGCAGAGTGGAGGTCTGTTGTGATTTTTTGATGAAAGCTGGTTCTGTTTCGGTGCCAGTGACGGCAGTGTGTTGGTTAGGAGGAGGAAAAATGTGGGCCTGTATCCAACCTGTCTGCATGTTAGACACTCTGTACCTGCACCTGGAGTTATGATCTGGAACACGACTTCGTTTGACAGCAGGGACACTCTTGTGGCTATCCCAAGCAACCTGACGGCAAATTTCTATGTCAGTTTGGTGATTCGACCTCTTGTGTTACCATTCAAGAATAGCATTTTATGAGGTATTTTTCAAGAGAATAACACTCGCCCACATATCGCTGTCGTAACCCAACATGCTCTACAGAATGTTGATATGAGGCACTGGGCTGCTCAAACACCAGGTCTGTCACTAGTTGAGCATATGTGGGACATCATCGGACGAAGACTCCACCGTCATCCACAAACAGCATTTAATGTCCCTGTATCGACCAAGCAAGTGCGACAGACATTGAACTCCATCCCAGAAACTTACACCGAGTACCTGTAAATTAAAATGTGTGCACGTTTGCGTGCTTTCGTTCAACATTCTGGCGAGTGTACCAGCATTTCACATTTTTGCAATGGCTTCTCTGGCCCTTACGTTAGCTTGCAATTTCTTTCTTTCTTTCTTTCGCTTACACTATAGTCCTGCAGCGATCGCAGGGTCGGCGTGGTTAGAACAGATTTGACAATGTTAGTTTTAGGGGTGGCCAGATGCCCTTCCTGCCGCCACCCCGTACCCCCAGGGATGGAATCAGTGTACCCCAGCTGTCTGCATCTATTGTAAATCGTGAAATAGTGGGAACATGTTTCAAATGTCTGCGACGTGTGTAACTGAGGCGGAACGCGGGGACCAGCCCGGTATTCACCTAGCGGGATGTGGAAAACCGCCTAAAAACCACATCCAGGCTGGCCGGCACATTGGCCCTTGTCGTCAATCCGCCGGGCGGATTCGATCCGGGGCCAGCGCGCCTACCCGAGTCCAGGAAGCTGCGTTACATTAGCTTGCAGTATTATCTTAATTATCTTAATAAGATAAATGTAATCCCGAAATTTCATCACTCTACATTAATTACTTTTTTGGTATTGCGATTTTTTTCCATCAGTGTGTATCAGTCGTGTTATTTTTTTGTAGATTTTATTTCTTTTGGTATATGCAAAGGCAATTATCTTTGTGGAACACAGAGATGAATGTGAGTTACAAACACAGCTACATATATACACATGTTAATACCAACTGTACTCCGTACGTCTAAAGAACAGCCATGCTACCTGGCAGCACTGTTGCCAGCTCTCAGCTTTGAAGCGCAAAAAGCTACTGCTGATGTTATCGAAGCTACGTGACTGAAAACAATAGTCGCCTATTGAGCAGCGACAACACTGAGGCGTTGCCATAGAGACGTATACAAAATCGCATTAAGTGATTGGTTGTCGAAAACGAGCGAGCTGCCAGGCAACTCACTTTAACTGCCAGTGCTCTTCTTTCACCAAGCTGCTGCACAGTTACTGCAGGTTACACCCTGCGGCACTCGCCAGGCGATATCGCGTAGTAAGGCGCGGTGTCCCCGGTTGCGTAGTCACCACGTGCGGCCATTAGACAACATTGATACCAAATGTTCAAATGTGTGTGAAATCTTATGGGACTTAACTGCTAAGGTCATCAGTCCCTAAGCTTACACACTACTTAACCGCCAGCCGGAGTGGCCGAGCGGTTCTAGGCGCTTCAGTCTGGAACCACGCGACCGCTAAGGTCGCAGGTTCGAATCCTGCCTCGGGCATGATGTGTGTGATGTCCTTAGGTTAGTTAGGTTTAAGTAGTTCTAAGTTCTAGGGGACTGATGACCTCAGATGTTAAGTCCCATAGTGCTCAGAGCCATTTGAACTACTTAACCTAAATTTCCTAAGGACAAAGACACATACCCATGCCCGAGGGAGGATTCGAACCTCCACCGGGACCAGCCGCACAGTCCACAACATTGATACCAACAGCTGCCGTAAGGAGGACACCACAGTTAAAGGGATTACATTGCCACCCTTCCGTGGACGCCAATCGCCCACCGGAGGACATCTCGCTACCCAGAGAACCAATATATAAGCAGCGTGTCATCTCAGTCGGCGACAGCCAATCATGAGTGTGCTCATCCACGTTATAATACACTCCAAGACAAAAAACACGGCGCCCCACGAAGGAACTATCTGAATGGAAAAAAAATGGGATGATGTTATATACACGTACAGACAAATAAAGTTACTATTTCATAAAACTGGACAATTTATTCAACTGAAAGAGCTTCACAATTTGAGGCAGCCAATAATCCGTTGGGCCACCCCTGGCCCTTATGCAAGCAATTATTCTGCTTGGTATTGATTGACAGAGTGGTTGGATGTCCTCCTGAGGGACATCATGCCAAATTTTGTCCAATTGGCGTGTTAGATTGTCAAAATCTCGAGCTGGTTGGAGTGCCCTGCTCATAATGCTTCAAACATTCTCAACTGGGGAGAGATCTGGCGTCTCCAGACACGTCTTCGTCCTGGAATCTCACTGACTGGAGTATAACTGTTCTCAGTAATGAGTCCCGCTTCGAACTAAGCTCCGATGACCAGCTAAGACGTGGCTGGATACGCACCAGAGAGCCATGGGCTACCAAACTGACTCCCGCCCATCATACAGCCTGACAACCAGAAGAGATGGTCGTGTGAGGTGCAATTTTATTTCATAGCAGGACTTCTTTGATTGTTATCCGCTACACCCTTACAATATAAAAGTACGTCTTTGATATTCTATGCCCTATTTTGTTGTCCTTCATTTCAAGCCATCTTAGGCCTACACTTCACCAAACCCTCCCATCTGCCCCTCCCGCATGTGACGATCGTTTCTACCGATTGTCTTCGTGATTGCCAACCCCTATCTTGGCCAGCAAGGTCGCCGAGTCTCTCCCCAATATTGAGAGTGTTTGTAGCTTGTGGGAAGGGCACTCCAACCAGCACCGGATTCTGACGATCTAATGCACCAGTTGGACAGAATTTGGCACAATATGCCTCAGGAAAACATCCAACGCCTGTAATAATCAATCCCACGACAAGTAACACCTTGAATATGGTCCTATTGACTTGCTCAGTTTCTGAAGCCCGTTCTCTTGAAGAAATCATTCAATTTTTCTGAAATCGTAATCATTTGTCTGTACATGTACGTTATACCTCCCGACTTCGGTCCCATGCTGATAATTCCTTCGTAGTGCGACTGTTTTTTCCTTTCTTTTCTTAGAGTGTATAACTAGCGCCGCCGAGTCTCAACAGTCACTCTACGATCAGCCCACGGAGAGCACAGCGAGTTCACGGAAGACCACGATTGAAGTCTCCAAGTAGCCAGCGAACTGCCTCCCGCGGTAGTCACCGATGAGCGGCAGCAATGCCTTTACAGTGGACCTCTAGGAAACAATCTTGGAATACAACGTGACAGATATGCAGTTATAGGTGGAACTATTAGACTTAGATTTATTGTCAAGTTGCGGACTTTCTCATCTGAAATTTCCTATCCCGGGAGAGGGATTTATGTTGAGTTATACAAGACTGTCACGTTCATTTGAGTATTCTAATAAATGCAGTTATTGTAGTTGGTTTACTGGTTTGTGTATTTGTCTCAGACCGTACAGTGGCGCAGTCGTAATTAAGGTGACGTGCTACTGAATAGATAGACACGTCGCAAGATTGCTCTTTGAATATTGCTGGGTACCAATTTGGTGATAACTATGAAAACCTTAAATTTCATTATGAAACTGAAAATCACTTACACTTAGAATCAAATCTTCCTTCACTAGTTCAGATATTTACTGGAAACACAAAAATTTAAATACATCATAGAATGAATTAGGTACGCCATAGTATAATCCGCCAAATAACGTCTCTGCTTCATAAATCAAGGAGTTCTGTTTTCGTTTTTGTGTCAAATAAACTGGCACGAGACCTATTCACATCAATGTAAAACTATTTCTTTCAAAGCGGAAGAGCTCATAATTTTTCCAGTCAGATCTCTTGCACGTACTAAACAACTTCCACGCGTTTGCCGTTCAGTACTCACTCTAGTTCTTAATTCTTATAACATAAAATGTGCATTACTTTGCTTTCATTTAAACAGATATAAATTCAACTTCCAAATAAGTCTTCACTATTAAACTATGTTTCCCTTCCGACATCATAGTGTCAGACCACACACTCTAGGAAACAGCTGAAGAGTCCCCAAGCTTTTGCGTATTTTTTTAACTGTCTGTCTGTGGAATTATACACATTCAGTGATTACTTGTTACCTAACGTGTGAACTTGGTTTAATTACAGTTCGTCAAGTTTATAAATTTTTAACAGACAACATTTCAGAGACTACTGTGCATCGAAAACAGAAAAACATAACATTGGTTCTAAGGTAGATACAAAATAATTAAAACAAATAGACCCTCGAAGATTAGTTACTTCTTAAAATGAAGGAAGGTGGTGGTGGTGGTTAGTGTTTAACGTCCCGTCGACAACGAGGTCATTAGAGACGGAGCGCAAGCGCGGGTTAGGGAAGGATTGGGAAGGAAATCGGACGTGCCTTTTCAAAGAAACCATCCCGGCATTTGCCTGAAACGATTTAGGGAAATCACGGATTTCTGGCTGGAGACGGGATTGAACGGTCGTCCTCCCGAATGCAATGAAGGAAGGGCGATAAAGGAAAAAGCTAGAGCCCAAGTAACCCCTTCACCATTGATTTCCATGTCGAAGTAGAGCTTTTACAGTGAGTAAGCTTTTAAACTTTCAAATTCTTGTTTTTTCTGCATGATACTCGCTATGTTGTTTGAAATGTGACGTATTTCTTGGTTATACTAGCTTTATATTATCTTTCGAATTACTTTCCTCTCTTTATCGTATTTCTTTTCTTGTGATTATTTCTAATGTGATTTTTTCATTAATTTAGCCATGAATACTCGTAGAATGTGACTCATGAAAAATATTATTTTTCGTCTTGCCCATTCACCTTTCTTTTGTATTGTTCCGATATGTTCTTCACCTTCCATTATTATTTCTTTGACAAACAAACTAAACAGTGAGCAGGTATGAACTGTATCCATTTGTTTGCGAAGGTTGTCCAGAAAGTAATACACCACTTTTTTTTCTCAGCCGAAAACAATGCTACGAATTCGAAAAGGTACGTATGTTTTAATTTAAGTCTTCTGAGTGAGCGCGCAAAGTTTCCGTCACTTCCGACAGACAGCGTAGCTGTAGGACACTTTCAAAATGGCGTCTGTAGGTGATGCACGTTACAAGCAATGTGCTGTCATTGAATTTCTCACTGCAGAGAAACAAATTATGGGGAATATTAACAAACGTTGTCCTAAGTGTAATGGAGGACGATTTGCCGCGATCGGGGATACCATCCACGGCTGTCATACCTGACAGCCCTCACCTAGCCCCCTCGGGCTTCCACTTATTTGGGCAATTAAAGGATGCCATTCGTGGAAGACATTTTGAGGACGATGAGGAGGTGATTCACACAGTGAAGCACTGGCTCCGCTCCACGACAAAGATTGGTACCGACAGGGCATACACGCCCTTGTTTCGCGCTGAAGAAAGACCTTAGAACGAGATGGAGATTACGTGGAAAAATATAACACCATTCTTTCGTATGTATAATTATCACTATGTTCAGTAAAGAACTGTTGAAGAAAAAATGCGGCGCACTACTTTCTGGGCGACCCTCGGAGGTTTCTGCATGTAAAGCATATCATAAATCAGCGTTAATGTCCAATGTAGTGATTGATAATGTTATGAAGATCAGAAAAGATATTTCCCTGAAATTCTGACGAGATAAATGTTTCCTGCTTGCGTAAAACACACAGGGGTCCACTTGCACGGGAAATCCCAGCCTGCTCCTTGCTTCTAGATTGCGGCTTAGACATCGGGGAAAAAAATGTCCCGGGTGAAACCATTATCGGTTATCGTAAAGGTGACGTAAACAAGGCCATCAATTCTCGGCGGACATCGATCGACGACCCCCCGAGGCTGTCAGCCGCTTCCGGTGGGAAACAAGCAGAATAATAGAAGTTGCCGCCAGCGACGCGGGGGTCTATGCGTCACCAGCTGCCAATGCAAGGGTGTGAGGGTGGTGCGAGGCGATAGAGTGGGGATGAGTGGGGTGAGACAGGAAGGGAAGAGGAAAGAAACATTAGGATGTAACGTCCCGTCGACGACGCTGTCAACAGGGACAGAACATAAAGCTCAGACAGAGCGAAGATAGGACTGGAAATCGGATATGTCATTTTCCAAAGAAAGTTAGACTTGCCTACGAAAAAGTTGCGTTCTGCTCCAGTCGGGCAGGGAAATCTAATATGCTAATTTTATGTCGAGTACAGTTACATCAGCCTAATAGATGACCCCCACACAGATGAAAATAGTTGATTCACCAGGTGGCGCCCCACAGCTTGTACATATTTGAAAACTTCCCTGATTACCGCCTTGAGCTGCTGATAAAATCTTTATTCGAACAATCAGTTTCGCTGTACTGAGCATCATCAGGTCCTTAAAAGAAAAGAAAATATCATATCAGGTGAATACAAAATCAATGACGTCACATAATGAAACCACGAATTAATCATTGTTGTAATGTCATAAAATACATCATCAGTATAAAAGCACATACTGACGATATACTTTATGTTGCGATGTGAGAACCATGGTTAGTTCACGATTTTATTACCTGACATCAATGATTTTAAACTGTCCAGTCGCATTAATGTGAACACCTGCAAAAACGAGAATAGCCACCGTTTGCAGCGCGAGATGTTCGGGTAGAGATCGAGTGAGGTCACATTAATGTGACTGATCCGTGCATAGCCGCCTAAAATTGTACTGTAACTGCTTTCAAGAACCTTATGATGGTCAGTCAACCGAAACAGCTCATAACGGTAATCGTGAGGTTCTTCATCTATTTTGTTATGGTAAAGTGACATAGTTATTGTCTGAACGACCTTTTACGGTTCAGGAGAAAATAATGCCAGCCTTAGCAATATTCTTTTTCACTGTGACATAGTCCTTAACTGGGACTCACCTGGATCACTCGGTCTCACTTTTATGAATTTTATGCAGTAGATAATACTTAAGGTAACTCCGTGCCCTCCAGAGATACAGTACACAGCCTTACACAGAGGGGGCCCAACGACAAGGCAGCGTCCAGAGTGCGCACGCAACACTGACCACGTTATACTTCCGCTTTACGTTACGCAAATAGTTCCCAGGTGGAAATTGATTTGCCAAATATGCATGTAAACAGACGCATGGATCCACTCACCCAGTATCCATCGCGTGTCGTCATTACGAGCACCGTGCCTCAAGACAGCGTCGGACTTGCTTCCAGTCGCTGCTACGAGGAGACCACGTGGACATTCTACTAGTTAAATCAGTCGTTATTCACTGGATCTAGGATCACACAAGTGTTCGTATATAGATCAGTGTAAGTGAATATCGTACTACATTGTTGTGTACCTTCTTCACGCTCAAGATAACGTAATGTGTTACTTCTTTTAATAAATAATTATAAACTGTTGTCAATCTATCTTGCCATAATTTCTGCCATGTAGTTTACCTACACCAGTTTGAACCCATGATGAGACTTTGTATGGTTGCTGCGTTGAAGCAAGGCACCTCAGTGACAGAAAATACTTTCGGTGGGAGGGTTTCTCTCCCTGTCACATTTAATTTTGACGCCAAGTATATCTGATGAACATATACCAATAATATAACTGTAAAACCGTCGTTTCTGTACACTGACATTTGCCAAAAACTGATTTCTGGATAAGAGAGAGTGTGACAGCATATAATAGGGCTACTTTTAAAAACTTTGTCTGTTTGTCTGTCTGTCTGAGCAAGCTATGTCGAAAACTAATAGAAAATTTTCATGGGGTTTTCACAGATAGCTTGGCACAACATATAGGGTATATTTCATCAAAACTGGATCATAAAAAAACATATATTCATTTAAAGTTTTAGGAGTCTGCTCAGCTTTGTAGTTCGGATGCTTACCTCAGTGATACGATCATCACGGCGTAGCACACCAAAGAACCAAAAGACAGCTTTGTAAGTTTCCTTACCTGAGTGACAGAAGTATTTTCGGAAGTTTACGTCAGTAACAGAATTAAGCACCGCAATCTTATCGTTACGAATACATACTAATATTGAATTTACTTGTCTAGGGTATGTAGATTTACTGATATCGCTTCGTGTAATAAAAACGTAAACAAGTTGCTTTCTTTTTTTTCGATAGTTTTTTTTATATTCGGTTTCTCGCCTACGAAAAACAAATTTATTTCTTTTACCCTCTGGTTTAGGTGCCTACTTACTACATTTTGGTTTCGTTTTCTTTACAAATAAAAGTGCCTAAAAAATGGTCTAGTCTTTCTCAATATAAATATAAGAGCTAAAAGTCTAAGGACTACGCAGTATCAAGAATCCGGTGAAGATCGTGGGGCGAGACTTGCTGTACCTCGAATATATCAAGTATTAGCTCGCTCTTTGGAAATTCAGTCTGAAAGCGAGGCGCAACGTAATTCTGATAGAGAGCCTCATGCATCTTCTCGCTCCTCATTACATACTATGAACAAGTCGTCCATACATAAGATACTTAGTGCTACTCGTGTGAAGCGGAGGTGGGCTGCTATAGTCGAGGCGGCGTAAATTGGTCCCTGACAGTTGGAAACGCAGATGCCAGCTTTCAACTACGAAGTACCAAAGACTGCAGGCAAAATCAATAGCAGTCTATAGCGCTCCGGCAACACTGAGGACCCGCTGAGGTGTCGATATAGAGAGTGTAACAAAATCGCATAATGCGATTGGTTGCAGCATGTGCGCTAAGCTGCTTTGCCCGGCCCATAGCAGTTGTAAAGGTTTTTCTTACGGCGACTCGACTGTAGTACAAAATAAAGTAACATTTGAGATGAGGATCCAATGGCTGTAAATGTATATTTCACATGATATGCGATCAATAATAGACAATAGGCGTGAAGCACTTCTTTTTGTTACGTTTACCTCGTAACGACTGCCTGCTGCTTAACGTGTGTGACGCCACCTTGGAATAAGTCATACAACAGTCTTTGAAAAGTTCCACGGTAGAGTTTATGGTGCAGCAGGATGTAGTGGACAGGAAGCGGAACGAAAGTGCAGATAAGAATTTCACAACTCACGTCATCCTGAGTGGAAGAAATTCATCATCGCGGATAGAAACTTACGAGCAAAATGTTCAAATGTTTGTGAAATCTTATGGGACTTAACTACTAAGGTCATCAGTCCCTAAGCTTACACACTACTTAACCTAAATTATCCTAAGGACAAACACACACACCCATGCCCGAGGGAGGACTCGAACCTCCGCCGGGATCAGCCGCACAGTCCATGACTGCAGCGCCTTAACCCGCTCGCGGCAACTTACGAGAAACTGATTTCTTGAAACGGTGAAACCACAGTGTTTTGGCGAATGTTCATCAGAGGCAAAGGTATCGTTAAGAGCGCCCCAGGGAAGTGTGATAGGAAAGCTGTTGTTCTTTATGTAGCCTACATAAATGATTTGGCGAACACGGTTAGCAGCAGTCAGCGGTTGTTTGCTGATAATGCTGTGGCGTATGGTAAGATGTCAAAGTTGACTGATTGTAGCAGCATGCAAGACGACTTAAACAAAATTTCTAGTTGGTGTGATGAATGGCAGCTAGTTCTAAATGTGGAAAAATGTAAGTTAATGGGGATGAGTTGAAAGAACAAATTTGTAATGTTCGGTTACAGTATTATTAGTGTCCTGCTTGACACAGTCAGGGCATTTAAATACCTGGCGTAACGTTGCAAAGCGATATGAAATGGAACGATCATGTGAGAACTGTGGTAGGGAAGGCGAATGGTCGACTTTGGTTTATTGCGAGAATTTTAGGAAGCTGTGGTTCACCTGTAAAGGAGACCACATATAGGACGCTGGTACGACCTATTATTGAGTACTTCTCGAGTGTTTGGGTCGGATTAAAGAAAGACGTTGAAGCAATTCAGAGGCGGGCTGCTTCATGTGTTATCGATAGGTTCGAACAACACGTAAGTGTTATGGAGATGCTTCGAGTCCTCAAACGGGAGTCCCTGGAGGGAAGACGAAATTCTGTTCGAGAAACTCTATTGAGAAAATTTAGATAACAGGAATTTGAAGCTGACTGCAGAACAATTCTACTGCCACGAAGATAAAGTAAGAGAAATTATGGCCCTTACGGAGGCATATACAGAGTCGTTTTACCCTCGCTCTCTTTGCGAGTGGAACAGGACAGGAAATGGTAGAGGGTACTCTCCCCCACGCTCCGTACGGTGGCTTGCGGAGTAGATCTATGTAAATGTAGATGCAGATTAGGCTGTTCCAGTTTCACTCCAGGGGCATGGGCGTTTTGTGCGCCTGTTAGCTCGCTCACAGGCGAGCGCAGCTGGGTTACCCTCCAGGTAGCACTACCGCACACCTTCTGCACATGCGCGAACCACTGGGCCATCCCTTGCCTGCAAATGCGTCTGTAGTCAAACACTCAAGCTGGAATACTATAACCTAGATTTTAAAGAACAACATGTTTCCTCACAACAATTCGAGGAGAATTATTTTAATAAACCATCTTTTATTTATGAAGTGTTTTAACACACGATTAAATGTACTTCATTTTAAGCATATCAACCCCGAGTAGTGTTCAGAACGACAGACAGACACACAGAGACAGACGGACAAAGAGGCTTCAAGAGAATGGTAATAACCATTTTGATGGATCCCTGAGAAATTGAGCTGTTATATTAAATTTATTTATACATTAAATGTCATTGAGCCTTTGTTTACTTTGCCCATGAAAGACAAAATTATTGAACCATATAATTACGTAGCTCTTCATCCTGTTGATGTATATGATCACTAAAAGAATTCTTGTGCGTGGACCTCAACTTAGTTTCCATTGAATGTCATTGAACCTTTATTTACTTGCGAAGGACAGACTTCATTGTTGAACCATATGATTACCTAGTTCTTCAGTCTCATGATCCAAATGATTACTAAGAGAATCTATTGGGTTAAGGTCAGGTTAGTTTCTCTCCAGAAACGATTAATTTCTTGCTCACACATGTGTTTCGACTTGTAGGCATGCCGCTTGATACACGCACTGTACAAGTTTGGATACCAATTCAGGGTTGAATCCAATTCCATTGGCATTATATGCGTTGCAGAACGAGTGACTCGCTGATTGATGCAGTGATTTCGATCAGCGCGGGAGAGAACTCCCGGAATGAAATCTAACATGAGTGCCGTATTTGTTTCAAATCGGGGAATGCCACGCATGCACAGGTATAAAGCATTCAGTTCAGTTCAGAGAGACCATAAAGATTGGTGGGCATTTCACTATCGTGTACGCTCGGGATTAATTATATAAAATAAAATGTTATCTGTTATAATTATGTATATTCTCTGAATTAAAAAGTTGACCTGAGGTTTTCGTTGCCCCCCCCCCCACCTCTCTCTCTCACTCTCTCTCTCTTTAAATGATATTTGATGAGATTTTGCTGGACCTCTCCTTCCCATTTTGAGCTTAAGCAATTAACAGACGTCCCCTAAGGTGTAAACACTTTATATCCAAAAAACTAAGTTCTCATTTCCGACCATCTGTTATCTCAAAGTACTCAGTTTGGAATCATTTGCCGTATCTATAAATTTGTCCCCAAAAAAATTTAGTACATGCTGAATTTTTAAATTGAAAAATTTACGGTACTAGCCTCGTTGTTTTTGTATCCGACTTCAAACACATCATCTACCTGTGGAGTACTAGAACACGTCTGTAGTAAATTGCTCATTAGCTTTCGTTGGTTTGTTTTGCAGTTTGGCAGCTACATTTTATTGCGGCTATTTTATTTATTTATATTTCATCCATGGCGACTAGTTTCGGAGAGGAATCTCACACTCAACTGTTCATCTTCGTTATGAGGCTTGCTGAAAAACTGATCACATATTGATATTTTTATGAAATTGTAGTTTAATTGTGAGCAATAATGTTGTCATTTCGTAGCTTGACATTCGTTAAAAGAATGAACGCTTGAAAATAAAGCTTCAGCCCCGAAACTAGTCACGAAGCATGACACGTTTCCGCAAACAGAAATCCCATTCGAGGATAGTGGAGCAGGTCTTCACCCACTACCGCGAAGAAGTCGATCTTGCAAACCGGCCGCTATTTGATTTTCTACATACATACCATATAGTATTTGAAGTTCAGTGCTGCAACACAAATTTCCTAAAGCAGTACAATGCAGTTCTGAAAAGGAAAATATCGCAAAAAGTCGCCTTTCAATCTCCTAAAATTTCCGAGCGCTTTTAAGCACAGAATATTTCCGAGCTAGTAGCAGAGTTGTTGGGTGTGTAGCATCCGGATCTTGAAACTATAAAATCACCAGTGCGATTCGTAGTACGTGCCAGTTTTTTTACTTTTATTTACTTTCTTTATTTCCAAGTAAAAATTTTAATTAACAAATATTGAATCATAATTTTTCAATAAAAATAACATCTTTTATTTTAATTACTAATCACATAAAAATAAATTGTAATTTGCCATAGACTTGCTAAGGTGTTACTGAAAAATTTCATATATCAATAAAACTGTTCAAGCTTTAGAAACAGAAAAGGGATTTTTACTTTGTTTTCGGCGCTTCGCATTTCTGTATCGATTTTTAATATATTGTGATTGTTCTCATTTTCATGCCATTAAAATAGCAGTCAATATTTGTTAATTAACTTCTCATTTTGAGAATAAATACAGAAATTTAAAAAGCTAAAAATAAATTGCACATACTAAGAATCGAGGCAGCTACTCACGGTTTCAAACTCGGATATATAAACACATTTTATTTTTATTTCTTTGGTTTCCAGTGACTCCACTGATATGCTCAAAAGGTGATTTAGTTAAAACATAAAAAAAGTCTCGTAATATTTAATGTCACTTTTCCAATATATTTTTAGTTTTCTTTCTTTCTTTATTTATTTTTTATTTGTGTCGTACTCTTTTACGAAACTAACGCCCAGACACTGAGCTTCAAATTTTATAAGTATGAAAAAAATGTAAAAGGCCCAGTCCGTAAGATCGAGACCGCCTATGAGTTGATGTAAACATGGAACTTATGGCAGCAGAACGATACAGTTCGAGGACAAACTAACATGACCGGTTAATATGGCGTTAGGAAATGTGAGCGGTCTCGCTCGTTCTTTGTATTGGACCTGTAAAACATTAACTCACAGGGTTTTCCGGTGCCTAGTTGACGTTTTGATGCGCGATACTAATTAGTGATGAGGCTTTTGGATACTAATTAACAGCGCCCACTGCTTTGTTTCTGGGACGAGCCTCCCGACTGGCCTTGGAGTGTCTCTCCTCCTCGTGAAGCGTTCTCCAGCAACGGCGCCCTTTGCCCGACAGTCGTGCCCAAGCTGTTGGAGCAACTCTTGAGCAGAGACGGCCCCAGCTCGACAAAGATGCTGCACGTCCAGTTCCCCGTGGAGACCAGCTGCGCATTCCACCATTCACCAAACTGAAGGCGCCACATTGTCGTTCCCTTACAAAATTGTCATCAGTGTTTAGCAGGCAGTGTTTTTAATCACATATTATTCATATCTAATCTCAATTCTTAGCTATAGCATTCTTTTCGGTTCAGCAGTTGCATTAAATACAAAAAGGGTCCACAAATTACGGAAAGGAGAAGTAAGAACAACAACAAGAATTAGTAACTGCACCTATTCTAAAGATTTGATGAAGAGTTGTGGATTTTAACTGCGTCATGTGTATACATGCCAATCTATTGTTCATGTAAAAAAATAACCTTCATAACTACTGCATAAATCGTTCTGTCCATAAACAAGGAACAATATGAAGACTGAACTTACAATTAGAAGGTGAAACTTAAAATAGTATTTTATGCCTAGGGATTAAACTGTACAGGGTGGCTATGATAAAACCATTCCACAGTTGTTCGCAGCCCTTTTCGAGTGGTGGACCATACAATGTTCAGCTGTCGTGACACTGCACGTGCAGTGCTTGAAGATCGCACGTTGCGTCCTGACTCTCAGTGATGTCAACAGTAACTTCTTCAACGGTTTGTTGCGCAATGGACCGTCGACCTCTCCCAAGATCAGTTTCCAAATCCTCTGTTAATTCGAACTGCCGAATCATGTTCTTCAGCCACGGTACGGTACAGAAAGAGGATCCTTACGTATTCGTTTAATGCGTCGATACTCGTGAAGACTGGCTGGTCTGTTACTGTTGTTTCGATAAAACAGCTTTACCAGTAAAATCCTGCTCACCTTGTCCAGACCCGTGTTGACCGTCTGCAGCTCTAAAACTCACTTATGCTTCTGTTTCAACCCTACGTCGTCGTACCAGTATCCGCGCCTAACACCAATTCATGACACTAACAACTACTAACTACGCAAATTCTGCAGCGCACAGTCTGAAAATCATTCCTATAAAGTTGGTACCCAATCCACACGGTAAACAGTTTTTTGTCTTTACTGGCTGAAGCAGAAAAAGTTTAATTATAATCATCCCGTACAATAAATTTCTCAAGAATATTAGAGAAACTACTCGAACGAACTTATTTAATTGCCAGTTAGAAAGTATCTGTTAAACAGTACATGATATACTTTCAGCAATGACTTAGATAATACAGAACAGGGGATTGGCAGAAAATTTAGCATAAGTAAATAATAATAACAACAACATATCTCTTACATTTCACACCATGTGTTCGCGCCACAATGTTTCTTCTTTTCCTTTTCTTTGCTGGAAAACCTTACTCCAAATCTCTCCAGTGATTGATATTAATATCTTATCCTCTTTCAATGAACCTCACTACAAAACTCTGCAATGAATGACATTAACGTCTTCTCCTCTTTCACGGCCCAGCAGAGCCTTCACGCATTCTGAAGGGACTCTGGCTCAATTTTTAAGGCATGCAGATGAGAAACCAAACTTCGTCGGCATAGTCCTGATGTTAACTCATACTGTGTTACATTGTGAAAAAGTGTGTGTGCGTGTGTGTGTGTGTGTGTGTGTGTGTGTGTGTGTGTGTGTAGGAGTGTCGTAATAGGTATTATGAAATGAATGACAGTGTATACTAGCTCCGAACATTACTGAAAAACTTCTTTGTAAAACAATATTGTACACTAGAGATAAGCCAAACAGTCTGCACTGTAGTAAACAGACTGCCATTTGTCTTATATGGGGTGTAACGGGTATAAGGGCAGATATTTTTATGTGTGGTACCTTAATATGTGCACAGATGAGTGTATTGGTTGGATTCTTCTCTGCATTGATCAGTCTTCCAGCAAACAGGTCAAATCACATTATGTTTTCTGCACGGTCGTGACTGCACCACTGAGTTAGCTTCACGTTTCGGTGTAGATTAACTGTTTTGCGTCCAAACGACCACACTTCATCACCTAACCTGCTGCCCAACAGAAAAATAGCATTAATATCCTCCTCTTACCATATATACTTGGAGTTACTAACCAACCTAAAAATATACATCTAGTAACACCTACAATTAATAGTCTGCAAATGACGTAAATGCTGATGTAATGTTGTTCAGTGCATCGTCCTCAATCACCAATAGAAATTTCTGCCCTTATTCCCCTTAAACCTTGTACCTATGCACTACATTATCTTTTTTGCTCTTAAACTTTAATAACATAAAATGTAAAATATCATTGAAAAAGTGAACCATGGGTGAATCCTATCACTTCTTCTTCTTCTTTTTCTTCTTCTTCTACTATTACTACTACTACTATTAGGATTTCTCCTCTGCCTTTAGCTAAGATCAACTATAGGGTAACACGTCCTTTTGAACAGGTAATCGGAAAGTTATCTTTTAAGCCCATGGAGTTACAAGAATGACTCAGTTGCTAGATCACACCAGCGCTGCTCATAGCGCGTAGCTTGTTAATTCCTCTGGTGTGGCAGTCACCGTTTAGTGTTCGCAAGGTTCTTCCCACAAAAACTGCTTTGTAGGCAGCACGCTACACATTTACAAACTTTACCTAAATGGTTCAAATGGCTCTAAGCACTATGGGACTTAACATCTGAGGTCATCAGTCCCCTAGACTTAGAACTGCTTAAACCTAACTAACCTAAGGAGATCACACACATCCACGTCCGAGGCAGGATTCGAACCTGCGACCGTAGCAGCAGCGCGGTTCCGGACTAAAGCCCCTAGAACCTCTCGGCCACACCGGCTGGTAAACTTTACCTGCCTACAAAAGACCTTCTCACGACTTCCGTCATTACTCCTTGCGTAATCATAAATATGGAGGTGATATCCAAGTTGAAAACACTTACAGAAAGTAGGAATTTCAACTGAGGAAAACTCGTAAGACTTTTGGTCTCAGATTAAACCATTAACTGGAACAAAGTCATATGGCTTCTAAACAGACATACCAAATTTCTTTTCCCAATATTTTTTCACTGAGGAAGATTGTACTGTCGCTTCTCTTTCCAGTCGTCGTACAACGTCAGAATGACAGATACCGAAAAGTCACCACAGGATACAGAATTAAATTAAATCACTCAACAGGGGAAAGACGCTTGGACTTAATGGGATACCTATAGGATCCCGCATAGATTATGCAAAGGAACTTGTACCTATTCTAGCAGCAGGTTGGAATAGATCACTGAAGGAGCGAAGCGATTCTAGCGATTGGAAAAAGAAGCATTAGTCATTTCCGTTTTAAAGAAGAGTCGTCGAACGGACACACAAAACTATAGATAGTTCTTTATCTCTGTCGTCGATCTGTTGCAGAATTTTTGAGCATGTTTTATGCTCGTGTATTATGATCTCTCTAGATGCCAAAAATTTCTCCTGTATGGATCAACACAAATTCAGCAATCAACGATCGTGCGAAACCCAGTTTTCTCTGTTCGTCCACGAGACCGCGAAAGCGATAGATACCGTCACCCACGTTGATGCCGTGTTTCTTGATATCCGGAAGGTGTTCCATACAATTCCACATAGTCGCCTAGTAATCAAAATGCGAGCACATGGAATTTGTAACGGGAATGAAGAGTTCCCATCACTCTGAACGAAGAGTAAATGTGGCTGCAGCATACCTAAGGGAGTGCTACATGGCAATTACTTTTCACAGTACATTGAAATGACCTTGTGAATAACGTCGAAAACACCATGAGGCTGTTCTCAGATGATGCTGTTATAAAGAGAGGGAGAGAGAGAGAGTGCGAGCAACGCTACAAACGTGTATCGAAAGGCAGGAAGACCCGTGGAGGAGCGACGATTGCTGCAAGAAATACTAGTTGACGTTCAACATAAACCAATGAAACGAATTTCACATAAACGGCGGAAAAGTCCATTACTGCACAATTACACGATTGCAGAACAGTAACTGGAAGCAGTCATCTCATTAAATGTCTGGGAGTATGCGATTTAAAGTGCAAATACCACGTTAAAGTAACTGCACGAAAGGCTGACGTCAGACCGAGATTCATCGGAAGAAATCTCAGGAGTCTACTCGACCCGCAAAGTAGTTACGAAATCCTCGTTTCGACCAATATTTGAATGTTGCTCATCAGTCTGGAACCGTAGCGGTTAGGAATGATAAAGGAAATATAGAAGATACAATGAAGAGTAGCACGTTTCGTCACAGGTTCGTTTAGTAATGCATCATGGAGATGATTCATCCAAGTCCAATGGCAGACGGTACAGTAGAGGCGTAATGCATCACCGTGTTGCATACTCATAAAATTTAGCAAGTGCTAGTACCTAAAGGCGTCAACCTATATGTTGCTTATCATGAACATAAAATTAAAGAGACTTGAGCTCTCACCGAGACTTACCAACTACCAATCCTCCCGCTCTACGTTCACAATTGGAACAGGAAATAACAGTTCAAAGACCGAGCGAGGTGGCGCAGTGGTTAGACACTGGACTCGCATTCGGGAGAACGACGGTTCAATCCCGCGACCGGCCATCCTGATTTAGGTTTTCCGTGATTTCCCTAAATCACTCCAGGCAAATGCAGGGATGGTTCCTTTAAATGGGCACGGCCGACTTCCTTCCCTGTCCTTCCCTAATCCGATGAGACCGATGACCTCGCTGTCTGGTCTCCTTCCTCAAAACCAACGAACCAACCTAACAGTTCAAAAATGGCTCTGAGCACTATGGGACTTAACATCTATGGTCATCAGTCCTCTAGAACTTGTTGTTGTTGTTGTGGTCTTCAGTCCTGAGACTGGTTTGATGCAGCTCTCCATGCTACTCTATCCTGTGCAAGCTTCTTCATCTCCCAGTACCTACTGCATCCTACATCCTTCTGAATCTGCTTAGTGTATTGATCTCTTGGTCTCCCTCTAGGATTTTTACCCTCCACGCTGCCCTCCAATGCTGAATTTGTGATCCCTCGATGCCTCAGAACATGTCCTACCAACCGATCCCTTCTTCTAGTCAAGTTGTGCCACAAACTTCTCTTCTCCCCAATCCCATTCAATACCTCCTCATTAGTTACGTGATCTACCCACCTTATCTTCAGCATTCTTCTGTAGCACCACATTTCGAAAGCTTCTATTCTCTTCTTGTCCAAACTAGTTATCGTCCATGTCTCACTTCCATACATGGCTACACTCCATACAAATACTTTCAGAAACGACTTCCTGACACCTAAATCTATATTCGATGTTAACAAATTTCTCTTCTTGAGAAACGCTTTCCTTGCCATTGCCAGTCTACATTTTATATCCTCTCTACTTCGACCATCATCGGTTATTTTACTCCCTAAATAGCAAAACTCCTTTACTACTTTAAGTGTCTCATTTCCTAATCTAATTCCCTCAGCATCACCCGACTTAATTTGACTACATTCCATTATCCTCGTTTTGCATTTGTTGATGTTCATCTTATATCCTCCTTTCAAGACACTGTCCATTCCGTTCAACAGCTCTTCCAAGTCCTTTGCTGTCTCTGACAGAATTACAATGTCATCGGCGAACCTCAAAGTTTTTACTTCTTCTCCATGAATTTTAATACCTACTCCGAATTTTTCTTTTGTTTCCTTTACTGCTTGCTCAATATACAGATTGAATAACATCGGGGAGAGGCTACAACCCTGTCTCACTCCTTTCCCAACCACTGCTTCCCTTTCATGCCCCTCGACTCTTATAACTGCCATCTGGTTTCTGTACAAATTGTAAATAGCCTTTCGCTCCCTGTATTTTACCCCTGCCACCTTTAGAATTTGAAAGAGAGTATTCCAGTCAACATTGTCAAAAGCTTTCTCTAAGTCTACAAATGCTAGAAATGTAGGTTTGCCTTTTCTTAATCTTTCTTCCAAGATAAGTCGTAAGGTCAGTATTGCCTCACGTGTTCCAACATTTCTACGGAATCCAAACTGATCTTCCCCGAGGTCGGCTTCTACCAGTTTTTCCATTCGTCTGTAAAGAATTCGTGTTAGTATTTTGCAGCTGTGACTTATTAAACTGATAGTTCGGTAACTTTCACATCTGTCAACACCTGCTTTCTTTGGGATTGGAATTATTATATTCTTCTTAAAGTCTGAGGGTATTTCGCCTGTCTCATACATCGTGCTCACCAGATGGTAGAGTTTTGTCATGACTGGCTCTCCCGAGGCCATCAGTAGTTCTAATGGAATGTTGTCTACTCCCGGGGCCTTGTTTTGACTCAGGTCTTTCAGTGCTCTGTCAAACTCTTCACGCAGTATCTTATCTCCCATTTCATCTTCATCTACATCCTCTTCCATTTCCATAATATTGTCCTCAAGTACATCGCCCTTGTATAAACCCTCTATATACTCCTTCCACCTTTCTGCTTTCCCTTCTTTGCTTAGAACTGGGTTGCCATCTGAGCTCTTGATATTCATACAAGTGGTTCTCTTCTCTCCAAAGGTCTCTTTAATTTTCCTGTAGGCAGTATCTATCTTACCCCTAGTGAGACAAGCCTCTACATCCTTACATTTGTCCTCTAGCCATCCCTGCTTAGCCATTTTGAACTTCCTGTCGATTTCATTTTTGAGACGTTTGTATTCCTTTTTGCCTGCTTCATTTACTGCATTTTTGTATTTTCTCCTTTCATCAATTAAATTCAATATTTCTTCTGTTACCCAAGGATTTCTATTAGCCCGCGTCTTTTTACCTACTTGATCCTCTGCTGCCTTCACCACTTCATCCCTCAGAGCTGCCCATTCTTCTTCTACTGTATTTCTTTCCCCCATTCCAGTCAATTGTTCCCTAATGCTCTCCCTGAAACTCTCTACAACCTCTGGTTCTTTCAGTTTATCCAGGTCCCATCTCCTTAAATTCCCACCTTTTTGCAGTTTCTTCAGTTTCAATCTGCAGTTCATAACCAATAGATTGTGGTCAGAATCTACATCTGCCCCAGGAAATGTCTTACAATTTAAAATCTGGTTCCTAAATCTCTGTCTTACCATTATATAATCTATCTGAAACCTGTCAGTATCTCCAGGCTTCTTCCATGTATACAGCCTCCTTTCATGATTCTTGAACCAAGTGTTAGCTATGATTAAGTTATGCTCTGTGCAAAATTCTACAAGGCGGCTTCCTCTTTCATTCCTTCCCCCCAATCCATATTCACCTACTATGTTTCCTTCTCTCCCTTTTCCTACTGACGAATTCCAGTCACCCATGACTATTAAATTTTCGTCTCCCTTCACTACCTGAATAATTTCTTTTATCTCGTCATACATTTTATCTATTTCTTCATCATCTGCAGAGCTAGTTGGCATATAAACTTGTACTACTGTAGTAGGCATGGGCTTTGTGTCTATCTTGGCCACAATAATGCGTTCACTATGCTGTTTGTAGTAGCTAACCCGCACTCCTATTTTTTTATTCATTATTAAACCTACTCCTGCATTACCCCTATTTGATTTTGTATTTATAACCCTGTAATCACCTGACCATAGGTCTTGTTCCTCCTGCCACCGAACTTCACTAATTCCCACTATATCTAACTTTAACCTATCCATCTCCCTTTTTAAATTTTCTAACCTACCTGCCCGATTAAGTGATCTGACATTCCACGCTCCGATCCGTAGAACGCCAGTTTTCTTTCTCCTGATAACGACGTCCTCTTGAGTAGTCCCCGCCCGGAGATCTGAATGGGGGACTATTTTACCTCCGGAATATTTTACCCAAGAGCACGCCATCATCATTTAATCATACAGTAGAGCTGCATGTCCTCGGGAAAAATTACGGCTGTAGTTTCCCCTTGCTTTCAGCCGTTCGCAGTACCAGCACAGCAAGGCCGTTTTGGTTAATGTTACAAGGCCAGATCAGTCAATCATCCAGACTGTTGCCCCTGCAACTACTGAAACGGCTGCTGCCCCTCTTCAGGAACCACATGTTTGTCTGGCCTCTCAACAGATACCCCTCCGTTGTGGTTGCACCTACGGTACGGCCATCTGTATCGCTGAGGCACGCAAGCCTCCCCACCAACGGCAAGGTCCATGGTCACTTAGAACTACTTAAACCTAACTAACATAAGGACAGCACACAACAGTCATCACGAGACAGAGAAAATCCCTGACCTCGCCGAGAATCGAACCCGGGAACCACGGCGCGGGAAGCGAGAACGCTACCGCACGACTAGGAGCTGCGGACAAATAACAGTTCGACAGAGTAAACATCGTTAGCACATATGGTCCTGAAAGATATGAATATTACAGTACTATCAACTTAATAAGTCATGGTTGCAAAATACTAAAACGAATTCTGTACAGAAGAATGGAAAATCTCGTAGCAGCTGACCTCGGGGAATATCAGTTTGGAAGCCGGGGAGATGTAGGAGCACGCGAAGCAAAAGTGGCCCTACGTCTTCTCTTACCAAGTGTGTTAAGCAAAGACAAAGCCACATTTATAGAATCTGAAACTTAAAGTAAATGTCTAAAGATGGCCTTGTAAGCCGAAAACCGGTTAGCAATAAAAGTAATATTGTAGAACAAAAGCAAACTGGTGCTTTTCATTTATTATTAAAGAAAGCTTTTGACAATGTTGACTGGAAACCTTTCTTTGAAATTCTGAAGGTAACAGGGATAAAATACGGTGACTGAACGGTTATTTACAACTAGTACAGAAACCAGACGGCAGTTGTAAGAGTCGAAGGGTGTGAAGGGGAAACAGTGGTGGAGAAAGAAATGAGACGGGGTCGCAACCTACCCCCGACGTTATTCAGTCTTTACACTGAGCAAACAGTGAAGGAAACCAGAGAAAAATTTGGAGAGGGAATTACAGTTCAGGGAGAAGAAATAAAATCCTTGATGTTGGCCGATGACATTTTAATTCTGTCAGACACAGGAAAGGGCTGGGAAAAATAGCTGAACCGAATGGACAGCATCAATAAAAGCAAAAACAAGCGTAATTGAATGTAGTCGACTTAAATGAGGTGTTGCTGAGGGAATTAGATAAGGAAACGAGACACTTAAAGTAGTAGACGAGTTTTGCTATTTGAGCAGCAACATAACTGATGATGGCCGAAGCAGAGAGAATTCAAAATGTATACTGGCAATGACAAGAAAAGCGTTTCTGCCGAAGAGGAATTCGTTAACATCGAATACAGATTTAAGTGTTAGGAAGTCTTTTCTGAAGGTATTTGTCTGGAGTGGAGACATATATAGAAATGAAACATGGCCGATAAACAGTTTAGACAAGAAGAAAATAGAAACTTCTGAAATGTCGTGCTACAGAAGAATGTTGAAGATCTGATGGGTAGATTGCTGAAGATGTGATGGGCAGATCACGTAACTAAGGAGGAGATACTGAATACAATCAGGGAGAGAAGAAATTTCTGACACAACTTGACAAAAGGGAGGGATCGGTTGGTGGGACACATTCTGGGACAACAAGGTATCGCCAGTTTAATACTGGAGGACAGGGTGTGTGCGTGTGCGGTGGGGCGGGAAGGGGTTGGAGGAGCACTGAAAATCTTAGAGGGAGACCTAGAGATGAATACAGTACGCAGATTGAAAAGAATGTAGGTTCCAGATGAAGAGGCTTGCGCAGGGTAATGTAGTTGTGGAGAGCTGCATCACACCAGTCTTCGGTTTGAAGACCACAACTGCAGCCCATAGCTGATTCAATACTGTCGTTCACGCTGATCGAAAAAATGTCTCTGAGCACTATGGGACTTAACAGCTGAGGTCATCATTCCCCTAGAACTTAGAACTACTTAAACCTAACTAACCTAAGGACATCACACACATACATGCTCGAGGCAGGATTCGAACCTGCGACGGTAGCGGTCGCGCGGTTCCAAACTGAAGCGCCTAGAACCGCTCGGCCACACCGGCCGGCTACGCTGATCGAGTTATTTGTCGATGACAATTGCTCGGATGTGTAGATAGGCGCTTAATAATGTAACCGTCATTTATTCTGCAGTTGATGATAACCACGAAAGTCGAAACCTGTTGCGCTCCAATGAAATGAAGGAGATTTGTATAAAGAGGCTTAGGCTTTTTTCCAGATTGTCGTTATTAAATTAGTGTTTAATTTTAAATCGATGTTTAATCTTTAGTTGCATCTCTGTTTGTGTAACTTCCTTGAAATATAGAGGAAGACGTGCACTGTGTCGTTATTCAGGACGACACATTTGTTACCTTGTTCCGATACACCGATCCCCACTTGTTTCCCGTTCAATCCGTATTTGGCAGATATGACTACAAGACACACAAGGTCTTCTACATTTTCACCACATATGTTACGTAAGATATCCCGTTGCTTTTATGTCAAGACATTCTTTTATTCACTAACGACAAGCTAATGCATTTCCCCACAGTGGGACATAAACCACGCGACAAAGAGCCTATAGTGGTGAGTACTGAAATCGCATTTTCACTGCAAAATGGTTCAAATGGCTCTGAGCACTATGGGACTTAACTTCTCAGTCATCAGTTCCCTAGAACTTAGAACTAATTAAACCTAACTAACCTAAGGACATCACACACATCCATGCTCGAGGCAGGATTCGAACCTGCGACCGTAGCAGTCGCGCGGTTCCAGACTGTAGCGCCTAGAACCGCTCGGCCACTCCGGCTGGCTTTTCGCTGCAACCCCAGTGATTTTCTAACAAACTGCCTCTTATGTTGCAGCCTGAGCTGTACAAGAAGGAGATGATGGCCCGTCAGTCTTCCACGGACAGCTCCAGCACCGAGATGGAGTATTGCGGCAAACTCCACTTCGCCCTCAGATACGACCAAGACATCGAGGGGCTCATAGTTAAGGTAAGAGGACAGCAACAAGATTGGAGCAACAATAAGTGCAGCAGTTAGCACATATTTCTTTACAGATGAATCCGATCTCGGGCATTGATCAGGGATATTTTCTGGTTATTTTGGTGAAAGGGCACAGTAGTTTTCGATGGGTCGTTAGAAAGTATTAGCACTTCGTTTGATTTCTTACTCTTATTTGTCTTAGAATGTGTACTACACTAAACACATCTGTTTACTCATTCACGGTACTCGCTATTGACAACAATAATGCCCACTTTACTCTACCGCCTCTAGCGTCATTCAGTACTACTCGCAAGACGAAGACCTCAGACACGGGCGACCGATTCCGCTCATATTTGGCAGGCCACATTTGTAGAACCTGAAATGAAAGATTCTAAAAAGATTTTGGCTCAGCAGCTAAATAACCCTGTTTTTTGCAAACGATCCTTAAATTCATGATGCGCAATCGGCTCAAACTTAACGGGATCGATGGACAATTGGAAATTCATCATTTTTCATCATCGTATATGGGATCCGCAAACATATTTTCCTAGAAAAGAAGCTGTTGCGACGGCCGCTTACATACGCAAAGGGCCTAAGGTAAAGACAGCTGAACAAAAGCGCCGTTGGCGTAAGTACCAAGCCATCTGGCTGCGGAGCAGAAAACACAGTCTGCTTTCGGCTGCGGTGGGGCGAGGACGTCCGCTGCGTCCCGCCGTGCGCGACCGTGAGCGCTTGCTTGTGTTTACCTTCTCGCGGCGCGAGTTGTATTTGTTCCAAGTTCAGTGCGACTAGGCACATACATGGCGCCACGATACGATCAAAATTACTTTCCAACCAGATCACGCGCGTCCTCGAGCCTATGAAATATAACAGTTCATACGCGACGATCTACGTTTAGATCCGGCGACCGTCGTCGGAATACATTTTTCTATAACAGCGAGCGTGGTTTATGTTAAAATGACCAGTGCAGAGGTCTGCGCGACAGTGGTGTCTAAATACTCGAACTCTCTCAGATTCAAACATTCTGACGGGCAAATCGGTGCAGTGACGGTGGATCATGCAGGCATGGGCCTAAGGATTGTAAGGGTTTTTGAGCTCCCCTTCGAGGTCCCAGAGGAAATTGTCAAGGACACCTTCCGACCATATGGCAATGTTTTCAGCCACGTTGCAGAAAAGTGGCAAACTTTCTCGACGTATAAGGTCTACAATGGTGTGCGCCAAATTAAACTTGAGCTCAACAAACATGTGCCGTCCTATTTGAACATCGGTGGCTGTCGTGCAATCATCATGTACGACGGTCAACCGCGTACCTGTTCCGGATGTGGGCAGGAAGGCCATGTTCGATCGAGCTGCTTACAACGTAGAATTAGGCAGATACCAGTGGGAGACTCCGTTCCCCCGACGGGGACGTCAATCCTGCCCCTCACGTACGCTCAGACGACGATGCGCACCATAGTTGAGGACGAAACGGACGATCAGACACACCCATCGACGTCGGAAGTACCAAGGGAGGAAGAGGAAGGACCCCCGATGCCAACCCATATGTCGCCCCCTCCACAGCAACAACAGCAGCAACAGTCCCACGGACTCCAGACGCAACGTAACATTCAGAACGCGATGGACGTGGACGCGAACATTGTCCCGACCGCGGCTTTCCTAGCGGAAGGTGATACGACGCTGGATTGCCTCCCACATTCGGATACGGATGTCCACGTTCGAAAGCAACGTTCGCCTCGACGACGGAAGCGACGTCGGCGGACCCCTTCTGACGATTGCCTCCTACACACGGCCGGTCAAGAAGGTGACAGACATCTCATCAGACGGCATGGATGCTGCGCCTGCTGAGGATCTAAGTGGTGTAGACGGTTCTCTTGCCCATACCACGAGTGCCCAGTTACTTCTTGCACCACAGATGCAGCAGGTCACGTCGATGGATGGCGCTCCGTCTACCTCTGCCAAAGACGACGTACGTGAGAGAGATTTAGGTGCCGATCAGCTACACAGCATCATGTTGCAGCCACTGTGGTCGGACGATGTTGAGGAACTTCCTGAAGAGGGCACGGGTGACAGGGGAGGGGGTGGCATTGGGGATGCCACTCCTAGCGTGAAAGACTCATAATTTGTAACGGGTTTGGTGGATCCGGCATCTCTTGCGGTTAGCTTTGATTGCCATGGCGTCTACCCTAGGTGAAGAGGCTAGGCAGCACACCTTTCGCCTTGCCACAATCAATATCAACGCGATAAGGGCACCACACAAACTGACAATGCTACAACGCATGCTTGATGCGGCGGACATCGACGTGGCCCTCTTACAGGAAGTATGTGTCGCTAGTTTCCCTGACTTCTACGGATATACCGCCCACGTCTCCCACGCCTCTTCTACCGATTGTGGTCTGGCTGTTCTGCTACGGGACGGTTTAGCGGCTACGGACGTACTGTACTTACCGAGTGCAAGAGCCATGGCAGTAACTGTCAACGGTGTACGACTCATCAATGTATATGCCCCTTCAGGGTCAGGGAGACGGAGAGATCGGGCCCGCTTTTTTTCGGAAGATATTACGCGTCTATTTATGGGCCGCATAGACGATATGGTGATCGGAGGAGATTTTAACTGTACATTATCTCCGTCTGATCAGCAGCCACATCACGTCCCGTGTGCGGAATTGGAAATGCTAGTTTGCTGATTGACACGTGGCGCCACCTCCATGGCCCAGCTCCTGGTTACACCCATTATACAACTCATTCATCAAGTCGGTTAGACAGGATGTAGGGCCCCCCTAGACAGGTCAGGCGTGCACTACACACCGGAAGCAGCTACTAGGGTAGCAGAGTACGTGTGGCGTGCACACGGGGGTTTTTTAGGTTAGAGGGACCCCCCCTTGGGCGAAACGATAAAATACCTGACGGCTTACCAGAGAGGACATTATCATCGTTGATAAAGAACGTCCGTCCTCAGAGACCAAAAACAGGAAAAGTTAACGTAATATTGGTAAACTGCAGGAGTATCCAGGGCAAGGTTCCTGAATTAGTATCTCTTATTGAAGGAAATAGTGCGCATATAGTATTAGGAACGGAAAGTTGGTTAAAACCGGAAGTGAACGGTAACGAAATCCTAGACACAGAATGGAATATATACCGCAAGGATAGGATAAACGCCAATGGTGGAGGAGTATTTATAGCAGTAAAGAATTCAATAATATCCAGTGAAGTTATTAGCGAATGCGAATGTGAAATAATCTGGGTTAAGCTAAGTATCAAAGGTGGGTCAGATATGATAGTCGGATGCTTCTATAGACCACCTGCATCAGCAACCGTAGTAGTTGAGCGCCTCAGAGAGAACCTGCAGAACGTCGTGAAGAAGTTTCGTGATCATACTATTGTAATAGGGGGAGACTTCAATCTACCAGGTATAGAATGGGATAGTCACACAATCAGAACTGGAGCCAGGGACAGAGACTCTTGTGACATTATCCTGACTGCCTTGTCCGAGAATTACTTCGAGCAGATAGTTAGAGAACCAACTCGTGAAGCTAACGTTTTAGACCTCATAGCAACAAATAGACCGGAACTTTTCGACTCCGTGAATGTAGAAGAGGGTATCAGTGATCATAAGTCAGTGGTTGCATCAATGACTACAAGTGTAATAAGAAATGCCAAGAAAGGAAGGAAAATATATTTGCTTAACAAGAGTGATAGGGCACAAATCGCAGAATATCTGAGTGACCACCATCAAACGTTCATTTCTGAGGAAGAGGATGTGGAACAAAAATGGAAAAAATTCAGAAACATCGTCCAGTACGCCTTAGATAAGTTCGTACCGACTAAGGTCCAAAGCGAGGGGAAAGATCCACCGTGGTATAACAATCATGTACGAAAGGTACTACGGAAACAAAGAAAGCTTCATCATAGGTTTAATAGTAGTCGAATCATAGCTGATAAGGAAAAGCTGAACGAAGCGAAAAAGAGCGTAAAGAGAGCAATGAGAGAAGCATTCAACGAATTCGAACATAAAACATTGGCAAACAATCTAAACAAGAACCCTAAAAAGTTTTGGTCATATGTAAAATCGGTAAGCGGATCTAAATCCCTTATTCAGTCACTCGTTGACCACGATGGCACCGAAACAGAGGACGACCGAAGAAAGGCAGAAATACTGAATTCAGTGTTCCGAAACTGTTTCACTGCGGAAAATCGTAACACGGTCCCTGACTTCCGCCGTCGCACGGACGCCAAAATGGAAAATATTGAAATAAACGATATCGGAATTGAAAAACAACTGCTATCACTTAGTAGCGGAAAAGCATCCGGACCAGACGAGATACCCTTAAGATTCTACAGTGATTATGCTAAAGAACTTGCCCCCTTTCTATCAGCAATTTATCGTAGATCGCTGGAAGAACGTAAAGTACCTAGCGACTGGAAGAAAGCGCAGGTCGTTCCCATTTTCAAGAAGGGTCATAAATCAGATGCGAATAATTATAGGCCTATTTCGCTTACGTCAATCTGTTGTAGAATAATGGAACATGTTTTGTGTTCTCGTATTATGACGTTCTTAGATAATACAAATCTCCTTCATCATAACCAACATGGATTCCGCAAACAGAGATCATGTGAAACTCAGCTCGCCCTATTTGCCCAAGAAATTCACAGTGCCGTAGACACTGGCGAGCAGATTGATGCCGTATTCCTGGACTTCAGGAAGGCATTTGATACGGTTCCGCACTTACGTTTAGCGAAAAAAATACGAGCTTACGGAATATCGGACCAGGTTTGTGATTGGATTCAGGATTTCCTAGAAGAAAGAACACAACATGTCATTCTTAACGGTTCAAAATCTGCAGATGTAGAGGTAATTTCGGGAGTACCGCAAGGAAGCGTGATAGGACCTTTATTGTTTACAATATACATAAATGACTTAGTTGACAACATCGGTAGCTCCGTGAGGCTATTTGCAGATGACACGGTTGTCTACAAGAAAGTAGCAACATCAGAAGACTCGTACGTACTCCAGGAAGACCTGCAGAGGATTAATGCATGGTGCGACAGCTGGCAGCTTTCCCTAAACGTAGATAAATGTAATATAATGCGCATACATAGGGGCAGAAATCCATTCCAGTACGATTATGCCATAGGTGGTAAATCATTGGAAGCGGTAACGACCGTAAAATACTTAGGAGTTACTATCCGGAGCGATCTGAAGTGGAATGATCACATAAAACAAATAGTGGGAAAAGCAGGCGCCAGGTTGAGATTCATAGGAAGAATTCTAAGAAAATGTGACTCATCGACGAAAGAAGTAGCTTACAAAACGCTTGTTCGTCCGATTCTTGAGTATTGCTCATCAGTATGGGACCCTTACCAGGTTGGATTAATAGAAGAGATAGACATGATCCAGCGAAAAGCAGCGCGATTCGTCATGGGGACATTTAGTCAGCGCGAGAGCGTTACGGAGATGCTGAACAAGCTCCAGTGGCGGACACTTCAAGAAAGGCGTTACGCAATACGGAGAGGTTTATTATCGAAATTACGAGAGAGCACATTCCGGGAAGAGATGGGCAACATATTACTACCGCCCACATATATCTCGCGTAATGATCACAACGAAAAGATCCGAGAAATTAGAGCAAATACGGAGACTTACAAGCAGTCGTTCTTCCCACGCACAATTCGTGAATGGAACAGGGAAGGGGGGATCAGATAGTGGTACAATAAGTACCCTCCGCCACACACCGTAAGGTGGCTCGCGGAGTATAGATGTAGATGTAGATTTACGTCACAAGCACCCTTTCGACGGCGACGAGAGGAGCAGAGCTCTGGCCCACTGCATTCACCGACCATACAGCCTATATTTGCACCATTGCCCTCCAACCTGCACGTGTGTGGCGCATTAGGCCCCCCTGGAAACTGAACGTCGCCCATCTGGACGAGCCGGCATGTAAAGGTGCTATCGAAGAGTCGTGGAACGCGTCCTTACAGCGTCGTGGTCGTTACCGATCGACCCTCAGTTGGTGGATTGAATGTGCGAAGCCTGCTCTTAGGCGCACCTTCATGGCTTACAGCCGGGAAGCGGCGGCATGGAGGAGGAGCACGGAAAACTTTTATTACATCGTCCTACGGGAATGTCTTGCTATGGAACCCTCACCTGACCGGCAGATCATAGTCAATCGCGCGAAAGCGTAGCTCGTCTCCTTAGCACGCCATCATTTACAAGACGCTGTTATACGGTCGCGTGCTCCAGACATGATACAATCAGAAAGGCCATCTATGCACCACGTGCTCCTAGAACGCAGGAGGCGCCGTAGGGCACTGGTAACCGACATGATAACGGACGAAGGACGATACGTGGCAGAACAAGCAGATATAGCAGAAGCCTTCTATGGGCATTACGCTCAACTTTATTCGGCAGTGCTCCCTGATATGGCGACGGTAGACACCGTTACAGCACATGTCGACGATACAGTTCCACCAGACATGGTACCGACTTTACCGGGAGAAGAGACAGAAGAGGAAGTGCTCAACGCCATTGGTAAAGGTGCTCCCCATAAATCGCCAGGAATCGATGGATTACCATTAGAGTTCTATCGAGCATTTAAACAACTGTTGGTACCGTGTTGGGTTGAAATTTGTCAGGAATTGATGTCCCCCGGTATACCGTTGCCTGCACCGTTCTTGGAAGGACTGATTGTCCCCATCCATAAGCCGAAGGGACGGAATCATGTCCGCGATTATCGCCCCTTAACGTTATTGAACAGCGACCTCAAGATCTTTTCGAGGCTGCTATCAGAACGTCTTCGCGGCACACTATTGCACGTCCTGTCCAGCGATCAGATGTCCTTGAGGGAACCCAACAACATCAGAACTGCGTTATGTCGTTACAGAGATCTCATCTCCCTTGCACGGGTGAGACGTTTGCCGGCAGCCCTGGCGTCTATCGACTTTAGCCAGGCTTTTGACCGTGTGGGCCACGCTTTCCTCACGGCCGTTCTACGGCGCATGGAATATCCCGACCCCTTTATCACAGGGTTGACACGCCTTCTGCAAGGGGCTACTTCTCGAGTTCTTATTAATGGAAGACTGACGGCACCCATGCCGATCCGCCGATCAGTACGACAGGGATGTCCATTATCAACACTGTTATTTGCATTGGCCTTAGAACCTTTGTTGTGTGGTCTCCGAGACAGACTCACTGGGATACAGTTCGGCGGCTCCATCTATCGTTGCACCGCATATGTGGATGATTTGATGATCGTCATACGTGGAGCCGACGATATGGCCGCGGCGTTGGACTGGATTGCAACCTACGGTACAGCTTCTGGTAGCCAAATCAACGTTGACAAGTCTGTCGCCTTGAGCATCGGGATTGGACTACCGCAGGAACACATTGCCCCCTTACGCTTCAGTGATACTGTCCGCTGCTTGGGCTTAGATTTCATGAACGACATGCGACGCGCGACGACGTTCAATTATCGACGCCTTCTTCACCAAATTAGGGCCGGAATTGCAAATCAGCGCTTGCGATCCCTCAACATCGTTCAGCGGGCGTATTATGCCAATGTATACCTTGCGTCCCGCATACCGTATGTCACCCAAACGCTACCCATTCCGAAACCCTTGGCTCGTAGCATTATGGCAGCGCTGGGATACTTCGTCACCGCTGGTATGTTACTGAAGATCAGATACGTATCTCTTACCCTCCCCAAGGAAAAAGGTGGTCTCGGCCTAGTTAACGTCCATGATAGGGCCATTGCCCTCTATGTTAGCTCACATTTATGTCTGCTGCGCCGTTGTCCTACGAGCCTCACGAGTCTGCTTCTGACGGCGCTACGACCTGCTTCACTAAGAGCGCCGGTGCCACTACAGGATATCCCAGCGCCCCTCTTTTATATAGGACGTTTATATTTAGAACAAAGTTATTGCAGTGTAGCGCTCACGACACCACAAATGGCCACGACTCGACGCCTATATCACGACGTGCTGCAACGCCGCCCCCTAAATGTGGTCGAACTAAAATATCCTGACATATGGTGGCGCGTGGTGTGGAAGACCGTACACGATGCCATGCTTGATTCCGATGTTGTTTCCCAATGGTACGTAGTCGTTAATGGGAAGCTGGTGACGCAAGAACGTCTCTACAATATCCACATGGCAGAATCTGCCAATTGTGTGGGTTGTAATACAGTAGATTCTGACGAGCACCGACTCAGCTGTGGAGAGGCGGAACCGGTTTGGAACCTAGAGCGGCAGATGCTGGCTTATCTCTTGCGAGTTAGGCCGGAGCATATATCTGCACGTACGTTATTGTTTCTGGATGAGACATTTTACCCCAAGACTCAAACCAAGTCCGTCACCTGGATACGTGGACATGCGGTCCATTACCTCTGTCGTGACGGACACAAGAATTTCCTTGACTTCTGGCTCTATTTGCAAGAAAGACATCATGCTATTTCCGGGCATACCAGATATCGACAATGCTTCGCAAACTACCTATGGAGTGCCTTTCACAGCCCGCCGTGCAGCTGGAATGTTCCAGGCAGTGTCAGATGAGGTCAGAACGAACTGCAAACGAGCATATATTGAACAATCTTTATCAGTGGGCGCAGTCGCTGGGAAGCCTAACTACGACGTGGTAGCTTTCTTTTCATGTTATTTGTGTTTAATATCTTCGATGGTGTCTTCATTGTTTTAGTTTTCCAGGCTTGATTAACTATGACTGTTCGCACATTGATATCTATACAAATAAAAAAAGATTTTAAAAAAGTGGGCAGGAGACCTGCTTTCGAATCCAAATAAATACACAAGAACAAACTAAGAACAAAATGAACAACAAATAAAATATAATAAAGTATCATACCCTTTCCTTTCTCCTTTTATTATTTTTTTATAAAAAGTTCAGAGGCATATTTAATTTTTGTTTCGTTGGCGGAACCTGAAGTGGTGGCGAACGGCCGTCCTAGTTAGCTTTAGGATGAAAGTGGCGGTGGCACTATTATACTTAAAAAAAAAAAAGAACACATAGGTCTTGGGTTATATTCCTGGTGACAGCTCAAAAATTTTTAATTTTGTTATTAGAAAAAAAAACTGTATTTGATTCCTGTATCCATCCGGTAATGTTTTTCATTTTTTCATTCATATATTGCTCCGCCTCGGAATTGGGGAATAGGAGGGTTAACAAGATAAGCAACTAGGAATAATAACAAGTTGTAACTTCGGAGGTAATCAGTCCCCTAGAACTTAGAACTACCTAACTAACCTAAGAACATCACACACATCCATGCCCGAGGCAGGATTCGAACCTGCGACTGTAGCGGTCGCGCGGTGCCAGATCGAAGCGCCTAGAACCGCTCGGCTACACCGGTCGGCAAAACTTTAAAACAAACGCTTAATTTACGTGTGCAAGATACCGAGAAAATTACTGTTACCTCTGTTTTTACGGTAACTGGCACCGCAGTAGGTGTAAATCATTATTGCAAAGTAATAAAAGTAATTACTTTTAAATATGAAGTTCTCATAATCGCCATACGACACTTTCCTGGAAGTCTATTTGCTATTCCACATTTTCCTTTGCCTCTCGTTACCACATTTTACAAAAATAATAATAAATACAATGTACTGGGCATTATTTAGGTTTATCTGAAGTGTACGTAACGTAATAATTGAACATAAAGTAGGTTCCGCGTAGATAGTCGACCCAGCGACCGTGACTACCGTTCTGCACTCTTTCCGCTACGACGGCCGCCGTCTAGAAACTACGCTGGCACAAATGGCTAATGCCTCTCCGATCCGCGACAGAAATGCTGTTTTTTCTGTACGCTTGCCATCTGGCGCTACCACTTCTGTAGATTTCATTTCTGGCCAAGCGCTGCGTATCCCACAAATTGTGACGAACTCGACGATGACGAGTAGAGGGCGGTCCTCTTGTAATGAGCATTATTCTGTATCACCGGTAGCCCTTTTTATGTTTTAAATCTTCCCTGACCTTTTTGACACTGTACCATACAAGCAGCTCGTATTGAAATTGCGTGCTTATGGAATATCGTCTTAGTTATGTGACTGGATTTGTGATTTCCTGTCAGAGAGGTCACAGTTCGTAGTAACTGACGGAAATTCATCGAGTAAAACAGAAGTGATTTCTGGCGTTCCCCAAGGTAGTGTTATAGCCCCTTTGCTGTTCCTTATCTATATAAACGATTTGGGAGACAATCTGAGCAGCCGTCTTCAGTTTTTTGCAGATGTCGCTGTCGTTTATCGACTAATAAAGTCATCAGAACATCAAAACAAACTGCAAAACGATTTAGAAAAAATATCTGAATGGTGCGAAAAGTGGCAGTTCACCCTGAATAACGAAAAGTGTAAGGTCATCCACATGAGTGCTTAAAGGAACTCGTTAAACTTCGGTTACACGATAAATCAGTCTAATCTAAAAGCCGTAAATTCAACTAAATACCTAGGTATTACACTTACGAACAACTTAAATTGCAAGGAACACATAGAAAATGTTATGGGGAAGGCTAACCAAAGACTGCGTTTCATTGGCAGAGCACTTAGAAAATGTAACAGACCTACTAAGGAGACTGCCTACACTACGCTTGTCCGTCCTCTTTTAGAATACTGCTGCGAGGTGTGGGATCCTCACCAGATAGGACTGACGGAGGACATCGAAAAAGAAAGGTAGCACATTTTGTATTATCGCGAAATATGGGAGAGAGTGTCACAGAAATGATACAGAATTTGGGCTGGAAATCGTTAAAAGAAACGCGTTTTTCGTTTCGACGGAATCTTCTCACGAAATTCATATCACCAACTTTCTCCTCCGAATGCGAAAATATTTTGTTGACACGGACCTATATAGGGAGGAACGATCACCACAATAAAACAAGGGAAATCAGAGCTCGTACGAAAAGATATAGCTGTTCATTCTTTCCGCGCACTTTACGAGATTGGAATAACAGAGAATTGTGAAGGTGGTTCAATGAACCCTCTGCCAGGCACTCAAATGTGATTTGCAGAGTATCCATGTAGATGTAGATGTATATGACCCTTTCCAGCAAAATAAGTTTCTGTGCCACAAGGTCATAAACGTGCTACAGTTGTTTGTGGAGCGTGATAGTCAACTTACGTTGTTGTCCTGGGCACCAAATGTACCGAATCTGAACGAGACGGACGCACGTGGGTCACTGTGAGACGCCAGCTCCGCGCCCACAAACTGACGCTTTATAATTTAGGGTGTCTGATGCCACGTACTTCCGGAACCTTATCTAGGACTTGAATCCATCCAACGTAGAAGCGCTGCTGCATTGCGTTCCAGAAGTGTAACAACACACTGTGAAATACGTGGTCATAATGTTATGACTACTAAATGTTTGAGACCGTGAGGCAAAGTAATGGCTCCGATTTTTTATGTGAAAACTCTTAAAGCTTTTCAGATAAAACGGACGTTATTAACATTATGTATCTTTATTCCTAGTGTCTGCATATTTATTTGTCAACACACTTACCCTGGCAACGAACACATTTCTCCCATCGAGAGACCAATTTCTTGATACGGTCACTGTAGAATGTTTGACTTTGTTGACCGAACCACAACCTCACCTCTGCTTGCGCCGCTTCATCAGTATCAAAGTGTGGCGTGCGTACTGTAAGACCTTCAGTACACACACCATCAGATTATTTGACATGTCGCTCTAACGAAGTAGGCGAGTGTCAGCAATGTGTCTCATGGTCTTATCGTGGCGTGTTTATCTTCTGCCGTTAGGTCAGACGATAGAAATGCCACTTGCACGCTTAGAGTAGCAGATTGACGGTGACCAACTTTAAACAGAACTTGATTAATTTTCACACACATTTATTAAAATAATAACAAGCATAAAAATTATTTAACTTGGTTCTGGATGCTATTCACAATTGACAAGCTGAAGTTCCTTTCGTACTGGTACGTTAATCTTATTCTCACATATCTCTGATACTTGACAAAAGTGTCTATACATTTATCTTCATGGCTATGTACAGGAATATGGTAATCTTATTAGGCTCAGACTGAAACTTGACTACAGACTGGTGCAGACAAATGCAGACTGACTAATCGGAGGTCTGTACACTCGTTATAATACCTCGCGCGTTCAGGTATCACTGCGCGAGTGTGATCCGCGAGGAGAAAAGGTTCTACATTAGCAGCAATCTCATTGGCTGCGTTACATATTAATACGCGGATCGGCGGAAGCAGAATCTGGTATGTTTCTATGGCAGCGCATCTCGTAGTGCAGAGACGGACGAGCGCTGCGCCTGCGCTGTTGTGCTTAGCGGGGCGCGCTCTAGTGGGAAAGTTGTGTACGCGCTGACTACGCGGAACTTTGTACGCAACACAAAGTGAAGTCCTCGAAGATTTCTTTAGTTTCCGAAAATAGATGAAAATTGGATGGGACCAAGTCGGGAATGTATGGAGGACGGTCAATGATAGTGAACCCAAGGCGACGGACTGTTGCCGATGTCGCAGCGCTCGTGAATGATCTAGCACCGTCTAGCTGAAGGAGAGGGTGCTCCGTGTGTGAACCATCTCTCTGAACTCGAAATTCGATGGCAGCACGGTGTTTATCACGCACCCACATAGTTGCGTTATGCACGGCCATGTTACACGGAGCCCTCTTACGGCAGAGAGCTGCAAATTGGTAGACATAAACAATAGAGATGTAGAATTTTAACAACGTTTGTTTTATTTAAAAGGCTCAAACATTTTTCACATAAAACATCCAGAGGCCACACTTTCAGTGCACCCCCGTGTGTGTTGGAGAAGGATTCTGCCTGGAGCAGGCACTGTTCTCGTCTTTTTCGCTCATACATGTTTCTGTGAAGTTTCACCATCTTCAGAGAGTGCCCTTTATTTTTCTTTATAGCACATTCTATTGCTGATGTAGCTGTTCATCTGTAGTACAGAAAATATTAGGGCACACTACCGTGTGTCATCTCCAGTAGTCGTGCTTTCTGTGTTGTCATGTCTGTAAGAAACTGTAATCACATACCTGTATACACGCTGTCCCACTGTTTACGAAACGTTGAAAGACAAACTGTGCAGGAATATTAGTTGCAGTGCAAGTGACAGACAGTTCCATGAAGTACGGTATCTGCTATTAAGAAAAATGAAGGGAACACAATGATAACGGCAAAACTTCACTGAAATACAAACTGGTCAAAAAAGAAGAAAATAATTTTTTTAAGGCAGAAACTGTCTCTAAAACATATTTACTTCAACTGCCGTGGTTTAAAAGAAAAACTCCTTTTGCATGCTGCAAATTAAGTCTCGTGTTTAACTTGTGCACCCAGACCCGCTTCGCCTTATTTTTAAGGTATCTTCTGTGAGTGTCCCGAAATATTGCGCAATTTTTTGGTTTACACATATAAGTTATCGTTTGACTTAAAAGTGTACGCTATAGATTTCAAACAGTTCATTGAAATTTTTATAGCAAAATTCAATGGTACTTACAGGTCAGCGACTAATTCGCTGTTTGCAAGCCAGTCAGCTTTCTCTCATGTGGCAAACCGGTCGAAATCTTGCAGTTTTCATCGTGGTCACTATGTTTTCGAAATATAGCACTGTAACTGCCATTTTATGTGTGTAGAGTATCATTCTTTCTGTAGTTGTTGCCAATGCTCTCATTTTTTGTTTTCAATAGTGTTGGGTGCTGATGTAAGTTTGTGTGTGTGTGTGTGTGCGTGTGTGCCTTTTTTATTTTTATTTTATTATTTTTTACGTGTGCATCTTTTTTATACTTTTTCTTTTGCATTTTTCATTCATATAATTAGGAGAGGAATGAGATTTGTGATCATCTATTGGGACTTCTGTCTGTTATATGATCAGTCAGATTAAACAGTAAGTGGACAATCATATTCATATTCACATACAATTCACAATGAAAGAAGAACGTGACAACCAAATAACAATCGTAGATATAATCATTAAAAAAGGAAACAATCAACTTAACTTAGAAAATTAGTATAAACCTAAAACAAGAAACACAGTAATCCATCAGACTTCAGATCACACCTACACACAGAAACAATCAGCACTCAGATACATGCTCCATAGGCTCAACACAAGACCACTCGCCAGAGAAAACTTTGAGAAATAACTAGACGTCATCACAAAAGAAGCAACAAACAATGGGTGCAGTAACTAATCTAGTCACATAATTAGACAAAAACATTAAACAAAAATGCAGTCAATAAATATGATACATACACAGTCACAAACCACAGCGTGACGAAACACTACACAAACAAAGACACCCAGAGACAGAATAACGACGACACAAAGAATGCATGAACACAAGGAAGAAGATTCAAGATGATACGCAAAGACATGCAAGCGTACACTCACACATAAAATAGACATTTTCAAATGACAGTGTATGAACATTGCATTCAAAACAGAGAGTTCAGTCCAAAACTACATTCAGAATATAACAAAAGACAGACATCTGCCGGACAGAGGAACATACTAACTACAATGCGACTCTTGTGATGAAAGGTACAGGGTGTTTCAAAAATGACCGGTATATTTGAAACGGCAATAAAAACTAAACGAGCAGCGATAGAAATACACCGTTTGTTGCAATATGCTTGGGACAACAGTACATTTTCAGGCAGACAAACTTTCGAAATTACAGTAGTTACAATTTTCAACAACAGATGGCGCTGCGGTCTGGGAAACTCTATAGTACGATATTTTCCACATATCCACCATGCGTAGCAATAATATGGCGTAGTCTCTGAATGAAATTACCCGAAACCTTTGACAACGTGTCTGGCGGAATGGCTTCACATGCAGATGAGATGTACTGCTTCAGCTGTTCAATTGTTTCTGGATTCTGTCGGTACACCTGGTCTTTCAAGTGTCCCCACAGAAAGAAGTCACAGGGGTTCATGTCTGGCGAATAGGGAGGCCAATCCACGCCGCCTCCTCTATGTTTCGGATAGCCCAAAGCAATCACACGATCATCGAAATATTCATTCAGGAAATTAAAGACGTCGGCCGTGCGATGTGGCCGGGCACCATCTTGCATAAACCACGAGGTGTTCGCAGTGTCGCCTAAGGCAGTTTGTACCGCCACAAATTCACGACGAATGTCCAGATAGCGTGATGCAGTAAACGTCTCGGATCTGAAAAATGGGCCAATGATTCCTTTGGAAGAAATGGCGGCCCAGACCAGTACTTTTTGAGGGTGCAGGGACGATGGGACTGCAACATGGGGCTTTTCGGTTCCCCATATGCGCCAGTTCTGTTTATTGACACAGCCGTCCAGGTAAAAATAAGCTTCGTCAGTAAACCAAATGCTGCCCACATGCATATCGCATCTCTCGTGCAGCAATGGTAGTGGCGCTGAGGGGTTGCCGCGTTTGAATTTTGTATGGATAGAGGTGTAAACTCTGGCGCATGAGACGATACGTGGACGTTGGCGTCATTTGGACCGCAGCTGCAACACGGCGAACGGAAACCCGAGGCCGCTGTTGGATCACCTGCTGCACTAGCTGCGCGTTGCCCTCTTTGGTTGCCGTACGCGGTCACCCTACCTTTCCAGCACGTTCATCCGTCACGTTCCCAGTCCGTTGAAATTTTTCAAACAGATCCTTTATTGTATCGCTTTTCGGTCCTTTGGTTACATTAAACCTCCGTTGAAAACTTCATCTTGTTGCAACAACACTGTGTTCTAGGCGATGGAATTCCAACACCAGAAAAATCCTCTGTTCTAAGGAATAAACCATGTTGTCTACAGCACACTTGCACGTTGTGAACAGTACACGCTTACACCAGAAAGACGATGTACAGAATGGCGCACCCACAGACTGCGTTGTCTTCTATATCTTTCACATCACTTGCAGCGCCATCTGTTGTTGAAAATTGTAACTACTGTAATTTCGAAAGTTTGTCCACCTGAAAATGTACTGTTGTCCCAAGCATATTGCAACAAACGGTGTATTTCTATCGCTGCTCGTTTAGTTTTTATTGCCGTTTCAAATATACCGGTCATTTTTGAAACACCCTGTATGTGGGACAAACCCAACACAAAGAACGCATCAGAGCATGGAAATACAGGACAAGGCACCCAACTTTTGCAAACATTTAAGAGAAAATAATCACAAACCTACTAGAAGAGAAAAAGATATGGAAATAATTAGAATAAATACTGAAAGACGCCTCCTAACTTACAAGAAAATAATCATATATACAAAAAAAGGCTGAAAAGAAGTTACTAATAAATTACCTATTGAATATGACTAATCACTCACTGTTTACAATGATTGATCATGTAATACAAAAAGGTCCCAACTGATGGCCAAAAATCCCATTCCTCCCCTAAGTATGGAAATAGAAATGAAGTCGCATATTTCTTGACAAAGCAATCAAAAATGAAAAAAAAATTATAATGAAAAAATAAGTAAATAAAAATATAAATTTACAAAAAAGTAATAATATAACACATACCCACACACACACACACACACACACACACACACACACACACACACACAAACTTACAACACACAGACAAGCAACCAAAAAGCTACTGAAATCAAAAAACGAGATAGTTGGTAGCACTTACAGACAGAACCACAGTCTAGACACAGAAAATGGCTAATTTCGAAAACATAGTGACCAAAATGAAAACTGCAAGCTTCCAATCGGTTTGTCACCAGAGGGAAAGCAGTGTGGCTTACAAATAATGAATTAGACGAAGATCTGTAAGTACCTTTCCATTTTATTATAAGAACTTCAATCAGCTGTTTCAAATCTATAACCTATATGTGAAAACGAAAAAAATCGCGTAATATTTCACATCCACTGAAGAGGCCTTGTAAATAAGATGAAACGCATCTGTGTGCTTAAGTTAAATAAGAAACTTAATGTGCAGCATGTAAAACGCTTTTTTATTTTAAACTTCCACAATTTCAATTTAGGTGCAGCGAATATGGCCACCACAGAAACCTTGTTATATTTACTTGCAAATAAATATGGACACAAAAAGTTAGCTTTAACCTCAAGACGGTTACTTGTCAAATCTTTAAAAACCACACATGATAGACGTAATTTGCTGAGAGGAGAAGCGCTGAACATACTGCACTGAACGAAAAGCGGATTACGTCAAACAGTAAGAGAATGTTTTTATCTACGATAGGCATTCACCATCAGGCTTAGAAATTTTTACCTTGCTGTCGCACGCTGGTTTCCACAATCAGTTTGACGGCAAGTACGAACTCGCTACCTCTGTTCTCCCGCACAGTAACAAATTACGAAGGTAAAAACGAAACGAAAAAGAAAGGAAGCGAAAAACCCGCACACAAATCACACTTGTTGCCGGCAATTGTTTGCCTTGTCAGTCACGGGAGGTCTCTCCTCATTGTTCGGTGAAAGCACGAGGAGAGAAGCGGGGTCCCTCAATAAATTATGCCTCGCCGAGTATTCGCCCGCCAAACAACACAAAGAGCGCGACCCGCCGCCTCGTGGCAGTTAGGCAGTTCTTGCACTAGGTGTCGTGGCGCGGTACGCTGTACGGTCGACAACCGCAGACGTTCGCCTCTTTGAGCCCGCGAGGTTGCCGTAAATGTTTGGACGCGCTGGCTCCGCCTAATCGAAGTAGGACAGAACATGTTTACCCTCATGACTAGGGATGGGAAAACCGACCGGCTAAAATTGATACCGATATTTCAGTTCTGAATAACCGGCATTTTTTGGAATTTGTTTGACCTCGGTTAAAACATAAGCTTTTTTTATTTTTTGCTATTAACCGGGTAAAAGATCCTAAGTATTAATCAACCATAGCAGCAGCTCCAAAATTTTTGGTTTTTAAGCAGTACTATTTTTTTAAAAAAAAGAGTAGTTTTTATTCGTAGCATTGCTATTGCTTTCAGATATTGCGCTACAACTAAAAATGGAGAAAGCGGTCAGTGCTACTTCATTAACAGTGCCGATAGAAACGAGCAACAAACACGTGGTATAAGAATTGGTACAGCGTTGCTGAGGCAATAGTGTACCTGTTACCATGTGGTGTCGCCTATTATATGGTACGCATGTACATGCAGTGTGCAAGACTTGTCCCAGCTGGTCTGATCAATGGCGCATAAGTGGCGACAGCGCATATCTACTATGGCAGCTTGAACTTAAGTCCGCGTCATGTAGGAAGATGGCCCAGTTATCAGCCATTCTGGGCGTCCACCCCATTAGCCGCTGACAGCCGATAATATTCACTCTCTTTCCGAGCGGCTAGCAGCGAGTTACAGCCAGAGAGCAAGAATCTACCTCCTGCATCCTGCACTGTTGCCGTACTTCGCGACAAAAAATGGCTCTGAGCACTATGGGACTCAACATCTGTGGTCATAAGTCCCCTAGAACTTAGAACCACTTAAACCTAACTAACCTAAGGACATCACACACATCCATGCCCGAGGTAGGATTCGAACCTGCGACCGTAGCGGTCACGCGGTTCCAGACTGAAGCGCCTTTAACCGCACGGCCACACCGGCCGGCACTTCGCAACAACCGAATTATTCATTCATTGTTTTTTTTTTCTTGGAGCAGTATAGCTGTGAATGTGTATCTGAAAATGTTTTAGTGTGATTAGAAAAAAAAGTCAGTTGACGGCAATAAACGTGAGGCTTTTCACAAGTAGGCGAGGGGGATTATTTACCGCATTTTTAATTTTGTCAAACGTGAGGTCTCCTACTACAGCCATTTGAGGACACGGGAACGGGCTGCAGAAGCTTGAGGTGTCGGCAAGAGAACTGTAAAGAGAATTACAAACGAAACTGTTAGAGCTGTAAGAACCGTGGAAAAAGTTGGTTTCGTGTCGCCTGGAAAACATCGAAATCGCAAGGAACCTGTAATTCAACTGGATGGTTTCAACATCAATCTTTTGAAGTGCTCCATGTCGTTGGTGAATGCCCGACGCCACAAAAACTTGTTGCATTTATGCGGGAGAAAATTGTCTGCAAAGGTAAGCGCTTCGTCAATGTAAAGAATTTTAAAAGACATAGGTTGCACATATGTTACGAAGAGAGTTTTAGTTCAGAGTAGTGACAGGTGTAGCGCGAACTACATCCTATATAAAGATTCACGATACGAGATAGGGAGGTAGTTCAACAGTATATTACATTTATGAATCATGAGCCAATCAGAAAAATTCCAGAAAGACCTGCAGCAAATTGCGTGTGGTACTGGTGGTTTTAAAGTTCTCACAGGAATAGGTTCTCGGATGATTATTCTGCATGCTCGCTCTTCTTCCGGTTTTGTTCCTCGGTGAAAGAAAATCAGCAGTGACTACCATTCGGAAATAAACACTGTCAGTTTCGTGACGTGGTTTACAATTCTTGAACACCTTGCTTCGAAGTCGGTCATTGACAGTTATAATTCAACTGTTACACAGAAAACACCAAGAACAAACACTAGAAATGCGGATATTTTTCCATGGCTTAAAAATAAAAATATTTCGCACAGTATAACCCGGACTAATGCCGATATGCAGTTCGTTAATTTATACAAGTCACGCGACAGAACGTACAAATCTGACTTGCTTGCCCGTGTTTCGCGTTTACTCACGTGTCACTGTCAGTATAGCCCCATGGAATTAATTTGCGCAAAGCCTAAAGACTATGTGGGAGAAAAAAAAACGAAAACATTCAAGAGAACAGACACTGAATCGCTGTGCATGAGGCAACAAGTAACATCCCCCCTTTAGTGTCGGACTGCGGCATTCTGGAAAGCTTCAGAAAGAAGAATTTGACAGGGTGATGTTGGACGTAAGCCTTCAACCCATCATCATAAATCAGATGGTCCGGAAACAGACTCAAATAGCAGTGGTGATGGTATAACGATGTAGACTTTGAAGCAAAGTAAAGTAATAATATTTCTTAGTTTTAAAGACACGTGGTTTAAAAAATGGGTTTGTCAACAAATCACTTGGATACGTAGTAATGAGAACTTCTTAGCCTTTACTGATTAGGATATTGTACTCTTTGAATTAAGCAGACCATAATGTTCAACATATTTCTCAAGGGGAAGTTAAGCTTCTCAAAAGTTGTCGTTTGGTCTAATAACACGCGAGACTGCAGCCGGATACATTTGTCAAAAGTCCGATAATTCCGCATGTAAACCCCTGCAATTTTCAAGGCAGAACTGAAAGATGTCTTAAAATGACGGTAACTGTTACTTATTGAGATATCGGCGGTTTTCGATTTTATCTGTCAGCATTCGCTGGAGTTATTCGCAGATGATAGTTAATTCTTTGCTTGTTCAACGGATTATAAATACGGCCTCTAACTGTAATGTCGAACGAGTTAGTTAACACTCACAATTTTCGTTGACAGCGGAAAATACGACAACTTACTGACCATTTTACGATAGTCTTTTACTTTAGTCTTTTCTAGTAGCAATTATTTTTTTGCACACAATGATTATATTTAAGTACAGTCAAACACACACACACACACACACACACACACACACCCTACACACATTTTTAAAAATTCTGTTGAGTAGAAGCAGTTAGCAAGCAAAATAATTTCGGTTCGTGCTTGAAGTTAATTTTGTTGTGGTTTACGTTATAATTATAATTCAGTTCAAATCACAATGAATGATAACAACTGCAAGCAGTTTTAATGGTCTTGTTGTCAGGCAATTGTCATTTTGAGAAAAATTGTACTGCACGTCCTCATAAAGCTGTGTCAACTTTTCTCGCCTCCCGACATCACGCAGACTAAATCTGTGGAGCAGTGGAAGGAACATCGTCAAGACTTGAATAGCAAATGAACCTGATTGTTGTCCTCAGCAACACAGTTCGGCAACGTGGACTTCGTTTACCCGCGCTCTGCTGCCGCGCATGCGCAGTTCTCATCCTTGCACACTTCTCCGTGGCCGAGAGGTTCTAAGCGCTTCAGTCCGGAACCGCGCTGCTGCTACGGTCGCAGGTTCGAATCCTGCCTCGGGCATGTGAGTAATGTTCATAGGTTAGTTAGGTTTAAGTAGTTCTAAATCTAGCGGACTGATGACCTCAGATGTTAAGTCCCATAGTGTTTAGAGCCATTTGAGAGCACGCTTTCTTATCGCTCCGCCTCTATGCGCCGAAGCGCCATCTTACGTGACGCGCGCTGTTGTCGTCGAACATCAGTTGTATTACAGAATGAGACCATCCCTAGTCTGGAAGTATTTTACGATGTGCGGTATCAATGAAGTTCAATGCTTCGCTTGCTTTAAAATATTAGAAGCGGGAGAAGCCACAACAAACTTGCTACATCATATAAGGAGAAAACTTAGAAAAAATGGTTCAAATGGCTCTAAGCACTATGGTACTTAATATCTGAGGTCATCGGACCACTAGACTTAGAACTACGTAAACCTAACTATCCTAAGGACATCACACACATCCATACCTGTGGCAGGATTCGAAAATGCGACCGTAGCAGCCGCGTGGTTCCGGACTGAAGCGCCTAGAACCGCACGGCCACAGGGGCCGGGCGAGAAAACTTAGAACTTAATGCATTCATAGTATACAGTAAAAACGGAAAGTAGCTGACCTGCTGCCTGTGTCTACGTAATACGCCTTTACTTGTGTGTAGTTCTTGAAAAGGGACAAATTAATACGAAAAATAGAGTTCTTCAACCTCAGTTTTCACCCTTTAGGACTGAGTATTCGTTATGCCCAAATAGTGTAATGTTCCTCGATTGCAACATCATTTTTGAACAGTTTCAAAAAATTAGAATCCGTAGAAAAATTCTGGTGATTTTTGTGGTATTCAATCACTTATCACTTTTCCAGACAAGCAACGAACGGTATACGGACTACGTTTTCTTTTATTTGTCTACTTAATTCAATATTTTGATTCCATACATCTAGAAACTAAAGGAGTCAAATTTTTTCAATCTATGCTCGATTTCTACATTTATCGCAGGAAATAAAATGAATAAAAAACCGAAAATCTTTTTTTTTTTTCAGAAACCGTTTACTTCGAACGGTTTTAACAGTCAGGTTAAAGTGGCATACAAAAAAAACAACAATATAACCGAAAGCCATTTGTTTCAGCAGTTACCGCCGTCCCTACTCCTGACTACCGACTGTTACAGATTTCAAGAAATATTCCGGAATAATGCAACATTTTGCTGCAAAAAAGACTCTACAGTTTTTCAATAAACGGCGTCTTCCAGAACGAAATATTATTTGATTTAGTTCGCATGTATTTACCAAAATAATAATATGATAGATCTGACCATGCTCATTTACAACTAATTTGATCACGGAGTGACTCAGCGACACATTACTATTCTACGTAGTTATCTGATATTACCTGGCCAAATGGGGAATTTGAAACTGATCTTATTTTTTTAAAGCCATATTGACTGTTAACTGAACTTGAGTGTTTCGAAAATACGAAAAGTTTTTTGAGAGACCGCTACCAGTCATAAATTTTTGTTGACTTAATTTAATAATTTAATAAAGCTACACGTTTCGACACACAAACATGATCTTCAGGCTACAATGGCAATTCAAAAATCATTTAACAAAAGTACAGGGTGTCCATAAACTATCTTTATAACAACTTTTAAAATCGGATGTTAACAAATGTTTTTCAACATGCGATAAGAAAATTGATAAAGTTTCGTTTCCTTCATACACATTAATCTGTGCTCATTTAGTGGCACGGATAATTTCTCGTCGCACTTCCATTTCTCTCGACGCACGATTCAAGATCTCCACGGTGACATCTTCAAATGCACTGAGAATGCGCACCTTCTTGTCCCTTAGGCGTCTAACCTTGGTTCGGTACACCAGCTCATTACAGACCCCCACAGAGAGAACTCTAACGGTGTGAGATCAGCGGACTGCAGCGGCCATCCAATTGGACCACCTCGTCCAGTCCACCTACCCGGGAACTTTCCGTCTAGAAATGACGAACATTTACGGACCAGTAAGGTGGTGCCCCATCCTGCTGGAATACGACATTAGGCGATCCAACTGTGGCACAGAAAACTCTTGTAACATGTCCAGGTAAACAACACTGTTGATGGCAGACTAGACAAAAAAAATGGATCGATGATGCAATTGTGCATCAGTCCTTCCCAAACATTGACCTTGGAAATGTCTCCCTCCATTTGACGTGTAACATAAGGATGCTGTGAACTCCACACACAAACGCTTTGAAGATTCAGTTTTGCCTCATCGGAGAAACAAATCTTTCCCAAAAATTCATTATTTGCATAGCCACAAACTGTTCGCGCTGAGCCTCGGGCAAGGATGTGTGTGATGTCCGTAGGTTAGTTAGGTTTAAGTAGTTCTAAGTCTAGGGACTGATGACCTCAGATGTTAACTCCCATAGTGCCTAGAGCCATTGTTCGGACTGAGGCTTGTCCATAGGCTTTAATGGTGCAAATGGCTCCGAGCACTATGGTACTTAACATCTGAGGTCATCAGTCCCCTAGAACTTGTAACTACTTAAACCTAACTAACCTAAGGACATCACACTCATCCATTCCCGAGGCAGGATTCGAACCTGCGACCGTAGCAGCAGCATGGTTCCGGTCTGAAGCGCCTAGAACCGCTCGGTCACAGAGGTCGGCGTAGGCTTTAATGCCTGAAGCAGCTGTACCTTGTAGGGGTACAGCCGTAACATCTTATGCAAATTACTATCCAGTGTTGGTGGTCTCATTTCCAACATTGTGGCCGTAGTATACTGACCGATTTTTTCGGACTCCTTGTAGACACCTGCCGTAACTTGTCCAAATTGGCATCTAAAAGAGCTGGGCGACCCACCCCGTTTCATGGTGAACACTACCTGTTACCATAAATGATGTATGCCAAACCCGAATAGTTGGTCGGTACAGTGGTTACCTTCCATACCGTGTTCAAAAGTTACGTTGCACTTGGGTATCAGTCGTCGTCTGTATGAAACAGGCCACACACTGAGCTTTCTCTTGTGGCGTCCACATTTTGTCAGGCTTTCAAGTTCAATTCTGCGTCAAAACCGCAATATCTGGAAGGTAAAAAAACTTTATGAGTTATCTTATCACATGTTGGAAACCATTTGTTAATATCTAGTATAGTTTTAAGTTATTATAGTCTTAAACTGTAAAGACAATTAATGGATACCCAGTACATATAGAAACTGAAGTTGTTGTTTACAATCTTGCCATATGTGACTCATGTATGATGCTGGTGGCCGAGGTACATTGCAATAAAATAGGCGGTGACAATTTCATGTTTATAATGATAGTACGAAAATTATTTTTAAGAATTACAAAGATATTGTTATCGGAGCGCATATTACACCGGGTGTTTACAATTAAAATTTCCCGAGGGTTCAAGGGCTCTAAGCACTATGGGACTTAACATCTTAGGTCATCAGTCCCCTAGAACTTAGAACTACTTAAACCTAACTAACCTAAGGACATCACACAACACCCAGCCATCACGAGGCAGAGAAAATCCCTGACCCCGCCGGGAATCGAACCCGGGAACACGGGCGTGGGAAGCGAGAACGCTACCGCACGACCTCGAGATGGGGGCTAAAATTTCCCTATTTAAGTCGTTATAATAAGGAAACTAATTACTATACGAGGACCAAACTTGGTAGCATTAACGTCAAGGACATATTCTCGAAGATCAGCTGCAGCATTACGTTGGTTTGATAATACAGTGTTACCAATAATGCCCTGCCCCTTTTGTCCAAGCTCATGCTGACACGTCAACAAGTACACTACGACTTTTCAGGTGTGAGAGACTATGAATCACGATGACTGATCAGGTACCTGGTGGTCGTAGTTGGAACTGGACTGTGGGGCTGAAACGCATGGAAATCATGCAACCCATACTCTGGACATTAATGCTAGCGAGTTTGGTAATCGCACGGTAATTATTTTCGGTGTTATGACGAGTTAAATAGGAAAAGCTTAATTTTAACCACCCAGTATATATTCTTACTCGTTACGTAGTTTCTATTGTATATTAACAGTACTGAATTGAAATTACGAACTTTCAGATTTCGAGAACTCACCTTTCATCACCAACTTCACGTTGTCAGAAAATAGTATATCTGGTGGCAAAGGTAAAAGGGGAGTCATTTAGTATGTTGTTGAACTGTCTGCATGTGATTTGATTCCAGGGACAGTTGCAGCCACTGTGTACGATTCAATCGATAACTGTAGTTTGTGGGAAAGTAAGAGATAAAGTCACATCAAGTAGAGGTCTTCCAGGGAACTTCCGTTATGTTAGATGGTTGTTTCAAGACGCTGTCTCAGGACCAAACATAAATCCTTTTCAATGTCAATAAACGTCACCAATAGCCGTATACTTTAAAATATTTATTTTATTCTGAAAGCACCCAGTTTAGGCAATTCATATTGCCAACTTCAGGATCCATATGCTTTTATCCAAATAAACGAACCAATCGTTTAGCGCCTTAAAACACTGGGTATCGTGAATTTCAGTCGTTATACACTCCTGGAAATTGAAATAAGAACACCGTGAATTCATTGTCCCAGGAAGGGGAAACTTTATTGACACATTCCTGGGGTCAGATACAGCACATGACCACACTGACAGAACCACAAGCACATAGACACAGGCAACAGAGCATGCACAATGTCGGCACTAGTACAGTGTATATCCACCTTTCGCAGCAATGCAGGCTGCTATTCTCCCATGGAGACGATCGTAGAGATGCTGGATGTAGTCCTGTGGAACGGCTTGCCATGCCATTTCCACCTGGCGCCTCAGTTGGACCAGCGTTCGTGCTGGACGTGCAGACCGCGTGAGACGACGCTTCATCCAGTCCCAAACATGCTCAATGGGGGACAGATCCGGAGATCTTGCTGGCCAGGGTAGTTGACTTACACCTTCTAGAGCACGTTGGGTGGCACGGGATACATGCGGACGTGCATTGTCCTGTTGGAACAGCAAGTTCCCTTGCCGGTCTAGGAATGGTAGAACGATGGGTTCGATGACGGTTTGGATGTACCGTGCACTATTCAGTGTCCCCTCGACGATCACCAGTGGTGTACGGCCAGTATAGGAGATCGCTCCCCACACCATGGTGCCGGGTGTTGGCCCTGTGTGCCTCGGTCGTATGCAGTCCTGATTGTGGCGCTCACCTGCACGGCGCCAAACACGCATACGACCATCATTGGCACCAAGGCAGAAGCGACACTCATCGCTGAAGACGACACGTCTCCATTCGTCCCTCCATTCACGCCTGTCGCGACACCACTGGAGGCGGGCTGCACGATGTTGGGGCGTGAGCGGAAGACGGCCTAACGGTGTGCGGGACCGTAGCCCAGCTTCATGGAGACGGTTGTGAATGGTCCTCGCCGATACCCCAGGAGCAACAGTGTCCCTAATTTGCTGGGAAGTGGCGGTGCGGTCCCCTACGGCACTGCGTAGGATCCTACGGTCTTGGCGTGCATCCGTGCGTCGCTGCGGTCCGGTCCCAGGTCGACGGGCATGTGCACCTTCCGCCGACCACTGGCGACAACATCGATGTACTGTGGAGACCTCACGCCCCACGTGTTGAGCAATTCGGCGGTACGTCCACCCGGCCTCCCGCATGCCCACTATACGCTCTCGCTCAAAGTCCGTCAACTGCACATACGGTTCACGTCCACGCTGTCGCGGCATGCTACCAGTGTTAAAGACTGCGATGAAGCTCCGTATACCACGGCAAACTGGCTGACACTGACGGCGGCGGTGCACAAATGCTGCGCAGCTAGCGCCATTCGACGGCCAACACCGCGGTTCCTGGTGGGTCCGCTGTGCCGTGCGTGTGATCATTGCTTGTACAGCCCTCTCGCAGTGTCCGAAGCAAGTATGGTGGGTCTGACACACCGGTGTCAATGTGTTCTTTTTTCCATTTCCAGGAGTGTATAAATGCTTCATACGAAGACGTGACGTCTTTAACGATTGAAATTCACGATATCCACTGGTTTCTGGCGCTATACGAAAAGTTCTTTTATTTGTATAAAAGCGTATGGAGCCTGAAGATGGCAAAATGAATTGCAGAAACTGATTGGTTTCAGAATAAAATAAAATATCTTAAAGTATACGGCTGTTGGTGAAGTTTATTGACACTGAAAAGTACTTACCAGACGGTGTCCCCTGGCCATGATGGACCTACAGAGAAACTTAGCCGGCCAGAGTGGCCGAGCGGTTCTAGGCGCTTCAGTCCGGAACCGCGCGACTGCTGCGGTCGCAGGTTCGAATCCTGCCTCGGGCATGAATGTGTGTGATGTTCTTAGTTATGTTTAAGTAGTTCAAAGTTATAGGGGATTGATGACCTCAGATGTTAAGTCCCATAGTGCTCAGAGCCATTTGAACCATTTGAAGAGAAACTTAAATCCTATCGCTAGAGAGTCAACTGCAATCCCTAACCTCTCTGTATTATTTTTGAATTAATTCTATGGCTAAAATCTTTCAGAGAATAATTCATCTTTTACTTTAATCGTACTTTACCACACTCACTTATTAAACGGAAGCTGAGGCGCGGCAAAGCAAATGATAGGGAAAGATAACCTCTCAAACGGGTTCGCCACACGTTGTAGCATCTAGCGCTGACCCTATGGAGTGAAGGTGCTGTTTTCTTATGTTGGAATTTCATGTCCACAGTGAACAACAATTTGGAAATGAGTTCTCTGTGCTCTGATGTGCAATTTTAATCAGTTTTTCAGATTCTTGTAGGTGAGCATTATGGCTTAGTACGTGCTAACATACACTGATCAGCCAAAACATTATGACCACCTTCGAAGTAGCTTGTTTGTCCGTCTTTGGAACGAAATACATCACTATTTCTGGGTAGCAGGGATCTGACAGTTTGTTGGTAAGTTTGAGGAGCTACGTAGCATTAGATGTCTACGCTCTAAGTGAGTTTCAAAGTTGTGCTATAGTCGGTGCAAGAGCGATGGGACACAGCATCTTCGAGATAGCGATGAAGTGGGGACTTTCCCGTACGACCATTTCACGAGTGTACCGTGAATATCAGTAATCGGGTAAAACACCAAATCTCCGACATCGCTGCGGCTGGAAAGAGATCCTGAAAGAATGAGACGGCTGAAGAGAATCGTTCAACGTGACAGAAGTGCAATCCTTCCACAAATTGCTGCAGATTTCAGTGCTGGGCCATCAACAAGTGTCAGCGTGCGAACCATTCAAAGAAACATCATCGATATGGGATTTGGAGCCGAAGGCCCACTCGTGTACCCTCCATGACTGCACGACACAAAGCTTTACGCCTCGCCTGGGCCCGTCAACACCGACATTGGACTGTTGCCTGGAAACATGTAGGACGAGTCTCGTTTCAAATTGTATCGAGCGGATGGACCTGTACGGGTATGGAGACAACCTTATGAATCGCTGGACCCAGCGTGTCAGCAGAGGACTGTTGAAGCTGGTGGAAACTCTGTAATGGTGTGCACGTGTTGTGCAGTTTGAGTGGTATGGGACCCCTGATACGTCTAGATACGACTCTGACAAGTAAGCATCTTGTCTTATCACCTGCATCCATTCATGTCCATTGTGCTTTCCGGCGGAATTGGGCAATTCCAGCAGGATAAAGCGACACCTGACACGTCCCTAACTGCTGCAGAGCGGCTCCAGGAACACTCTTCTGAGTTTAAACACTTCAACTGGCCACCAAACTCCCCAGACATGAACATTAGTGAGCATATCTGGGATGATTTGCAAACTGCTGTTCACAAGAGATCTCCACCCCCTCGTACTCGGCAGGATTCATGGCGTCAGTTACCTCCAGCAGTACTTCAGACGTTTATCGAGGCTATGTCATGTCGTGTTGTGACACTTCTTCGTGCTCACCGGGGCCCTAGACGATATTACGCAGGTGTAACAAATTCTTTGGCTCGTCAGTAATATATATATATATATATATATATATATATATATATATATATATATGTGTGTGTGTGTGTGTGTGTGTGTGTGTGTGTGTGTGTCTGAAATGAATATAGAAAATGAAAGAACTGGTAGAGTTTGTCACAACAAATTTCACATAGTAACCCATGTCCGCATCCCTTTCTTGAACAGCGTCCGCCACCAGGAGGGTAGGCACACAACAGGCCATGCGAGCCTTCATGGTATCATGTCTGCAGGGCAACGTTTTTAATGTATTAGTGGTGTTCAGGTAAATGAGAAGTCGGGGTGAAATTTTATAACCTTTCTTTGAAAACAGTTACATAATTTGCTCGAAATTTCGCTCTCCTGCTTGAATGCACACCGTGCAACGACGCTGGAGTGTCTGTCGCACTCTTTCAAACTGTCCTGGCAAAGTAGAAATTTCATCGGAGGCAGCCATAATGCGCTTTATCATCTCTTCATTAGTTTCAATGGGTGTTCCGTAGACAACTTGCTTCAGGTGGCCCCAGAACAAAGAAATCTATGGGGAACGTGCAGGCCATGCCATCGGCCCACTGCACCCTGTCTAATTCTCACCAAAGATTTCATCAAATGGTACAAATGGCTCTAAGCACTATGGGACTTAACATCTGATGTCATCAGTCCCCTAGACTCAGATCTACTTAAACCTAACTAACCTAAGGACATCACACACGTCCACGCCTGAGGCAGGATTCGAACCTGCCGCCATAGCAGCAGCGCGGTTCCGGGCTGAAGCGCTTAGAACCGCTCGGTCACAGCGGCCGGCAAAGATTTGATCGAAATGCATTCGCACTGCATGTCCAAAGTGCGGAGGTGCACCATCGTGTTGGTACCACCCTCTCTGTCGCACGTTGGGTGGAACATGTGTAACGTCCCCTTAGAAAAATTAATTAATTACTGTGCTGATAAACCTCTTACATTATTTGATTTTCAAACAGATGAGCAGAACTGAACGCACTCAGACATTTCGCTCTTTACCTATTCTGATCAACACTAAACTGACACAATACTTTTAGCGCAACGCAATCTGACTTTCAAAAATCCCTACAAAAGAATGGCCCTGACTAACATTAACCTATACCTTTCACAAATCACTTACCTCACCAAAAATCTTCGTTACTCGAACTACTGCAATACAGCTAGCGCCACTACTGCCAGCTAAATAAAAGATTCAAACTACTGAAGGCACTAACTACTGATAGGCATAGTTAGCAAATGAAAGATGTTGATAGAGAACAAACAATGTATTTACCTTAATAGAGTTCAAAAGTCATAATATATATAGTAGTTCATGACATCCAGTCTTAGAAATTTCAAAACTCTGCCATTTCTCTCCTCACATCCACCACTGCTGGCGGCTCACCTCCAACTGCGCAACGCTACGCGCTGTTAACATCCAGCAGCCCAACACTACAATAGCCAACAACAATGTAAACCAGCCACAGACTGCACACAGCACAGCCAGTGATTTTCATACAGAGCGCTACATGGCGTTACCAATAAATAAACCTCCCCACAAAAAATTTTACAAATTGTTTTGGGCAGTGGCTAATAATGATTTGATAAAATTTTTCATAATTACAATAACAAAGATATCAAGTGCACACACGTATTGATACAATGTTGGTCAAAAGCTAAAATTTTCTCACAGTCCATAAAGACAGTCCTGATCATTCATCACAGTAAAATTGCAGTGGTTTTTTTTTCTAAGTCTGAGCAGTAAAAGAGAATGCACATGGAAGTAATGGATTTCCATGCAGTCTTGACGAAGTAGTGTTGTCCTTCCGATGGAAAGACAGTGCTGACTCTTGATGTGCAGACAGGTACTGGGCCACAACAGAGCAAACCCACAGCAAAGTCAGTTGAAGTTTTAAAGAATATTGGTTGGTAGGTCATCACAGAGCAGACCCACTGTAGTCCTGGTAGAGATTATGGTATTGGTGGTCCACCAGAGGTGCAGACCCACTGCAGTCCTTGTAGAAATAATGGTATTGGTGAGTCATCAAAGGTGTAGACCCACTGTAGTCCATGTAGAGATGGCTAGCAGCCATCCGTTGCTACTGTTCATGTGCACAATCACCATCGAAGAGTCTTGCGGAGAATATAGCAAGTCCATAAACCACCACTTGTGCGTGCACAAAGCTTTTTTTGAAATATCCTTAGAACCAGCAATGCTGTTAACCAGTCCCTTACTGAATTATTAACACACGTGCAAACACTAACAGTCCCAACTTCTCACATATGACCAACAGAAATGTGTGCGCTGAAATGAATGCTTACAAGTTACTTAATTTGCTGAACTGGTGTCCATTACAATTTTATAACATAAGAATACAAATACAAAGGTACAAAATACATCATTAAAGAACATAACAATACAGATAACATTTGTAGTAAAACAGGTTTTACAAAAGAATAGATATAAGCATGTACATCAGTGTTACAAGAATTATGACATAAGTAAATACATAAAAGATCAGAATAACTTTCGAAACATCAACTTCACACATGAGCATTAAAACAAAACAGAATAAATAATGTCTAAACATCTTTACGAAGAAAATAACATAGCATTTGAAAAATTTTACAACATACGTCTTATTAGCCAAACACATAAAGACAGGAAAAAGAAATATACACAAGGGTACATAAACACATAGCGGAATAATACAAAAGGAAAGACAGGGTTCGTTTTCAGTGTAACATTTGGTACTGCAATCCATCCCAAAACTTCATTCCACAGATCTTTCCTCTTCTTTCAACATTTGTTACCACCAAAAAAAAATCCTATCCAAGCATGCTTTCTGTATTTATATGTTCACATATTTCTTACCTCATTATATATTTTCCATTATCTTACCTCATCATTTATTTCCAAGAAAACCCTACCAATAACTGCTTTCTGTACTTTTTTCGTATAAATTCTCAATACATTTCTTCCAATTCATCGCAACTCATTCTCTTATATAGTCTGCCCCCTCTTAAGCTAACTTAAATCTACTGAACTCAGATGCTAAACTAAGGGACAAGGCAATGCAGCAGCACAAAACAATTAATACAAACAGCAATGAAAAAAATGCAAATTGGCAAAGCTAGCAGCAGCAAATCTAAATTAGCACAGCAAATGCAACATTACAACTAATATGAGCCAATGTGCAGCAACAAGAAAAATAAATCAGTAGTAAAACTGGCTTAACAGAGTAATACAAAGTGACATTCAGTAGCACTATGCATGGCAAACAGCAGCAGCAAATGCTATAACTTGTACCTAAACATGGCAAAGCTCAAGCAGAAAAAATATTACACTAAAGACAACAATGCAGATAAGGGAAATGTGTATTCACATCTTAATGTCTATGTAATTAAAGTGGTGCACCACAACTTATTCTACGAGAAATATTACCAAGTAGTTGAAAAGAAAACTATGTATGCAGTTACTGTTATTAGTCCCTTCTTATTGTTCTTTCCTTTCCAAGTGCTCCTTTTTCGAAGAATGTGGATCATAAAATTATTATTTAATAGATCTGTTGACAGAAAGTGTTCACATTAGCAAATCCATTTAATTTTATTTTATAAAACCAATGCTGCAACACAGCTGGAAACTAGATATTAAACAAATTGAGCAATCTCTCAACTAGAAAGACCATAGATGTAAAAAGCTTTCTCATCAATTCATTAGGCATTTTAGTAAATATCATAAATTAAGAGTTCCACAGTGTAATCAAATGTTTCTAAGTTTGAGCGTGTCGTATTTCTGACGCTTTCTACAAAGAAATATCAATAGCAAGGATAATGGCCTCTTTTTTTTTCTCCACCTGTGGCTTTCTTTTGTCAGACGACTATCTCTCAGCTGGGCACCCAAAACGCATTACGTCAAGGTCACTTACCTTTCGTACCGAAATATTTACGATGCTACAGTGACAGTCTCATATAAAAATTTCACAGGTCGAAAATTGGGTTACAAATGTGTAGGAAACAAAATCCTGTAAATATAACGGTGTCCAAAAAATTTTCGCCGGCATTGTGATACATTCACGCATATACACACATTTCATAACTCTTAAAGTACGATTCTTGGTTTCCAACATCCTTTTCATGAATCAGAGTCCCTAACGACTACTCCTTATTCCTTACCTTATTACACATGTACATATTCATACTCATCAACATGTCTTTAATATTTCATCATAATAATTACATAGCATAATCAGATTCCTCCTATAGCATCATCTCATTGATCATAAACATACCTCAAAAGCATAATACACATCGTCGTCGTAATAATAACACCGTAACACCTCAGCCAAATCTCAAAAACGTCGTAGCTTTCTGCAATAATTTCAAAACCTAAAAAAAATTCTCTGCTAATTTCAATAGTGTCATCTACCTCAAACGTACTTTAAAAATCATGATCCCATACCAAATACATCATTCAAAGCTCTCATAGTATCACAGTTGTTCCGAAAAAATATGAACAGTTAACAAAGTACAGACAAAATACAATTTCATTAGTGTGGAGTTATCCAACTGTGTAATTGCGTAAATATCTGTCACTGACGTAGTAAAAAAAATTTTTGTTCCTCTGTTAAATAATCAGATAGCTACGTAATTTTGTGTTAGGGGAATATGGTACCGATGTGTAAAGTTGTATAAGCAAATACCATATTATCTAGGGCTCCTTGTGCTTGCCAAACACATGGTACACAAAGTATGCGTGTACCCCCCTGAGGATTAATGTAACTATACCCTCAGGTGTTACAGATTACAGCAATGGAATGAAATGTATCACAGAAAACCTTTGTATCATTGTACTTCAAATATCTTTAAAAATAAATGTTTTAAGTACAAAATTAATCACTCAAATACATGTCCTGTAGCGCTAAACTGTGCGTCTTGTTGTAAGATAATCTTTGTGGAAGTGTCGTAGTTATCGTCCTCCAAAAGCTAAGTTCTGCAGAAGTCAATGTACTTACCTCATGATAAACAAAAGTGAAATGCTTTGTGTATAGATATCTTAGTTATTACGCTTATTGCCGTGATGAAGAAAGTACTGTGCTGTAATGTATTGTTGTGCTACGGAAAAGGCTGTCTCATTGTAGCTATACCACAAAAGTTACTACTAAAACATGTTTTACTTTCCAGAATAATACAGAAAAACTGTGCAGATATAAAACAGATACACTGCAAAAGCAACAATGTTAATTGTGTCATATATTAGTAGCGTCGTGATATAATCGTCTAGCTATCAAAGAAACCAAATGCTAAGTCATCTTTAATCTCACCGAATGTACTTCAAATAAAGAGTATCTTTTCAAGTAAACCAAAATGTTGCATTAAAATATCATTAGCAGTATATGTTCTAAGTATGTAAGCCTGATAGTCGTTACGTAATCGTGCAACCAACAAGCAAGAATGTACAAATAACAACACTGTGTCGTCTGTTCACTATAACAATGCATTCGTAATTTCTGTTTAAATAAGTTCTCCTGGTTCTTGACTGGATATTTAACTTCAAACATTGTTGCATGAGGCCGGCCGGTGTGGCCGTGCGGTTAAAGGCGCTTCAGTCTGGAACCGCGTGACCGCTACGGTCGCAGGTTCGAATCCTGCCTCGGGCATGGATGTGTGTGATGTCCTTAGGTTAGTTAGGTTTAATTAGTTCTAAGTTCTAGGCGACTGATGACCTCAGAAGTTAAGTCGCATAGTGCTCAGAGCCATTTGAACCATTGTTGCATGTCAACAGATTCTAAGTCTGACAAAGCATACTAGTAATGTAATGTGAAAAATTTTATAGCGAAGACTATGTTAAAAAAACAGATTATCTCTCAATAAACGGTTTTACATGTGAAATGTGGTGCAATCCTTTACTCTTCATAGTAGTCAGAGTTTCAACTTGAACGCAATTATCATGCAGTATACGTTGGTAAAGAATACTGGAATTTTTCTCAAGGTTAGCGTCTATGTTATTTTTCCCTGAGCCAGCCAGCGCACGCGGCTGCCTGTGGTGCGAGTCATTGTCTCTCTCTTTGTTGGCGCGCGTCGTTATTAGGATTAGGAGACCTAACTTCTACAAATTCACCTTGTCGAGAGTGCCCTGCTCTGTTTCAATCTCGCCAGTTCTGATGCAATTCAGGTCTGTCGTTACGATCATATCCTCTGTCGTCATGTCGGTAGATTCCATAGTTTGTTTCTTGTCGGTCACGTGCTGGAAAATTTCTCCCTGAATCGTAACTGCGCGCTGGACCGTTGCGTCTCAAGTTATTCTGTCTCACTTCATAATAATTATTTTGGTTCCCATATTGTCTGTTTCTATGGTTATCTCTGTAATATTCATTACTATGGAAACACGATCTTTCTCTGTAACTATTATTACTCTGTTAGTGGTTGTCATATGGGTGGTGTCTGTTTTGGTCACGACTTGTGTTGTAAGAATAACCTTGTCGTGTCCAGTTATTATTTCTTTCATCGCGGAATTGCGACGGATGTGACCTGTAATTGTTGTGTTTCTGTTTTCGCGTTCCGCGAGTGTCAGTGTCAATTTCTAATTCTTGTAAGAGTCCCTGAAAAGCTTCAATGTCGTCTTTGCAACGTCCTGCCAAAATAATATGTCGTAAATGTTCAGGTAATTTGATTAAGCAAATGCGGATGAGTTCTGAGGGGCTGTATGGGTTTGACAGGTACTGATTCTTGTGCAACATGTCTTCAAAATATTTCACAAGACTGGAAAATTCAGACTGTTCCAAATGTTTCATCATTATGATGCTATGTTTTACTTGGTCTTGTGTGGTTTGAGACCAATATGCTGAGAGGAGGGCATGGTAAAATTCTCCTTCACTGTGGCAATCGTGAATGACCGATCGCATTCTTTCAGCTGGTTCATTCTCTAAGTAGCCACACATAAATTTTAATCTGTGCTCTAATGACCAGTTGGGAGGAAAACAATGAGAGAGTTGATGGAGCCATGCTTGTGGATGAATGTCGTTGCCCGAATTCTTAAATGTTTTGAATTTACGTGCAGTAATGAACAGCTTATAGTCAAAATCATCTTGTCGGTCATTGTTACGTCGTTTCGGCGGTTCCATCTCAAAATTCGGTGTGCCTTGCCAATTTCTTTCATAATTTCCGAAGTGTCCTGTGTTATTATTTTGTGGTTGTTCCGTATTTTTAAGTCCCTCTTCCCGTGTTGGAGCGCGAGTGTCCTCTGAAATATGTAATTTTTGTATTACTTGTGCCAACTGATCTTGTACTTCCCGGATTTCTCTTTTGTGTTGCGTATTAATTTGATTCTGATTTTGTTTGAATTTCTTAATTTGTTCATAGTCTTCTGTGTCAGTGATGGCTACAGGTCTTGTGTCATTCAGATCATCATCTATCTTTGTAGATAAGTTAGTGAACTGATCTGAAAGTTCGGCTACTTTATCCGTTAGTGAAATTATTTCCTCTGTGTGTTTTTCTGAACCAAGTTTCAGAGTGTCCATTTGTGTTGAAATCGTATCTACTGTGTCCTTTTAAGTTTTCCTGAGTTTTTGCAAGTTGCATAACCGAATCGGTAGATGCAACTGAGTCAATTTTAGCCCACAAGGTCTCATGATTTTCATGAACAATGGTTTGCAGTTCTTTTATGGCTGCTTCGTGATTCTGTAATGCATTTTCATGCCGCGAAAAAATAGGTTGAAAATCCTCACAAATTAGTGTTTTTACGTCATTACAGATTTTTCGACAATTCGATTCAATGTTATATAACTCAGTAGTTAAATCTTCCCGTGTTTGTTCAAGTGTGGTGTCTAACTTTTGAAGCTTTTGCTGTGTTTGTCTCTGATTTTGTCCCATTGTGTCTAACTTTTGAAGATTTTCTTCCATTGCGTCTAACTTTTGAAGCTTTTGTCCCATTTGTTGCATTAATTGTAATAACAATGCACTGGTGTCTGAAACATGTTCCTCAGTGCTATTCGGCAATGCATTTGAACCGGCAATATTCGCATTTTGAAAAGCAGAAAATGTGTCTTGACTTATTTGAGAAATCGGCGAGGACGCAAAACCTGAATCTACAGTATTTGCAAGATTGTGTCCTGTCATTTCGGATTCCTGAGGCAAGCTGTTGCCGACCGATCGATCGATAATGCTTCCCTGTTCACTAATTGTTTCACTGCCTACACCATTTTTTGCAGCCCGCTCCATTTCCCTATGCACAATTACCAAATTACTACTTTGAACATTAGTTAATTCATTACTCGATGGCGCTAACACACTGCTTTCGTCTTCACTGTCATTTCTCAATTTACTTTGAAGCCTAGTATTACGTTTTCCACACGCCATTATTGTCACAATATTTCACACGACAACACAGAAAAGCACAATTTAAAGAGCAAAATAAGAAAACACATTAACATAGCATTGAAAATAATATCTCGTTAATTGCAAGCGCAGCTACGAAATACTTGGTGCAAATCTACATGCATGTCACAACTGTTCTACTGTACAAGAATGAAAAACTACAGCTACAAAGGAAATTCTCTCCACAATTACGCGCTAGCAATAAACAAAGGCTGCACTAATTGCACAAACTGCATGAAAAAATCAGAAGATTCCAGTGAGGTATCCTCGGCTAAGGGTCGACATATGTACCGTCCCCTTAGAAAAATTAATTAATTACTGTGCTGATAAACCTCTTACATTATTTGATTTTCAAACAGCTGAGCAGAACTGAACGAACTCAGACATTTCGCTCTTTACCTATTCTGATCAACACTAAACTGACACACAATATTTTTAGCGCAACGCAACCTGACTTTCAAAAATCCCTACAAAAGAATGACCCTGACTAACATTAACCTATACCTTTCATAAATCACTTACCTCACCAAAAATCTTCGTTACTCGAACTACTGCAATACAGCGAGCGCCACTACTGCCAGCTAGGTTAGGTTAGGTTAGTGTTGTTTAACGTCCCGTCGACAACGAGGTCATTAGAGACGGAGCACAAGCTCGGGTTAGGGAAGGATGGGGAAGGAAATCGGCCGTGCCCTTTCAAAGGAACCATCCCGGCATTTGCCTGAAACGATTTAGGGACTGCCAGCTAAATAAAAGATTCAAACTACTGAAGGCACTAACTACTGATAGGCATAGTTAGCAAATGGAAGATTTTGATAGAGAACAAACAATGTATTTACCTTAATAGTGTTCAAAAGCCATAATATATATAGTAGTTCATGACATCCAGTCTTAGAAATTTCAAAACTCCGCCATTTCTCTCCCCACATCCACCACTGCTGGCGGCTCACCTCCAACTGCGCAACGCTACGCGCTGTTAACATCCAGCAGCCCAACACTACAATAGCCAACAACAACGCAAACCAGCCACAGACTACATACAGCACAGCCAGTGATTTTCATACAGAGCGCTACGTGGCGTTACCAATAAAAAAAACCTAAACAGTCTACTTACACATGTTCCAACAACTCTGCCAGAGTTTCTCGTGAAAAGGTTAAGTGTCTGCGTTCAGTCTCCGGGGAAACATGTATGGACCGACCAGATTCTCGACTACCAAGCAGGCCGGAATTTTGACATCGACACGATCTTTTGATGACTAGCAAAGGCGGTGTGGGGATTTTCTTGTGCCCACACGTGTTGCTGGTTGAACATACCCTCTCGTGTAAAGGATGTCTCATCTATAAAAAGTACACGGTCCAGAAAGTCCGGCTGAATGGCACTCCTTTGCAAAAACCACTGGCAGAATTCAATTCGATGTGTAAAATCGCCTGAGTTAAGGGCGTGAACATTCTGAAGGCGGTAAGGGTGTAAATGATATTCATGCCAAATACACCGAATTGTAGAATGACTTACACCTATTTCCCGTGCAATACGCCGCGAGCTTATTGAGCGTGTGTTTTCCAGCAGCGCTAACGCCTCCCCTTCAAGCCTTGGTGAACGCGCTATATGTTCACGGCCGCGTCCATCACAAAATGAATACACCGGGTTTCGAAATAGGCCTTATGCACATGTGCCATTGCGAGAACTTACCAGTGGAAAATGAATCTCAAGTGAACCTATCTCTGCGGCCGGAGTGGGCGAGCGGTTCTAGGCGCTATAGTCTGGAACCGCGCTACCGCTACGGTCGCAGGTTCGAATCCTGCCTCGGGCTTGTATGTGTGTGATGTCCTCAGGTTAGTTAGGCTTCAGTAGTTCTAAGTTCTAAGGGACTGATGACCTGAGAAGTTAAGCTCCATAGTGCTCAGAGCCATTTGAACCATTTGAACCTGTCTCTCGTAGGGACCAGTGGATGGCAGTAAATACGCGTGGATCTGGCATTCGAAGATTCAGAAACCGATGAAAGTACAAACGGGCAGCGCGAGTATTTCCATCCTCCGCTGCCCCGTCAGGACAGCGCACGTCTCCCCTTTCCTCCCAAGAGTAGCGCTTCATTTCCTGTCCGCTCCACACAGTAACAAAAGCAAAAGTGTCCCCGTTTGATGACAGACTGACGCATGGCCAAAGGGACTCCGCAGCGTACACAGGTGCTGCCCTCTATGTAACACTTGTGAAACAGGTATTTGCACAGTCAAAAGCAACGCTTTCACGTTTCAGTAAGAGGCGGAAAATCTGCAGTGTTTTCCCGCATGGAATATCCGCAACTATGTAAACTACAGCGTTCGCAAATAAAGAACATAAAACTTCAACCCGACGTCTCTCTTACCTTGATGTCACAAACGCATTGAAATCGTTGCCCTGCAGACCTGCTACTATGACGGTTCGGATGGCATGTTGTGTGCGTACCCTCTCGGCGGCGCGCGACGCTGTTCATCGAAGCCTAGCTCCGTACGCTAAGGGACGCAGACATGGGTTGCTATGTGAAATATGCTTGTTATGATCCATTCTACCGGCGCTCTCCTTCTCTACACACACACACACACACACACACACATATATATATATATATATATATATATATATATATGGTGTGTGTGTGTGTGTGTGTGTGTGTGTGTGTGTGTGTGTGTGTGTGTGTGTGTGTCTGTGTACACAGGGTGATTCACGAAGATATGCAAGTATTTTAATATGTTATTCTACAAGTAAAACTGAAGAAAAAAGTTCATATAAAAATAGGCCCGCAAATTTTTAGTTATGGAGTTACGACTAATAAAAGATTTTGCTGAAATTTAGCAGTTTCGTTCATATGAAACCATCGCAAAACTGTATGAGGTTAAAGTAAAGCACGATTTCCATTTATTTTCTTGTTATTGGTCAGTTGAATCTGATAAAACATGTCCCAGATGTGTATCTGCAGTAGTTTTACACAACATCCAGAGAAGCAAACTAGTAATTTAGTAAAATTTTTAATTTATTAACTACTTGGCCCAATTTGTATTTTAAATTCCAGACAACTGCACAAAGTTGTCAATAGAAGTTGTAGAGAATTTAATTTTGGAAAAGTGATGGTAATAACGTTAACTGAAACTGTATAAATGTGTCAGATAATCTGCTTTTATTAATACCACAGCACACGTGAATTCATGTTAAACTGGAAGAAACAAAGCTCAGTGTTAAGGAAGTTGTACAGTGTACATACAATTTCACAGTACATTCACAACAAATATTCAAAAATGTCTCCTCCGAGTTCAACGCATTTAGCGCCATGCATATGAACAGATTTCGTTGCTCGTTTCAGTTTCACAGCGCTGTTCTTAATTTCGTTTATTGCATTCATAGTGCGAGCAAGTAATGCCTCACGTGTACTGACTTTGTCCTCATAAACTATGTCTTTCATCCATCCCCATACACAAAAATCCATTCGTGTTAAATCGGGCGATCTGGTTGACCACAGACGTGTAGCACCATGACCAATCCATTTCTGGGGAAAACGTTCATTTAAATGTGTAATAACGGCATTGGTGAAATGTGGAGGCCCGCCGTCATGTTGAAAATACATTTGCAATCGTGTAGCAAGTGGAAAGACTTCGAGCAAGCGGAGCATTTCTTCTTGAAAGAATTGTAAACACGTCTCTCCAATTAGACGTCTTGGGAAAATGAATGGTCCAATAAAGTGTGTGTTGAATATACCACACCACACATTTATGCTAAATCGATACTGGAAATTACGTTACACTGTTGCATGTGGGTTTGCTTCAGACCATATGTGCTCGTTCTGTAAATTGTTTATATAATCTCGAGTAAACAGTGCCTCATCAGTAAATAAAATGTATTTGTGTAACTGCCGATTAGTATTTAACCAGTGACAGCACTCCAAGCGAAGGGCAGGATCTCCCGGATGTAAATGATGCACTTTCTGTTCATGGCAAAGATACAGATTATTGCACTTCAGTGTACGCCTTACCTGAGATTCTGAAATGCCTAATCGTTGAAAAAAAATGTTCAAATGTGTGTGAAATCTTATGGGACTTAACTGCTAAGGTCATCAGTCCCAAAGTTTACACACTACTTAACCTAAATTATCCTAAGGACAAACACACACACCCATGCCCGAGGGAGGATTCGAACCTACGCCGGGATCAGCCGCACAGTCCATGACTGCAGCGCCCCCGGACCGCTCGGCTAATCCCGCGCGGCGCCTAATCGTTGAGAGATAAGTCTTGTACTGGTACCCGGGCTACGTTGAACAGCTTCCATAATATTCTCATCATCGTGTTCACGTATCGAGAGCTCGTATTGATTATGAACGCTAGGTAGAGAACCTGTCTCCCGTAACATTCGAAATACTCCACTAATGGTTCCTGCATTGGATAACGTACGCGGTATTAGTTAACTGCAGCCGTAGCATTACCATCACATTTGCGGTAAATAAACACCATATCGGCGTATTCCTCTGTCGTAAATTTGAAAGGCATCCCTATTTCATAAATAATCTACAAACTACAGCAGTTATTATGTTTTTCACACAAATACACTGTTGCTATTATGTTCTTTCATTGAAAAATACAGAAAACTAACTCGTTTCAAGGTTAGGAAACGACTGAAACAACTCACAAACGGTTGCCAACAATGAATCCATTCTTAATGGAAAGTAAACAAATTTACTTGTATAATAATCTTTGCTTTTCTGGATGTTCTGGAAAACTACTGCAGATACACGTCTGGAACATGTTTTATTAGATTCACCAGATCAGTAACATCGAAATAAATGGAAATCGTGCTTTACCTTAACCTCGTACAGTTTTGCGATGGGATCATATTAACGAAGTTGCTAAATTTCAGGCAAAATTATTTATTAGCCGTAACTCCGTAACCAAACATTTGCGGACCTATGTTTATATAAAAAATTTCTTTATTTTTACTTGTAGAATAACATATTAAAATATTTGACTATCTTCGTTAATCACCATATTTTAAACTGCCCCTACCTATGGGTTTTATGCAATTCACAATGCCTTCAGAAACCAAATACGAAATTTTCATATTCTCTCGCTCACTATACACGAACTGTTAACCCTAAAGAAAAAATGACCAGGATGTTTTGTAGGATATGTAATGTAGTTAATATTTGTACTGGGATTCGCTAGAAGCCAAGATTTTCGAGTTATTCAATAAATACGTGTCTGAAGGTAACTTTTGTACATTTTTCTTGAGAAATTCGAAAATTACGGCTTCTAGCAGCATAGTATCACAGTATAAAATTTAACTGCATTAAATTTCCTGCAGAAAGGTCCTGTTAATTTTTCTGTGCTATTAACAGTTTGCACTTATCGAGCGAGAAAATATGAAAATATTACATATTGCATTTCAAGACGTTGTATGTTCCATACAACTCACAGGGGAAGCTGAATCACTCTATACATATCACAGGGTGTACCAGTTATAAGTGCAGATATTTTATATGTGGTACTTTAATATGTACACATATTAATGTGTTCGTTGCTTCTCTCTCTCTCTCTCTCTCTCTCTCTCTCTCTCTCTGTGTGTGTGTGTGTGTGTGTGTGTGTGTGTGTGTGTGTGTATGTCTAACAGTCTTCCCATAAACACGTCACAAACTTTATGACCTGATGTTTTTTGCATAATCATACAGATCCACTAAGTGGACTACGCCTGGCAGTTTAGACTAACGTTTTTGCGACCGTGCATCCACACTTCAACACCTGAGTTGCTGCCCAGGGAAAAATAAGCGTTAATGACTTGCTCTTGCCATATGTACTTGTCTTTGGAGGTACTAACCAACCTAAAAACATACTACTTATGATGTATATAATTATTAATCTGCAGATGATATAAACACTAATGTAATGTTGGTCACCAGTAGAAATATCTACACTTATGCCCGTTACATCCTGTATATATGTACAGAGTGATTCAGCTGACCCTACCGAAATTGTCTGATGCATCCCAACAAAACTGTGAAATCTTCATGGGGTCGAATTCTCCTGCTGCCTGTATGGTGCAAAGACCAGTAAGCTCATCTTGCAAACGATTCTGAACGTATCTGACAGGTGGTGTAGTCCGTTTGAAAACATCAATCCTTTAAATCATTTATCTGCATTCGTCTACTATGTAACTATGTTAATATGTTCTGCCTGTTGACCAAATGTAATGAAGAACAAAATTAATGCTTAAAACGTGGCAACAGCAAAGTAAAAAACATATTAAATGACAAAATAATGGAGTATGTACTGTAATCTGTTCGTAATACAAGAATGTTCCTAGCAGTTTAGCATGGCGCATGTGGTTATGCGTTAGCCAAGCAAATAACGAAAGGTGGTTCGAATCTTGCAGAGTTCAAATAGAAAAACGACGCTGTTATTGATCTTGTGACCTGTGAACAATGCTCTGGTATATGACTCGAGTGTAGGCTCTGTTGTCACTCGCCAGTTTTCCACAGAGAAATTCGTTGGCATGCTCTTTATGTATGGAGAAGTAAGAAAAACTGAGCTACTTCTGTATCAGAAACAGTATCCAGATATGCGACACCTGACTACAGAGACAATCCGCAGTGGTGAAAGACGTGGAAGGACAAGAAGCGTGAGTCAAAAATTACCACGTGTCCGAGAGAGGACCTTAACATCTTGTGAAAATGAAGATGCCATTCTGGATACAGCTATCACTAGCCCACACATGAGTACAAAGGCAAATGCACAACTGTTTAACACCGACCAGTCCTCTGTATATGATGTATACCGCATTCACATAAACATCACCAATACCATCTACAGCTACAACAAGAACTCCACGGGTGGGATTTTGGCCACCTACGGCATCTCGTCACGGTAACCTGCAAATGATTGACACCGGTAAGTCTTCGTCACGCAAACAGATCTATTTAGTAGAGGGTCCAGATGCACATAAACCAAAACAGGCATCACTTTGAGGATTTACAGACTTGGTAAACATTGTCAGTGCAGTTTCGTTCCCCTTACTTCTGCTTCGTATTTGCCCGGTCTGCTAATAAATCGGCCCCCTTTAGGGTCACAGACAATCTGCACAAAAATAGAATTTTTTACCCACATTATGTGCGATCAAAACTAAACAAACATATAAAATAAATTGAATTCTCGCTCCGGATTCGAACGATGCTCCTAACACCCGATAGCACAGTACAGACAAACTGGTGCAGATTATAGCACGTATTAGTTTTAATGCCGTGGCACTATCACTTTAGCGTTTCGCCGGTGTATCAGTGTCATATTCCCTTGAGAGCACGTGTATAATTTCCACTGTTTAATAACATTATAACATTACGGTGAGGCAGTAACTGCCAAGATATCTGATTTCCGGGCCTACCAGACCATAAAACGACATCAATAGGGGCAGCTGAATCACCCTGTATATATAAAACAACATTCACTGTTAACCGATTGGTCAGTGTAAGAGGCAATTAACCCTGAATAAAGAAAAGTGTGAAGTTATTCACACGAGTACTAAAATAAATCAGCTAAATTTCGATTACGCGATAAGTCACACAAATCTGAAGGCTGTAAATTCAACTAAATACTTAGGAATTACAATTACAAATAACCTCAATTGGAACGATCACATAGATAATATTGTGAGTAGAGCAAACCAAAGACTGCGATTCATTGGCAGAACACTTAGAAGGTGCAACAGGTCTACTAAAGAGACTGCTTACACCACGCTTATCCGCCCTATTCTGGAGTATTGCTGTGCGATGTGGGATCCGCATCAGGTACGACTGACGGATGACATCGAAAAAGTACAAAGAAGGGCAGCTAGCTTTGTTTTATCGCGAAATAGGGGAGATAATGTCACAGACATGATACGTGAATTGGACTGGCAATCATTAAAACAAGGCGTTTTTCGTTGCGATGGGATCTTCTCATGAAACTTCAAGTACCAGTTATCTCCTCCGATAGCTAAAACATTCTGTTGGCATCCACCTACATAGGGAGAAATGATCATCACGATAAAATAAGAGAAATCAGGGCTCGCACAGAAAAATTTAAGCGCTCTTTTTTCCCGCGTGCCGTTCGAGAGTGGAACGGTAGAGAAACAGATTGAAGGTGGTTCATTGAACCCTCTGCCAGGCACTTTATTGTGAATACCATAGTAATCACGTAGATGTGGACGTACTGGTAAAAAATGATCGTCATGTCCAACAGCTGTATATGTAGCGGCAATGCCGCAAGTCTTAGGTTGCACTTGCTAACTCGTTTCCTCGCTCTCCTTTCATGGATGATATAGTGCACGTCTATAACAGATTCAGGTGACGAATTTTCAGTTAAATCGCCATCTTCGAAGACTGGCGCGTCGAGTCTCCTAGCGTACGGAGAAGAAGAGTTCGCAGATGACGTCATAAGCCATGCTGACGAGCTTAAAAAGAGTATACAGACCTCATTTGTGATGTACACTGATCAGCCAGAACATTATGACCACCGATTTACTATCAATAAAAACCTGTCCAGGCGATAGCAGCGTCACCTCAGGGAGAATGTCTGCTAGTCAGACAATCCGCAGTGTATGTAATATCAGTGAGCTTGCTGTCCCAGTGTAGAATGGGAAGGCGCGCGATCTACCCGAGTTTGAGCGAGGGTAGATTCTGATGACCCAAAGGCTAGGCACGAGCATTTCGGAAACTTCAAAAATTGTCGACTGTCCGAAGAGGGTTCGGTGAATGTCTTCAAAACGTGGCGAAACCAAGGTGAAACCACATCCAGACGTCGTGGAGTTGGGCTGCCATCCCTCATTACACATGTCGGACGTCGTAGGCCGGGCAGACTGTTAAAACGGGATAAGAGCCAAACTGTCGCGGAAGTAAGATCAGACATTAATGCTGGGCAGAGTACAAGCATGTCTGAACACACAGTGCATCGAACACTCTTAACGATCGGCCTCCGCAGCCGACGACCCAAGCTTTTGCCAGTGTTAACACCACGACATGGCCAACTACGACTGAAATGGGCACGTGACCAACGGCAATGGACGTTGGCGTAGTGGGAGAGCGTTGCATGAGCTGATTAATCCTGGTGCCGATGGAAGGGCGCGAATCCGTCGTCTTCCAGGGTAAAAGCTCCTTGACACCTGTACTGCGGGACGGAGACAAGCTGGCGACCGATCCGTTATGCATTTACTTAGGCATCCATGGGTCCAGTGGAGCTCGTGCAAGGCACCATGACGGCCAAGGAGTATCGTACACTACTTACAGACCACTTACACCCCTCCAAGACCATCATGTTTCCCCGAGAGTAGTGGCATTTTTCAGCAAGATGATACGCCATGTCACAAGACCAGAAGTGTGATACAATGGTTCGAGAAACACAGTGGAGAGTTCCAATTGTCGTGTTGGCCCACAAACTCGCGATATTCGAACCCAATCAAACACATCTGGATGTGTAATTGAACGTGGCGACAGAACTTATCACCCCCCCCCCTCCCTCCCCGGAATTTACGAGGATAAGGTGACTAGTGTGTGCAGATGCGGTGCCAACTCACTCCAGCGACCTACCAAAGCTTCATTGCTTCCATACCACGATGCGTCGCGCTGTTATCCGTGCCAAAGATGGACATACTGGCTATTCAGTAGGTGGTCATAATGTTCTGGCTGATCACTGTATACTATGTAACATTGAACTGTTGCCCTGTGGATAATCTATGGAACCCTTCTGAAACAGAATACTGACTTTCAATGGTGCACATTTTTCAGCCCACTGGTTGGATCATGGATCCTCTGACAGTAACTAGAATGTCACAGAGCTTATTTCATTGGTGCCTGTGTGGTGCCGACATTAACCTCCTCTCACGGAATAAACCAATGCTAACGACTCTTTGTTGTTGTTGTGGTCTTCAGTCCTGGGACTGGTTTCATACAGCTCTCCATGCTACTCTAACCTGTGCAAGCTTTTTCATCTCCGAGTAACTTCTGCGACCTAAATCCTTCTGAATCTGTTTAGCGTATTCATGCCTTGGTCTCCCTCTACAATTTTAACCCTCCGCGCTTCCCTCCAATACTAAATTGATAACCCCTTGATGCCTCCGAAAGTGTCCTACCAACCGATCCCTTCTTCTAGTCGCTTTGTGCCACAAATTACTCTTCTCCCAATTCTGTTCAGTACCTCATCTCTAGTTACGTGATCCACCGATCTAATCTTCAACATTCTTCTGTAGCACCAAATTTCGAAATACTCTATTCTCTTCTTGTTTAAACTATTTATCGTCCATTTTTCACTTCCATACATGGCTACACTGTATAAAAAAACTTTCAGAAAAGACTTCCTGACACTTAAATCTATATTCAATGTTAACAGATATCTTTTCTTCAGAAACACTTTCCTTGACATTGCCAGTATACATTTTGTATCCCCTCTACTTCGACCATCATCACTTATTTTGCTCCCCAAATAGCAAAATTCATCTACCACTTTAAATGTCTCATTTCCTAATATAATTCCCTCAGCATCACCTGATTTAATTAGACTGCATTCCATTATTCTCGTTTTGCTTTGGTGATGATCCTCTTATATCCTCCTTTCAAGACACTGTCCATTCCGTTCAACTGCTCTTCCAGGTCATTTCCCGTCTCTGACAGAATTACAATGTCATCGACGAACCTCAAAGTTTTTATTTCTTCTCCATGGATTTTAATTCCTACTCCAAACTTTTCTTTTGTTTCCTTCACTGCTTGCTCAATATACAAATTGAATAACATCGGAGATAGGCTAAACCTTGTCTCACTCCCTTCTAAATCACTGCTTCCCTTTCGTGCCCCTCGACTCTCATACATGCCATCTGGTTTCTGTACAAATTGCAAATAGCCTTCCGCTCCCTGTATTTGACCCCTGCCACCTTCAGAATTTGAAAGAGAGTATAGCACTCAACATTGTCAAAAGCTTTCTCTAAGTCTTCAAATGCTAGAAACGTAGGTTTGCCTTTCCTTAATATGTCTTCTAAAATAAGCTGTAGGGTCAGCATTGCCTCGCGTGTTCCAACGTTTCTACGGAATCCAAACCTGATCTTCCCCGAGGTCGGCTTCTACCAGTTTTTACATTCGTCTGTAAAGAATTCGTGTTAGTATTTTGCAGCCGTGACCTATTAAACTGATAACGCGGTAATTTTCACACCTGTCAACACTTGCTTACTTTGAGATTGGAATTAATATACTCTTCTTGAAGTCTGAGGGTATTCCGCCGCCGGCCGGAGTGGCCGTGCGGTTCTGGGCGCTACGGTTTAGAGCCAAGCGACCGCTACGGTCGCAGGTTCGAATCCTGCCTCGGGCATGGATGTTTGTGATGTCCTTAGGTTATTTAGGTTTAATTACCTACGTTGTATACGCTGAAGAGGCCTGGAGACACTTGAAGGTTTCAGATAGATTATATAATAGTAAGACAGAGATTTAGGAACCAGATTTTAAATTGTAAGACATTTCCAGGGGCAGATGTGGACTCTGACCACTGTCTATTGGTTATGAACTGTAGATTAAAAGATTAAAAGAAACTGCAAAAAACTGGAAATTTAAGGGAATGCGACCTGGATAAAGTGAAAGAACCAGAGATTGTCGAGAGTTTCAGAGAGAGCATTAGGGAACGATTGACAAGAACGGGGGAAAGAAATACAGTAGAAGAAGAATGGGTAGCTATGAGAGACGAAATAGTAAAGGCAGAAGAGGATCAAGTAGATAAAAAGACAAGGGCTAGTAGAAATCCTTGGGTAATAGAAGAGATATTAAATTTCATTGATGAAAGGAGAAACTATAAAAATGCAGTAAATGAATCAGGCAAAAAGGAATACAAACGTCTCATAAATGAGATTGACAGGAAGCGCAAAATGGCCAAGCAGGAATAGATGCTGCCCACAGGAAAATTAAAGAGACCTTTGGAGAATAGAGAACCACTTGTATGAATATCAAGAGCTCAAATGGGAAACCAGTTCTAAGCAAAGAATAGAAGGCAGGAAGGTGGAAGGAGTATACAGAGGTACTATGCAAGGGTGATGTACTTGAGGGCAATATTATTGAAATGGAAGCGGTCGTAGGTAAAGATGAGTTGGAAGATGCGATACTGCGTGAAGAATTTGACAGAGCACTGAAAGACTTAAGTCGAAACAAGGCTCCGGGTGTAGACAACATTCCATTAGAACTACTGACAGCCTTGGGGGAGCCAACTCTGACAAAACTCTACCATCTGGTGAGCAAGATGTATGAGACAGGCGAAATACCAAAAAATAGCTCTGAGCACTATGGGACTTAACTTCTGAGGTCATCAGTCCCCTAGAACTTAGAACTACTTAAACCTAACTAACTTAAGGACATCACACACATCCATGCCCGAGGCAGGATTCGAACCTCCGACCATAGCGGTCGCGCGTTTCCAGACTGTAGCGCCTAGAATCGCTCGGTCACTCAGGCCGGACATTGTGGTCACACTACATACCAAATGGGAGTAATCATGTTCAACGGTACTGCATGTTCACAATGTTCTTAGAGACAGTTAAATCTGTCCAGAGAGAATGTCTGCAGTATCAAGGGCTGTTAATAACATTGTCCTGTCCCTTTATCACAAGACAAACTGTCATTTTCGACCGTGAACTGTTAGAGAATTAGTGCCCCAAAGGGGTGGTTTCATTGACGCCTATATGCCGCCCGAGGACTTTTTGAGTAGATTCTGAGCGATGGTGTATCTGAAATGTTTTTTCTCGGCCACTCATAAGAAATCCGTGTGATTTCAACGCTGGCCGTAGCGGTTCAGGCCTCGATCTCAGAGATGTCGAAAGAAGGAGTGAAATGTCGGTAAGATGGGTGTGACACGTTCACGGTAGCGTTGGGCAGAATTGTGCTGCAGTCTGGTGCCTATGTGGCATCATGATTCCACCTTGCGCCGCACATGAACTTCTGAGCTGTGGCCCTTTCTTAGCACGTGTTGACACTTTCCTGTGTGGAGCGTCCCCAAGCCCGAGTATGACGTCATAGTGCATCACATTTGTGCACCGTTACAGAGAAAGGTTTTAGACACCTTTGAGTCAAATTTCATACTTTTGCGTCGCAATGGGAGACAATAATGAGGTTTAGAAAAAATGATCCTTCAACTGTGATGCGCGGAGTAAATACACTCCTGGAAATGGAAAAAAGAACACATTGACACCGGTGTGTCAGACCCACCATACTTGCTCCGGACACTGCGAGAGGGCTGTACAAGCAATGATCACACGCACGGCACAGCGGACACACCAGGAACCGCGGTGTTGGCCGTCGAATGGCGCAAACAGATCTATTCAGTAGAGGGTCCAGATGCACATAAACCAAAACAGGCATCACTTTGAGGATTTACAGACTTGGTAAACATTGTCAGTGCAGTTTCGTTCCCCTTACTTCTGCTTCGTATTTGCCCGGTCTGCTAATAAATCGGCCCCCTTTAAGGTCACATACAATCTGCACAAAAATAGAATTTTTCACCCACATTATGTGCGATCAAAACTACACAAACATATAAAATCAATTGAATTCTCGCTCCGGATTCGAACGTTGCTCCTAACACCCGACAGCACAGTACAGACAAACTGGTGCAGATTATAGCACGTATTAGTTTTAATGCAGTGGCACTATCACCTTAGCGTTTCGTCGGTGTATCAGTGTCATATTCCCTTGAGAGCACATGCATAATTTCCACTGTTTAATAACATTATAACATTACGGCCAGTGGTCGGCGGAAGGTGCACGTGCCCGTCGACCTGGGACCGGACCGCAGCGACGCACGGATGCACGCCAAGACCGTAGGATCCTACGCAGTGCCGTAGGGGACCGCACCGCCACTTCCCAGCAAATTAGGGACACTGTTGCTCCTGGGGTATCGGCGAGGACCATTCGCAACCGTCTCCATGAAGCTGGGCTACGGTCCCGCACACCGTTAGGCCGTCTTCCGCTCACGCCCCAACATCGTGCAGCCCGCCTCCAGTGGTGTCGCGACAGGCGTGAATGGAGGGACGAATGGAGACGTGTCGTCTTCAGCGATGAGAGTCGCTTCTGCCTTGGTGCCAATGATGGTCGTATGCGTGTTTGGCGCCGTGCAGGTGAGCGCCACAATCAGGACTGCATACGACCGAGGCACACAGGGCCAACACCCGGCATCATGGTGTGGGGAGCGATCTCCTACACTGGCCGTACACCACTGGTGATCGTCGAGGGGACACTGAATAGTGCACGGTACATCCAAACCGTCATCGAACCCATCGTTCTACCATTCCTAGACCGGCAAGGGAACTTGCTGTTCCAACAGGACAATGCACGTCCGCATGTATCCCGTGCCACCCAACGTGCTCTAGAAGGTGTAAGTCAACTACCCTGGCCAGCAAGATCTCCGGATCTGTCCCCCATTGAGCATGTTTGGGACTGGATGAAGCGTCGTCTCACGCGGTCTGCACGTCCAGCACGAACGCTGGTCCAACTGAGGCGCCAGGTGGAAATGGCATGGCAAGCCGTTCCACAGGACTACATCCAGCACCTCTACGATCGTCTCCATGGGAGAATAGCAGCCTGCATTGCTGCGAAAGGTGGATATACACTGTACTAGTGCCGACATTGTGCATGCTCTGTTGCCTGTGTCCATGTTCCTGTGGTTCTGTCAGTGTGATCATGTGATGTATCTGACCCCAGGAATGTGTCAATAAAGTTTCCCCTTCCTGGGACAATGAATTCACGGTGTTCTTATTTCAATTTCCAGGAGTGTACTTTCAGGTTTGCCGATTTCATTCTAATTCTGTCAGAGACAGCGAAGGACGTGGAAGATTAGTTGAATGGAAAGATGGAGTTTTCAAAAGACTTTGTTAAATGAACATAAACAAAAAATTATCCAAGAGTAATTAGGTGTAGGCAAATTAAATCACGGGTTGCTGAGGAAATTATATTAGGGAAAGAGATAGCAAAAGTATTAGATCAGTTTGCCAGTAGAATAAAAGACTGTGGGTGCAGTAGAGAAGTAGTGTCATAGTCGAGACGGTGTAAGAAGATCCCCCACAAGCGCGTTGTGGCCAGCTTTCACTTGCGAAGTACTATTGGTGAGCGAGTAACCTTCTGTAGAGCTGCGACAACACTGAAGCGTTCCCATAGAGATGTTTATAGGATCGGATTACCTGTTTGGTTGAGGTAGACTCGCGGATCTGCCGCACCCAGCCCACTGCAACTGTCAGGGATCTTCTTACGTCGCCTCCACTTTAGGAAATGGTTTCTAAAGGCATTTGTCTTATGTGGGGCCTTGAATGGAAGTGAAATGCACGTGATAAACAATTCAGATAAGACAACAGACGCTTTCGAAATGAGGTGTTGTAGAAGAAAACTGAAGATCAGTCGAGTAGATCATACAATATAATTAATGAAGAGATGCTGAATCTAATTGGAGAAATTAGAATTATCGCTCAAGATGACAAACGAAGGGCTCATGTCATAAGACACATCCTGAAGTATGAAGGTATTCTGAGTTTGGTAATAGAGGGAAGAGTTGGGGTGAGAGGGGGAGGGGGAAGATAAAGTTGTATGGGGAGAATCACGGCTTGACTATAGTAAGCAGAAACCTTTCTGGACAAACATTCTTGTGAAGAGGGAAAGGAATCCATTCTCCACTATACCTTCGCTCCTAATAGCGTTAGTGCACCAAGCGGTGTTGACAAATTAAAGCTATGAGGGTGGATCATAAGTAGCCACAGGATAGCTGTCGACCACTCAAGGGTCATCTTCTGGTTGAACACTCAATTTCCACATATTAGTTTTCAAAAACATTTGCTTTGTATAAAGAGTGAAAGTTTTGTTCCAGAAACCTACAAGGCAGCTTCACTCCGCCAGTCTACTGAATCTTCTCTGTGCTTGCAGGTGCTGGAGGCTCGCGACCTGCCTGTGAAGGACATGATGGGCAGCAGCGACCCATACGTCAAGGTCTACCTGCTGCCGGACCGCAAGAAGAAGTTCCAGACCAAGGTGCACCGCAAGAACCTCAACCCCATTTTTAACGAGACCTTCATCTTTAGGTGAGGAATCAACTATTCTTTTAACTCCAAATTTCATATTGACTTTATCTATTATATCAATGTGCTACAATCCTCAGGCTGCATGCAGTCTGTGATACCACTTTGTATGCCCCATAGAGCCATAATTAGAGGTCCGCGCCAGCGCGAATATATCTACAGATTTTTACAATAATAATTACGCTGAGGCTAGAAGATAAAGGACAGTTTCAGTATTATGATTTTTGCCTTTCTGAATTACATGGAGCTGATAATAATAATTATACTTTTAAGTCAGTATTACAAGGGGCGTTCAGTAAGTAATGCAACGCTTTATTTTCTGAAAGCAAGTCGGTTTTATTCAGGATTCCAATACACTATATTATTCCCCACTCTTTTGGCTAAAAACCCCTATTTTATAACACAATCTCCATTCAGTGCGACGGCCTTACGTCACTTTACTGGAAGGACCTGTATGCTCGCATGGTACCACTCTACTTGTCGACGTCAGAGCCAACATCTTGCTCCATCAGTAACCTCTCCATCATGACGTACTGCTTTCGGCGGAGTGAATCGTTCACTGTGCCAAACAGATGGAAGTCGGAAGCTGCGAGATCCTGGCCGTAGTGTGGATGACGAAGAACAGTCCAATGTGTGAAGCCTTGCGATGTCAGGGCGAAGGATGTATTCGTTTGCATTTTTGTGACGACACTCTGCGATGCTCTGGTTTGCAACAAAAAGAAACAGCTCTCTGCTTGGGACGCACCTACGTTACAGACACCATTTTGAAGGCTACGTATAGCACCGCCAACTACTGCAAATTCATGAAACTAAAGGGGCTGAAGTGACATAAAGAATTTTCTAACATGCTGCATCCAATGGCATCTTCGCTACGTGGCCTGGCCTCTGTTTGTCTTATACATTATAAATAATGTTCTGCCCAAAATTAGTGAATCTATCAACGTTTGTCTTAAATATACTCAAATACATATCCAACGATCACAGGCCCTGCAGACTAAGCGCTGCTACGACAAACTGCCTCCATTCCTTGATGTTTCGTGCTCGGTTCGTCCAGGAGTGTTCAGAGCTGCCTGGTCCACTAGGTCGTCCATTCAGCGCTTTCTTCCTCGTCCAGTCGAGCATCTGGTGTTTGGTTTCCATCAAGTGCCTTCTTCACCTGTATTTCTTCTGGCATATGATCTACTTGGCCAGCCCACTGAATTCTTTTGCACTTCATCTTCTGTAGGATTGTTGGTTGTTGCGCCAAAAGAGAGATTTATTCGTTCTTCCTCCTCCTCCTCCTTCTCCACTCTCCTTTTCTATGATCGCTCCCTTTATCTTCCTCATTACTCTTCTTTTAAATATTCACAGTTTTTTTTTCATTTTCTCATTTGGTCATGACAAAAAAGGAAAAGCTATATCATTTGAAAGGAGAGTAACGAAGAAGACATGGGGCCGATCTTAGATAATGGAGAATGGAGGAGGAGGAAGACCAAGATGATCTACTTCTCGATGCAAAAACCAGCAGTATACATGTACAAAATGCAACACATATCACATTGAGAGGTGTAGGACATTACAATTATTTAACATTGTGGTGAATTTGAATTAAAGTACCTTTCACAAAAAATTTTTAACAGATTAATTTGTAAAGAAATGACCAACTGTCAGTAAGTGTGGTTTGCACAGTGGCGGGACTGAAGTACAGCTTATACTTTATGGTCTGATGGTGGCCGATGTCGGCCGAATCTGGGCATTTCGTTAGGAATGTGAGAGTCATTTGGAAAGTAATGCTTTCTTTCTTTATTTTTATTTTACAAGAAAAGTACTTGCCTGTGCGATAAACTTCACGGTCCTGCTTTCTCAGCCACTGGCGCACAAAAATTTTCAGGGTATCCACTTCTTCAAAATGGCGCCCCGATGAGCTTCTTTGATTGGACCGAACAGATGGAGGCCTGAAGGTGCAGCAGAGTGGATGAATAGTTTTCCTCGCCATTTTATTCTGGTCATTCAACATTTTCGGTGCACAGTATCTGCGCGTCTTGGAGTTGGTCAGTCGGTGTATAATGGTCATCGAACTGCCATCACCGATGGATAACTGGCGACATAATTCATCTATTGTTACCCAAGGGTCTGATGATTTGGACGACACGCTGGATGTTGCGTGACATCGCTGCATTTGCTGTCTGGCTGCTCTGTGTTGGATCAGCTAACACTGTTTGCCCTTCAGCTTCTCTACAGCTACGAATTGAGCGTTTCATCTTCGAGAATTCAATCACAGAACGCTGTCTTGTACTTACATCAATGATGACAGTTTCCTAACGTACACAATGCTGCCATCGTTTGATGAAGGGCGCTGTCCCGAGAGTGGGCGGTAGAAGAAGTGCACCAAATTCATGAGTACTACACTACCATCAAATTAGAAAGTTTTTATTTTCTGACTGGCCCTCGTAAATGTGATTGTGCCGGATAATTAATTATTTTAAAAACAATTAATCACTGTGATCACCAGCCCAACAGAAATGTCGTTCTTGCCACATAATGTTTAACAGTGTGCAATATGTGACAACTTGTAGCACGACTTCAACTGACTTCCCATTGTGGGGAGCTGTCCCGCAAATAATTTCACAAAATATGGCTCAGTAATTACGATAGAAGATATTAACATAAGAAATGTATCAAGAATGTGACAGGCTATGTGTGGTCATGGTCGGCCTCTGCGTTGTTAGTTCATAGATTCTAAACTACGAGTCTGGCTTAAGCAGACGAAAAATCAACATTCGAATTCCACTGTACCAGACGGGATAAAATTGTCAACAAAATTTGAATACCCGCGGATGGTGAGGACAGAAGACTTGCGAATGCGTTACGTATTATAGGCTCACTTCTCTTATATGCGTAGACCTCTGGCCATCAGAGTTTTGGTCACGACACGTGGAGCAAAACTATTACAGTTTTTTTATACAAGGCAATAAATATCCAAACACTCCTCCACACAGCACGAGCATTTTTCTTGAACCTATAATTATTTTGCATAAGTTAACATTACTTCGAAGAACACATTTTTCATACACCACTGTCGTACGTGGCCAAATTTGGTCGCTCATAAAGTTGTGAAACTTTGTTCTAATTTAGATATCTTTCGGAGTTAGAATTTGGATTCATTATTCAGAGCATCTAAACAGCATAAATGCATAGGAACCTATTGGTGGCCGATTTTTAGTCCCATACAAGTAGATTGAGGTGTATCTTAGACATCAAAATTTCCAGACAAAAAATATTCAGTCAGCTTTGTGCATCAGTTACGGGTACCGCACAATGTTCAAAAACATCACAAATCTTTTTTGGCAACGTGAAACATATTCGTCCATTTTTGTAAACAAATTTCAAAATGTGTCGATTTTCTTCTCCATTTTCTCTCAGCTTCAAGATAGATATATTTTCTTGACTACACTGCGCTTAGGTAATCTCAACACAGAGTATTCTTCCTACAATCATGCGATCCCAAAATCATCTAATGCAGAATACTATTCAACTTTCTCTACAGTGCTTTATGTTGTGTTCTAGTTTTTTTATATATCAATGAAACGGACTCGCACATGTAAATTATTTCCTCTCCAATTTCAAAAAAGCCTACGGAGTTTAAGTTGAGATTTTGATGGGAGCATCAGTTTAAAATTTTTCTTAGTGTTCAAGTTTCTTCATGTCTGAGTTAACACTCGGCTTACACATAGCGAAAATATTATACCAGTCGATATTATACTTTTTTCTTCGTAGGTCAGATTAGATTTTAGAAACATTCAATATGTTTGCCCTATTTTTACAATTTTTACTCCTTACACATCTTCCATTACCAAATTCACTATTTCTTGATACATCAAGATGTATCCTATCAACCAATACTTTTTCAGTCAAGTTGTCCCGTAAATTTTATCTTTCCGCAATTCTGTCGAATACCTACTCATTAGTTACTCTATGTATCCGCATAATCTTCATCATTCTTCTGTGGCATAACATTTCAGTGGCTTCTAATCTCTTCTTGTGTGATCCTTTAATCGTTCACTTTTCACTTCCATACAAAAATACATTCCAGATAAATACTTGCAGGAAAGACCCCCAAACACCTAAATTTGTATTCGCTGTTAACATAATCCTCATTTAAAAAATGCTCTGTTTGGCACGGGCAATCTCCATTTTAGATCCTCTCTAGTTCCGCTATCGTAAGTCCCTTTGATGCCCAAATAGCAAACCGCATCTACTACTTTCAGTGTCTCATTTTCTAATCTAATTTTCTCAGCGTCTCCTGATTTAATTCGACTACATTCCATTACCCTTGTTTTGCTTTAGTTAATGTTCATCTTTCAGTCCTTTTTCAAGACACTATCCATTCCGTTCAGCAGCTATTCGAAGTCCTTTGCATCTTTGACAGAATTGCCATGTCATCGGCCAATAGAAAAAGTTTTAGTTTTGCTCCGTTTCCTATTTTCTTTTTAGTTTCCTTTACTGACTGCTCAATGTAATAATTGAATGACATCGAGCGTAGACTACAACCTTGTCTCACCCCTTCTCTACCACTGCTTCCTCCTTATAACTGCAGTCTGGTTTCTGTACAATTCCAAACAGTGTATTTTAGTCTAAATTATAAGAAAATTACTCTAAAATGATGTAAACATTGATTTGCCTCTCTTTAATTTGTCTTCTAGTATAAGTGTTAGGCTCAATATTGTCTTTCATGTTCCTAACATTTCTCTAGCACCCAAAATTACCTGAAATTCAATATACACTAACTTTCACTTTTGTCAACCACCTATCGTAGGTTGGAAAAGAAATTCTTTATTTCCATTATTGATGTAGATTAAACTTACCCTCGTGAAAAAACGGTTTGTACGAGGAGCTAAACTATAGCCTTTCTTTTCTCCTGTATTTATTATTATAAACCGCCCACAATTTCCTCTAACGAGTGAAAGTTCCATACCGTGAACCCTCGACGAATCTTACAGACGCGAATGAAACATTGAACTGTTACATTGAGTAATCAAGGTTGATGGTGGGGATGTGGGTCAGCAGGAAGTCCTAAGCTAATCGTAAATCGAGAACAATAAAACTTTTAGTTGATAACTGAAATCTACTGGGTGCCTAAAATTTACCTTTACATCAGCAAACAAATTTTCTGACCTTGAATCGGTGAGAAAGGGGACACAAATATTATTCACCAGATTTTCCAGGTTAAGAAATTCATTAATTCAGAAAAGGCTACGAAATGAATATCTTCTGATCTTTCGAAAGGACCTATCTGGTTTAGACGTACAAAGGAGAGCTTTTTGAGCTGCGAGTAACGACAGCGAAATGTAACTGCGAGTTGCCTAACCTGTAGGCGGCAGCATCTTCACGCGTAACTGTGGACAACAGGGCAGCGGTTAATCTTGCAGTTACGTAGATTACGGAGGGAATTTACGGTTCTTGAAACATAAACGTCACTATATACAGGTTGTTTCTCGAGGATGAAATTCTAGTAATCAGGTGATTCATCGTCTAATCTTAATATTTTCCGGAAGATGGATCTACAGAAATGGCCATGTTTCTCGGCTGCTCAGGTCCCCGGACTTCAGATTTTCATCTCTGGCGATGGTTGAAAGTCGAAGTCTACAAATAAAAAGTAAACAAAGTAGACGATTTTATCGCTCGGGGTATGAACACTGCTGTTATAAAAGAACGCTAACACGACGTCAGAAGAACGGACAAGTGGTTATCAGGAACATTTGAAAGTGCCTTGAAGTCAGAAGTGGAATTTATGAAAATCGACTTTGAACTTATTCATTTGTTTTTGCCTCACACCTTCTGTGGTATTAGTCTGGGTTACAGTCTAGCAGCTGTATCTGTGTAATTTTAACCTGAGTGTTTTGTCGAATTAGTCTATACTACTACTTCTAATAATATCTACGATGGTGTGCTGAATATTTTATTCTCTTCTCAATATCGTGACGATAATGATGATGATGATGATGATGTTTGGTTTGTGGGGCGCTCAACTGCGCAGTCATCAGCGCCCATACAAAGTCCCAATTTTTACACAGTCCAATCTAGCCAGCGTCACGAATTATGATGATGAAATGATACGGACAACACAAACACCCAGTCCCCGAGAAGAGAAGATCCCCATTCAGGCCGGGAATCGAACCCGGGACCCCGTGACCCAGAGGCAGCAACGCTAACCACTAAACCACGAGCTGCGACAGATATTACGTGTCATGCACATTACTCCGTCGACTTTCCCGCTTCGCTGACGCACGTTGCAACCCCCTGCCGTTAGAGGGCTCCGAACTGTAGCGTGTAACATGATGTGTAACGCAAGTATGTCGGTGAGGGGGAACAGCGTGCTGTAATTAAATTTCGAATCCAAACAGTTCGTCAACACATGGACCGTCTTCTCCTTCAACATGACAACCCCAGACCACACACGTGCGCTACAACACCTGCAACAATCCTGTGCCTTGGGTTCACTGTCATCGATCATCATCCATACAGTCCTGGCCTGGACCAACCGACTTTCACCTGCTTGAAAAACTCAAAGAAGACCGAGGATTTCACTTTGATAATGATGAAGTGATGCAAGCAGAGCTGAGGCTGTGGCTCCGTCAACAAAGTCAATCGTTCTAGAGGACGGTATCAACAAACTGGTCTCTCGTTGGGAGAATTGTGTTCGTCGCCAGGATGACTGTTGAGAAATAAGTGTGGCAAATGGAAAATAAAGGTGTAGAATGTTAGTAACGTTTGTGCTTTTTAATAAGCTTTAAGAGTTTTCACATAAAAAAATTCGGAGGCATTACTTTGAAGCACGCCCTCGTACAATTCCTCCAGAAACACAAAGTATTTTAGGAATTCTTACTGTTACCCCCAGTGTACGGTCTCTCACTGGAAAAACTCTCGCCAACATGGCGCCTACCACTGGGCCAATTGCGGAGAACACTGATCACATTACTTGGACTATAATTTCGATGCACCAGAAGAGAAACTACTGTGAGGCTGAGGTATCTTCCTGGGTCGCATGTCGGGGCTCGATTCTAGCAAGAAAGAGAATAGCATCGTAGTTGGTACTGTTCCTATTGCAACCCTGAACTCAAGTTCCTAAAGAAACAAGGTCATTTCACAAGTGAGTTGCAAGAGAATCCCACTGTTTGTTTTATTGCCCTTACCAGACTGGTCTTCATTGACCTCCACTCCTTCCGCGCTCCCCCCCCCCCCTGCCCCCCTCTCGCCACAAACCAGAGGTACCCTTGAGCTCATGGCTTCCTGTTTCGTAAAGAACTCAACAGTCATCCTCATTTAAATGAAAATTGGTAGTTATAAATTGAAACGAATTACATCAACATTAAAATCCGCAAAAAAAAGCAGTACTTCTGTACATCTCAAATAGCATTATTCTATTTCTATACCTCTCACGTCTCTGCAACACACCGAAAACCTTCATGTTAATTTTAGAACCTATGAATTAATAATTTATACGATAATCAAAATATTACATTTCAGTTTAATCAAATGTTTCTGTATTGTGGTCAGGCAATTATTTCGAAATTTCTAGAGGTTACGGCGCAAATTCCAAGTTTGTGGCAAATGAGGTACATTTTTCATTTTTTTTGCCATTTATATGATCCCTCCATTTTTGCAAAACTTCACACGATCGAATCCCGTTTGTTTACTTTCTGTGTCTTAGTGCGAGAAAGCTTCGTCTCAGTCCCGAAAGCACTGCGAGAACTTGGCCGAATAAGTACCTAGAACAGTCACGTGCGAATGTTCTTCAAGCAGACGCGTTTTTCCAGTTCTCCAGCGTAATTTCGTCGTGCAGATGATCCTCAGCGTCTAACGAAGCACACCTCTGTATCTTGCAGTGTTCCGTACGACGACCTCCGCCACCGGTACCTGCAGTTCTCCGTCTACGACTTCGACCGGTTCTCCCGCCACGACCTGATCGGGCAGGTGGTCCTCAAGGGCCTGCTCGACAGCGTCGACCTCCTGCAGGAGATGGAGTACACCATGAACATCCTCTGCGCGCCGCAGGTCAGTCACTGCAAGCACTGCATACAAATTTATCTTCCAGTACTAAGTGATACGTAATGGCGACTTGCTAATAGTCGGCTGATTGCAGTCATCGAATTCAGAAGCCGAACGGTGGACGCAACGTCACAGAATTGTCGAGATGTTGTGGGGTGTCGGTAGCGCTGTTTTACATACACCTATTATGCTAAAAACCGACCGCAGGTGACTACACAGAAGGAAAACACCCCATATGATCATGCAAATTAATTGAAAGAAATGACAGTGTCGCGGAACGGAAACGTCTTACTAAATGGTAATTAATAACGTTGGGCCCAATCAAACATGAGAATATGGGTACCGCACCACGCACATAGTGAAATTAATGAGAGGAGCCATCATCTTTCTACATATAAAACGCAATATCTTGACTGACTGACTGACTCATCATCACCCAGCCCAAATCGCTAAGCATAGAAATTTGGATAAGTTGTGTAGCTTATACTGTAGACCTAGTTTAAGAAGGGGCTTTTCGAAATTTCAACCATAACGGTGTCAAACAGGGGATAAAGGTTTTTTTTCTTTCAAAAAAAAAATTGTCGTGACCTAGGTAAATGTGGAGCTAGACCTACTAAAATTGGTATTTGGTTCCTCGGTCAGAAATAAAGAAATAAGTGTCTCAGCGTTTTTGGAAATTCAGCCCTACGATGGTAAAATAGAGTGTGAAAGTTTTTTTGAAAATATATCGTTATTAAAAAAACTACTAAAGTACTTTTAAAACTACATCTATGAACATTTGTATTTGACTTCACGGCTACAAACAAAAAATACGTGTTTCAGTGGTTTTGCAAACTAAACCCCCAAGGAGTTGGGATAGAGGATTAGATTTTTATGAAAATTTTTAGTAGGAAAGCATTTTTAAAGCTAAATCTGAAAATTTAAATTTGGCTTCTCAGTTGGAAATAAAAAATAAGTGTTTCACTGTTTTTGAAAACTCAACCTCTACGGGGTGAAATGGGGGATGAATGTTTTTATGGAATTAGTTCATTGTGAAAGCATTTTTAAAGCTAAATCTTTGAAAATTGGTCTTTCACTTCTCCGTTACAGATGAAAAAATATGTGTTTCAGCATTTTTGTAATGCAGTCACTATGGGGGTAAAACAAAGGGTGAAAGTTTTTTCAAAATTAATAATTACTAAAGAATTACTAAAGGAATTTTAAGACTACATCTATGACGGGTGGTATCTGACTTTTCGGTTGAAATTAAGACAATATGTGTTTCAGTGAAATTCAGTCCCCAAGGGAGTGCAATAGCGAATGAAAATTTTTAAGAAAATATTTCGTTACGTTAAAAAAAATTAAAGCTAAATTCATGAAAATTGATATAGCACTTCTCGACTAGATATAAAGAAATATTTTTTAGGTGATGGAAGTTGCTATGGAAACATCTCCAAAAGAACGCAAAAGTCATGATTAACAAAAACTGCGGACTCCAGAAGTACATTCGAAAAGACGATGCTTATATGGCCTTAATTAGCGTGGAAAGCTTAGAAGGTGTTTCAGTTTGTGAACAAAATAAAAATTCGATTAAATAAGAACTGTACACCATCAACAACTTATTTTATATAACAGCCACGGTCTCCAACCATGTCGATATATGACAAAACTGCATAAAAAAATCTCTGTATGCCATACAGCCGAAGCGAGCGGACAAGCGGGCGCTGAGCTAGTCTATATATATAATAGAAACAAGTGGTCACTATAACAGTCAGATTTATTATCGGAAAACAAAATACATGGCTTACCCACTGAGTCAAAGTGACTAAACGCATTTTTAGTAAAGTGCAGGAGGAACACGGATAAATAGGACCGAACAGCAGTGAGTTCACCAAAGCACGTACTGAAAGCCAACTAGCTGGCTGCGGAGTATTAAAATGGAGTAACTGGCTTCTGAAGGAAGTAAACTAATATCGCGTCTCTACTGAATCGTTGAATACAGCGATGGTGCATCTCACCACATTCGCAACGTAATGTGTAAGGCAATGGTAGTAGTGGCTGGATATCCAGAGTTCGGCTCTCTTTCTGTCCTTAGAACTCGAGTGGAAACATTCCTCTGCGACCGCAATGCTCACCTCATCAGTCGTCCAGCAATAAGTCTTCACTCCATGATCTCCCAGATCAAGAGGTACTCTTCCATCCCCTAACATGAAATCATTACCAATCCATCGCTCAGTATCAAGTCATTACTGTCCAAAAGCGTGAAACGAACTGAGCTCTTTCTGGACGCTCTGTAACTTGGCTGCTTTTCGCCGGAGGAGGAACTCACCGTTCAATGGTGGCAGACATTGCGAATTCTGTCCAGCAAAACCAAAGTAAAGATGATAAACAGTCTCCTAGTTTAGCTTAATTTTGCTGTTTCCGACCAATAATGCTCTGAGGTGGGGAGCGAGGCAGAAAATCTCTCCCCTAATTGGCACCATTTTCAAAAGGACCAATGAGAAGGCTGACGCGTAGGCACGGCTGGGAATCTGCGTGCTCTGCGGAAAATAGCAGTAAGAACCAACCAAATCTCCGGATTCTAAAACTCAAACCGAACGTATTTCGTGGCGTTGTCGCTAAGGTAACGTACACTCATGAGCCGAAACACAGTGACCACCCGCTTGTTAGATTGTTTGTCCATCTTTGGAACAAAATACATCACTTATTTTTTATTTATTTAGCGTATGGCTAATACAGACATATCATGAAATTACATATACATATGTACATACTGACACACAAGAAACTTAAGTTTGTCTTTACAACTGAATATCCAGTCCTTCAGTCCAGCGCACTGCATCTGGAGTTGCTAGCAGGAAGTCCTCTTTGGCGCCGTGATAGGCTCGAATCCTGCATTCACTGACAATGTGGTGAACAGTCTGGAATGGAGCCCCGCAGTCACAAGCTGGATCAGGCAGCTTCTTCCACTTAAAGAGAGCATCCCTGCATCGCCCATGGCTGGTACGGATTCTGTTGAGAGTAGACCAGGTCTTGCGTGGTAAGTCGAATCTATTTGGAAGTTTAGCACCTGAGAAGATTTTATGCAGGTGCACATCTGTCACTGCTTCCCACCGACCTTTCCATTCTTCAAGAGGTTTGAAATTCTTAGCAACCATGTCAGCAGCATCGCACAGAGTTGGATGACGTGATTTCAGTCTCTTGCGACTTAAAAGTGGCAGGTCGCTATGCACGGGTAGGTTAGAATTCCTGGAGATCTTGTGGAATTCTCTCAGAAGGGCAGTACATCTGCGTAGATTAGGAGGCATTATACCGGTTAACAGTGGAAGCCAATAAACTGGAGTAGATCTGATTGTGCCAGATATTATGCGCATTGTCGTATTCAGCTGGGTATCAACAAGCCTTGTATGATGACTATTCATCCAAACAGGTGCACAATACTCAGCACTTGAGTATACCAAGCCCAGAGCTGAAGTTCGCAGGGTGGTTGCTGAAGATCCCCAGGTAGTTCCGCATAGCTTATGGAGGATGTTGTTTCGAGTCCTCAGCTTTTGAGCTAAGTTAAGAAGGTCTTGTTTGAAGCATAGTGTACGATCCAGGATGACACCAAGATATTTTGGGTTCCAATTGTGACGAAGAATTCTGCCTCTGAAACTAATACATCACTGATTCTGCTTATCAGGTATACGACAGTATGTTGGTAGATTTGTGGAGGTACGTGGCGTTAGATGTCTACCCACAGCTCATGTAATAACGCGTAAATAACGGGCAGCTGGTATGCGTACGCGGTTATGGCGCCCGATAGCGACCTAGATGGGTTCCATAGGATTTCCATCCGGGGAATTTAATCGCCGAGACATTAACGTGAGTTTGCTATAATTCTCCTGCAACCACTGTAGCACGGTCCTGATTCCGAGACATGGACAATTATACTGTCAAAGATTACACCGCTGTCGTGAAAGACATCAAGCATGAAGGAATGCAGGTGGTTCGCAGTTGTCAGCGTGTCTTTGATAACTACCACAGGTCCCATGCAAGCGAAGGAGAACGTCTCACATAGCATAATACCGCTGCCACCAGCCTGCGTCCGTGGCGCACTCCACGTCTCGAGCCGCCTTTCAACTCGATGACGGAGTTCGTGGCGTAGCAAAGACGTGATTCACCCGAAGAACCGACAAGTTTCCATTGAGCGGCGTTCGAATCCCAATGGTTTCGTAGCCCCTGCAAACGTAGCTAGAGATGTCATTGGGTCAACATGTAAACACACAGGGGTGGTCTGCTACAGAGCTCCATGTTCAATAGTGTACGATGAACAATGTGCTCCGAAAACTTGTACGTGCACCAGAATTGTGCTCTTTCGGCATAGATGCCACAGGTTACCAGTCACCATATATTCTACTTTACATAGCAGGCAAGCCTCCGAACCCCATTTTATGTGAACTGTCGTGGACGTCCAACCACTTAGCGCCTAGTGGTAGTTTGACTGTTCTTCTATCTCTTTCGTTAGATGCTCACTACAGTAGCACGTGAACATTCGACCTGTTTCGCCGTTCTCGAGATACTCGCCCACACGCTCTGCGTAATAACAACCTGCCCTTTGCCGAAGCCGCTTTCCTCAATGAACTTCATCTTTTGCAGCCCATGTCTTCGCTAGGGAGGGTCCCCGTCCGTGTCAACTTCAAAAAATGGTTCATATGGCTCTGAGCACTATGGGACTTAACATCTGTGGTCATCAGTCCCCTAGAACTTAGAACTACTTAAACCTAACTAACCTAAGGACATCACACACATCCATGCCCGAGACAGGACTCGAACCTGCGACCGTAGCGGTCGCGCGGTTCCGGACTGAACGCCTAGAACCGTGTCAACTTCGCTTACATACTGTACTTTCGTTACCGTGTTCCGTGCCCGCAACACCACCAGACGCTATCCAACGTCGCTAAACTCTAGGGAAGGACACTAGGCCAGAAACTTCTTATCATACAACTGTATGTAATCTGTCGTTTCTGAACACTGTTAGTTCTTATGTAAAAGGTTTGACTGAACTTATCCCCGACTCTGGCCAGCTTTCGGTACCTATAATGATTTCAGCTTCAGTGCTTTCTATTAACGCTTGGAGCTTTGATTCTTTCCCAATACAGCTGCGACAATTTACAAGTATTGGTTGTTGCTCTGTCAATCCTTTTCCTGAGTTTTTTCTGCACCCTTTAAGACTGAAGCCCTGTCTGTACTTTCCCGACACCCTCTAACTAAAAAACCGCCCGGTGAAGGTTCAAGTCCACCCTCGGGCATGGGTGTGTGTGTTTGTCCTTAGGATAATTTAGGTTAATTAGTGTGTAAGCTTAGGGACTGATGACCTTAGCAGTTAAGTCCCATAAGATTTCACACACATTTGAACATTTTTTGAAAAAACCGCCCGGTCTGTTCTTTTTCGGATTAGTATCCACCAGGCAAGCTCTGCACATCCTAGAGGTTTTTAAAGGAAAGTCCTGTATGCAGATGTTCTAGAATCAGACATACAGCTGCAAATTACACTTTTACATGGGATACAGTAACTTCCAGCTTAAAATAAACATACGAAAATAATTTGCACCCATCATCATGTCTTCCGTAGTTCGTGTTTGTTGATTGGGAACCTCTTCCTCAATACTCTTTTGACTACAGAAGATTGCTACGTACGGCCACTTACGTAATGGAAGAAAATGTGACAATCACTCTCAGGTCCGCAGCTCGTGGTCATGCGGTAGCGTTCTCGCTTCCCGCGCCCGGGTTCCCGGGTTCGATTCCCGGCGGAGTCAGGGATTTTCTCTGCCTCGTGATGACTGGGTGTTGTGTGATGTCCTTAGGTTAGTTAGGTTTAAATAGTTCTAAGTTCTAGGGGACTGATGACCATAGATGTTAAGTCCCATAGTGCTCAGAGCCATTTGAACCATTTGAACCACTCTCAGTGAGCTGGACAGTGTGGCTTGCGTGTATTGTTTGTCCACAAGCCGTGGAGGGTCATTTCCAGACCAGACAGTGCAAACGTTGTCACTTTAGGCATGAAGGGTTTTCAGCACAGGAAGTCGGTCGCCGAAGTGATGTACACTTCAGCGACATCATCCGAACATTCAAGCGCTATCAACAGGTCAATGGTCGTTCACATATAGCACAAATGTGTGCTTGAAGGTGGCCAAGACCCCGGAAACTGTTTCCGATAGAACGACATGTGTGGGAGTACCTTGGACGTTAAAGGTGTCTTAGTGCCAGTATATTGGACATTAAGAAACTGTTATAACAGTAGCGGACCAGGTTGCCCGAGGAGAGGACATAACGGCTTTGTGACGGAGAGGGTGCAGTGTCATACTGATAAGTGGATTCATGCTGCTAAGTTCTTTGTCAATATGGTTTGCTGCTGTAATCAGTGAAATATCATCACATGCCGTCTTAATCCGTGACGTTTCTTTTTTTTTTTTTTCCTTCTTCCTTTCTGAGTGCTTCACTTCTGTCGTCAGGCTACGTATTTCACAGTAAATTATGCTTCTTCTTTCATTACCTGTTGTAAACCCGCACACGTTCTTAAATATCCAGATGATACAAAACGGTTTTGGGTTTTCATGATATTGGTTACAAAGAGAACTGTTGTGACCACGAGAATAACCATGGGAGTGAAAAAAAAAGGGAGTTGTTATTGCGTCACAAACTTGCACCCGACGTCCGCCATCTTATGCAGCCCAAAAACATTAGGTTCACCGCATTTATACTTCCGTGGTTCACTGTGGTGCTAGTTCCCCGTGACGTCACTCTGACGTGCCCTTGCCCAGTTTCGACTGTTGGGGATTTCTACTGACTTTCGTGATCGTATCCCAAATAGCGTCTGGTGCTTTGATTGTGTAGCGACGCAGTTGTTTCATCAAAAATGCCAGCTTGCGTCGTTTACCGGTATACTAATCGATCCCATCATAATCTAAAGTTTAAAGGGATCACATTTCATTCGTAAGTGGAGCCGTTCAAGAAATATTTTCTTTTGTATACATTAATTATGCTTTTGCTTTTTACTTTTGTTCTAGTGCTTTTATTTGTGTCAGTTGACTTTAGATTTCCTATCAGTTCTGTTCCGGTGATATTCCAATAACCATTCACTCTGTCGACATGCACAGTATACGATAACATGCCTTGCTTCTTTCTTCATTGCACACGTTTATGGTCTAACAAAGAACGCAACGTTTTTTGCAACTGTGAACATTAAAAATGTCGTGCATACGAGTTGAAAACTCAAAATCTGACGAACAAGAAGCAGTACCAGTAAGCAAACAAGTATTGGTTTCGGAGTTCAGCTTCATTTGCTATCGATACAAATACAGTAGGAGTGGAATTGAATGGATTACGAAGGTGGTATTTTCACATCAGATCCTTCTCTCCTTGGTTATTTCAAATATATCAACGAAAAGCAAGCTACATTAACGAGCACAAATGTGTCGTATTACCAGAGCAAATACGCGTTCAAGAACAGAAAAACGTTCGAAATTGCCTTCCTGACACTATGTTATTCAGAGCACTGTAATTGTTAGTATTTAAAACGGCTGTTAAGTGCACACAACTGAAATATTGAACAAGAAGCAATTGTAAACAGTAGACTGCTAATGTTTTGAAGTATTTAGAATGGCGGCCCCGCCCACTCTGACTTCAAAACAACGTATAACTGAAGTTTAAAGCGCCATCTCCCTTCTTTGTTACCTCCATGAGAATGACGAACTCCACTGGCTCAGAATCTGCTACAAGCTTTACCGGTAGACCACATTTGAACTGTTTATATGTGTAATTCTCTTGCGAACAGGGCAGTGATTACTATACGTGATTTTATTGTTGATAATAATGGGAAAATTGGGGGCGTGGAACCTGGTTTCGGTACACAGCCCACTTCTCTTGAAAGTTGAAGGGCATCAAGGGGGTCACAGCTAGGACGCCCACACCGGGGCCAAGGGGGTCTGAACGCCCCACACCCATAATACTCAGGCAAAGGAAAAAATATACTGTAACCAGGAACTGTTCTTTCAATAAAATGATTGAAAAGTCGGTATTACGTGGATTTTTAACTGAGCCTTACTGGAATTGTTTGGCTACTTAAAACTGGATATTCGTCTTCCAAAATATTAAATATACTTCATACCTTAAGGTCTATCCCCCTTCCCCCCTCCCCTCTTAAAAACCATCTTATGGGCGCTCTTGGGTCACGGAAACTAACATACTCGCCCGACAGACGGATCATCAACAAAAGTGTGACTTCTCCTCACTCCACAAAGATAGCTGGAACTTTCGGTTTTGGTGTATAGCATAATAGTGAAGAACTGTACGCCACCAGCTCTCCTGCCCTTTGCCGGCCAAGTAATAGCAATAATAATTGTTCACCACCAAGATTCGAACAGACTTCCTTCGGGCTGTGTGTCAGCGAAGAAGCCTACGTCGGCCGCGTTGGTCCTGGAGATGGGTGCTAGAGCAATAGCGTCCAGTTACTTTTTATGCGAAAACCTTTTATGTTCATTAGTAGGGCGACAGCAAAACAAAATCAATAGAAGAACTCTACCAAAAAAATTAATTGTTGATGTCGATATACTTAATTTGTAGCAGACCTTGAGATCTCCAAGTATGAAGATGATGTATAGGGAGTGGCTGTGAGCCAACATACAGGTAGAAGGTTTAATCCTTATATGAGCCATGTGCGTAATCGAGTTACTTGCCAATTCAGAGTGATCTTTAAAGATCCTTCCTTAATTTTCAACACAGCAAATATTAATTTTAAATGGAACTGCTTCATGAGTGTAAACCAATTCACATGCAATGTGCACACATGACGTTCAAGAGAGAAATCTTCACATATATTGTCAATTTTCACACATATTGTCAATTATTTACGTAACTTGCAAATAACGTCAATGTCAGGTGCGGCCTAGTCTTAATACACCTCATTAGGTCCTGGATTTCTGGCACGCCAGACTCTAATAACTTGTTTCCAGATTATGATGTTTTATTTCCATTTAACCTTAATTAATCCATGGTCACAAAAACTGCCCCAAATCTCAAGGCAAATATAAATTCAGAATGTACATTAAAGTTAAGAAGCGATCCATTGTCTTTGTAACCACAAGCAAAGACCTTCCCATCGTGTTCACTCTCTCTGATACAAAACTGGTCTGACGCAATTGGCGCAAAGCAGGAACAGTTTATAGCATGTAACGGGCATAAGTGCTATCTTAATATGTATACACATCAGTATATTGATTGTTTTTTCTCTGAATTAAACAGTCTTCCCCCAAATACATCACATAATTTACTACGTGATATTTTCTGCACGGTCATACCTGCACCACTAAGTGAACTATGCTTACAGTATAGACTAATCGTTTTGCGTCCACATGTCACATTTTACCACCTGACGTGTTGCCAGTGGGAAAAATAAACATTAATTGTTTGCTCTTGGCACATGTATTTGGTGGTACTACCCAACCTAAAAACATTCTGTTGCAAATTTCTATAATTTAGTCTGCAAATAATACTGGGATAATGCTGTTCAGTACACTGTCCTCAGTCACCAGTAAAAATATGTGCACTTATACCAGTTACAACCTGAATATGTTGCGGATTGTTCTGGAAGCTTCCAGAAAGATCTATAAATCAAATTAATATCAGGTAACTTCCGTTTTTAAGTTTTGTAGTCTTTTCCACTTACAGTTTATTTTCCCCAAATGTAAACTCTTATAGAGATTTATGAAATTAACAGCTAATATCAGTACTGTAAAATTAGAGTAAATATTTCTTAAGTTCTTAGCTTTATATTAAGTATATACCTTAATCGGATATCGATTGTATATCAGTAACAGAATAAATGGTAACAATTGTTTTGAATGACTTTAACATGACTTTACAAAATAAGAATAAGTGATAATAATATACTTTACACACTTTTACTAACAATTATAAATTCTCACGGTGCATTATCGTAGCTTAAGTAACTTCGATATACGTATAAACGGAAAAATATGCATGTGGCAAAGTTACGCCCGAGTTCTAGAAAACTTTATAAACGTCCAGACTCTTCAATTGAATATTTTACAAATGAAAATAGGTTCAAATGTTCCCAAAAACCAGATGGTACCGCAGATTTCTGTTGAAGGGATAAATTCCTACAGCACTTGATGTATTACACATGGCTACTGCCTTCAGCGTTTAAGTTCTAACGAGTGCTCAAACTAACAGAAAAATGGCTTGATATGATTTGTTGTTAAAAGCAAACAAGCTGCTGTCACGGCTCACGAGGTGCTTTGATCGTCTTGAAAGAACATCACCGGCAGTCGTGGGCAAACAACACGACTCGTTTAACGCTGGGGGGGAGCGCAGACTCCGGAGTACAAAGAACTCTGCTATCTGCACCGTCGCGACAGCCCTACAGTCTTCTGACGTCTCGCGGCTTGGCATCTCAAAGCAGTGATATCCAGCGAGATAGTCGGGAAAGGCTCCGCCTTCCTCGCCACCAACCATTTTGCGGTGTTTCCCAGCGCTTACCATCTTGTATTATGGGGAACCGCATTGCTCGTTGTTCTCACACAAGTATACTTATGGTTTCCCTAAATCGCTTAGGGCAACTGTCGGGAAAAGCGCGCGGCCGATTTCCTTCCGCTTCCATCTCCTTTTGAATCATCAGTCTTCTGACTGGTTTGATGCGGCCCACCACGAATTCCTTTCCTGTGCCAACCTCTTCGTCTCAGACTAGCACTTGCAATACAGCCTCAATTTTTTTGCTTGATGTATTTCAATCTCTCTCTTCCTCTGCAAATTTTTACCTTCTACAGCTCACTCAAGTACCATGGAAGTTATTCCGTGATGCCTTAACAGATGTCCTACTACGCTGTCACTTCAACTGTCAGTGTTTTCCATACATTCTTTTCCTCGACGATACTCCAAAGAGCTTCCTAATTCCTTACCTTATCAGTCCACCTCATTTTCGACATTCTTCTGTAACACCACATCTCACACGCTTCGATTCTTTTCTTTTCTGGCTAACCCACAGTCAGTGTTTCACTGCCGTACAATGCTGAGCTCAAAACGTACATTCTGAAAAATGTCTTCCTCAAATTAAGGCCTATGTTTGATACTAGTAGACTTCTCTTGGATAGGAATGCTCTGCTATTTTTGACACTGGTAGTCTGCTTTCTACGTCCTCCTTACTCCGTCCGTATGAACTATTTTGCAGCCAAAGCAGCAGAATTCCTTAACTTCATCTACTCCGTAATCACCAGTTCTGATGTTAAATTTCTCACTGTTCTCATTTCTGCTTCTTCTCATTACTTTCGTCTTCTGTTCATTCCATTCAGCAGATCCTGTAATTATTCTTCACGTCCACTGAGGTTAGCAATGTCATCAGCAACTCTTATCATTTATACCCTTCCCCCTTAAATTTTAATTCCACTCTTGAATAGTTGGGGCGAAAGACTACTTCCTGCCTTACACCCTTTTTAATCCGGAACCTGCTATTCCAAACTTATGTTGCAAATCTAATTTTCCTTCCTTCCTTTGTTGAGTAGGCTTCAGTGTTTTGTATGTGCGAATTGTTTAGTACGTCGTGGGATCTGAACACGGTACAGACCTGTCACCAGACTCCAACGCCCTGGTCGCTGAAATCGGGTGACGCGAAACACTTAGCTGACTGTAATCATGAGGTGGTCAACCAAAATCCAACCACCCTACTCACAAAAACAGCGCGTTCCAACCTAGAGTCAGTTAGCGCCTAGGGGTGAAATGAAGTTTCCTAAACAATAAAATGAAAAGAGCTCCTATTATAGTTAAGTCACAACTCTCACTATTTACTTTAAATAATTATTTTCCTTGCACTCTGATTTTTATTAGATCATCCTCTATTTTCAAATACTGAAAAATGGAGCCAAAGTGCTTTTTCTTGGACTCCGCAAGAACAACAGGTTGGACATAGTTTTCTGATGAAGCAAAACTATCAAGATTTTGGCGAAAGGTTGGCGGGGAGTATTTGATATTATCGAGAAAATCATTACCAATACCGATTACATTCACCGTAACTTGCAAGCAGTGATACTTCATTTATTTCACAAAAATACTTATGAAAAGTACGTTTAGCAATGCTCTCACATGAGGCCTCGGAGAATTAGCTCATGAAAGCTACTCGCCGGAAAAGTTTTTATGTCACTGCAAATAAGAGGTGGTTCTGAGTTACAATAGAAGTCGTAACCATGCGGACAATATTTAAAAGAGAAGACGAATAGAAAAAACTGAACTACACGAAGAAATCTGATAAATTAAATATAAAGGGAAGTCAAATGGAAACGGGACATAAGGGTAAAATGTAAGTAAACAGTTTATTATTTCGAGAATGATAGCCATAACTGTTAATACATTTTATCTCACTGTAAGACAAGACGGCCAATGCATTCATGGAAAGATGTTTCTTGTCGTCTGTAGAGCCATAATTGTACCCAGGCGTGCACCTGTTTGTCTGCAGCAAATCAATGCCCACAAATGTCTTTCTTAAAGGATCCAAAAATATGAATTCGCATTGGGGGGAGGAGGGGGGGAGCGAGAGAGAGAGAGAGAGAGATCGGGACTGTATGTTGTACGTGTAAGGGCTTCCCAGCGGAACTTCCGCAGCGTACAGGAAACAACACACACAACATGTGCGCGGGCATTTTTTTGGGAGGTCGTTTCGACTGCGCTGCACAATTTTCGCTAGGAAGCCCTTACACATCCTCCACACAGTCCCGATCTCTCCCCAAGCGGATTCCACATTTTTGGAGCCTTGAAGAAAGACATTCGTGGGCGACCATTTGCTACGGACGAAGAGGCGAGCGCCTGGGTGCAATCACAGTTCCATAAACTAACGCAAACATTTTTCCATGAAGGCATTGACTGTCTTGTCTAACAGTGGGGTAAATGTATTAACTGTTACGGTGATTACTTTCCAAGTAATAAACAGTTCGTTTTCTAATTGTTTCGTTTTCACCTGACTTCCCTAGATACAAGTAAAAAGATGTCGTTGTTGTTGTGGTCTTCAGTCCTGAGACTGGTTTGATGCAGCTCTCCATACTACCCTACCCTGTGCAAGCATTTTCATCTCCCAGTACTTACTGCGACCCACATACTTCTGAATCTGCTTAGTGTATTCATCTCTTGGTCTCCCTCTACCATTTTTACCCTCCACGCTGCCCTCCAATGCTAAATTTGTGTTCCCTTGATGCCTCAGAACATGTCCTACTAACCGGTCCCTCCTTTTTGTCAAGTTGTGCCACATACTCCTCTTCTCCCCAATTCTATTCAATACCTCTTCATTAGTTATGTGATCTACACATCTAATCTTCAGCATTTTTCTGTAGCACCACATTTTGAAAGCTTCTATTCTCTTCTTGCCCAAACTATTTATCGTCCATGTTTCACTTCCATACATGGCTACATTCCATACAAATACTTTCAGAAACGACTTTCTGACACTTAAATCTATACTCGATGTTAACAAATTTCTTTTCTTCAGAAACGCTTTCCTTGCCATTGCCAGTCTACATTTTATATCCTCTCTACTTCGACCATCGTCAGTTATTTTGCTCCCCAAATAGCAAAACTCCTTTACTACTTTAAGTGTCTCATTTCCTAATCTAATTCCCTCAGCATCACCTGACATAATTCGATCACATTCCATTATCCTCGTTTTGCTTTTGTCGATGTTCATCTTATATCCTCCTTTCAAGACACTGTCCATTCCATTCAACAGCTCTTCCAAGTCCTTTGCTGCCTCTGACAGAATTACAATGTCATCGGCGAACCTCAAAGTTTTTATTTCTTCTCCATGGATTTTAATAACTACTCCGAATTTTTGTTTTGTTTCCTTTACTGCTTGCTCAATATACAGATTGAATAACATCGGGGAGAGGCTACAACCCTGTCTCACTCCTTTCCCAACCACTGCTTCCCTTTCATGCCCCTCGACTCTTATAACTGCCATCTGGTTTCCATACAAATTGTAAATAGCCTTTCGCTCCCTGTATTTTACCCCTGCCACCTTTAGAATTTGAAAGAGAGTATTCCAGTCAACATTGTCAAAAGCTTTCTCTAAGTCTACAAATGCTAGAAATGTAGGTTTGCCTTTCCTTAATCTTTCTTCTAAGATAAGTCGTAAGGTCAGTATTGCCTCACGTGTTCCAGTATTTCTCCGGAATCCAAACTGATCTTCCCCGAGGTCGGCTTCTGCCAGTTTTTCCATTCGTCTGTAAAGAATTCGCGTTAGTATTTTGCAGCTGTGACTTATTAAACTGATAGTTCGGTAATTTTCACATCTGTCAACACCTGCTTTCATTGGGATTGGAATTATTGTATTCTTCTTGAAGTCTGAGGGTATTTCGCCTGTCTCATACATCTTGCTCACCAGATGGTAGAGTTTTGTCAGGACTGGCTCTCCCAGGGCCTTCAGTAGTTCTAATGGAATGTTGTCTACTCCCGGGGCCTTGTTTCGACTCAGGTCTTTCAGTGCTCTGTCAAACTCTTCACGCAGTATCGTATCTCCCATTTCATCTTCATCTACATCCTCTTCCATTTCCATAATATTGTCCTCAAGTACATCGCCCTTGTATAGACCCTCTATATACTCCTTCCACCTCTCTGCTTTCCCCTCTTTGCTTAGAACTGGGTTTCCATCTGAGCTCTTGATATTCATACAAGTGGTTCTCTTTTCTCCAAAGGTCTCTTTAATTTTCCTGTAGGCAGTATCTATCTTACCCCTAGTGAGATAAGCCTCTACATCCTTACATTTGTCCTCTAGCCATCCCTGCTTAGCCATTTTGCACTTCCTGTCGATCTTATTTTTGAAAATAATTTCTTTTATCTCATCATACATTTCATCAATTTCTTCATCATCTGCAGAGCTAGTTGGCATGTAAACTTGTACTGTAGTAGGCGTGGGCTTCGTGTCTATCTTGGCCACAATAATGCGTTCACTATGCTGTTTGTAGTAGCCAACCCGCACTCCTATTTATTATTCATTATTAAACCTACTCCTGCATTACCCCTATTTGATTTTGTGTTTAACTTTAACCTATCCATTTCCATTTTCAAATTTTCTAATCTACCTGCCCGGTTGAGGGATCTGACATTCCACGCTCCGATCCGTAGAACGCCAGCTTTCTTTTCCTGATAACGACGTCTTCTTGAGTAGTCCCCGCCCGGAGATCCGAATGAGGGACTATTTTACCTCCGGAAGATTTTACCCAAGAGGACGCCATCATCATTTATCCATACAGTAAAGCTGCATGCCCTCGGGAAAAATTACGGCCGTAGTTTCCCCTTGCTTTCAGCCGTTCGCAGTACCAGCACAGCAAGGCCGTTTTGGTTAATGTTGCGAGGTCAGGTCAGTCAATCATCCAGACTGTTGCCCCTGCAACTACTGAAAAGGCTGCTGCCCCTCTTCAGGAACCACACGTTTGTCTGGCCTCTCAACAGATACCCCTCCGTTGTGGTTGCACCTACGGTACGGCCATCCGTATCGCTGAGGCACGCAAGCCTCCCCACCAACGGCAAGGTCCATGGTTCATGGGGAAGGAGTAAAAAGATACAGATGGATAATTTCAGTTTCATGTAGGTGTCTAAAGCGCCCGTGATCTTACCTCGGGACCATATGTTCTTACGTGAAAATTTATGTAATGATGAACAAAGCATCATCCCTCTGAAGCAATCGATTAGGAACAAATCTAGGATTCGGAGTATAAGGAAGGAAGGAAGGAAGGAAGATTGGGGTTAACGTCCCGTTGACATCGTCGCAATCGTCCTCGGCTTATGAAAAAGCCAGAGCGTTCAATAAAATTCTATCACAAGGTCTAAGAACAGACTTCCAGTTATGGTACTACTGAAAACGAAAGCTAGGAATTGAATGAACTTGGAGCATAACTTTACAGTGTGTACTGACTGACACCAAAACAAACATTACAGATATTGTGGGAAGTAAACACATTGCCAGCTATTAATCGACGAAGTGAAGTGATAATCTCGCCACGGAGACAGCACCGCCATGTCTACTCCCGTGAAACGAGGGGAACAAAGTAATACTGGCATACAGTCCGGTACTCTTGCAAGTGGATCGCTGTCAGTCTCAGTCCGTCTACCTCCACGTTTATAAGCGACACAGTTTCCAGAAGGCAAAAATCTAATTTCGGAATCCGGATCTGATGTTCACTAAGGTCTTTCCCTGCTGTCCTGAATCTGTTTCGCTAACCCGATCAAATACTGATTTACGTGTCTCACTTGTCTGATACTAATATTCTTTTCTTTTCCTTTTCTCTTTCTTTCCTACAGAGATGTGGTCGGCATGGATATTATCGGATTTGGCATTGTTAACGTTAGAGAGTGGCCGGATTCCCTTCCCGTAGCGAAACTGCGCAAGAAAGTGATAAGGCTATTGCGATCTTACAGAGCGAACTCAAACGGCACTTAAAAGCGGAACGCGTGAGTGTTCATATTAACCTGTGGAACCACACAGTTGCCATAGCCATATTCCAAGCTTCGGTAGGTCTAATGGCGAACTGCCAACGTTGCCCCCTTCGTTGCTCAACTGTAAAATACTCTGCTAGTCTGGTCCATATGTAGAACACTGCAATGTGCACGAAATCTGCGAGAGAAACTGTCCATCTAATTAGTAACTATCTATTGCGAATGTAACTGGAAATATAAGCAGCACGATGAAAAAAGGACCCCTTGATATGTACAGGGTTATTACAAATGATTGAAGCGATTTCACAGCTCTACAATAACTTTATTATTTGAGATATTTTCAAAATGCTTTGCACACACATACAAAAACTCAAAAAGTTTTTTTAGCCATTCACAAATGTTCGATATGTGCCCCTTTAGTGATTCGGCAGACATCAAGCCGATAATCAAGTTCCTCCCACACTCGGCGCAGCATGTCCCCATCAATGAGTTCGAAAGCATCGTTGATGCGAGCTCGCAGTTCTGGCACGTTTCTTGGTAGAGGAGGTTTAAACACTGAATCTTCCACATAACCCCACAGAAAGAAATCGCATGGGGTTAAGTCGGGAGAGCGTGGAGGCCATGACATGAATTGCTGATCATGATCTTCACCACGACCGATCCATCGGTTTTCCAATCTCCTGTTTAAGAAATACCGAACATCGTGATGGAAGTGCGGTGGAGCACCATCCTGTTGAAAGATGAAGTCGGCGCTGTCGGTCTCCAGTTGTGGCATGAGCCAATTTTCCGCGGGCTACGCGTGAAACTTGCCCGCACGCGTTCAACCGTTTCTTCGCTCACTGCAGGCCGACCCGTTGATTTCCCCTTACAGAGGCATCCAGAAGCTTTAAACTGCGCATACCATCGCCAAATGGAGTTAGCAGTCGGTGCATCTTTGTTGAACTTCGTCCTGAAGTGTCGTTGCACTGTTATGACTGACTGATGTGAGTGCATTTCAAGCACGACATACGCTTTCTCGGCTCCTGTCGCCATTTTGTCTCACTGCGCTCTCGAGCGCTCTGACGGCAGAAACCTGAAGTGCGGCTTCAGCCGAACAAAACTTTATGAGTTTTTCTACGTATCTGTAGTGTGTCGTGACCATGTGTCAATAAATGGAGCTACAGTGAATTTATGAAATCGCTTCAATCATTTGTAATAGCCCTGTATTTAATTACATAATTTACTTTGTCAAATTAACCACTCATGACCGATTTACAGGACAAATGAAAGACGAAGGATGCACCAAGAGAGTCTGACGATTGTGGCCGAGCGGTTCTAGGCGCTACAGTCTGGAACCGCGCGACCGCTTCGGTCGCATGTTCGAATCCAGCCTCGGGCATGGATGTGTGTGATGTCCTTAGGTAGTTAGGTTTAAGTAGTTCTAAGTTCTAGGGGACTGATGACCTCAGAAGTTAAGTCCCATAGTGCTCAGAACCATTTGAACCATTTTTAGAGTTGACGGTAACTGAAACTGTACGAATATTCATAATGGGAATTGCTTCTGTGGCAGTCAGGTGGCGCCTAGACCTCGGTTCATTGAAAACTTCATAATCGTAACATGTTCATCATCGGAGGAACGCATCGGCGACGCATTTATCATATGATATTGCAATGCTTATGTTGTTCGGAAGTACCATGCAATGTTCCTTCGGGGATTCATGCATGTTCAAAGGAACAGGCACTGTGCCGACTACAGCCATTATGAAATATACGAGATGTACTCGCAGTTGCGAATAATGACGACCATTAGCTGTATAATGCAATGACGACAATGAAAATTTGAATATACGCCAAGCCCGTACTCCTGAACAACACAGGCACTGCAACTTCGTTTTTATCCGCCGACACCAGGCAAGCAACTTTCACTAAAAATGTCTCCCTGTAAGGAATATATATGATGGATCTACGAGTGCAGGTTGTAGTCGCAGATTCCGCCAGGGGCCCTGATGACTTGTTCCATGCGTAATGGCATCGACGCGTGTAATGTGCGAATGGCGTCCTGTAGTAAAGCTAGCCATACTGCATTCACCTGGTTTCAAAGTTCGTCTGTGGTAGTTGGCACTGGGTCACAGTGCTGCACCCACAGTTTCACCGTATCCTAGATATTATCGATTGGCGACAAGTCTGGTGATCTAGCGGGCCAGGCAAAATTCTGACATTCTGTAACACCAAGAAGGCATGTGTTTGCGCAGCGACATGTGGTCGTGCGTTGTTTTGCTGAAAAATGGCGTTTGGGGTGTTGTGCAAAAAGGGTGTGGCTACGGGTCGCAAGAAGTCATTCACGTATGTGACAATGGTCACACTGCTCTGGACACGCACCAACCGTGATTTGTGGTTGTACTCAATAGCAACCCACACCATAGGGCCTTGAGTTGGAGCTGTATGTCATGGCCGAATGTAGTCACTGAGATGCCACTCCCCCTGTCTGCGGCGAACCAAAATTCGTCCGGAAACACTATCTGATGCCATTGCTGTCCCCAGTGATGTCGTTCCATGCACCATTGTCATCTAGTATGTTTCTGCACATTTGTCAAAGATGGGCAGAGAAGTAACACGCATGTAACCCAAGCCGTAATAAACGGCGACGGACGGTCATCCCTGATAGTGTACAACGTATTACACAGTTCCACTGTTGCGCCAGAGCTAAGGAGAACTAATATGACGGTACGGTTCGCGTATGTATCTGTGAGGCTTCTTGCACGTCTGCTCAAATCACCCTGATCCATTACCTTCGATTTACAGCGACAGCGAGAGCCGCAGGCAAATATTACCGGTAGGTGGTGTTGTGCCGCGATATCGATGCTGACCTTGAACCCGCGGGCCGACATCGTTCAAATGCTAATCGTTTCTGCAGAACATACATGTCCTGTAAATGTGAATGTCCAACCTTTAGTTGTTCAAGGTTGTGTTTTTTTCTGAACATATGTGTATATAACTCAGTGTTACGGTGCCACACTATGAATCCAAATGTCTGGGGATCGATCCCCGGAAAGTTCTAGGATTTTATCTGGCACTCATGACTTCTTTCATTCTGGGCAACATGTCTTAATGTGAAACATGTAGAGTTCTTCTGTGGTTTGGAATCCACTTGAAATGCCCTGTAAGATAACGGCATACTATCTAGGGTAGGAACATGACTAGTAAAACATTGTGGTGTTCAGATCAGCGTTAGGTTTGATGACGGCTCTAGTTTTATTATGAGACTCCATTTGGAAGTTGTTTTAAATACAGCAGTAAGTTTTACTTTATATGTTGCTGGCAGGATTAATACACTCCATCTTGACCTCCACGAAATTATAGGAGTTTAAACAAAGCAGTCACTTGTTCTTATGGCTATTTCTGAGTTATCCGCTTAACATTTCTTTCACTCGTGCAATGCCAGTCACGTATCACATGATGGTTAGAGCAGCGCCCCCAATACCCTACCTAGCTCTTCAGCGTATCGGGAAATCACCGGTCTGTTCGACCACAAGTATCTCTTGCTCAGCTCTACCTGTCAGAGCAGTGTCTTCTACTGCAGGCCACTGATGTGTTTCAGTAACGTTGGTGTTGCGTTAATCAGTGGGTAGACATACTAGAGACAGCCCAGGACCTTCGTATGCAATTCTCGTTCGTTTTGGCGCCACGTTAACGGAGTGACTAAAGTGAGACTGAGGTAGAAAAAGGATCATTTTGCCGTTAAGTCTTGCGTTATTTAAAGTTCTTATTTTTATTCTCTTTATTATTTAATTTATTATTTAATGAGCGTTTTATTAATGTGACTGCGTATTATTATTGATTGATTTTTATTTATTGTTTGGTTTAGCGATTCCTTTTTACTGTTTGCTTCTTTTATTTAAGCTGAGTCCTTTTAATTATGTTTGCGGTGGTTATGAAGTAGATATTGCTTACTGTTCTCCGCAAGTTAAAGAATACGGTAATACCATATGCGTTTCGTAGCAGAAGATCTCGTTGAGTCTGCTTGCTGGAACTACTCCACCTGAAATCGCTAAAGATAATATTGCTCTGCGGAAATCGATCGGTACAGCCAAGTGCTATGCTGTGTCATGTGTATGGAATGGGGCGTTCAACTTCAGTTCGCGAAATTATTTAGGTCTTCGGAGAAATATTTTCGACGAATCAAACCACATAACACTTCCGAACGATTTGCGTCTTTATAATCACTGAATATTTCCTTTGAAATGATTAAGGGTTATGAACTCTACACACCAGATACTCCTTTTGTGCTTTTACACGAATTTATTTTCTTGAATACCATAAAACATAGATTGCTGCCTTAATGGCGGCTTCCAACAATCTCCTCTCCATCCGACATAGAACATCTCTCCTCCAATGTCCAACATGGAATAATTATCCCTTTGCCGTAGCTTAATGCAGTCTGTATATCTTTCTTATCGAGTTCACACGGAGATGCTTAAATTCCACATAGTATTTATCTCTCCCGCAGGTATTTTATATTTATTGTCATATTAATAGCCAGTCGCACTTCATTTCTAGTGTCTTGTATCTAAACACAATAAAGTTGCGCAGTTCTCTGAGTGACATACGTAATGAATTCAGATATACAGTCTGATACAAAGTGCCCGTACACTATCATGCAATGTGGAATTGACAATTACATTAACAGCAGACTGGATCGTTTAGAAGAACTCGGTGACTTCGAATGTGGACAGGTTTTTGGATGTCACTTGAGTAACTGATCCATCAGGAACATCGCAATTCCTTCTAAAACTGCCCATTTTGACTGTCGGTGATGTGATTGTGAAGTGAAAATGCGAAGCGACAACCTGAGCTAAACTAAAACTAGGCAGACCTCATGTACCGAAGTGCAGGGGCTGTCGAGCATTGCGGAGGGCTGTTGTGAAAAAATCGCAGAAAACCATCGGAGGGAATAACTCTTGAGCTCTGACGTGGTGCCAGCTGTCCAGTTAGCATAATGACTGTGCGTAATAGGTTGAAAAGGATGGGATACAATGGTCGAGCTGCCACTGGACGATTGGCAATGACTGAAACACAGTGACGAATTACGTTACAGTCTGTAGCAATCCAGTGGAAGGCTTCAGTTTGGACAATGTTATTTGCTTCATGGGTAGTTCCAACAGTGAAGTGGCTTAACGGTAAGGGAATGTTTTTCATGGTTCGGGTGTGGTCCCCTTATCGCGCTTAAGAAAATGCCAAATGCAGAACGATATGAATACATTTTATAGCCCTGTGTACTCCGTACAGTACACGAACAGCTCGGAGACAATGGCCTGCCGTTGTGACCGAATGGTCCTAGGCGCTTCAGTCTGGAACCGCTCAGCTGCTACAGTCGCAGGTTCGAATCCTGCCTCGGGCACGGATGTGTATGATGTCCTTAGGTTAGTTAGGTTTAAGTAGTTCTAAGTCTAGGGGACTGATGACCTCAGATGTTAAATCCCATAGTGCTTAAAGCCATTTGAATTTCGGAGACAATGATGGTTCGTATCAGCATGACAATGTACCCTGTCACAAAGCATTGTCTGTGAGGCAATGTCTAGTGGACAATAACATTCCCGAAACGCACCGACCTGAAGCCAATGGAACACATTTTGGGTAAGTTAGAACGCTGACTTCGCTCCATATCCGAGTGTCCAGTATCATTACCTTTCCTGTTTTCCGCTCTTGCAGAAGAATGGGCTGGCATTCTTCCGCAGCCGTTCAGTTACATTATTGAATGTGTCCCCAGCAGAGTTTAAGCCGTTACAAACGCGAAGGATGGACACACTCCATATTAGTGCCCCCAAAAAGTATATGGGTGACTTCGATCAGATGTTTATACCCAAACAAAGTGACATATACTATTCAGTCACACTGATGTGACCAGCAGTAGAAAGTTCGAATATCCACCTTTTGCAGTGTGGACGAGCAGGAAGAGATTCAGTGAGGTTCTCAGACGTACTGGTGGTGATGTAATGTGAGTCTGTTCCGACTCCAGTACCATAGCCGGCTGCGCTAAGATTCTCTGCTGAGATCCAATGGGGGTCCCATGTACTGTCGACTGGGTTTAAATCCTGGGAGTTTGATGGCCAGGGGAGAAATGTAAACTGATCCTGCTGCTCTTCGAACCACGCACGTACACTGCGAGCTGTGTGACACGTTGCATTGTCCTACTGGTAGATGCCATCGCGCCGAGGAAAAAAAAACAGCATGTAGAGGAAGCATGGTCCCTGAGAATAGATGAATACTTGTGTTGACTCGTTGTGTCTTCCAGAATAACGAGATCACCCAGAGAATGCCACGAAAACATTCCCCAGATGATATTGCTCCCTCCTCCACTCTGGATCCTTACGATGATCGTTGCAGGGTGTTTGCTCTCAGACTTTTCGCACGATACACGCCAACCAGCATTTGTCCGATGGACCACAAAATATGATTCTTCTGAAAATGCCCCCTATAGCCACTCAATGGACGTCCAGTTACGGTACTGGCGTAGATTCCAGCCATCATCGCCGATGAACAGCAGTCAGCATCGTACATGAACCAGGCGCTGTTGCAGAGCTCATACACAGCAACGGTCGCTGAACGGTCATTGGCGAGATCATCTAGATCATCTGGGCGGTCAGTTGCTCAATAGTTGCACGTGTATTCGCCCCTGCACACCTTCGTTCACCCCTGTCATATATGGCCCATGGTACACCACAGTGGGCTCAGCGCCAGTTGTAGAACTCATGTAAGATGTCCGAGCAGATGTAATTTCGATGTATTGCTCGTGGGCTGCCTGCGATATGCAAGGTATAAGAGAATCTCTGACCAGAGAGCAGTGTTGACTGCAGTACGAACTGTGTAGCTGTAGCAGTAAGTTGTTGCTAGTCTGGAGTCTGCTCTGGTCTGGTCTGGTGTATCGTGTTGGCTGCCCCGGTCGCGGTGCAGCGATGCCGGAGCCTGAGTATTATTGTACAAGGTAAAAAAAAAACAGCCTCGCGCATGTGTGGTAATGTTATCTCAAGTCGCATGTAAACGTTTTAAAACTCTCGTAATAATAATCTTCCTCATAAAAAGTAACTTTTAACAACCATTCATTTCAATTTAAAGAATTTACTAATTTCTCCCATCCATGATCATCCCGATTATTGCAATAGAAAAATCAGTTGCTTTCTTTCATAAATGACAGAAAGGTCGGCCAGCATTGCACAGAGCTGTGCAGGAAAAATTTATTGTAAGAGCAGATATATCCGGCGACTTCATTGAGGTAAAAATTTTTCCTTTTTTTTATTCAGAATGATCTTTCAGGGCCATGACGCAGCACTGCTGTCGTCCACAATTTACCAGGTTAAATTGACAGTGAATTATTGAAAAGTCATAAGTGAGCGACAATTTAATTGAGAGGTTAGTTACATTGTTTTATTACCAGGTAACTGAATTTATTTTTTTATTGGGACGTTACACTGAATGTGAACGACATAATTATAATTTTTACTGTGAAAGAATTTTGTTTTGAGGTTACACTAAATTAGAATCTTATTCATATTATTTATTTTTTTTATTTTGTGGGGAGGTTACACTCGTAGCTTCATTTTGCCAATGATCATGCTCCTCTGGACGGCAGATAAATCGCTCCTTTTTCGCATTACGACAATGATTTCGTCCCAACCGCTTTATACATCTTCCACTGTTAGTGCTGCCACCTCCTAGCTGTGACTGGTTATTGCACGTTGGCTTCGACCGTAGGCTGATATTACAATGAAATCAGTACCATTAGCTGCTGATGGGCGTTGATATACATCAACGGGGACAGTTGAAAATGTGTGCCCCGACCGGGACTCGAATCCGCGATCTCCTGCTTACATGGCAGGCGCTCTATCCATCTGAGCCACCGCGGGCACAGAGGATAGTGCGACTGCAGGGATTTATCGACGGCACGCTCTTTGTGAGATCCACATTCTCAACTTATAGTCGTGCCTTCGTAGTGCCCCTGCCATTATACCCATTACTCGCGGCACACAATCCACCGAGTCCCGTAAGAGTTCAGGCAAATCGTGTGCATCCGCACTCAAGAAGTTCATTAGCCGGTTAGCCTTAGACGATATGAAGACGGCATCTGTTATTTCGGACATGTCCGAAAGAACACATGCCATCTTCATATCGACCGTAGTCGGTGGTCACATTAACGTGACTGGACCGTGCATTTTATTTATAGCTGTCAGCTGAAATAAACTTTTTCCAGAAAACTGTGGACAATGAGGCCTTGCTATTAACCTGAGAGAGATCTTGTATGCAAAGTTCATTCAGTAAGGAGCCTAATCAATAACATTCAAGACAGTGAGGAAAATCTGTATTTTCTCTGAATAGATAATAATGAACGATTCTAACTCAGCTGAAATTAATGAGAGCCTTCCCTTTCACAAAATAATTTAATTTCAAGGAGTTTGGATGTTAGTTAACTTCATAATTATTTACTTCACATGATTATTTCCTTCACATGTAGTAGTAGTAAAGCAAGTAATAAAGTTAATTATTTATCAGATCCCCCATCCACATTTGAATTAAAATTAAAGGTAATATTTCCATATGTCGGCCTTGCAGCGCGTCACTCCCCCCCCCCCCCCCCCACTTTCTTCCTGTTCAAAATTCGCCACACAGGGTAGGGAAGTTCGCCGCCAGAGGCTGTGGAAGGGTATCCACGATCTCCAGTTGTGTTCTTCATCTGTCCCTTCGGTACTCCTGATGGGCACCCACGAGAACCAGCGTTCCTTGCATGCTGCTTTTTATGGCTCTCAGGCGCCTTCCCATAGAATTCAACCCGTGCACAGTGTAGCGGCAGTTGGTGTCCATTTTATGCTCTCCTCACCTGAAGCAATGTCACTGCACACGTGAAGAGCTTGTGCTCCATCTAATACAACCTCATTTTCGACAGGACGTTAACCCTAATCTTCCTTCCTGGATATTTTGGCTACGAGCAGAGCATGAGTCGTTAGCCCCACAAGTTCTCGCCATGCCTGTCTACCACTAAGGTGGAAACCACAGACCTGCTTCTTGCTGGGGTTTGGCTTCGGGTGGTTAGAATCATAGTAGAAGTGGAGCATATTCAAAGATCGTATCAGTATTCCTTTTACCTTTAAGAAACTCGAATCTATAACTGCCACTGCTATTTCGTCAACGTAAACGAAGTATCTGGTATGATTTGGTATTGGCTGTTCATTTGTGAATACGTTGTATAAAGTGTAGGTGCTAGGACGCTTCTTCGTGGATAGCCAGTCTTCCTCCGCCTATTGTTCTTCGTGTAGAGAGTGACGTAAAATCAAGTTATGTGAAGAATGGTGCCAACCAAGTCTGTAATTAAACGTCGGGGCTCTGCGTTGTAGGCGCGCGGGCTTTAGAGAAGTGAAGGAGGCAGTCGCACATTTCGCCGTTCAGAGAAATTTTGATAATGGGACATTAAAACCGCCGCCGCCCCTCCCCCGCACAGCTACGAGGACACACAGCGAACGGGCCCGCCGTTTGCGGGAACTGCGTCCGGTCTCTGACAAAGAGCCCGCCGCTATTGTTCCCCAAATTATTCGTGCGCCTGGCGACACCCAGCGGCCGACACGTGCGCTGGCTTGTTGCAGGCAGATACGCGCCATTCACCGCCCACCACACTCGTTTTATTTTGTCGTAGACCTTGTTGCTGCGCATGCAGCGACAGGTCAGTCCTGCTTGCACTAGCCGTCTACTCTATGGCTCAAAATATGGGCTCCAGTTAGCCTGAATAGAGTATTCGTCCGGAACGCGGACACAATAAAATTTCTCTGTGTAGTAAAAGGTCTACACCTGCCTGCGACATAGGAATATTGTGTATGTCGAGCAACCCAGCGACTGCACTGTTTTACACATAAGAAAATAAACCTACAGCAGCAGGGTGACGCAAAAGAATCGGATATTTTGAAACGTGTTGAAGCAACGCTGCGTCGTGGGTGGCGCTATTTGACGTATACAATTTTGCTCGCACTGTCTTGCCGTTTAGTAAATAGTAAACATGGGGCAATGGAACAGTGTGCAGCGTGCATTTGCAGTAAAATAATGGAAGTGTAGGGGCCACATGTCAAGAATTTCGTCGTCATTCCACCATCGGAGGGCATGGTCGTCTTCCCTCACAGCATCCAATCAACACCTGGGCCCGCAATTTTGAAGAAGCAACGGGTTCCGAATTGAAGAAGCTATCTGCAGGGAGGCCTCGAATCACTCGTACCGGAGACAATATCGAGGTTGTCCGAACTGCTTTCTTAAGAAACTCACAGCACTGTGTTAGACATCATTCAGAGCCTCTACAGTGGCATCGTTCGAATTTTCAACGAATACTGAATGAATTCCAAGTTCTATCCGTACAAGTTGCAGGTCGTTTGGAAACTTCAGTCTAACGATCTGCTAAGGACGTAGAATATACTGAAAGCATGTTAGAAAAAGTACACGATGACGACAATCTGTAGATGTCGGACGAAGCTCACTCGATCTCAGTGGCTTGGTCAGTAGACATAATTTTCGCTATTCATCCTAGCAAGATCCACCTCAGCATAGCAGGAAGGGTTGCTATATGCTGCGATATTTTATCAAAAATGTTCAAATGTGTGTGAAACCTTATGGGACTTAACTGCTAAGGTCATCAGTCCCTAAGCTTACACACTACTTAACCTAAATTATCGTAAGGACAAACACACACACCCATGCCCGAGGGAGGACTCGAACCTCCGCCGGGACCAGCGGCACAGTCCATTTTTGCAGCGCCTTAGACCGTTCGGCTAATCACGCACTGCGACATTTTATCGAGTGGCCTCATAGGCCCCTATTTCCTTGAAGATGATGACGGGTGCGTAACCACTGTAACGTCTGTTCGGTATGTTGCCTCCATGGAAAGTTTTGTTGCTCAAGAATAGCCCCATTTTCCCGCCAACAGTTGGTTTCAACATGACAGCCACGGCACATACGGCGCGGATATCGATGGGAGCTGTACGACGATTGTTTGGTAACCGTGTCATTCCAAGGTACGGTGACATTGCATGGCACACAATTTTTTTTTTTTTTCATATGGGCTACCATAAGAATGCGGTTTACCGTACTCGACCTGCTACCACCGAATAACTTAAACCGATAACACCAGAGGAAATCTCCAGGATTCCTACTGAAATGTTAGGTTAAATGTTGCTGTTAGGCTGCAGGAATGTGAATGCCGAGGAGGAGGTTGTTCATCAGATGTGATATTCGAGAAATAAAAATGCTTATGACATTCATAATGGCATACTGTGTACTGTACGTCGATGTAAATAAATATGTGTAAAGTAATTGTGCTCATCCATTAATTTCCATTCCAAAATTTCCCATCTTACGAGTCAATCTGTGCTACTTGTCACAGAATTAAATTAAGAATACACTACCTAACAAAAAGTGAAGCACCCAAAAGAGGTGAAGAAAACGAAATAAAACTTCACGTGTTGAGAGGATATGTGATGTTATTTCAGTGATTACAAGATCGAGCCTCATTTACAAAGGACTTGGCAGTCTGAGCCCACTAATCAAAATGACGTACCATCCCATCTGGCCTGAATGCATAAACTGATTCGGTTAACAAGGGTGTCGTAAGGCCATTGTATATTCTTCTGAGGGAAGCTGCCACACGGCTGTTGTAACTAATTCTTGATATCCCGGACACTGGAACTGCGACGGAGTTGACAGTTGAGCAGCTTACCCACATATTCTATCGGGGACAAATCTAGGGATGCTGCTGGCAATGGGAGTACCCCAACATCGCACAGACAGTTCATAGAGACACGTTCCATTTGTGTACGAGCATTTTCCTGTTCAGAGACAGCACCACGATTGTCGTATGAGAGGTAACAGTTCAGGACGCAAGATGTCCGTGACACACTATTGAGCCGTCAGAACTCACTTCGTCACAATCAGCTCGGACCTGAAGTCACGCACGTTGGCTCCCCACACCATGACGCCTCTCCAGAATTTTCGAAGAATGGGACCTCTCCTAACTTCGCGAACAAACTCGCCATCGAAGGTCATCCGAGGTAGTGCAGAACATCCATTCATCGCTGAAAACATTGCGACGTCATGCTTCCCTCATCACGCCACCACTCCAAACGCAGCAGTTGTGTTAGCGGCAGCCTACTCATAGTACACTACTGGCCATTAAAATTGCTACACCGCGAAGATGACGTGCTACAGGCGCGAAATTTAACCGACAGGAAGAAGATGCTATGATATGCAAATGATTAGCTTTTCAGAGCATTCACATAAGGTTGGCGCCGGTGGCGACATCTACAACGTGCTGACATGAGGAAAGTTTCCAACCGATTTCTCATACACAAACAGCAGTTGACCGGCGTTGCCTGGTGAAAAGTTGTTGTGATGCCTCGCGTAAGGAGGAGAAATGCGTACCATCACGTTTCTGACTTTAATAAAGGTCGGATTGTAGCCTATCGCGATTGCGGTTTATCGTATAGCGACATTGCTGCTCGCGTTGGTCGAGATCCAATGACTGTTAGCAGAATATGGAATCGGTGGGTTCAGGATGGTAATACGGATCGCCGTGCTGGATCCCAACGGCCTCGTATCACTAGCAGTCGACATGACAGGCATCTTACCCGCATGGCTGTAACGGATCGTGCAGCCACGTCTCGATCCCTTAGTCAACAGATTGGGACGTTTGCGAGACAACAACCATCTGCACGAACAGTTCGACGACGTTTGCAGCAGCATGGACTATCAGCTCGGAGACCAAGGCTGCGGTTACCCTTGACACTGCATCACAGACAAAAGCGCCTGCGATGATGTACTCGACGACGAACCCGGGTGCACGAATGGCAAAACGTATATGTTTTCGCATGAATCCAGGTTCTGTTTACAGCATCGTGATGGTCGCATCGTGTTTGGCGACATCGCGGGGAAAGCGCGTTGGAAGCGTGTATTCTTCGTCGCCATACTGGCATATCACCCGGCGTCATGGTATGGGATGCCATTGGTTACACTTCTCGGTCACCTCTTTTCGCATTGACGGTACTTTGAACAGTGGACGTTACATTTCAGATGATTTACCACCTGTGGCTCTACCCTTCATTCGATCCCTGCGAAACCCTACATTTGAACATTATTATGCACGACCGCAAGTTGCAGGTCCTGTACGGACCTTTCTGGAGACTAAAAATGTTCGACTGCTGCCCTGACCAGCACGTTCTCCAGATCTCTCGCCAATTGAAAACGTCTGGTCAATGGTGGCAGAGCAACTGCCTCGTCACAATACGCCAGTCACTACTCTTAATGAACTGTGGTATCGTGTTGAAGCTGCTTGGGCAGCTGTACCTGTACACGCCATCCAAGCTCTGTTTGACTCAATGCCCAGGCGTTCAAGGCCGTTATTACGGCCAGAGGTGGTTGTTCTGGGTACTGGTTTCTCAGGATCGATGCACCCAAATTGCGTGAAAATGTAATCACATGTCAGTTCTATTATAATATATTTGTGCAATGAATACCCGTTTATCATCTGCATTTCTTCTTGGTGTAGCAATTTTAATGGCCAGTAGTGTATAACCGAAACCGTATTCCACGTGTGACCAATTAGCCTCTGTCTTTTATATGTCCGAATCACGTGTAATCTAACTGTTTTTTAACGTTACACAGCAGGGAAAGGAAAGCTGTTCAACTACAAACGTGACAATATTTACCCGTATTACCCTCTAATATTGCTTAAAATGGAATTAATAACACGCAGAATAAATTTTTGTGTCTCTCCAGAAGTGAAAACATGGCGTTGGCTGAATACAAAAAGTGAACCCGCTCGGCAGGCGAATTTATGGCACCACTGGTGTGTACCGGTAGCCGCTGGGACCGTCTCACAAAAAATAACTTACGTCCCTCCTGCGCTGCTCCCGTGCCGCTTGTCAGAAAAAGAAAAAAAAAACAGCTTTTAGTTCGCCCAGTAGGCATTTTCATTAAAACTACACAACATTACACTGTTTTCAACAGTAACAACAATCTCTAACAAAAATTTTTGACACGTGTTACATAACAGAATACTATTATTAGCAAGGCACCTATTTATGATTTAAACTTCGCTCCAGAGCGAGGTGTGAATAACGGCGCTCGATTTTCAGTGTCTGTACACAACACAAGTTGTGACACACATGACATTTTATATGGGCTACCTGGATTTCTTCTTATCCGCACCCCCGTAGCAAAAAAGAGAAACTATATCTACAAAGATTGTTTCGGCCGGCCGTTCAGAAGAAACGGTTTAATGCGGCAACAATTTTACTTGGAAAGGAAATGGAGGCAGACTGAGACATCCTTACGCGGCTTAATGTCTGCCATCCTGATTTTCAATAAGTAAGTTAACATTCTGCTAAAACTAATTTAAAGGTAAGAAATCTCATAAAATTGAACTTAACAATGATATATCAAAGCGACCACACTTATTATCTCTTCAGAACGAAAGTAAACAAATTCTTGGAAACTACTTTTATACGACACTGAAAGATTGTCATAACTCCAAAATTAATTAATTCCATCTTTTGGGCGTACAAAATGACACAAAATTTACATTTAACAAAATTGACGAGGAATTCTGGATCGCTTTATGACTTTGGAACAATGGCTCTAACATACACTTTTAATAAAACCACATTAAAACTTTGGCAAACTATGAGGTTGACTGTAAAATCTTGACACACTGCTAAATACGATTAATACGAAGATGTTGCCTTGTTGAAGTTGTCACTTGCTGAACGAAAGTTTGGATAGACTCTTCACATCTCCAGTGATGGAATTAATTTATAATACTACACACATGTGGTAGATATGTTAACTTGCTGTATCTTCGACTCCATATTCCAACATATAAAACGAGTCTGTTACTCTTGTTTTCCGATACAAAATAAACTGGAGACGACTTCAGGAACTATAAGCTATTGTCACAACTATTAATCGCTTTCACACCGAATTTTTTACGGTTTAAGCTTCACGGCACCAGACATGACATGCAAGTTGTGACACACATGACATTTTATATGGGATACCTGGATTTCTTCTTATCCGCACCCCCGTAGCAAAAAAGAAAAGTACGTACACTGCCAAGGCCCAACTGCATCTGTCTTTGATTTTGCGGTTTTTTTTTCCTCCCTTGCGCTGCTGGCGCCAAGGTAATCTAAAATCAATAGTAGATTCCCTACCTTCATGATTTCAGTTTGTTTAAGTGGGTTACATGTTCTAATACCGTAGAATGTTACGGTCAGTACATTTATAAATTACAGTCCTTTCCATATTTTATTTTCCATAAAATTATTAGTGTTTTCACACAATATACCCTCCTTCTAACGAACATTTATCACAGAAATAACACTTTTACATGTTGACATTGTTTAGCATAAGCTCGATAATTATACTGGTTCGATTTTCATTTTTTTGCGTCGTCGTTGCCACTGTAGAGTCTTGTACCAGAGGAAGCCACGGAGAGGATGTTGTTTGGTGGTGGGTATCCTCTTTCTACAACAACATTGCATACATGTATTAACAGCGTTCTTTATTTATCAGAACAGAAAGCTACTTATCTTTAATCTAGTCCATGTGTTGTGGTACAGGCTCTCCCATAATAGTCCACGCTAGCCTACTGCTGGTGAAGTACAAGTCCAGCTATAAACACTACACTCTCGTAGTCGGTGATGTAAACTGACAGATGCCAACTAGAATAGTGACTGAGCTATCAACTGCGACTCTGACTGTGACTGGGATGACTGTCTGTGACTGACTGACTGGCTGGGCCCTCGAGTCTGCAGCGGCGATCTAAATACTGGCAGTCGGAAGGGCGTTGGCGGTGTGTTGCTTGCGAGTCTGTCTTTGGTCTCTCTCCAGATAGTCACGCTTGATTCGGTGCCCATTATCGATCTTCTTGCAACCTCTTTGCCGAACAGTGTGCTGGCGACAGCGTAAGCCAGCACAGATTCGATACCATTTAAATAAAAACAATTTTTAGATATTTCAATTTGAATTTAACTGTGGGGACAATATTTGCCTGTTTCAGCAGCTGTTAGTCTCTGACCAATGGTGTGGGATGACACAGAATGTTGCTACAAGTCTATTACTTGTTCTCAGATGGCAGACACTGACATGAAGGGGTTATGATACACTTGATGCACAATATGGTGACCCTCCCTTGGAGAGTTCAAACGTGTCAATCCCAGTCCTGATGAAGAGTATGCCTGCCCTCAAAACCATGTTCTCCAACCTCAGGCCAATCTCACATTCAAACGCCTCACAACTCTAGAGAGTCCATTATTCAACCAGCCATCCAAATGGAGACCACGATGAAGCCATTTTCAAACTCTCTCAGATGCTGACAACATTTTGTCACCCGAGTAAGCCGCATCTCCGTGTCCATCACTGTGATCACTCAATACCTGACGCTGTACATGACCTTTATGCACCCTGCCAGGCCCGTTAACAACATTAACATGAACAATGCTAATGCACTCCAGGTGGACCTTCTAACTTTAACAAATAATTGTAATGCTAATCATTTACATACCATCCAGCAGTTTGTATGCGTACAAATTCACAAAGACATACAACTACATCTTCTGGGTGTTTCATTGTTTATTTTCAGACAGTGTAGTTCTCATCCCCTGATTCTGACGAAGATTTTCTGAAAGCTTCCATTGTATTAATGAAATACGAAACTCGAAATCCACTCCCAAATATTGGCAATTAGTACTCCCTCTCCCCCATTACAGATCCTATGATATAAGGCGGAAAAGAAAGACAGAGGATAAAAGTTAAAAAGCTTTAAAAAACATTAAGTCCATAGATTTAATTTACCGACCTTTACAAAGACGTAAAACTCGGCGCAAACAGTACCCGCAGCCTGCTTCTGCTTGCTTTACAGCGAGTAATATTGACAGCAGCTATTTCACTGGATCTATTTACGTAAATGAATTAGCAAATACGTCTTGGGGAGCCGAATACAACACCTTCAGAACCAGCAACAGCTCTCTAGTCTACTCGGCTGGTGAGTATTTTGCTCCTCTTTGGATCACAGCCTCTACACACATCTCGTTGATGTCCATCTCAATCATGCAATGAAATTAGGACAACTCCCGCTCAGTGGCTACCTGGTCTCAGCAACAGAGCGCCACCGCAGACCAGACGTCTCGCTGCTCTAAAGTCTCAGCTACAAAAATGCTCTAACAAACCAGCATTGCATATTCACGTCGATTCTACACAATTTACCAACGAACATAAGAAAATACGACTGTAATCATGAGATCCCCAGTGATAACAGCAACACAACTTCGGAAATTTGCTACAGACGAGCATTGGCAATCACAATGGAGACAAGAAGTCAGAAACTGTAACCTCGTATAAGATCCGACAACGGAAGTCGCTGATTTCAGCCACTGTAGAAGGGTGTGGAGCAATCTCAACAGAATCCGCACTGGTCGGGGAATATGCAATAAATCAGTGTTCCAATGGGGAATGGTCGAAAATCCTTCATCTGTAAAGTGTGAAGCCAAAGAACAAACAACCTTACACAAAGCCTTCGAATGCCCAAATACCCGCTTGGAAGAATCACTGCAAGATATTCACGACTGCAGCACTGGACTGGCTGAAGGCCTGTAACCTGTTTTTGTGACATATTTGCATCCCTCTTTTAAATTTTAAATTTCTCATTTTATTCATATTTTACCATTTTCGTACAATTACTGTTCGTCCATATGTTACTGTCAAAAAACTGTAATTTATGTTTGTAATTTATTTGTATTTAATTTTTAAACTTAAAGCTTCACCTTCTATCTATATTGTACCATCTTTGTACAACTGTTGTTCGTCTTTATGTTCTATACCTTTTACTCAAGAAGCAATGCGTAATGCTCCTACGTGAATGAGGCCGTTATCAAAGCTAGATCATGTGTTACCCGCTGTTCGCGTGATGTCGTCTATGGGAGGGGGGACTTTCCGATGTGCTAATATAAATTACTATTTAGTATGAAGAGTTGTGACTCATTCGTATCTTTCTAGAAAACACTGGAACTGCAACTGACACAATGACAAAAAAAATCAACTAATAAATTCATTTGAAGAGAAAAGCTCGTCGCATTCCGGTTAGCAAGTAATACTCACTCCTGTCAAAATGCTGTCTAGACGCCTGATATGAGCAATAAGAAATTTTTGAAGACGATTGGATTAGCTGACCCTTCTCAGGAAACACCACCTTACCGTAGCACTGCCTGTGAGAGAGAGAGGGTTTTCATGTTTCAATGAAGTGGAGGACTACACCTGTGGCAGCGCAGCTGCTGGCGAGGTCTTCCGAGCCGGCACACACGAAGAGTGTTTCACAACGTACCATCTTTAATTCATCCGGTCCTGATACTTCCTTTCCCTGTTTACTCGAAGCTCTGGGACGGCGGTCTGACTAGGGAGCGGCAACCCGAAATGTTACCCGCTCCTCCAGAGTGAGGGTTCTGCGATGGTCAGTATTTATAGAACATATTTTCTCGGCTCAAGTACACGGTTAAAAGACTCGGAAAAATAACAGGATTGGATCATCACGGGGACGAAAAGGCTACGGAAGAGGACTATATAATGTGGAATGTGCAGAGTTTGGGCACAAAGGAAAGAGAAGTATTCCAGGAACTAAGGAGGTTCGATGTAGATGTGTGTTCACAGTGAAACAAACATCAAGGGAAAGGGAAATGCAATTACAGCAGGTTACCTTCGTTTTTACAATGGAGGAACGGACTAAGAGAAGGATCAGAATGGCAGTCCATAAGAAGCCTAGAAGGGTTAATGCTGGGAAGATATTTACGAGGAATTATGACTTTGGAAATATTAACATATGGCCACGAAATTATCACTGTCGGAGCTTAGGCACCTGCATATGACGCTGGCAGTGAAATCAAAGATGAGTTTTCTGAAGAATTATCGATGGTGCTATAGAACATAAGCGCGTGCAAAGAAAAAATTTCATTGGGAAATTTTAGTGGGGAAGTAGGGGGCGGTAACCGATAGTGGAGCAGTGGAAGGATATAAAGATGACACAGTAAATGACATCGGAGAAATTATAGTTGATATATGTGAGACATTGTCCTTCAAGGTTTCCAGTGGGTTTTTTTTTTCCTCACAAGCAGATCCACGAGAATACATGGGAAAGTCCTTCCAGAATAATCAAGTTAATAATCTACTATATTACTCAAAACAAAAATTCAAACATAAGAACAAATGACGACAGAGTCTACAGGGGTGCAGAATGTGGTCCACGCCATTTCTAGTTAAGTGCAGAGATGGTAGTAACATCTAAGGAGCAAATAGAAATTAAAAGAGACAAACTTTCGTACGAGAGCAATGGGAACTAATGCAACACAACTTAGGTAGTTAAAAACAAGAGTTTGGGCAATTCCTCTATAAATTATCGTTAGCAAGTAATCTGAGTTACGTAGAAGAAGTAACGACTAAATATATGTATGAAGAAATTAAAAAGTGCATACATGAGGTAGCTTTTGACGCACCGGGGCAGAATAAAGAAGAATGTAAAAGACCCCCACAATGGTGGACTCAGAGCAGTGACGTAAAGGTAAACCTAAGAAAGATGATGTATCATAACTGGTTGAGAACAAGGGGCAAACAGGATAGAGCCTTGTACGCTAGAAAGAGTAGAGAAGTAATAAAGGACATCTATAAGAGGAAAAATGAAATCTGGGAGGATGAATGCGACGAAGTCGGTTGACGCACGGGTGTCACAAATGTGGCGGTAACACGTAAAATTGCTGCAAGGTCGAGGAAAAGAAAGAGCAAACAGGTCGATTATCAATCTGAGAGAGTTGGAGAACCACTTTAAAGAACCTGTTAAGACAAAATGGGATAGAGAACAAAGATATAAAGTGGATAATGAGAGAGAAACCACGAAAGAGGTACAGAAGGCGAGAGCATGGAAATGTACCAACATAGTTAGTGACGTATGGCTAAAGTATTCTGTACGAATATTTAATATATGTATGTGTTGTGGGGAGGAAATTCCAGCAGAGCGGAACTTCACGAATTTAAGACCCATACATCAAAAAGGAAGCATGAAAGTGTGTAGTAATTATAGTGGCGTACGTGTCACAAGTTCATTTAGCTGGGGACTGTACGGGAGGATTTTAAAATCAAGAATGGAGAAGATTATAACATCTTCACCCTAGTCAGATCACTGAGAAGAGACTGGAATGGATTCTAGTCCTCATAGAATTCAAAGAAATTTAGTCTTCATAGATCTTGAGAAAACATATGTCACAGTGCCACTACAGATATTGTTCGACCTGTTGTAGTGAGGGTAATTGCCGAAAATGTATATAAGAAGTATCATAAACCTCTACAAGTCGGCAGAATGCGTCACTAAAACGGGGAAAGAACTTTCTAAAGAGGTCTCCAGAATAACTGAAGGACTAAATCAGAGTACTGGCTCCCAGACTCTTTCAGATGTACAGTATGTGAAGAAGACAGTGTAGTCTGATGCAAAAAGTTTATAGGCATGGAGAGTGAAGTAGGAACCAGCATATGTACACACGGTGTCCGGACATTTGCCACGCCGGGCATTTGCCACGATTTTACCTGCCCCGAGGGGTCGGGTCCCTTGTCTCCTCCTCACGCCCCCCCCCCCCCCCCCCACTTCCTCCTCCTCACGCCCCCCCCCCCCCGCCTCTTCCTCCTCCTCCTCACCCGCCCGCCCAGTTTGCTTTTGAAGTTCCTAACGTGCCCTTCAGTATGGAAGTTATTACAACGAACAAGGGCAGGCCTCCTGCTCATTACAAAGGTTACGCGTATATTAAACAGAAGGAATCTAAAGAAGGTGTTGTTACATGGATGTGCTTACGCTGAAAAGCGGATCATTGCAAGGGAAAGCTGCTTTCGAGGAACGAAGTGTTGAATGTATTAGAACATCTCTGTGGACCACCTGACGATGCGGCTCTGAAAGTGAGAAAGCAAGTGGAAATGGCGAAGAGAAGGTCCCGAGAAGAAACTACACAGTTATTGGAGATATACGCAGATGAAATGGGAATCTACATAATAAAGTTTATGACGTTGTTACAGTGTTGCCTAATTCAGAATCTATGAAGAGAACCATGCGTCGTCGATGGAGTCAAGAGCGGGGGAACCAATAAGAGCCTAAGAACTCTTATGAAATTGATCTTCATGAAGATCTATTAAAAATGGGTGATGGCAGTAGTTTTCTTCTGGAAGACGATAGATTAGATGTGAGAATAATGATTTTTGGTGGAAGCAAAGAAAAAGAAAGTTTAAAAACGTGTTCCCATTTTTTTTATGGATGGAACATTTAAGAGATGCAGCAAGCAGTTTGCACAGATCTACACCATACACGTAGACTTAGGAGGCCCGATTAAAGAAACAAACATTCTTCCTACTGTATTTGCACTTCTCCCTAATAAGATGAAAGACACATATGTTCGTCTATTTTGTTTGATAAAAAAGGCAGTCTCTGAGTGGTGTCCTAAACAAGTAAAGGTGGACATTGAGGCAGCTGCGATATCGGCCATTCGGCAAGTTTTTCCCACAACTGAAATAAATGAATTCTATTTCCATATGAAGAAGAGTTTATAGAGAAGAATTCGAATTCTCGCTCTAACTGAGGAGTACCGCTAGAACGAGGGTTTAAGACTTCACGTCAGCATGTGTGCAGCGCTGGCAGTTGTAAAATCGGTGGACGTAAGCAATGGATGGATTGAGATTAATAAAGAAGCTCCTGATAACGGAAATGGCTAGAAAATGAGGATATCGCAATAGAAATGTGGGACTGTTACGGAAAAAGGCACCGAACGACGAATGCTGTTGAAGGGTGGCACAACAAAATAAATAGTATTATTGGAAACCCTCACCCTAAAATCAACTATTAGACGGAGTACTTGAGAAAGGAAGCAGAGCTCACAAACTGCATGCACATGAAATTGGAAATGAATCTTGAAGGTAAGAAGAGGAAGAAGAAGTACTTGAAGCTGGACTATGGGACACATCTGAGGTCATCAGCCCCTAGACTTAGAACTACTTAAATTTAACTAACCTAAGGACATCACACACATCCATGCCCGAGGCAGGATTCGAACCTGCGAGCTTAGCAGCAGCGCGGTTCCGGACTGAAGCGCCTAGAACCGCTCGGCCACAACGGCCGGCCATGACTTGTAAGTTCGTAAGCAAAGCCGTTGACGTCTTTGAACAAGTACGCTATTTCGTGCATATGAACTGTTAGGAACACCTGCAGAATTTGAAAGGTACGGTAATGGCTTAGTAAAACATTCACACATTTCCAAATAATATTTTTATACAAAAACGCTGAGGCATGCATACCACAGTAGGTTGTATTAACACAATTTTCTGTGACCAGTACAACTTCAAGAAGAAATTCTATGACTAGAATTTTGTTTTATTATACTCCTTTTAACCGATTTCCACTTTCAAAGGATAGTCACTCACAATACACACTACGTAATGGGACTGTACAGCTAGATCGCTACACATGAAGATAATACACTCTTATTTCACTATTTTCATCCAGTTCTTCCTTTAAGGTATTACATTAACTTTATCTTTCAGTTCTGATGACTATCATATGAAACTCTTTTGACATCCATACATACGAGTATAAATGTCAGTGTCCTGTCTGACTGACTCAATATCACCCAGCATAAACCGCTAAGTATGTAAAACTGGAATTTGGAGAGGGTATTTTCGAAATTCCACCCCTATTCCAAAAAAAGGAGGTGAAATAGGGGATGTAAGGCTCATTGAAAATATTTCGCTATTAAGTAATTTTGAAGCTAGACCTACGAAAATTGGTATATGGTTCCCCAGTCGGAAATAAACAAATACAGGTTTCACAATTTTGGGTAATTTAACCACTATGGGGGTGCAACAGTGGGTGAAAATTTTAAAAAAAGTAAACCATTATTAAAGAACTGCCAAAGGTATTTGACTTCTAGGTTATCTGTTAAAAAAATGTATTTCAGTGTTTTTGGAAATTCAACGTCTAAGGGGGTGAAATAGGGGACGGAATACTTTTTGAAAATAATTCATTATGACAGCAACTTTAAAGCTAAATGTACGAAAATCTGAATTTGGCTCCTCGATTAGAAATAAAAAAATTGCTTCTTTCAGTTCTTGGAAACTCAACACTTAAAAAGGTGAAATAGAGGATGAAGTTATTTTGAAAATATTTCATTATGTAAATATTTTCAGAGCTAAATCTAAGAAAATTTTTATTTGGCTTCTTGGTTAGAAATTGAAAAGTACAGTGTTTCAGTGTTTTTGTAAATTCAGCCCCAAGGGGGTAAAATAGGGGATGAAAGTTTTTATGGAAGCATTTCATTATTAAAACGTTTTTTAAACTAAACCTCTAAAAATTTGTTTGGCTTCTTGGTTAGGAATAAAAAAGTATGTGCTTCAGAGTTTTTGGAAATTCAATTCATAAGGGCGAGAAGTAGAAGACGAAATCTTTTATGAAAATATTTCGTTGTATTAAAACATTTTTAAAGTTAAATCTATGAAAATTCGTATTTGACTTATGAAGTAATATGTGTTAGGATATGAAAGTTTTTCTGGAAATATCACCACAAGACTTCAAAAGGCAGGGTTAAGAAAGACCCCGAACTTCAGCTGCAAGAATCGCAGTTTGGTCAGAAGTCATTCGCTAAAGACCATGTTTCTAAGTCCTTAATTTGTATGAAAAGTTTAGAAGATATTGTAGTTTGTGCACATCATAAAAATTCGATTGAAAAAAAAATAGTCTGTGCAGACAATATGGTCTACACGAGCGAGGACCGAGCGTGGTGACGTAGTGGTTAGCACACTGGACTCGCATTCGGGAGGACGATGGTTCAATCCCACGTCCACCCATCCTGATTTAGGTTTTCCGTTATTTCCCTAAATCGCTCCAGGCAAATTCCGGGATGGTTCCTTTCAAAGGGCACGGCCGACTTCCTTCCCCGTCCTTCTCTAACCCGATGAGACCGATGACCTCGCTGTTTGGTCTCTTCCCCCAAACAACCCAACCCCCTACACGAGCGAGGTAGCGGGCTCTAAGCTAGTATTCATTGTGACTTGCTACTTTAGTCTTCAAGCTTTCCTGTAATATTGCTGCCTCCAACGAGCTTTTACTTCTGGTCCCTCACTGGATGGTCGTGCAGCTGAAGGTAGGTGGGCTGGACAGGTCGGAAAAACACCTGCCTCGGAATTTAAAACAAGCCTTTTAAGGTGCAGCAGTTACGGTTTCTCCATCCGTGGCAGATGCTTCCCAAATAATGTCGCTAGCTTTGAAATTCCTGTGGCAGATCTGAAGAATGAGCAAGAAACACATTAATCGTAGCATGCTCAAGCCAGACGATACGGAAAGCAATAACATACCACAATCTAAAACATCAATTGAATGCAGCCGTTTTTGTCTCATTGCATCGTCTTTATTAAATGTGAAAACATGAGCCTTTTTTCCTGCTGTGTTATCTATTTTAATTTTTGGCTCACAACCTTTCATACCCATAATGACATAGAAACTGCAAATATTCAATGTGTGAATTCCTAAGGGACCAAATTGCTGAGGTCATTTGTTCCTAGACTTACACACTACTTAAACTAACTTATGCTACACACACACCCATGCCCGAGGGAGGACTTGAATCTTCGGCGGGAGGGGCCGCGCAATCCGTGACATGACGCCTCAAACCGCGCTGCTAGAAACTACTTAAACGTGTATTATGTTGCACTAAACTCACCCAAACACAAGTTAGTAACAACCAGTATGATTTTTGTTTACTGAAATAACAGTCTCTTAACTATCACATAGCACAACGACCTTTTTATACACAACACGTTGTTGATACAACAGAAGAGAGCTCTTGACTTTCGCCGCTTCTCGCTGACGTCACAACTTCGAGTTTTCACAGTTGTTCAGCCTTTTCGTCTTGGTGGTGTTGATCTAATCTGCATATTATTATAGTTCCTAATCATAATGCAATACTCGCTTCTTGCTGCGATCTCACCATCACACCGAAGATTTTCGGTGGAATGCAGCCCTATTAACACAAGACGAATTTCTGAAATACTGTTGGTTGCAGCCCGCTGGGCCTGCCGTAGGATAAGGGAAAAATTCCTTCCGCTTCAAGGAGTGCTGGAATCCAAACGAATTCTGCCGCCGGCGTTTCTCTTGGCCGCCTCCAGTCAAAGCTTTCGGCCTAGCAGTAAAACACCCTAGCACTTCCTTGTTTCTAGCAATGATGAGCCGATTTCGCTGTCAGGGGAAGCTCGTGACGGTCTGCGATCAACATGGTCCACAGCCCGACCGGCTATCCGCGCGATTTAAGGTCCTGCTTCCCGAGCGAGAAGGCGTGCCGGTCCTTGGCCTGAATCCGTTACACGGAGTCGGCGATTGCTGTGCAGACTCTGTCTCCACGTACACGTACACCATAATTACTCTACCACGCAAACATTATGGGCTACACTCGTATGGTATGAGACGTCCCGGTGGGGGAGGGGGTGGGGGAAGTCACAATAACCTTGGGTTCGGTGTGGGGCGGCGGTGGGGTGGGTGGACTGCTGTAGCCTGTTGTGGGGTTGTGACCCACTACCACTGATGGCTACGATGGGACGAAGCCTCTCCATCGTTTCTAGATCTTCAGGTTAATACACAATACAACGGCGTGCACGAGAAATACGGGCCCCCACAACGAACTTGTGACGTCACGCTAGTCGCCTTGCCCACCATACATAGCAAACGCTTGGCTCCGTGAAGGGCCCATGTGAAATCGGTATGTCAATGAAATGGTACCAACTAAAGGTCTTAACTTTGTCGTGTGTCATCGAGAGTTTGCGTCTACTTCAAGGTGAAGTTAAGATTTATTGAATTCGTCTCAAACAGTAGCTCGCTCCCCACTGGAGACAGCCACCTTCGTAAGATGTTTAGTATCTCGTGCCACAAGGCCTGTATCTCTCAATGGCCCGTGTGATCAACAAGTGACCTATACCAAGTGTGGTGCAATTCTACGATGTGTGAAAGGCGCTCATTCCGGAACGTCTGCCATATAAAGACAATGAAACTCCCCTAGTCCACTGAGAAAGAGAAGAGGACATTCGATAACTGATAAATATTTTTCTGTCTGATGGTTCACAGTCATGCCTTGGTCGGGTACTTAAGTGGTTGGTACCAATCACATAAGGCTATAGAAGATTATGAACATTAGAGTTAAATATCTCGTCAACGATATGATCATTAGGCATGGAGCATAAGCTCGCCTTTGGGGAAAATGGGAAAGGAAATCGACCATATCCTTCTCAGACGCACCATCACCACATTTGGCTTAGGCGATTTAGGGAAACGTAGAAAACCTACATTGGGATGGGTAAACAAGTATTAGAATGCCATCCTCTCGAATACGAGTCCACTGTGCTAATCTCTGCGCCGCAATCGCCCGGTTATAAGAACACGGGTGCATATTAAAATGATTTGGCTTTTTCCAGAATGCAGCTGTATGTTCCATGATATAAAGTGCAAGCTAAAGGCAAATAAATAAAATAAACGTTTGTAGTAAATTAAACTTACCACAACAGTAAAAACAAAGACGTCCCTACCTTATGAAGCTAATCTGATGCAAAGTAATGTCAGCTAGTGCAGAACAGAATAAATTATTCCAATTCGTTGTTTTAAAATGGACAAAAACACTGACTGAAATTTTAGCTTTAGTGAAAGGCCAGTATACACGGTCCAGTCACATTAATGTCGCCATCTGTAAAAAGCCTGAATAACCACCTTTCGTCCGGTGACTGTGGCCGAGCGGTTCCAGGCGGTTCAGTCCGGAACCGCGCGACCGCTACGGTCGCAGGTTTGAATCCTGCCTCGGGCATGGATGTGTGTGATGTCCTCAAGTTAGTCAGGTTTAAGTAGTTCTAAGTCTAGGGGACTGATGACCTCAGATGTTAAGTTCCATAGTGCTCAGAGCCATTTTTGAACCACCTTTTGCAGCGCGATCCGTTGCGAGATGTACAGGAAGAGAGTCAATGAGGATCTGTAAGGAACCGACAGGGATGTGGAGCCACGCCGACTCCATTGCTGTGACCATCTGCGGTAGGTTTTTCGGTTGAGGATCCATGGTGCGAACAGCCCAATCGAGATAGTCCAACAGATCATCGACTGAGCTCAAATCCAGGGAGTTTTCTAGCCAGGGGAGTACACTAAACTCATTCTTGTGCTCTTTTAACCATGCACGCACACTGCAAGCTATGTGAAACGTTGTATTCTCCTCCTTTTAGATACCAATGTGCCGAGGAAAAAAAACTGCATGAGGGACGGACATGGTCCCCAAGGATAGATGGATGTTTGTGTTGATGCATTGCACCTTCCAGAATGACGATATCTCCCAGGGAATGCCACAAAATACATTCAGCAGGCCATAATGTTCCCTTCTCCGTCCTGGACCCTTCCAACGATTGTTGCTGGGTATTTGCTTTCAAACGTTTCACGCTGAACACGTCAGCGGCCATCTGTCCAATAGAGCATAAAACGTGATTCATCCGGACAGGCCACCTGTCGCCACTCAGTAGACGAGCAGTGGCGGTACTGGCGTGCAAATTCCAGCTTTCGTCGCCGACGAACAGCAGTCGCCATGGCTGCATGAATCAGGTGATGGCTGCAGAAGTCCATACACAGCAACGTACGCCAAACAGCCATTGAGGAGACACTGTTGGTAGCCCGTTTGTTAATCTGGGCGGTCAGTTGCTCAACAGTTGCATGTCTCTTTGCCTGTACATATCCCCGCAGCCGTCGTTCATCCCGTCATCTATGACCCATGGTGCACCTCAGTTTCTTCAGTGCCTGTTCTGGACAGTGCCATTTTGCCACGCACGATATACTTTAACCATGGCGGCAAGCGAACTGTTTACGAATTTAGCCGTTTCAGACAGCTTCCACCCTTATCCCGAAAGACAATGATCATACCCATACGTCAGGTCAGTTGCTCCGTTTTCGCATTACGACAACGATTATACTGGTTTTCCGCTGTCCCCCTCCCCACCTCTACACGCTTTCTATACCCTCCGCTGCTAGTGCTGCCACCTGCCGTCTGTGAGTGGTTATTGCACATTGATGTCGAACGTAGGCGATTGTTACACTAATGTGACTGAACCGTGTAAATAAAATAAATTATATGCAGTAAACTAAACTGAAGAGAACAGTAAATAGAAAATATCTCTTCCTTATGAATCTAATCTGATACAAAGTAATGTCAGATATTGCTGATCTGAATAAATAACTCTAGTTTGTTGTTTTAAAAGACCTCTTTGGATAAAAATACTGATACGACCTCATCCCCTTCCCCCACCTCCTCCTTTTCCTCCAACATCTCCACATCCTATACACTGTCTGCAGGCTTGATCCCCCACCCCCACCCCCTGGTTTCCTCCTTCTTCTCCACCCCCCACCCATTGCCACACCTCTATCGCTGTATCCCTCCCTCTCCACCTCCACACACTCCATCTCCTTCATCAGGGCAATTTCCAGCACCTCCTACTCCTGGATGATGAACTTCGCCATGACATATACCCTTCCTTCCAACTGTAACCTGGCCTTGTGCCCCCCCCCCCCTCCCAGGGCCCCCTTTTTCCTCCTCCTCCCAGAGCGGATTTTCCTCCTCCCCCCCTGAGTCCCTGCACCCCATCCTCAAGTCTTTCCCTCCCACATCCTTCCCTACCCAGCCCTCTTCGGCGCGCCCCCCACCCGTCTCCCCCCCTCTCCTCCCCTCCCTCCCTTCTTCCCTTCACCCTCATCTCCATGCGCCTGTCAGATCCTCTGTTTGCTCCTCATCATCATCAGTGTGCTACGTCCATGTTGTGTTTGGTGCTGTTCTTCTATGCGTCGTGAGCTGTGATTTTAATTATGTGCTGGACTTACACATAATGTTACTGTCAGTGATTGTTATGTGCTGCGCCATCCGAACGATACTTTTATGCTTCGGTCATGCTTTGCCTTGTGTGTTCTTTTAATTGTCCCAGTGCATGGTTTTTTGTGTGCACTACTTTTTTATGGTTCTTTATCTCTGTTTTACAGTCGCCCTCTTTTTGTCTATAGTCTTCATAGTGTTCCCCCCCCCCTTTTTATATCTCTGTACACCGTATTTTCTTCTTTATGTTATTTTTAATGTTTTCTGTTGTATGATCTATGTCTTTCGTCTGAAGAGCAGCGCATATGCTGCTGCCAGCCTGCCCCGATGGGGAATTGAAATACAATAAAGAACAAAAATACTGACTGAGGTATTAGATTTAGTGAAAAGGGAGTACAGTTTAAAAAGGCATAATGATACTTCTCTCAGCTAAGAAAACAGAAAATAAGGAACAGTCGTTCATATATGATACATTCAGTGTACTGTTTTATTCATTCTCATAACTCAATGCTGCCTGGAAAAGATGGGCGTAATATTGTATTTAATGTGCCATGCAAAGAGAAATGGTGGACAGACAGCATCACAAACCTGTGCAGTCGTGGTTACGAATCTGTAACACAAGCGCATCAAAGTGATATTGAGACGTATTCCACTTGCCGTGCGTCATAAAGTAACTTAACGCCTCTCCTAAAAGCGCGAGTCACAATGGCGGCCGGAGCGGGGCTGCGTTCAGTAGACAATACGAAGTGTCAACTAGGCAATTAAATTCTCAAGCGCACCTGCTAGTTTCTGGAGAGACCATTGTCGGCAGTTCTAAAGATGAAACGAGGACGAAAAAAGGATGTCCAAAATGAATGGAGGAAGACAAAAGGAAGATTTGGATTTAGCCACTCGTCTGTGACAGGTCATTAGAGGCGGAGTACAAGCACTGATTGAACAGAGATTGGAATGGAAACCGATCGCATCTGTACCAAATGAACCATTACAGCATTTTCATTAGGAGATGTATGAGAAACACAAATACCCTAACGCCCCTATTATTACTGCGACATCTCGCTCGGTCATACTACATAAACAAATCGATGGGAACAATTTGACATGGGCATGTGGTTCTTCCTGAGCAAGTGTAGCTATTTAATTGTTCGAATGGAAACTCCAACAAAGTACTTTTTTCCAATTAGCATTCTAATATCAAGAACTTTACACCACAATTTTGAAAAAAAAATGTACAGGGTGAGCAGAAAGTCTTGCCCTGATTATAACAATTATTACAGAATAACCGTTTGACATAATAATTTACATTTGATGACGTTACATAGGTTAGTGTTACTGTTTTTTTAAGGCCATTTACGTTAGCAAACCTCAACGTGTGCTCCCTTGGTAGCTCGGAGAATGTCGAGGCGGTATTCCAGTTACTGCCAGGTGTTTCGTAACATGTGTTCTGTCACAGTAACCACAGCAACTTGTGTCCTAGCCTTCAGTTCGTCGATGTCAGCAACTGGTGTGACGAAGGCTTTGTCCTTGGTATAGCCCCAGAAAAAAAATCAAGGGGCATAATGTCTGGAGAGGGGAGTAATGTCCGGATCGGTGGATTGGAAGGAATGGTACAACACCCTGGCCATCCCACTCTCCAGACATTACAACCCCTTGGTTTTTTTCTGGGACTATACCAAGGACAGAGTCTTCGTCACACCAGTTGCTGACGGCGTCGTACACACAAGCTGCTGTGGGTACTGTGACAGAACACATGTTACGAAACACCTAGTGGGAACTGGAATACCGCCTCAACAGTAACCGAGCTACCAAGGGAGCACACGTTGAGGCTTACTAACGAACGTGGTCTTACAAAATAACTAGTAACACTAGCCTATCTAACAGCATCAAATGTAACTTATTATGTCAAAGGGTTATTCTGTTATAAATTTTTATAATCAGGGCAAGACTTTGTGCTCACCCTGTATTTCGAATAATGTCAGTGCTACACCTTATAGCAGTGCCTTGGCTCAGAAACGTATTTACTAACATAGCAGGTTCACCTTAATTAAAAGATATATATTTCTGTAGAGCAAATGAAAATCGTATAAACTGTTATAAATCCATATGCTAAGTGTCAAATCTGATTAAACTTATATAAAGCAGAATTCATGATGCAATAGATATAAAACAAGAATACCTAGCTTCTGACTGAGAATTTGTCTTCAGACTTTTAAGAACACCATAATGTTCAAAATTAACAAGTCAGTTTGGTATAGCACAGCGGAGTATGATTACCCCACGACAATGCAGCAAATGCAGCATATGTGGCATTGTGTGGTACTATTACGGATGGTCGTCATTTGATCTCCATATCAAGTGGATTCCACATCTCTTGCAAAATTGCTTTCTCCTCGGCTCTGGCTTAGAGAAGGAATGACGTGGAAGTAACGCCTGGACGACTCGGATCTCATTAACTTGCAACTGGTATTAGGGTACTCTATAAGGTAATACGTATACGTCATTCGAGACAGTTGTTTTTGAGAATGGGAGGCAAGGAAATGGCCTCAGTTTTGTAGGTGTCGCCCACACCCCTGCTGTGGATCAGGATAAAGGCCGAGGAACCTGTGTGGCGACTAACAAGACGGGCACTGAAATTTGGTGAGTTTCAGTATGAAATAGTTCATTAGTTTTCCCACTACCGAGCTGGAAACTCTAACTGTTTGATAGGCTGGAGGCCGAGGAAACTGTGTGGCGTTGCATGGAGCAATAAAACAGGATTAAATCTGAAATCTGTGTTTTCTCCATCAAGTGCCAGATGCTTTATATGCTTTCTCGAAAATGGAGCGGAAACCCTCAGTTTTGAGACACTTTGAAGGTGTGAGACTCAGCTGGGCGCTGACTTCACATAAGCCAAATGGATTAACCTCCTAAATAGTAGCCCAGGCTAGAGGAGCAGCGATTTTTGAGGAACTTTTCACCGGTCGTAGGTCGGAAGAAGCGTAGCCCAGCCCATCTGAATAAAGAGCGAGAACGCAGATATGCGAGTTTATCATTTAGCGAACAGTCGGTACAAAGTTACTTCTTCTTACATCTACTTCAGAGAGAGACTCTTTACTCCTACTTCACTAAGACCAGTGACTGCTTCACTCCTGAGAGTCTTGACTACCGGGGTCCACCGCCAAAGCAGGTGTATCGAGGAACTTAAAGAGATTTCGGGCTGATTCGCACTTAGCCAATAGCAACGGTTATTGGTGTTCCGTCAATGACTGATTCTGCAGCCGCTTCAGTGAGATCGATCCGCAACCACGAGACGATGCGTAGAAACACTAAAGACATTTTATAGAATTTCATAACTTCAAGCTTCACTTTGAAGATTTCCGTACTGATTCAATATCCAGCTTGCTTTCAACTCTGACCACAGGTTCAACACATTCTCTTCTTTATTACTATCTGCCTTTATTACTAATATCACGACTGTTACGGCACAACTTCGCGATTGCAATTGATTCATTTAAACAATTATTAGAAACCTACCCCAAACTCCTCTATTAGATGTGCCTCAAGGTTTTATTAGAATCTAATCATTGCTTGTGAAATGCCTTCTTTAAAGGAATAACCCGAATTGTGATTTTGTTTTATTTAGCGATCATTTAATTCCTAATTCATTATTTTCGAGTGTGATTCATTAACATACGTCAAAGACGGAGCCCAATATCCACAGCTCCCTCTTTGAAACACGCTGACATATGCTAGTAATTCTGTCCACTTTTTCCTAGTATGAAGGCAGGAGGGAAAAAAGGAAGAGATATTAGGGTTCAATGTAGTGTCGATGATGATATAGAGACGCAGTATAAGCTCTGATTGATAAAAGAAGGAAGCAAGGAAGAGTAGGGTTGAAAGTCAAGTCGACATCGAGGTCATACACGGAGTGTGAGGAACTTGCCTGTCTTATTTTTGAAAGTTCCATTCTTTTCTCGCATGTGAATTAGGGAAATCAAAAGGACCTAAATCTGGATGGCAGACGGGCATTTGAACCGCCTTCCTCCTGAATATGAGTCCAGTGCCGTACCGTTGCTCCAGCTTGCTCAGTGTAGCTCGACGAAGTTCATTATTAATCATGGTTTTGAATTTATTCTGTCTTGAAACTTTTTCCGTGTATTCTGATTTCTTATATCTTCGCGAATTTCGGTTATCTCATTGTTTCAGTTCTTCATTGAGAAAGCTAAGTTTAGAATTCTGTTTCTCAGCCTTTTCTTCATTCCACGTAAGTGATAAAATAATGTAATCATCATTTCTTGATCTTATCTTTTTTGTGTAACTCTATAGACTTCCTTTGATTTCTTCATCAAACAGATTTCATTTCTCGTCAGGGTTTCATGATTTCCCTCAGAATTTTATTGTTTATCGATATTTATTTTGAGATCTGCAACCAACTACCATCGCTTCTACATGTAAACTACGACCACTTCTGTTATAACAACTGTGGAACAGTGTTGCAGTTATGCCTTTTGTGAAACAGAATGATTTTTGTGACTTAATTTGTAGTTAAATGAAATTTGTTCATACACGTTTCAGTAGTCGATGCTCTGCTCGTACTGCGTACACACAAGGGACAGACAGATGAAAACGAGACAGATGGAAAAGAGTAAGTGAAACTGTTTCTTATTTCAAAAGTAATCGCCATTTGTCATATGGGGTGATATTCTGGGGCAACTTATCAAACCGAGCGGAAGTTTTTAGAGTGCTAAAGCGTCTGAAAAGATTCATTTGTGGTGTAAATTCAAGAACATCATGTAGAAACCTGTTCAAGGAATTTTGTATTGTAACCACTGATTCTCAGTATATTTAGTCCTTAATTAAATTTATTGCAAGTAATACATCTCTATTTCCAACCAATAGCGCAATTCATAGTATCAATACTAGGAATAAGAACAATCTACATAAAGCCCTGAAATCACTTACCTTGGTCCAAAAAGGGGTCCAATATTAGGAACACACATTTTCAATAAATTGCCAGCAAACATTAAAAACTTGTTTTCAGATAAAGCACAATTTAAACAGAGTTTGAAAGACTTTTTGATAGACAACTCCTTCTACTCTATAGATGAATATCTTGACAGAGACTGATAAGCGAGCTTAAGTAAAAATGTCTGTTAGATTTCAGTTTTGACAGCCCTTGGTCACAACAGTCAATATTAGGTATTTTGTGTATGATAAATTTATTAATAGTGCATAACAATGTTTCATTCTGACAGCTTGTTAATTCTGTAAATACTAGCTGTTCCAGTTTACTGCATTATATTCGCCTATTTCGACAATCTCCTGACAAATAATCAGGGTGGCAAGTATTATATTGAGAAGTTTTATGTTTTTATGTTATACTTTCTGACATGTTCAACACCAACGAGAATCATCTCATTTTTCGGGTGTATGGAACGAAAGCTGAATCTAATCCAATCTAATCTAATGTAAGAGAGGTTGTAATTTTGCAACTCTTTTCTTATTAGCTTCTGTGTTTTGTTGCAATAGTTCAATAGTTTCACGTGTGAACTGCAGTCTGTCCACTTTTTATATGTTTGTTTGACATTACGAGAACCTAACATACGTAACAACTCAACCACTGGAACAATCTGATCATTTGATGCGCCATATGAAAGCTGACGATGTCATTATACACATCACAACAAGCTACATTTCAAATCAGACATATGTTTAAAGAGCTGTAGATGCGTTTGTAAAAAGATGGTATGCAAGTATGCAAATACCATAAATCCTCCATAGTTACAAGCAGTATGAGGACAGCGTGAGTTTCCCAGACCCTTCCCTTATATTCCTAGTGGGTGAGTACCCGTAATTTACTATTTGACGGGTATTTATAGTTTTGCATACAATTATGTCATTTTGTGAAACTGGATATAAGCAAGCTATGTGAATTTTCTTAACAATTTGTTTAGTTCTGTGATATCATAATAAGACACCACAAAACAACCACAATAATTTTCACTGTCTTCTATGTGGTACAGCTACCTTTAAATTTGAATGGTAGCCATTATTTATGTTTCTAACTCAGCTTCAGTTGTTTCTGAAGTCACAGAAAGTATTTAAAGGCGAGTGGTAGGGCATGCTAAGTCTTTCGTCGGCATTTTTTTATCTGTGTCTGTGTGTGTTGATCGCTGATTGGCGAATTTGTTGAGGAGGTTGAGCCGCATTGCAGCCACATGACTTAATACTTTAACATTTCAGTGGAATTGGAGTAATTTGTTGTGAATGGGATACAGACTATATCTTTTCACTGTATTTCGATTGTTTGAGTATATTTCCGGTGACTGATTGTTTGCAACTATACGAATTTAAATTTGTTTACGGAATTTTTGGATCCTGCGAATGTAATTATTTGTAGCAATTAATATTCATATTCGTTTATATTTAGATTAACGAACTTTACGCCGCACATAGTAATGGAAAACTACGCTTTCGAACGTTGAGTGTTTACTGTTGATTTTTGTGAATTAATTTGTAGTAGTCGATACTCTACTCATACTATGTATACATAAGAGACAGACAAATAAAAACGAGACAGATGCAAAAAAGTAAGTAAAACTGTTTATTATTTCAAAATTAATCGTCATAACTATCAACACATTTATCTCACTGTGCGACAAGATGAGCAATGCATTCATGGAAAAACATTTGTTGTCGTCTACGGTACCATGCTTGTAGCCGGGCGTGCACATCATCCGAAGCAAGTCGATGCCCACAAATGTCTTTCTTTTAGTTTCCAAAGGTATCGAAATCGCATCGGGAGAGGAACTGCATGGAGGATGTATAAGGGCTTCCCAGTGACACTTCTGCAGCATAGTTGAAACAACCTTGGTGACATATGGGCCCGTCCACATGTTGCCAAGATTATTTTGTGGCCGTCGATGTGCTTCGGACGAAAAGGTGTACGTCTGGGCACAATCATGTTTCCATAGACATCCGCAAATATCCAGAATGAGACGGAGTGTGCGTTGATATGAAGCTTCCTGGCAGATTAAAACTGTGTGCCGGACCGAGACTCGAAATCGGGACCTTTGCCTTACGCGGGCAAGAGCCCTACCATCTGAGCTATCCAAGCACGACTCACGGAAGGTAGGAGACGAGGTACTGGCAGAAGTAAAGCTGTGAGGACGGGGCGTGAGTCGTGCTTGGATAGCTCAGATGGTAGGGCACTTGCCCGCGAAAGGCAAAGGTCCCGAGTTCGAGTCTCGGTCCGGCACACAGTTTTAATCTGCCAGGAAGTTTCATCCGCGAATATGCTTCCATGAAGGCACTGACCGTCTTGTCACATAGTGTGATGCATATATTAACATTTATGGCGATTACTTTTGAAATAATAAACACTTTACTTACATTTTTCGATCTGTCTCGTTCTTATTTGACTGAGCGTCATACATTAATCATTATTTAATTGTTTTTAGGGTTCCGTACCTCAATCGGTAGAAACGGAACCCTTATAGGATCAATTCGTTGTCAGACTGTCTGCCTACCTGACCGGCTGTTAAGAAATCTTTTTCGCTGGGAACAGCTAGAGCTATCAAGTTGAAATTTGTGTCTCATAGTATGGTTTACAGACACTTGGTGATGTAAAAAATTGAAGCTTATAGGTCATTGCAATCTGAAGATAATGACATTTATGTCCCATATTTTAATACTCGCAAACTCACTTAGGAAATCTTATAGGACGAAGAATCATGAAATTTGGTAAGAAGAATGGTTTCGCAGTGCAAGTAAAGCAAAAAATCACGAAATTGTAATTCCGAAATCGTAATGCCTGTGTTACTACTACGCAATGTCCCTTTGGAACAATGCATCGTACTTCTTAATGATATATGCATGTCCAACGGAACATTTAATCGTTCTTCTTGATAACACAGACACAACGATTTCATGATATTTCGCAATACCAGGCCCTCGGCTCTCAATAAATGTGCCCTCCTTGAACAGGAATATAGGTAAAGTACGAGTGCAGGTTGTGACACAAGGACGACGACAAATGGAAGATTTGGTCTGATCATGATTCGTGCGCGACTAGCCGAAGCGTAAAGCGGGAAATCCGGGTTCTCGTCCCGGGCCGGCACAAATTTTCATTGTCGTCATTCCATTACACAGCCCAAAGTGGTTTATATCGGAAACTGGGAATATATTCAGTGATGGTTAATTTGTAATTATATTACACAAAAAATATTTCTCTTGTTACACTACTGGCCATTAAAATTACTACACCAAGAAGAAATGCAGATGACAGACGGGTATTCATTGGACAAATATATTATACTAGAAGTGACATGTGATTGCATTTTCACGCAATTTGGGTGCATAGATCCTGAGAAGTCAGTACCCAGAACAACCACCTCTGGCCGTAATAACGGCCTTGATACGCCAGGGCATTGAGTCAAACAGAACATGAATGGCGTGTACAGGTAGAGCTGCCCATGTAGCTTCAACACGATACCACAGTTCATCAAGAGTAGTGACTGGAGTATTGTGACGAGCCAGTTGCTCGGCCACGATTGACCAGACCTTTTCAATTGGTGAGAGATTTGGAGAATGTGCTGGCCACGGCAGCAGTCGAACATTTTCTATATCCAGAAAGGCCCGTAGAGGACCTGCAACATGCGGTCGTGCGTTATCCTGCTGAAATGTAGGGTTTCGCAGGGATCGAATGAAGGGTAGAGCCACGGGTCGTAACAAATCAGAAATGTAACGTACACTGTTCAAAGTGCCGTCAATGCGAACAGGAGGTGACCGAGACGTGTAACCAATGGCACTCAATACCATCACGCCGGGTGATACGCCAGTATGGCGATGACGAATACACGCTTCCATGTGCGCTCACCGCGATGTCACCGAACACGGATGCGACCATCATGATGCTGTAAACAGAACCTGAATTCATCCGAAAAAATGACGTTTTGCCATTCGTGCACCCAGGTTCGTCGTTGAGTACACCATCGCAGGCGCTCCTGTCTGTGAAGCAGCGTCAAGAGTAACCGTAGCCACGGTTTCCGAGCTAATAGTCCATGCTGCTGAAAATTTCATCGAACTGTTCGTGCAGATGGTTGTTCTCTGGCAAACGCCCCCATCTGTTGACTCAGGGATCGAGACGTGGCTGCACGATCCGTTACAGCCATGCGGTAAGATGCCTGTCATCTCGACTGCTAGTGATACGAGGCCGTTGGGATCCAGCACGGCGTTCCGTATTACCCTCCTGAATCCATCGATTCCATATTCTGCTAACAGTCATTGGATCTCGACCAACGCGAGCAGCAACGTCGCGATACGATAAACCGCAATCACGATAGGCTATAATCCGACCTTTATCAAAGTCGGAAACGTAATGGTACGCATTTCTTCTCCTTACACGAGGCATCACAACAACGTTTCACCAGGCAACGCCGGTCAACTGCTGTTTGTGTATGAGAAATCGGTTGGAAACTTTCCTCGTGTCAGCAAGTTGTAGGTGTTGCCACCGGCGCCAACCTTGTGTGAATGCTCTGAAAAGCTAATCATTTGCATATCGCAGCATCGTCTTCCTGTCGGTTAAATTTCGCGTCTGTAGCAATTTTAATGGCCAGCAGTGTATGTCTTATCCGACTTCAAAATTGAAATTAAAACATCGAAAGTCGTGGAATCTCTGGGATCGATATCTTTCCAGTATCAGTGTCGATTACAGGCGAAAATCAGCGAGATTCTCAGTTCCCAGAATGGATTAACTGTCCATACGCATGATTAATTTTGTACGGAGGCGTCAGGGCGAGAATCCTAATAACACTTGGCCATTTTTTTCCTTGGAACGGGCTATTTACGTGAGACCAACATACACCTATGGGTGAAAATTATTTAATAAACATTTATTTAGTTCAAAATATAGCTCTTTGGTTTCGACAACGTTATTAATCCCACGGTATTATCTAGTCATTTCACATGTTTTTATATAATTCGCTAATTTGTCTACTTACGGAAAAGGGTGTGAGGATTAGTTCCGTGTTAAATATATGGCCTCTAAAAGCGGCGGTGTACGACCTATTCCTCCGATAAAAAAAGAGTCAAGCAAACAAATTAGGTCATGCATTGCCCATACCGACAGCAGCAATTAAAAAAGCTCGGTGCGCTTGTATGTTTGGACTTTCATTATAGCGGCTCGACATTTTCTACGACAGCCAAACGTTATTGAATAAAGCAGACAGATAAGAAAAGGAACGGTGCGTCTGTGGAAGTTTTGTGGTAGAGAAAGGGTGCAGAAGGAGAGGAGGGTAAGATGCACAACTCGGGCCGGATCCTCGTTAGGTATTTCCGGCCAAGTTTCCAGACTGCCGGCAATTAACGAGCCGCCGTCCTCAAAGGCGGGCGGCTGTTCCAGTCTGGGCTGACCCGCGTGTGATTGGGGCTGCCGCCGCCGCCGCCGCCTCTGAAAGGCAGTGCTCAGATCTTCGGGAGGCCTTTGCAAGCCACCCAGGGCAGGCAGAGGGCGCCAGAGACCCCAGAGCCGCCCTACTGCCGACAGCTCACCGACAAACGTTTCTGGTTTCACATCTTCTTTCCTGTCCACTACAGTATCCGTAAGTCTAAACGCGCTCCGGAATGCGATAAATTGACGCTTACGAGAGTTTTCTTTTGTAATAAGTACGCCGGACAACAACTGCAGTCTACTGGGTCGTTCTAAAGATACTTTCATTAATTTCGCAGGTTCTATTCTTCTGTTCATCGACGATTGCTTACGCTCTTTTCTATTATTGGTACACTGACAGAAAAAAATCGCAGCACTAAAAAGTAATTAATGTAGAGTAATGAAATTTAGAAAACACATATGCATCTATACTCTGCAAATCACTGTGAAGTGCATGGCAGACGGTACTTCCCTTTCAACCACTCACTACGGTTTCTTTCCGTTGCACTCACGTATGGAGTGCGGGAAGAATAATTGTTTGAATGTATCTGTGGGTGCAGCAATTATCCCAATCTTACCCTCATGATCCCTAAGTGATCGATACGTAGTGGTTTGTAGAATATTCGTCTATTCCTAGAGTCGTCATCGAAAGCTGGTTCTTGGAACTTTGTTAGCAGACCTTCTGGGGATAGTTTACGTCTGTCTTCAACAGTCTGACAGTTCAGTTTCTTCGGTATCTCTGTGACACTCTCCCTCTGATCAGACAAATCTGTAACCATTAGTGCTGCCTGTCTCTGTATACATTCAGTATCCCCTGTTAGTCCTCTTTGGTATGAGTCCTACACACTTGAGCAATATTCTATAATGAAGAGCCAAAGAAACTGGTACACCCGCCTAATATCGTGTAGGGCCCCCTCGAGCACGGCAGAAGTGCCGCAACACGACGTGCCATGGACTCGACTAATGTCTGAAGTAGTGCTCGAGGAAACTGACACCATGAATCCCGCAGAGCTGTCCGTAAATCCGTACGAGTACGAGAAGATGGAGATCTCTTTTGAACAGCACGTTGAAAGGCATCCCAGACATGCTCAATTATGTTCATGTCTGAGGAGTTTGATGGCCATGGAAGTGTTTAAGCTCAGAAGAGCGTTCCCGTAGCCACTCTGTAGCAATTCTGGATGTGGGCCGGCCGTTGTGGTCGTGCGGTTCTAGGCGCTACAGTCTGGAACCGGGCTACCGCTCCCGTCGTAGGTTCGAATCCTGCCTCGGGCAGCCGGCCGCGGTGGTCTCGCGGTTCTAGGCGCTCAGTCCGGAACCGCGCGACTGCTACGGTCGCAGGTTCGAATCCTGCCTCGGTCATGGATGTGTGTGATGTCCTTAGGTTAGTTAGGTTTAAGTAGTTCTAAGTTCTAGGGGACTGATGACCACAGATGTTAAGTCCCATAGTGCTTAGAGCCATTGGAACCTGCCTCGGGCATGGATGTGTGTGATGTCCTTAGGTTAGTTAGGTTTAAGTAGTTCTAAGTTCTAGGGGACTGATGACCTCAGCTGTTAAGTCCCATAGTGCTCAGAGCCATTTGAACCATTTTTTTTTATATGTGGGGTGTCGCACTGTCCTGCTATAATTTCCCAAGTCCGTCGAAATGCACAATGGACATGAATGGATTCAGGTGATCAGACACGATGCTTACGTACGTGTCACCTATCAGAATCGTATCTGGACGTATCAAGGGTCACATATCACTCCAACTGCACGCGCCCCACACCATTACAGGGCCTCCACCAGCTTGAACAATCTCCTGCTAACATGCAGGACCCATGGATTCATGAGGTTGTCTCATACCCGTATACTTCCATACGGTCGATACAATTTGAAACGAGACTCGTCCGACCAGGCAACATGTTTCTAGTCATCAACAGTCCAATGTCGCAGTTGATGGGCCCAGGGGAGGCGTAAAGCTTTGCTTCGTGTAGTCAGAGGGTACATGAGTGGGCCTTCGGCTCCCGAAAGCCCATATCGATGATGATTCGTTGAATGGTTCGCACGCTGACACTTGTTGATGACCCAACATTGAAATTTGCAGCAATCTGCGGAAGGGTTGCACTTCTGTCACGTTGAACAATTCTCTTCAGTCGTCGCTGATCCCGTTATTGCACGATCTTTTGCCGTCCGCAGCGATGTCGAAGACCTGATTTTTTACCGGGTTTCTGATATTCACCATACACTCGTGAAATGGTCGTACGGAAAAACCCGCTCTTAATCGCTACTTCGGAGATGCTATGTCCCATCGCTCGTGCGCCGACTGTAACACCACATTCGAACTCAGTTTAATCCTGAAAACCTGTCGTTGTAGCAGTAGTAACCGATCTAACAATTGCGCCAGACACTGTTATCTTATATAGGCGTTGCCAAACCGCGGCACCGTATCCTGCCTGTTTACATACCGCTGTACTTGAATATGAGTGTAGAACCGGTCCCACAAATGATTTGTACGCAACCTCCTTTGTAGACTGATTGCCTTACCAAGGATTGTACCAATAAACCGAAGTCAACCAGCTGCTTTACCCACAACTGAGACTACGTGATCATTCCATTTCATATCCCTACAAAGTATTACACCCAGGTATTTCTATGAATTCACCTATTCCAGAAGTGACTCACTGATATTATAATCATGGGATACTACGTTCTTTCGTTTTGTTAAGTGCACCATTTTACATTTCTGAATATTTAAAGCAAGTTGCCAACCTTTGCACCACTTTGAAATCTTATCGAGGTCTGACTCAATATTTACGCAGCTTCTTTCAGACAGTACATCGTTATAGACAACTGCATCAGCTGCGAAAAGTCTGAGGTTACTATTAACATTGTCTGCAAGGTCATTAATACACAACGTGAACAGTAAGGGTTCCAACACACTTCCCTGGGGCACACCCGAAGTTGTTTCTACATCTGACCATGACTCTCCATCAAGGATAAAATGCCGTGTCCCCACTACCAAAAAGTGCTCAATCCAGTCATAAATTTCACTTGGTACCCCATATAATCGTACTTTTAATAATAATCATTGTTGTGGTACTGAGTCAAATGCTTTTTGGAAATCAAGAAATATTGAACCTACCTGCCTGCCTTGATCCAAAGCTTTCAGTATGTCATGCGAGAAAAGTGAGAGTTGGGTTTCACATGATCGAGGTTTTCGCCATGCAGGGGGTCCATCTGTTCGAAACAACTCATTATGTTTGAGCTCACAATATATGTTCTAAGGTTCTACAACAAATCCATGTTAGGGATACTATACGGTAGTTTCGTAGATCACTTCTACCACCCCTCTTGTAAACGGGTGTGATCTGTGATCTTTTATAACGAACAGGACACGGTTTTTTGTTCGAGGGACCTAAGGTGGATTATAGTTAGGAGAGGGGCTAACTCAGCCGTACATTCAGTATAGAATTTGATGGGGATTCCATGGAGCTCAGGAGCTTTGTTCAGTTCGAACAATTTCATCTGTTTCGCCAACACCACTGACACTAATACTTATTCCACTCATCTTTTCAGTGGTACGAGGATTAAATTGGGGCAATTATTCTGGGTTTTCCTTCGTAAAGGAAAATTTGAAAATACGGGTAAGCATTTCAGCTCTTGCTTGGCTTCCCTCCATTCAATAGGTACTGTAAAATAGCTTTGGTGGTACTAACGGCCTTTACATACGACCAAATTGCTTTGGGTTTTGTGAACAATCATCTGACAGCATTCCACTACGTAGTTACTGAAGGCATCACACATTGCTCTCACGACAGCAATTAGCGTTTGATTCAGCGTCTCTCTAACTATAGCCTACACTTTGTTTTACACCTGTTATGCAGTATTCTGTGTTTGTTTAGAAGTGTCTTTACAGCGACTGTATACTGTTGAGGGTCCCTTCCATTATGAACTGTTCTACTGGGTACATATCTATCCAGTGCGGGGTCAATTATTCTTTTAAACGTGAGTCGTAGTTCCTCTACGTTCTCCTGCTCTGTGCTGAAAGTTTCAAGTTCACTGAGCTATAACACTACTGATTTTTTACCTAGTTTACTGAACATATACATATGTATCTTTCTGCGTGTTTTAGATATCCTCTGTACTTTGGTAATCATTGCTGTCACAACCACATCATCGTCTCAGATACCAGTTTCAATGTGAACATCGTCAAAGAGGTCAGGTCTACTTGTTGCATTAGATCCAATATATTTACATCACTAGTGGGGTTCCGAACTATCTGTTCTAGGTAGTTTTTAGAGAATGGATTTAGTAATGTTTCGCAGAATGTCTAATCACGCCTATCACTAACAAAACTCTAATTTTCCCGACTGGTTGTTGGATGATTGAAGTCTCCACCGACTATTACTGTATGATTGTGGAACTTACGGACAAGTTAACTAAAGTTTTCTCTAAGGATTTTGGTTACATCAGGAGATGAGTCTGGTGGGCGATGGAAGGACCCAAGTATCATTTTACGCCCACACCTGATACTGAGTCTTGCCCAAACAATCTCACAGACAATTTCAATTTCTGTCTCCGTGAATTTGAGACTGTTGTCTACTGTGGCAGATACACCACCATTCTATTTCCCATTGGCCCAACTTGTCGACACACACTTGAATTTTCCCCAAAAACCTCACTGCTATCAAATTCAGGCTTCGACCGCTTTTCTGTCTCTAGTGTTATGTAAGCTTCACTGATTGTCATGAGAGCTTCAAGTTCCAGCACCTTGTTGCAAATGCTTCAACAGTTAAACACTACGATTTTAATACTCTTGCCTGTGGGAGGCAGTCCGCAGCTCGTGGTCGTGCGGTAGCGTTCTCGCTTTCCACGCCCGGGTTCCCGGGTTCGATTCCCGGCGGGGTCAGGGATTTTCTCTGCCTCGTGATGACTGGGTGTTGTGTGATGTCCTTAGGTTAGTTAGGTTTAAGTAGTTCTAAGTTCTAGGGGACTGATGACCGTAGATGTTAAGTCCCATAGTGCTCAGAGCCATTTGAACCATTTTGTGGGAGGCATTTCTTTCGATCTTACTTTGATATGTATGGCTTCCTAAAGCGAGGCTTATCTCGACTCGACTCGACTCGACGGAGAGTCAACTGATCTAAAAAACCTGTTTATGCACCCCACACACAGTCAGCTACCTGAGCAGCAACCTCAGATGTGTAGTGCACACCTGATCCATTTAGGATGCCCTACAGTTCTCAACCCTATGGCGCAAGTCCAGGAAGTCACAGCCTAGCTTGTCACAGAACCTTCGAAGTCTCCGGTTCAGTCCTTCCACTCGACTCAGAACCAAAGGGCCACGATCAGTCATCGGCACAATGCTGCAAATTGTGAACTTCGTTGAAACTCCATGTGCAAGGCTGGTCTTCTCAACCTTCTCTGCCAGTCACCGTAATGACCCAAGTATGACCTCGGAGCTGAGACGACAGGCATAATTTGTTCCAACGTGCGCAACAATCTGCAGTTGGTTGCACCCTGTACCCTCAAGGGCTGTCGGAATAGCCTCTTCAACATGTTGAATGAGACCCCCAGGCAAACACACTGAGTGCACCTGGTGTCCTTTCCTGTTCCTTGTTGCCGTTTCCAAGCGGGTACCATCATTCGCCGTACGTTTGATCTGCTGACGGCTAATAGGCCCGTCCTCTAGACACCGAACAAAACGGGTTTCCCCAAAACAGGTGAAGAGAGTCCCACTGGCTCAGTTTCAGTTCCACTGAGAGACAGCATCTCAGTTTTGTTTGTCAGACCGATCGGCACAGCACCCTGAGTCCTCCCTGGTCCTCATCCACCTCGTGCAGGATGCCTACCTCTACCACTGAAACGCTACTCGCAGTCAGGTAGATGTTCAGTGACAGATCCTGTACTTTCTGTAGAAGGGACAGGACCCATAGGAGTGGGCAGTACTTGAGGCGCCACAGCTACACGATTGTCGGGAGCTCTTGCGACACGACGACTCGCCACACGGCTGCCCGTCGTTCGACAGTCAAGGCGCTTTCCGGCTGCTCACGAACGTCAATCAACTCATTACTTTTTGTATGTCCACGCTTTTGAGTGGAAGTCTTGGGGACCACGGCTGTTCACTACTGTAAGAAAATGAAAGGCCTACAGCCGTCCTTATGATCTTATTTATTGTACCAGTTTCGGCACTTCAGTGCACCATCTTCAGGCCGCAGTTCATGCTGAAGAGGCTATCACGATCCATATATATACTGCATCAGTGGCCAACATTACTGGCTTACGCAAACTATTTGTAACTGTGGTCTCAACACTCTAGCCATGAACTGCAGTGCTGAAACCACAATTACGGATAGACTGCGTAACCAGTTATGTAGGCCACAAATGCAGTGTAGATGTACCGCAATAACCTCTTTGCCATCAACTACGGCCCGACAATGGCGCGCTGAAGCGCCGAAACTGGTACAGTAAATAATATCATAAGGACGGTTGTGGGCGTTTCATTTTCTTACAGCTCATTGCTTGTTCGAGTACAGCATTCACAGAGGACTGCATTTCAGCTGGTGCCTTTTATTTCAGCACAGTACACAAATAACTTTAAATTAAGCCCACTGGTTATGTTATAATCTGTTGAGCTAAAAAGCTGATAATGCCCTGCAAGAATAGAAGCAAATACACAAAACGAGATTTCCATTAAAGCAACAGAAAAAACTGTGGTAAAAGTTACTACTTTTCTAAAGCTTATTGAGGTTGTGAGCAAACTCGAAAAAAAGAGTTAATTTATGGTAAATGTAGATAATATATACGGCTACTCCTGTTTAAGGGAAAACTAAATGTAACATAATATGTTGGTTAGAGTATCTGCTACATAACTACATCACAGACGCCAATTTACTGCAAATTAGATGACAATGACAATGACAGCTTTCGAAAATTTTCCAAAAAGCACGGTTATCTGCTTGGATATACAATGAAATTCAGTGCTGATCTATTGATTGGCAGTAACTGTGAACCACTTATGCTGATTTGCTACGAAATAAATTACATATCCAAAACAATCGCACCGGTAGCATTCACAATATATTGCAATACAAATGGGCACTGGTTAAATCCATGAAAGATACTGCAGTAGTGACGCGAAAAGTCAAATAAGTGAATGTGGAATTTCAAATCGGCACACGAATGTTCTACACACGGTCTCCCACGAAGTCGGCTTTCACATATAAATAAACGTGCGAATAGCACGGATTTTTCACTCAGCTGCTTCAACACTGGCATACGAAGAAGAACACGGCAGCGTGTGTTTATCTCAGTCAAAATCGCTAAAAGACAGAATATGTTATCTTCGTTGCAAAACAGTTTTTAATTTATTTAATTTGTGACGCATTTGACTCTCAGAGGAGCATCTATGGGAAAACATGTTTCCTCGATACAAATTTATGAGTCAGGAATCAGATATAAAGCTACATTATCAGTTAAATAAAGCAACTGGGAAACCACGACCAGAGTTGTGAAAAGATTGTAACCAAAGACAAACTCACCGGGTAAATACACTCGAGGACCACTGCCAAGTGTACAGAAAGTCCTGAAATCACTAAAAGTGACGCGTCATCAGATATAATTTACAGGACACATCCACGTATGGAAATAAATAAGAATATGTTTCAAGGTGAAGAGCGGTAAGTGGAGCAAACATAAGCAACCACGTAGGCAAGTATGGAGATAAACAAACAAATATTGAGGACTAAGAGATGTTTAATCACAGAGCATGTGAGTAATATAAGGTATAAAATCGTACAAGAGTCACGCGTTACCTGTGTTTATGTGTGCTCATTTTTAACACAACGCAGGGAATGTTTACAACTTATGCCAGGTGTATAAAGCGGCCTTATGGCTCATGTTCACGGCTCCTACTACAGAGCTATGAATCAAAGTGACCGACATTGTACTAGCTGGTGCCGCCAGACGGGAAAACACAGAATGTGTTTACAGATTAATGATAAACTTAGGTGCGTTATGTAAGATGAAAAAAAAGGAAGCGCAACTAAACAATATCAATGAATAAATTAAAAACCATTTTGCACCTGAGACTGTGTATTCTTTCCTAAAGATTTCAAGAGGCTGCGATACCTTTAGCCGACACATGGAGTGGTACCATTTAAAAGGTTGACATGTATAGCCCCAACAAAGCACGTCTTCTGCCTGTTGCAGCGAGTAGTGCTATTCCAAGGAAAAAAAATTGTATAGGTAACATATTTAAGAGACCACAAGTTAATGTTAGCACCAGATAAGCCATTGCATATGTGAAATGCTGGTACATTATTGGTGTAACCGCCAGAGTGTTGAGTGCAAGCATGCAAACGTGCCAGTTTGTGGGATGGAGTTCCATGCCTTCTGCATTTGGTTGGTCAATACAGGGACGGTTAGTGCTGTTGATGGATGACGGTGTTGTCCGATGACGTCCTATACGTGCTCAACTGGAGACATGTCTGGTGATCGAGCAGGCCAACGCAACATGTCGACACCGTCTAGGGCATGTGGAGTTACAATAGTGATATGTGGGCGAGCGTTATCCTCTTGGAAAACACCCCGGATTGCTGTTCACCAATGGCAGCACAACAGGTCGAATGACCAGATTGACGTACAAATTTGCAGTCAAGGCGCGTGTGATAACCACGAGAGTGCTCCTTCTGTTGTACGAAATCGCACCCTAGACCGTAAGTCCAGGGGTAGTACGTCCAGTGTGTCTAGAATGCGGACAGGTTGCTTGCAAACCCTCAACTGGTCCCCTTCTAACCAACAAACAGACATCACTGGCGCTGAGTCAGAACCAGCCTTCATTAGAAAACACAACAGACCTCCACCCTGCCCTCCAATGAGCTCTCGCTTGACACCACTGAAGTCGCAAATGGCGGTGGTTTGGGTGTCAGTGGAATGCACGTTACAGGGCGTCTGGCGCGGAGCCGTTTTTGAAGTAACTGATTTTGTAACAGTTCGTTGTGTCACTGTGTTGCCAAATACTGCTCAAATTGCTGATGAAGATTGAGTACAATGCACGAGACCTATACGCCGAACACGATGGTCTACCCTCTCGGTAGTGCCACGTCGCCGTCCGGAGCCCGGTCTTCTTGCGACCGTACATCCTCGTGACCGCCACTGCCATCAATCATGTGCAGTGGTTACATTCCTGCCACGTTTTTCTGCAATACCGCCGCAGGAGCATCCAGCTTCTCGTAGCTCTATTATACTTCCTCATTCAAACTCAGTGAGATGCTACTGATGTAGTCTCTGTCGTCTTACAGGCACTCTTGACTAGCATCAACTCACCACGTCCAGTCACAAAGATAACTAACGCTCACGATCGTTACGGCTTATATTTAAAGCAAACCTGATTCACATCCTAAGAGCGAGGTTAATAGCGTCACTCTTATGCGACTGACGCAAAAACTGAATAGACATCATCTTTCAGATGTAGAAACACGTCCACGAACTTTCGTTATCTCGCACAGCTCCTTGACGTTGCGATTTTTTTCCGTCAAGGTATCCTCGTGTGAGATCGGCGATTGATTAAGCTTTGTTTTTTTCTTGTTGATAGCATGTATGTGAAATACAGAATGCGGAGATAAAGGAAACGAATGGATGGGAACTTGTGTCTTCCTGTCGCACAGGATATTGTGGTAAGGCAAAAGCGAAAGTTGAGAATTTGTGTCGAACCGGTACTCGAACACGGATTTGCCGCTTCTCATGAGAGGTTGCCTTAACCGTTCGGCTATCTGGACATGGTCGCTGACCGGCTCAAATTTCCAACTTATTGGACGCTGCAATGCAAGGTCCCTCATCCTTTAAACTCATTATTCCCAAATCCTGATTCCCGTAGAATTCGGACGCAAGCTGTGTATTCGCACTGAAACAAACGTCGAGGAGTCGTCCTCCTCTTTTTTCAGCAATGTGTATATCTCAGTGGTGTCCGTTCTGCAGCACAAGCCCGACAGAACAAACACCACACAAATATAGACAGGATGGTCCATTCGTAGTGACCGGGCCAAATATCTCACGAAATAAGTATCAAACGAAAAAACTACAAAGAATGAAAATCGTCTATCTTGAAGGGGGAAACCAGATGGCGCTATGGTTGGTCCAATAGATGGCGCTGCCATAGGTCAAACGGATATCAACTGCGTTTTTTGTAAATAGGAACCCCCATTTTTATTACATATTCGTGTAGTACGTAAAGAAAAACGAATGTTATAGTTGGACCACTTTTTTCGCTTTGTGACAGATGGCGCTGTAATAGTCACAAACGTATAAGTACGTGGTATCACGTAACATTCCGCCAGTGCGGACGGTATTTGCTTCGTGATACATTACCCGTGTTAAAATAGACCGTTTACTAATTGAGGAAAAGGTCGACATCGTGTTGATGTATGGCTACTGTGATCAAAATGCCCAACGGCCGTGTGCTATGTATGCTGCTCGGTATCCTGGATAACATAATCCAAGTGTCTGGACCGTTCGCCGGATAGTTACGTTATTTAACGAAACAGGAAGTGTTCAGCCACGTGTGAAACGTTAACCACGACCTGCAACAAATGATGATGCCCAAGTGGGTTTTTTAGCTGCTGTCGCGGCTAATCCGCTCATCAGTTGCAGACAAATTGCGTGAGTATCGGGAATCTCAAACACGTCGGTGTTGAGAATGCTACATCAATATCGAATGCACCCGTACCATATTTCTGTGCACCAGGAATTGCATGGCGATGACTTTGAACGTCGTGTACAGTTCTGCCATTGGGCACAAGAGAAATTACGGGACGATGACAGATTTTTTGCACGCGTTCTATTTAGCGACGAAGCGTTATTCACCAACAGCGGTAACGTAAACCGGCATAATATGCACTATTTGGCAACTGAAAATGCACGATGGCTGCGACAAGTGGAACATCAGCGACCTTGGCGCGTTAATGTATGGTGCGGCATTATGGAAGGAAGGATAATTGGCCCCCATTTTATCGATGGTATTCTAAATGGTGTAATGTATGCTGGTTTCCTACGTAATATCCTACCGATGTTACTACAAGATGTTTCACTGCATGACAGAATGGCGATGTACTTCCAACAAGATGGATGTCCGGCACATAGCTTACGTGCGACTGAAGCGGTACTGAATAGCATATTTCATGACGGGCCCGCACGTTCACCGGATCTGACGTCCCCGGATTTCTTTCTGTGGGGAAAGTTGAGGGATATTTGCTATCGTGATCCACCGACAACGCCTGACAACATGTGTTAGCGGATAGTCAACGTATGTGCGAACATTACGGAAGGCGAACTACTCGCTGTTGAGAGGACTGTCGTTACACGCATTGCCGAATGCATTGAGGTTGACGGACATCATTTTGAGCATTTATTGCATTAATGTGGTATTTACAGGTAATCACGCTGTATCAGCATGCGTTCTCAGAAATGATAAGTTCACAAAGCTACATGTATCACATTGGAACAACCGAAATAAAATGTTCAAACGTACCTACTTTCTGTATTTTAATTTAAAAAACCTACCTGTTACCAAGTGTTCGTCTAAAATTGTGAGCCTTATGTTTGTGACTAATACAGCGCCATCTATCACAAAGCGCAAAAATTGGTCCAACTAAAACATTCATACTTGTTTACGTACTACACGAATATGTAATAAAAATAGGGGTTCCTATTTTAAAAAACGCAGGTGATATCCGTTTGACCTATGGCAGCGCCATCCAGCGGGCCAACCATAGCGCCATCTGGTTTCCCTCTTCAAGCTAGTCAAGTTTCGTTCTTTGTAGTTTTTTCGTGTGACACTTATTTCGTGAGATATTTGGCCCGGTCACGATCAATGGACCACCCTGTAAATTATTAATGGTAGTCAATAAATCCAGAGCCGGCCTCTGTGGCCCAGCGGTTCTAGGCACTTCAGTCCAGATCCGCGCTGCTGCTACGGTCGCAGGTTCGAATCCTGCCTCGGGCATGGATTTGTGTGATGTCCTTAGGTTAGTTAGGTTTAATTAGTTCTAAGTTCTAGGCGACTGATGACCTCAGAAGTTAAGTCGCATAGTGCTCAGAGCCATTTGAACCATTTTTTTGCAGGGAGAGGAGGAAATAGAGACAACTCCGACTATTTGGTTTTCGGACTGATCTGTACAGGGGACCCAGAATTGATACGGTAGCTCTACGCCGCACATTGAGGGAGAGACATCTACATCTACATATACACTCCGCTAGCCACCAAGCGGTGTGTGGCGGAGGCCACAATTCGCTCCAAAGTCATATTTCCCCCCCTCTGTTCCACTCGCGGATCGCGCGAGGGAAAACCGACTGTCTGAACGCCTCAGTACGAGCTCTGATTTTCCTTATCTTTGAATGGTGATCATTGCGCGATTTGAAAATTGGTGGCAATAATATATGCTCTACATCCTCGGCGAAGATCGGATTTCGGAATTTAGTGAGCAGGTCCTTCCTTTTAGGCGTCGTCTATCTGCAAGTGTGTCCCACTTCAAACTTTCTATGAGATTAGTAACGCTCTCACGATGGATAAATGTAACAGTTACGAATCTTGCAGCTCTTCTTTGGACCCTCTCAATCTCTTGAACCAGACCCAACTGGTAAGGGTCCCATACAGACGGACAATACTCTAAGTGTGGTGTCACCGCCAGACACCACACTTGCTAGGTGGTAGCCTTTAAATCGGCCGCGGTCCGTTAGTATACGTCGGACCCGCGTGTCGCCACTATCAGTGATTGCAGACCAAGCGCCGCCACACAGCAGGTCTAGAGAGACTTCCTAGCACTCGCCCCAGTTGTACAACCGACTTTGCTAGCGATGGTTCACTGACAAAATACGCTCTCATTTGCCGAGACGATAGTTAGCATAGCCTTCAGCTACGTCATTTGCTACGACCTAGCAAGGCGCCAGTACCAATTACTATTGATACTGTAATCATGTACCGCAAAGAGCGACGTTCACCATTAATGGATTAATGTTAAGTATTCCACCAGCCACGTTCGTTTTTCTAAAGTCTAAATTCCTTGTCCTGTTCCAGACCTCACGCCAGCCAGCGTGAGCTAAAACGCGTGCCTTTTCGGCTTCCTCTAATAATACGGTGTTGGCTCTCCTGCCAACCCACAACACTAAGACTGGACGAACTAACGTATTGTAAGCAATTTCCTTTGTTGAAGGACTGCATCGCTTCAGGATTCTACCAATAAATCTCAATATAGCGTTCGCCTTGTCCGTTGCTTGTGTAATCTGATCATTCCATTTGAGATTATTTCGAAAGGTCACATCCAGACACTTGACGGACAGGGGTAGGAACGGATGATAGGGGCGCACGCTTTACCGTGCACCACACACTATTAGGTGACTTGCGAAGTCTCAATCTCAAAAGGTAGATCTAACGGAATAGTCACTTCTCAAACAGTAATTGGTTTATGAGAGGTAACACTAATCTTTGAAGCCGTACATCACACCCTCCGAAACACTCTCTGGTTTTAGTTTAGCTGCTGTTGTTCTGTCGTGTCTTCACTTCGCAATCAGTTCACCATTAGTCGACTTGGGAAACTTCAGAAGGGTTGAAATGACCATGATGGATTTGTTGCTCAGGTAATATTGGATGGCTAGTCAACCTACGAAGCCTAGAACCTTGCCACAATGGTAACACTGCCGCAGTGGCTACACCGGTTCTCGTTAGATAAACGAAGTTAAGCGCTGTCGCACTGGGCTAGCACTTGGATGGGGGACCATCCAGTCTGCCGCGACCTGTTGGCAAGCGGGCTGCTCTCAGCCCTTTTAGGGCAAAGTGAATGGCTACTTGACTGAGCAGCAGCGGCTCTAGTCTTTTAAACTGACATAAGGCTTGGAGAGTGATGTGCTGATCACATGCCGCTCCATATTCGCATCCAGTGACGCCTGTGGACAGAGGATCGGTGCCGCTTTGCCTTCATGACCTGCTAGAACGGAGTTTAGTTTAGTTTTTTAGTCAACATTTGAGCCCTCCTGGCTGTCCCATTCTGTCACTGCTGCTTTTCTACTGACCACACAGCACTCCCCGCCTTCTTCCACAGAGGCAGGTCCATCTCTCGTGACAGTTCCGCTTTACATAGGGGTGTTCCGATACTGCAGATCAGGTATTGCATACAGTTTGTCCCAACTAACTCTGCTACGTGTAATTCGTGGGTAGATGTGCATTACTAAACACGATTATGGAATGACAACATATAATTGTTAGTTACACTACCGGCCATTAAAACTGCTACACCACGAAGATGTGCTACAGACGCGAAATTTAACCGACAGGAAGAAGATGGCGTGATATGCAAATGATTAGCTTTTCAGAGCATTCACACGAGGTTGGCGTCTGTGGTGACACCTACAACGTGCTGACATGAGGCAACTTTCCAACCGATTTTTCATACACAAATAGCAAATGACCGGCGTTGCCTGGTGAAACGTTGTTGTGACGCCTCGTGTAAGGAGGAGAAATGCGTACCATTACGTTTCCGACTTTGATCAAGGTCTGATTGTAGCCTATCGCGATTGCGGTTTATCGTATCGCGACGTTGCTGCTCCCGTTGGTCGAGATCCAATGACTGTTAGCAGAATATGGAATCGGTGGGTTCAGGAGGGTAATACGGAACGCCGTGCCGGATCCCAACGGCCTCGTATCACTAGCAGTCGAGATGACAGGCATCTTATCCGCATGGCTGTAACGGATCGAGCAGGCACGTCTCGATCCCTGAGTCAACAGATGGGGACGTTTTCAAGACAACAACCATCTGCACGAACAGTTCGTCGACGTTTGCAGCAGCATGGACTATCAGCTTGGAGACCACGGCTGCGGTTGCTCTTGACGCTGCATCACAGGCAGGAGCTCCTGCGATGGTGTACTCAACGACGAACCTGGGTGCAGAATGGCAAAACGTCATTTTTTCGGATGAATCCAGGTTCTGTTTCCAGCATCATGATGGCCGTATCCGTGTTTGGCGATATCGCGGTGAACTCACATTGGAGGCGTGTATTCGTCATCGACATACTGGCGTATCACCCGGAGTGATGGTATGGGGTGCCGTTGGTCACACGTCTTGGTCACCTCTTGTTCGCATTGACGGCACTTTGAACAGTGTACGTTACATTTCAGATGTGTTACGACCCGTGGCTCTACCCTTCATTCGATCCCTGCGAAACTTTACATTTCAGCAGGCTAATGCACGACCGCATGTTGCAGGTCCTGTACGGGCCTTTCTGGATACAGAAAATGTTCGACTGCTGCCCTGGCCAGCACATTCTCCAGATCTCTCACGAATTGAAAACGTCTGGTCAATGGTGGCCGAGCAATTGGGTCGTCACAATACGCTAGTCACTACTCTTGATGAACTGTGGTATCGTGTTGAAGGTGCATGGGCAGCTGTACCTGTACACTTCATCCAAGCTCTGTTTGACTCAATGCCCAGGCGTATCAAGGCCGTTATTACGGCCAGAGGTGATTGTTCTGGGTACTGACTTCTCAGGATCTAGACGCTCAAGTTGCGTGAAAATGTAATCACATGTCAGTTCTAGTGTAATATATTTGTCCAATGAATACAAGTTTATCATCTGCATTTCTTCTTGGAGTAGCAATTTTAATGGCCAGTAGTGTATATAAAATGTGTGGCTGGTGTTGCCTCTCATAAATCAACCTCTGTCACAGAAGTGACTATTCCGTTTGATCTACATCTTGAGATTATAGTCTGCGTGGAGATATCTACTTTGGAAGCCCCCTGGTGGTGTGTGGTGGACGGTAAAACGTGTATCCCTATCATCCGTTTCTACTGCTATCTCCCCCTCAGCTGATTTCTTTCACAAACAAAGCGTGGAATGAACGATTATTATATAATCGCGGGTGTGATTTTATAGACATGGCCATCTTATGTGACATTCATCGAGTAAGCTGGTATTAATACGTCAGTTAACAATTCTTTCGTTGCATTTTAACAATGAGCACCTACGTCATGCAATGGCCTCTTGTAGCCTCTGCCACTTCCGTTTAACGAGCATACTTGTAACGCACGTTAAACGAGCGTTTGGGGAAGCTATTGGTGGACGGTTATTTTGTGCATTAAAATTCGGTAAACTCATGCAACTTAAATGAACTGTACAGAATGCATAAAATTAATTTGTTAAGAATGCCCTCATGAAACGTGAGTCATGAATCGACCACCTAGTAATAGCCTATATATGTAACTAGCTGCCCACCGCCACCCGTTGGTGTGGCTCCGTCTGGTTAAAGAAAAATGAAAGAAAAAAGAAAGCACATGTCTCTGATATGTATGGGAATTGGATACACGACCTAATATCCTTCGTCCCCCCACCACCTCGTCCCTGTCCATTTCCTCTGCCCACTCTCTTTCTATATATCCTTTCTCCTCTCTCTGTCCATCACCTACTACCCCTCTCTCCGTCCATTTTCTACTCCCCCTCTCTCTCCCTCTTCTGCCCCAACCCTCTGTCCATCTCCTCCTTTTCGCTCTCTACGCCGATTTCTTACCAACCCTTTATCCATCTTTTCTTCTCCCCCTCCCCCCCTCAGACCTTGAGCTTTGTTTATTGTTATTGCACATTCAGATTCTATAGTAGTACATACAGAACATATCAACAAAAATGAAATACACTCCTGGAAATTGCACAATTGCTTGCGGATTCTCGTCAGCCCACACATGTTGATTGTGAATATTTACAATTTGATCACGTTGAAATGAAGCCTCATCCGTAAAGAGAACATTTGCATTGAAATGAGGATTGACACATTGTTGGATGAACCATTCGCAGAAGTGTACCCGTGGAGGCCAATCAGTTGCTGATAGTGCCTGCACGCGCTGTACATGGTACGGAAACGACTGGTTCTCCCGTAGCACTCTCCATACAGTGACGTGGTCAACGTTACCTTGTATAGCAACGTCTCTGACGCTGACATTAGGGTTATCGTCAACTGCACGAAGAATTGCCTCGTTCATTGCAGGTGTCCTCGTCGTTCTAGGTCTTCCCCAGTCACGAGTCATAGGCTGAAATGTTCCGTGCTCCCTAAGACGCCGATCAATTGCTTCGAACGTCTTCCTGTCAGGACACCTTCGTTCTGGAAATCTTTTTCGATATAAACGTACCGCGCCACGGCTATTGCCCCGTGCTAATCCATACATCAAATGGGCATCTGCCAACTTCACATTTATAAACATTGCACTGACTGCAAATCCACGTTCGTGATGAACACTAACCTGTTGATGCTATGTACTGATGTGCTTGATGCTAGTACTGTAGAGCAATGAGTCGCATGTCAACACAAGCACCGAAGTCAACATTACCTTCCTTCAATTGGGCCAACTGGTGGTGAATCGAGGAAGTACAGTACGTACTGACGAAACTAAAATGAGCTCTAACATGGAAATTAAGCGTTTCCGGACACATGTCCACATAACATCTTTTCTTTATTTGTGTGTGAGGAATGTTTCCTGGAAGTTTGGCCGTACCTTTTTGTAACACCCTGTATATGTGTGTGTGTGTGTGTGTGTGTGTGTGTGTGAGAGAGAGAGAGAGAGAGAGAGAGAGAGAGAGAGAGAGAGAGAGAGAGAGAGAGAGAGAGAGATTTTAAACAACAATGTACAGGACAGGACTTTTTGGTGAAACTGACAGCGAAAAGAAAAATGCTCTGCAGTGAAAATCTGCGATTTTGTTTCCATTCTCGCAGGCAGTTTTAATAACGATAGTGGAGCACTTAAACCATTAGAAAATTTGTTTCTCTCATATATATTGTTTCTGATTGAATATATTTTTAAACATAAATTGTATACACAGCAGTGTTGCTTAGTTTCTTCTCTCACAGACGGTTTTATCAGAAAAGTTGTATTTCTGGCTTATCGGCTTATGGTTGGAATACTAATATACACTCTTGGAAGTTGAAATAAGAACACCGTGAATTCATTGTCCCAGAAAGGGGAAACTTTATTGACACATTCCTGGGGTCAGATACATCACATGATCACACTGACAGACCCACAGGCACATAGACACAGGCAACAGAGCATGCACAATGTCGGCACTAGTACAGTGTATATCCACCTTTCGCAGCAATGCAGGCTGCTATTCTCTAATGGAGACGATCGTAGAGGTGCTAGATGTAGTCCTGTGGAACGGCTTGCCATGCCATTTCCACCTGGCGCCTCAGTTGGACCAGCGTTCGTGCTGGACGTGCAGACCGCGTGAGACGACGCTTCATCCAGTCCCAAACATGCTCAATGGGGGACAGATCCGGAGATCTTGCTGGCCAGGGTAGTTGACTTACACCTTCTAGAGCACGTTGGGTGGCACGGGATACATGCGGACGTGCATTGTCCTGTTGGAACAGCAAGTTCCCTTGCCGGTCTAGGAATGGTAGAACGATGGGTTCGATGACGGTTTGGATGTACCGTGCACTATTCAGTGTCCCCTCGACGATCACCAGTGGTGTACGGCCAGTGTAGGAGATCGCTCCCCACACCATGATGCCGGGTGTTGACCCTGTGTGCCTCGGTCGTATGCAGTCCTGATTGTGGCGCTCACCTACACGGCGCCAAACTCGCATATGACCATCATTGGCACCAAGGCAGAAGCGACTCTCATCGCTGAAGACGACACGTCTCCATTCGTCCCTCCATTCACGTCTGTCGCGACACCACTGGAGGCGGGCTGCACGGTGTTGGGGCGTGAGCGGAAGACGGCCTAACGGTGTGCGGGACCGTAGCCCAGCTTCATGGAGACGGTTGCGAATGGTCCTCGCCGATACCCCAGGAGCAACAGTGTCCCTAATTTGCTGGGAAGTGGCGGTGCGGTCCCCTACGGCACTGCGTAGGATCCTACGGTCTTGGCGTGCATCCGTGCGTCGCTGCGGTCCGGTCCCAGGTCGACGGGCACGTGCACCTTCCGCCGACCACTGGCGACAACATCGATGTACTGTGGAGACCTCACGCCCCACGTGTTGAGCAATTCGGCGGTACGTCTACCCGGCCTCCCGCATGCCCACTATACGCCCTCGCTCAAAGTCCGTCAACTGCACATACGGTTCACGTCCACGCTGTCGCGGCATGCTACCAGTGTTAAAGACTGCGATGGAGCTCCGTATGCCATGGCAAACTGGCTGACACTGACGGCGGCGGTGCACAAACGTTGCGCAGCTAGCGCCATTCGACGGCCAACACCGCGGTTCCTGGTGTGTCCGCTGTGCCGTGCGTGTGATCATTGCTTGTACAGCCCTCTCGCAGTGTCCGGAGCAAGTATGGTGGGTCTGACACACCGGTGTCAATGTGTTCTTTTTTCCATTTCCAGGAGTGTAGAATAGAGGGGAAGGAGGAGATGGACAGGAACAGGAGAAAGACAGATATTAGGACGTATATCGAATTCGCATGCTTATTAGAAACGTTTGGTTTCTCTTTTCTTTTCTTTCTACATAACCATGCTAGGCGAAGCAACGCGTGGCCAGGTACGGCTAGAATACACTACATATATAAAAAAACAGGTATATAAAACACGCGTATTAGAATGCAATGTTGTGTCTAAATTTGTAGTCAATTGACCGACTACTTTTCGAGGTATGCGGGCATTAACACACTCAGGCTGAATTTTAATTTATAAATATTAATGCAAACGGAAGAATGTAATTAAAGTAAATTTAGTTTATTACAATTTGCAGTTGTAAAACATTAACATAAATTTAATTATGTCATTGAGGGTCACTAATGGCAAAACTTAGGCTATATGATTGTATGACACGAATGATACTACATTCTTGACAAAGACCGGAATATTAGGGAATCTGTATGGTCGTCATCTCATAAATCAGCTGTGACAATATGAATTCGCGATGCCTGCTCACTGATTGCGTGACTACGCTGACAGAATGATTAACTAACGCATGCACAGTACATCAAAGAATGGATTGAACGCGCCGTTCAACTCTCCGTTACACAATAAGATTTTAAACAATTACTTACTTCTATCATCATGCCTGTACGTAACTTCTGAGTCTCTTCATCTGCTTACGTGAGCTCGTGTAATCTCGCCAATATCTGTAAGTTAATGAATGGAAACCATGATGTGCTACTAATTGCTCTTGGTGGAATTCTGCTCTCGTTCGCTCCCACGGAAGAAGTCTCTCCTCGACGCCTCCCAAGGAAGAGATCTATACTCGATGCCCCGTGGCGGAGAAACTAATTCTGCTTGCTCCCCAGAGCGTCTGGCTTCGGCATCTGCACGACTGTCTGTGCACCAATAAGCCTATTTTACAATGCCATATGGCTCGGTCTTAAATAAATCAATAATTTCCGAGTTTGCAACTTTAACCTAAGGAAGCACTCAGGTGCTAACAAGCCTGCCTGACGCCCCCACTTGCTGTCGAGTTGTCTCTCCAGCCAACTCACCATTTCCATGTTTCGAATTTTCTGGAAAGCAGCACTCAGCTGCTCCCCTCTGCTAAATTATTGCTGTTAACCAGTAAGTAGTGCCGTTCCCAAATTTGCAAAAGGTGTTCGGACTGTCCCATGTGAAGAGAAGAGCTGTTACCTTTCTCACGGAACAGCAAGAGACCTGCCGCTTCACACCACTCACTTCTGGGAAGGGCTTTTTCAACTTGAAAACGAACTTCTTTTGTCAAACTGTTGCTCTCACCTGGCCCGGCTTGCTGAGCTCTTCAAGTCGGCCAAACTCAAGTGTTCTGCTGCTCCGTTATCTGATGTTTTTAGGAAGGCTGCTGGACCAGACATAGTACGAAATGCCGTTCTGGGATCGCTATGAGACTCAAGGCAGGAACTGCGCAACACCCCGAACAATACCGTAGGCTAAACGGCGTAGCCATTCGGCTACAAGGGACCATCCGATGGCTGGCCCTTAAGATCTGACAGCCGAAGACTGGCAAGCGGGAGTCCGTTGTTCGAGTCCGGAACACTGGCCTTCCCCCGCCGCGCCGCTCCGCTGGCCGACGCACAACACACACGGCCGCTTAGAGAAGAGAAACACTGGGACGCCACATCCAAGGTATCACCGTCCGATGCACGACTTCGCTCGCAATAATTAAACGGGCCACCTCGCGGTGTACGTCTCCAGTCAGCTGGGCGAGACGGCGACACGAGATACACACCGCTACGCGTAATCAGACGCCGCCGCCACCGCCGCCGCCGCTGCCGCTGCCGCAGCAGAGGGCTTCGCAAACGACACAGCTGCCGCTCTCCGAGCCAGTACAATCCAGTAAGAAAACCGTTGTACGAAACTTGCAATAAAAGTTATCTTATGTAAAAATGCTGTTTCATTCTACCTCATACCCGAGCCAAGGAAGAACCCATCCTGCCCACATGTTGTTAAGAGAGAAAAATTAATTTATTTAGTATTTTCAGCCTGACATAATGCTTTAGAATTAAATGCCCATTGCAGTGATGCTCATCCTGACAATTGACTAGCATCAAAAGAGAAAACCCAGTTACATTTAGTATCAGAACTGTTACTTCAAATGGTTCAAATGGCTCTGAGCACTATGGGACTCAACATCTTAGGTCATAAGTCCCCTAGAACTTAGAACTACTTAAACCTAACTAACCTAAGGACATCACACACACCCATGCCCGAGGCAGGATTCGAACCTGCGACCGTAGAAGTCACGCGGTTCCGGACTGCAGCGCCAGAACCGCTAGACCACCGCGGCCGGCAGAACTGTTACTTCTGACACCAAATGTAACAGTTCTCCTACTAAATGTAACTGGGTTTTCTCTTTTGATACTAGTCAATTGTCAGGATGACTGTTACTGCAATGGGCATTTAATTCTAAAGCATTATGTCAGGGTGAAAATACTAAATAAATTAATTTTTCTCTCTTAACAACATGTGGGCAGGATGGGTTCTTCCTTGGCTCGGGTATGAGGTAGAATGAAACAGCATTTTTACATAAGATAACTTTTATTGCAAGTTTCGTACAACCGTTTTCTTACTGGATTGTACTGGCTCGGAGAGCGGCAGCTGTGTCGTTTGCGAAGCCCTCTGCTGCGGCAGCGGCGGCGGCGGCGTCTGATTACACAGGCGTCTAAAGCTAGCGAAATGAGGGATGCTCAACTACCGGACCTACCGATAGATGGCTCTAGCGCGTGCCGGCAAGAGATCATATCATTGAGTGTCCGCCAAATGTGAATTTGGCAGAAAACGAAGTGCGAAAACACGGATGAAAATGTTTTTCGTTCTGCGCCCTCATAAGTATTTTATATTGGATGTTCTAGATATCTACACATCAACATAATGAAGTTTTTCTAATCTAGCGAGAAAAAACAGTGACAGTTCTGCTATGAAATTCCTAAGTTCGAGTGTGTTTTGAAAGTTTGACAAGCTGACCTATAAATTGTTTACTATTTTATGAGTGCTTTACTTATTTGCCCGTTTTAAAACACTATTTAAGATTCAATGGAGGTCAACAAATTAACTTACTTGCCGAATCTTTTAACTACTGTTATAAATCGGAAAATCAAGTGTGGACAACAGTGAAGACGTCTCTTGAAAAAAAGTTGACATCGTTTGCTTAGGGGTATCTTTACTGGCAACAGAAATTACAACTGAACTATTAAAGTATTACTTACGTATAAACGGAAAAAATCGCTATTTTTTCTTTATCTGAAGTGATGCATTACCGATCTGCATATAATCTGACACTGTAATTGCAACATAAACTTACGAATTTGGCTCTCTCTTTGATCATTAATTTAAATGCTATGATTTTATTAACGCCTGTACATGACACGGTGTATTTGAGTGATATGGTAGAAGCACCAACCAGTTTTTAACAGTGCGTCAGTCTTTGATGCGAGACAAGAAATACATTTAAATGAGACAAACACAAAGCCCAACGTTACGGCTCCTCTTAAATGCATGACTTGTATCATTTGGAAGTTAAGTCTAGTAATAATATTATATTGGACTGATCCATGATGATGATGTAGGAAGTGAAGGGACTTGTTGGAAATAACCTCGATCACAGCTGTTAATTTTAAGGTTGGGGTGTCTTAAAACTGTAATTTTCCAGTCTGACACCCAAACAATTTTAAAATTGAATTCAAAACATGTCAGTGAGCAAAATTAATTACACTTTGAATTACAACCATAGAATTCTATTTCTGTGAATCTTGGTTCCAGTCTTTGACATGGTGTCAATCACTGGAATGACTGGTTGTCAGTATATGGCCCAAGCAAAAAACAAACCTGAAAGTGAAAGCTGCAGAAGCTGGCCAGACAGGTACCCCAATGGCTGCTACAATCTGTGTGAGACAAGGGTGACATTATATTGCAAATTCAGTGTAAAAAGTTCCATATTGTCTGAATTTGTCCTATACTGACAGGACATTCTAGTCCAGTCGATTTTCTTATCTGCAAAAGTACACTAGCCAATACCAGTGGCACAAAGGTAGTGCCACGTGACAAACTATCTGGTAACAACAGAAGTATTGGTGGACAATGTACAGTAAATAATATGTAATAACCTGAGAAATTCAAAATTGGTTTCAAGAAATTGAACAGTATTTGGAAAGAGAGTAACATTTTGAAAATAACAAATGACGCAAGTAGAGTTTTCAGTTTTTATGAAAGCTCGCTTGAATTTTTTTTTCCCCTCTCTCTTTTCGATTATCAAGGGAAAAATGTGATAACATAAAAGTGCAAGAAAGTTGTGTACAATGTTGGAAATGATGAAAAAGAAAATCTCACTATGCTTCCTCCTCCATGTGAAGAGTATTCCTGTAATAATAGCTAATAGCATACCAAGAACATGAGGGTGTCACAGTGGAGATTTGTTTTCTGGTACAGACATCTGATACAACTATTCCACAGCAAAATGTACTTTCAATAGGTGTGGTACCAGTGCACTCCCATAGGATAACAGAATATTATGTCCTCCAGGAATCACATTGGGTACACCACATACAGCATAAACTGTACAGCAACTACAATGCTTTGTGAGCAAGTAATAACAGTCAGTATCTTTCATTTTAACATAACTCTTGACTCCCATAATTATCCGCTTATACGTGTGCTTGTACTACAGGTTACTGGTAAAGCAAATACTAATTGAATAGCTTTTCACACTTTTAATACTTAGCAGAAATTCTGAAAAAAGAAAATTGTTTTATTACTGTATCACCTCTATGGTGAATTAAGAGGTACTGACTGGTTTCTTTGAACATTTAATAGAAGCCTTCTTTTTTATCTGCTATTGATAAAGAGTCATTCCAAGTTCTGTACAGAACAATCTCTCGCATTTTTCATGAGGTTTGTTATTCTGTACACTAATATTTCTTCTTCTAAATGGTAAATAATGCATTCAGACAGTGCTGGTATTAAAGGTAATTCATGAAATAAATTATATTTAAACCAGAAAATTAAAGGTTCCACATGGCATATGAAAAGTACCTTGCTACACACATGTATGTACAGATTCCAGAATGTCTGTGAATTTGGGTTACAAACTTTTTTAAATAGAAATATGAAGATCACAATACTTTGGGTCTGCAATAACTCAAACGTAAAATACTTTAGTTCCCTATGGGAAACTTTGTTCTTTACGTGACTCGTGCAACTGCTTTCACTTGTAATGGAAAACTAAATGGTTTATGTTAAAGTTAACTAGCAAAAAGTGTAACCATTGTTACATTATTTCTGTGAAGTAAGATTCCTTAATGTTATTTCCTTCTTTTGTCATCATAACTTGATAATTTCAGTTCCGTATGGGACATATGAACTAACAAAATGAAATGCTTTTATTACTATGACCAAACAAAATCTTTTTAACACGTAGTACACAGTTCAAATCAGCAAAAAGTGTAACCGTATAATTAAGGTAGGTATTGATGAAAATTAGGCATGTAACATGAATACTGAAATTTCCTAGATTTCCATGTGAACCTGTAATCACTGTATTCTGTACTTTGTAGTGCTAGAAAGATAATTCTATATGATTATTTGCATTCTCCCGCCCCCCCCCCCTCAATACAGGAAAATATAATAGAAAGACATCCTAGCAAAATAAAGACAAAATTCAGAAAATTAGATTTTGCCTGACTCAGGCCCCCTTATTCTAGAATGGTTATAAAGTAATAAGAATGCTTATGATCAACTGGAACATTGTGTTCATTATAGGAAGTATTAAAACAAGAATTAACAGAGTAACAATTTTATTGCTCTTAAGTTTCAGAGTATCCACAAACATTACTGTTTGAAACATAGGACCACTGCATACTCCATTAGATCACACCCATCCTGTGATTAAACTGTTTTCTTAAAGTGAAAACACTGAAAGCCATCTGTCAAATAAGTCTCGGAACATTTTTTTTTTCGTTAATTTCACACAAATCACCCGTTTTTAATGCAAGTGCATATTTTGTAACACCAAACATCTTAAAATAAGCTTATATAATAAACAATCATAATTTTCAGAATGATATTCTCACTCTGCAGCGGAGTGTGCGCTGATATGAAACTTCCTGGCAGATTAAAACTGTGTGCCCGACCGAGACTCGAACTTGGGACCTTTGCCTTTCGCGGGCAAGTGCTCTACCATCTGAGCTACCGAAGCACGACTCACGTCCGGTACTCACAGCTTTACTTCTGCCAGTATTATAATTTTGTTACAATATCTACACAGTACGTAAAGACTTAATTTTACTGCAATGTGATTCATCTTTTGAAGTTCATCATTACACAACAACAAATCTATGGACAAAATAGTTTTAAAAAATCTGTCAAAACATCACACCCATCTGCATGGAATGTCCCATTACATAATTTTTCCAATTTGAGCACTATACATGATTAAACAATATGAGTTTATTTAACTTCTGCCTTATACTTTATTTATTGTTTAAAATTTTCTCAGCAGGCTTTTTTTCCACATGTTTTTAAGCGTATGCAGGAGTATAGGGATGCAATCTTACAAACAAGTTGAGTCTGATGTAAGTCCTCAATCCTAATTTCATAATGGTAATCATGACCAAGAGCTGGTAATGGGTAATCTAAAAAATTTATTTTTAGCACAATGCAAAATCTTGGCCTGTATATATTTCTGTCGCATATCCCCAGCAATCACAAACATCTGAAACAGTTTCTGAGTATTCTACAACAGAGTACACACAGTCACTTGTTTTAGCCAGTTTTCCTCGGTTAACAAAATTTACAAATGCCTTTTTATTGGCCATATTGGGAAAAGCATAGACATAGAGAGAATCACATTCTAATGCAGATTTAACTACTGGTGGCTTCAGTATGTGAAGACAGTCTTTGCATGTGATCTGCCTTGAAAGGTGTAATGACACATACCCTGCAATATAATAAGAGTATGTTTTACTTGTGAAATGAGAACTTAATCTTATCATCAAGAAGTGCACACCACTCCTCTACTTCATTTTCTGCAGCACTTTCATCACTTTCTACTACATGCTTTCATGCATGAGAATCATGAACAGGTGGCAAACAACATATATTAAAATTTGAGCAATTCCCATTCATTGCAGTGACACTGTTACCCAAGAGCAACTTTCTCTTGGCACATTTGAACTGGTATGCATTCGGATTGTTGTTCCAACCACATCTGGACTGAATGCAGGGGGAAAAAAGCTCTATGTGGTCTTGTGACAGTTTATATGTTAGCTAATACTTCAAAGGAGATTCAACACTAAGCATACTTGTCAGAGCTATGTGCCTTACTGATTGCATATTGAAAATTATCCCAGAAGCAAAAGTATTTCTTGCATGGAGCAGCAATGGGAACACCAATGATTTTTAAGCTTTTGATATAATTTTCAGTGTGTCTGAAAATAACAATGTGTTGACTGGGTGTTGTGTGATGTCCTTAAGTTAGTTAGGTTTAAGTAGTTCTAAGTTCTAGGGGAACTGATGACCATAGATGTTAAGTCCCATAGTGCTCAGAGCCATTTGAACCTTTTTTAATTTTTTTTAAATACCAAGCCAAAGATTTGTTGTCAAGTCTCAGGGGGCTCTTATACCCTTTACCTAATGGATTTCTGGAGTTCAGAATATCAAAAATCCTATCAATATTATACAAAAATTCTACTGTTGCTTCACTTCCTTTAATATTTGGATCACCAACCCTCCTCAAAAACTCTATACTATCTGCCACACTAGAACTCAAAGTCTGTGGAGCTAATGAAACATTCATTTTTCTATTTACATAACTTATATGTTGTCCTGATAGTTTGTTGGCAAATGTCATACCTTCTTCTTGTTGTACCTTGTTCAATTGCTCAATGAAATGTCATCTAATAATGCCAGTTGGAGACTCAATAGCAGATACTTCAAACCTAATAAAACAACTTAAAATTAAACATTCATCTGGCTTGGATGGTGTCACATCACATCTCATAAAGGAATGCAGAGAATGTATATTAAAACCATTGACACACATGCTGAATGCTGCGATAGAAGAAGGTATATTTCCAGATTCACTGAAAGTAAGTAAAGTGAAGCCAATATTTAAGAAAGGGAACAGGGATGAATTAGGAAATTACAGGCCAATATCAATGATCTCAACATTTGCTAAAATCTATGAAATGATAATAAAGAATAGAATTGTAAGTTTTATAACAAAGTACAGTATACTGCATTCATCACAACATGGTTTCAGAGAAGGGAAGTCAACAAAAACAGCATCAACAGATATAATTGAGCACATTCTTAATTTACTTGACAGGCAACAAAAGACTTGTGGCATTTTTATGGACCTATCTAAGGCATTTGATTGTGTGAACCACTCAAAATTAATGATGAAATTATATCAGTATGGAATTAGAGGAAAGTGCTATGACATACTTAAATCATACCTTACAAATAGGAAACAATGTACAGAAATCAGACATACTAGTGGGGGAAATATAACAAACTACAGATCAGAATTACAAACAGTTAAACACGGTGTGCCGCAAGGGTCTGTGCTTGGGCCAATACTATTTATACTCTACGTAAATGACTTCCCTAGCTATATAAATCAGAAACTTATAATGTATGCTGATGACACAACAATCATTTTCACAGCTGAAACAAAGGAGGAGCTTGAGAAGGAAGCACTCCTGACTATCGAAAATGCAAATAAATATTTAACACAAAACAACCTGTTTATGAATCAGTCTAAAACAATGAATGTAGTATTTCAGACCAAGCATAGTGAAAATTACAATATAAATGTTAATATAAATGGAAAGACTATTAAAGAAGTAATCAGCACAAATTTTCTAGGAACTATAATAGACAAACATTTGGCATGGGGGGAGCACATCGATGCACTGTGTAAAAAGATAAACAAACAGATCTTCATCATGCATAAAACAGCTAAAACTGTGGATAGTAAAGTCCTCAGATCAATGTATTATGGACTTGTCTTCCCACATTTGTCTTATTCAGTTCATATATGGGGAAGTGCACAAGCTGGCTACCTAAAAAGAATAAAGAATATTCACAATTCAGAAAAGGGCAGTGACATGCATTGCAAAAATACCACCAAGACAGACCTGTAGGCAAGCTTTTGTATACTATAATATTATGACAGTATATTCACTGTACATATACCAAAGCATAATGGCGGTAAGGTCAAGTGATAAACACCTCCTAAATAAAGATGTACACAAACACGGTACAAGAAGAAATGAAAATTACTACATGATAAACAGAAATCTAAAACTGCCTATGACTGCCCCAGAAGAAGCAGGCATAAGGTTTTTTAATAAACTCCCCAAAATCATTAAAAAAGAAACAGACCTAAAATGTTTTAAAAATCATTTGAAACTATATCTCACAGAGAAATGTATATACAGTTTGAGTGAATACTAAGATGGTGTTTAATATGTTCACCGTCAGCAGCAGCACAATCAACAGAAGCAGTACAGACAACAGGAGCAGCAGCAGTTCCAACATCAGCAGTGGCAGAAAAGTACACAACCTCACATGGAGCAACAAGCAGACGGAAGAGAGTGCCTCCCTCCCATCTGCAAGATTTTTTAGTCACAAGCATGATGAAAAAGAAACCTCCAAGATAAGTAACATTAAATCTCTAACAGTGCTTCACCAAAACATTCAGAGTGTAAAAAGCAAAGTGCAACAGCTAGAAGTTGAGTTACAATCCTTAGACAGTCCAGTTATCTGCATCACAGAGCACTGGTGCAAAGTCAATGAAATACAATACATAAATTTGCCCTCATATGTACTAGCTTGTTCTTATTGCAGAAACTCAATGAAAGGTGGAGGATCATGTATTTTTGTTAAGAGTGGTATTTCATTTAAAGTTAGGAATGATATTATCCTACTAAGTGTAGACAAGCATTTTGAAGTGTCAGCAGTAGAGATACCAGCTGTAGATATGCCCAAAAAACTAATTGTACTATGTGTATACCGTTCTCCCAGTGGTGATTTAGAAACATTCTTTTCAAAACTTATGCAAAGCCTAGAACAAGTGTCATCCCTGAAAAGTAATATACTCTTGTGTGGTGACTTAAACATTAACACAGCTAAGGCAGATGAAACCAGTAACACTTTTCTGAATATTCTGAATAGTTTTGGCATGTCCTCTTTAGTTAATTGTGCAACAAGAATAACCAAACACTCAACATCTACCATTGACCATGTAGCTACAGATATAGGTGGGGAAAACTGTGTCATAACTGTCAAAAATCTTGGACTGTCAGATCATTTATGCCAAATCATAAAAGTAAAAGCTTCTGTAGAAAAACCAGTAAACCTCCACATGTTTAAAAGAGTCTACTCAGACGCAGCAATACAAAAATTTTGCTTACAATTAAGACATGAAAGATGGGAAGAAGTATATTCAGAAAATAATGTGAATCAGAAATTCTCCAAATTCATGTCGGAGTTTAAGATAATATTCGAAGAAGCCTTCCCCAAAGCACTAAGTTCTACTGGAACATCCACCAAAAATAAGTGGATTACCACAGGAATTAGAAAATCTGCCCAAACTTTTAAATACCTAAACTCTATAAAAAACAACAACAGTGATCCAGATTTTCTTCATTACTACAGAAACTATAAAAAAATCTATAGGAAGGTGCTCAATGTTGCAAAAAAAAGGCCAATGATAGACTAATAAATCTAGCTAAAAATAAAAGTAAAGCTACATGGACTATAGTGAAACAAGAGACAGGAACTGCAACACAAAGGCAAATAAACACCCAAATCAGGGACAAAGAAAACCTAACAAGTACCCCAAAAGAACTAGCAAACTTTGTTAATTCTTACTTTAGTAGTATAGCTACAAAGTTACAGGAAAATTTTTCAAAATCTCATAATCCACGAACACGGGAATATACATCAAATTCAATGGTATTGCTACCCACTACTGAGGAAGAAGTATGTAATGTGGTAAGGAAATTAAAGAGCAAAAATTCAGCAGGTTTAGATGAAATTCCAATGTGCTGAAAAAAATGCATAAATAGTATCAAAGCCCCCCTAACCAATATCATAAATGAATCTTTCAAAGCCGGTTGTTTCCCTGATTATCTGAAACATGCAAAAATTTTACCTCTACACAAAAAAGATGATGTAGAAAACATTGAGAACTACAGGCCAATTGCCCTACTGTCATCATTTTCCAAAATAATAGAGTCCATAATGAAGAACAGACTTATGAGCTATCTAAACAAATACAACCTTCTTTCAAATGACCAATTTGGTTTCAGACCCGGCAGAGATACAGAAATGGCAATAGCACATTTCACTAAAGTGGTTTTAGAAGCACTGGATGAAGGCAACTATGTATCTGGCATATTCCTTGACCTGTCAAAGGCCTTTGATACAGTTGACCACCAGAATCTATTACTTAAGTTAGAAGCACTAGGAGTAAGAGGGGTAATCAACAAATGGTTCCATTCATACCTAAAAAATAGAGTACAGTGGGTAGAGATCTCGCATGTCTCCAGTAGATCAAAGTTCATAGAAAAACACCTGTCAGATCCACAACATATTAATATTGGGGTCCCTCAGGGAAGTGTGCTGGGTCCGGTGTTGTTCTTGATTTATATAAATGACTTTCCACAATATATCCGACATGGAGAGAAGATATTGTTTGCCGATGATAGCAATATTATAATCACCAGTGAGACATCAGCACAAATGTTGGAAAATTGTAATGAATCACTGAAAGATGTCTACAAATGGTCTACAGAGAATAAAGTGACCTTAAATATTAAGAAAACAAATAGCATACGCTTTAGAATAAACAGAAAAAACAGTCCCCTAAAGTTAAAGCTACATAACACCTCTGAAGACGAAGTGCCCACCACAAAATTCCTAGGGTTGCATATTGACAGCCAGCTTAGGTGGAGTGAACATGTTAAAAAACTCACAAAGAAGATATCTACAACGTGTTACGCACTTAGAGTTCTCTCCTCAGTATGCAGCGATGAATGTCTAAGAACTGTATATTTTAGCTATGTACATTCAGTCATAAGCTATGGGATAATTTTCTGGGGAAATAATGTACTCAACTTACAAACAGTTTTTAAAGTGCAGAAGAGAGCAGTGAGAATTATAACTAAAAGCAGTAAGTGGGCTCACTGCAGAGAACTATTCAAAATACTTGGTATTCTAACTGTTCCCTGTTTATTTATGTTCCACACTATAGTATATATAAAGAAAAATATAGTGAATTATAGTACAAACAGCATTTTACACAGCTATAGCACAAGAGCAAGCCACTGCCTTCATCTAGATAGGAGAAATAAGCATAAGACCCAAAAAAGTTTCTTGTATCAGGGTGTAAAATTGTATAACAAGCTGCCACAGGAAATCAAAGAAATTAACAGCATGTACTGTTTCAGAAAAACTCTTAAACTGTATTTTCAGGAACACTGTTTTTACACAGTAAGTGAATATTTAAATGTTTGAATGTAATTTAAGTGACATAATGACATTGTATTGTATATTCTGTAAATGTATAACAAGCTGCACAGGACATCAAAGAAATTAACAACATGTACTGTTACAGAAAAACCCTTAAACTATATTTTCAGGAACACTGTTTCTAAACAATAAGTGAATATTTAATTGTTTGAATGTAATTTAAGTGATAAATGTCATTGTATTTGTATACTCTGTAAATGCATATAAAAGTGTCAATGTATCTGCAAAAATCACTGTATCCAAACTGACAACATCCATACATTGCAAAATGTCTACGGATGGCTAATCAAATAAATAAATAAATAAATAAATATCATTACTGAAATGTATCTTTTAAAATTATCATGTATGTTGTTTGGATTTGTGTGTACATATAATGTGAAACATGTAATACTTTTGTATGATTATGGACTATTTCTGTTTAATCATTTGTTTCATTTATATATAATGAAATCAAGTTTGATGTTAATAGCCTACTGTATGACACACCCAATACTCTCAGCTGGATTTTCAGCTGGAGTCCATGGGCAAAGAATAAATAAATAAATAAAGCATTTCTGGCAAATTTAATCATATGACATGTCCAAGATACAATAAACAATGAAGCTTTTAAAATAACCCTTGGAAAAATTTAAAGTACAGCCAAGTGTACGTAAAGTGCTTATATTTCCTTGCAGCCATCACATGTAACATACCAAACCCTAATGCCAGAACTATGCAGCCTCTCTGAAGCGGATTTTATCAGTGTGGCCTGATTATTTGCCTGTACACCGTTGATAAAGAAATATGCAATCGGGCATATAAATTTGCCTTTAATAGAGACAAGCATGAAAACCAGAGCCTCAGATGCCTCTATTACTTCTGAGGCACTTCCCCACCAAACTCTAAAAAACCTGTGTATTGCTTAGTTCCTTGGTCCCAAACTACTTGCTTCCTAATTGCCACACTGTCTACAATTAGACATGAATCGCTGAACTGGTCCCTTACAATTGGGTTCGAATCAACGTACTTAAAAACATCTTTTAAGAAGGCAGTTTCACAGTCGACACTTGCCACCAATTTGGAAATCAATGATTTATGGGTCAGAGGCATTAATTTTTGCAGGTATTCATATGCTGCTGGTGAATAAAAGTACACAGTCATCGGAAACAGTTACACATTTGTTGTGTATCTATTACCCTTTGACGAGAGAGAGTTGTCCACTAAATTGCACACTAATTCCACTTGTGTTCCTTTCTGATGATTGAGGAAGTTATGTAACTTCTCAGGAAGATGCCCCTTCTCCTTCAATGAACTTATGATGTCATCCATGGAAAACACTTTCTTCTCTCTTCTTCGAAGTTTTTCACGGACACACTTCGGTTTACGTTTTCATTCGCGTACAATGTCTGAGAAAAAATTGCAAGTTTCGGTCGCCTTGTCTTCCATTTCTACTTTCGACTGTATACCACAAGAAATAATTTCGTTATGTATGATTGAAATAACTCAAGGCTTGATGAAAAAATATTATAAGAAAACTTTGGGGGTGTGAAAACATCCTTATACTAACGTTTTCGACACAATTCGCGTCTTCTGCATTGGATAAATGGGACATGCTTTCCACGGAAGAATTCTCATTGGCAACATTCTCCACGCAATCAGTAGCTTCTGCAGAGGGCAAATCAAGCACGGATTCGAGGACAGAACGCTAAAAACAAAAATATGGAACTGTATTACAACATTGCTTAGACCTATGTAGCCCATTTGTGTCCGTACGAAATAAATTCACGAAAGTCAAAAGCACACACATAGCAAGGAAATTAATTAGCTACCTCAAATGGAGAAGCATCGTTGTCACTCAAAATCCTAACATGTCGTCGTGGCTATTTATTTGGTGGCATCAAATGTGTCGGAAAGTCAGAAACTGATGGCACTGCTTAGGGTCTGAGACGTTTCTTCCACGTTCCAGGGCTCACTACGTAATCATCTTGTCGGAAAAGGTTTCCGCAAAGAAAACTGCAAAACGTAGGTTTAAAATCTTTCCGCTTCACGGAAGTAATCCACTTCTTTAGCAGCTCTGGGTGATTTAGAGGAAACCTGTTCAAAAACATCGAATTAGCAAACGCACTAAGTCTGTATTGTTGTATTGTATCGGTAGTCCTATTACCTGTGAAATGGTAAGTCACTTTCCTTACTCCATCGCTTCGTACAATTGAAAGCGGAACAAGAAATCACCATTTCGATAATCCTTAATTCCTTATACACCGTACAGACCGAGAGAAACTTCTTGGCAAATTCAAATATGGCGGGCAATACAGACGATAGTAATCAGCTGGTAGAGCCATCTATCGGTAGGTCCGGTAGTTGAGCATCCCTCATTTCGCTAGCTTTAGACGCCTGTGTCTGATTACGCGTAGCGGTGTGTATCTCGTGTCGCCGTCTCGCCCAGCTGACTGGAGACGCGCAGCGCGAGGTGGCCCGTTTAATTATTGCGAGCGAAGTCGTGCATCGGATGGTGATAGCTTGGACGTGGCGTCCCAGTGTTTCTCTTCTCTAAGCGGCCGCGTGAGTTGTGCGTCGGCCAGTGGAGCGGCACGGCGGGGGAAGGCCAGTGTCCCGGACTCGAACAACGGACTCCCGCTTGCCAGTCTTCGGCTGTCAGAGTTTCATCCTAGCTCACAGGTGACTGCTGATGTGGGGCCGTGTCCTTCCCGTCCTCACGAGTCACCCGGGTACGTAAAAATCAGACTTCCAATACTGATGTTGCCCGTCTGAGGAAGCGTATTGACGTGTTGCCAATACTAGAAATACTGACGAGCAGTATTGACAGCACTCAAAATATCGTCAGTACTGTCAATAAATACTGAATGTGTGAGGTCAAGTATCGACGGTTTGACAATATTCTCCATTCAGATATTGACAAACCTCCATAACCAGCCACACGGTGTTTATGTTTATGTTTTCAAATCGCTTTTGTGCATATCACATCCCAGACTCAAATTTTCAATTAGTCTTTTAACGCAAAAAAATTTTAGTAGGTCTTTGCAAGCTAAACATTGTATATACTGCACAACTTTAGGATGGTCAACGCAGGATTCTCCACGACACTGCTTACTTCATTAATTTGAAAATATACTACAGGTTGGTGAATTACATAGCAGTTTGTAAAAAGGCTTCCACTTCGAAAAATACGTTACATATCTGCAATGATTACAAAGAGGTCTGCGAAATGTATATCGTTTTCACCAGATTATCACAAAACATAAAAGAATGTTACACGTTAATGGCCTGAACGTGCGCTTGTCAGGCAGATATAATTGCTTCACAGGTTTCCATATTATTTTACTAATTGCGTTTGCTGATATTACAGAACTGAACTCCGAGCACTCGGATGACCTGCTTGTAGCCAAAAATCTCAAAGTTACTCATAATCTCTGGTCGACTACGATTTCCTCTCTCCTTAACGTATTTTGCTTCTCTATATTATCTCGTATGAACGTTAATAGCTTCTGTTATGATACAGGAGCCATCGGAAAATAATTTACGAAATATTTCGGGCCCGTGGCTCTAATTTCAGTCAGTAAATTAAAGAGTGACCAGTCGCTCCCTTTTTTTTCAGCCAGTCTTCGACCGATTTTCTCTTTTCCATTGTTTTCTGTTGCTTCCAAGCTACAGCTAATATAATTGCAGCGAACGCTTTCTTTTGAGTGCTCGACGTCTTAACCTTGACAAAAATTGCCCCAAAAGGGGCATATGCAGACCAGAGACAAATGCGGAATCATTCAAATGACACAGGCCGCATTGTCAACTGACAATTTTTGTCAGTATTATTGATGGTGTGTGGTCGCTTCAATATATTGATGGTTTGACAAACTCGTATTGTCAATAAATATTGAAAGTGTGCAAGCCCCCTGTAAGCTGAAATGGTGGCGCTTCTGGACTTCATTTCACTGTTTACAAACTAGGTTCCCTGGCAGTGCCCCAACTGAGATTCATTATTCAAGAAAGTTCACGCAACTGCCACCAGTGTAGAGAGAGAGAGAGAGAGAGAGAGAGAGAGAGAGTAGTAGTGGTGGTAGTAGTAGTAATCAGACATTGACGTCCTAATCTCTGCAACCACAGAAGATTTATTGCTATAAACGTGAGATTCATCAGGTAACATCGACTTAACTGAGACCAAATGAATTAAATCAAAGCATGGCAACAGAACACGAGAAGTCTCAATCCAACAAAGGACTGCCACGAATGAAGGCGCTCAGCCCTTGTTGCAATATTCTCTATCTCCTCTGCTAGTCCAGTTCGATAAGGAATCTCAAAAGATTAAAATACTCCAAAAACACAACAGGGAGAGTTTTGTAATCGAGCTCCTTTCTGACAGAGTTACAATTCTTTGTAACTCTTTACATGGTTCTCAGCACAGTACCCCACTTCCTTGTAACAATTTTTGTGTGCTCATTACACATTACACATTAAATCAAACTGGAAGCATTCCACTAAGTAAATATATGAACCAAAAATGATGACTACCACTGAATACCGCCTGGTAGTCTTGTGGGCACGTGACACTTTAAGGGGCACATGCAGACCAGAGACAAATGTGGAATCATTCAAATGATGATACAGGTCGCAAATGGTGAAATTCACTGACAGAGTGACTCTGACAAACGGGCAGATTGTCAGCATCCGGGTACGGGGAATGAGCATTTCGGAAACGATGAAACTGACTTTTTCCATGCTATTGTTGTGAGCATCTGCGGGAAGTCGTTGAAGGACGGCGAAACCAGCAAGTAGGCGAGAAGGTGTTGGATGTCTAGGTCTCACCACAGAACTTGGAGACAAAAAGCAGAATCAAGTTGCTTGTCATACTGGTCGATGGTAGTTTTGGATAAATCGTCATCCATGGGAACGGTTGGTCGAGACATTCACTGTGCCACGGACTGCGGGAGAGGCAGTATTTTGTTATGAGGGAAATTCATTTGGGCTTCCGGACCTGTGGTAATAACCGAAGGTACAATGACAGCTATGGATTGCGTGAACATTATTGCGGAACATTACTTCATGCTTGATGTCTTCCCTGACGGCGTGGGAATCTTCTAGCACGAATACTGTCTGTCTCAGAAGGCCATAATCATGCTGCAGTAGTTTGAGGAGCAGGATAGTGAACCCGTGTTGATTTCCTGGCCCCAGCTTCGAATCATCTGAACTCATGGAAAACATTTGGCACGCTGTCTAGCGGCAGCTCCACGCCCACTAACAACCGGCCTATAATTTACAGAAACTGCGTGACCCGTGTGTAGAAGCCTGGTGCCACATACCTCCAGGATATGCCAGGAACTTGTGAATACATGCCACGCAGAATCGCCGCTGTATATATGTACAGGATACCCCTCATATGAGTCGTCAGGCGCATTGTCTCTGATATTTCGGCATTTGTTTGCAATTTCGTTATTGCAATGAGTAGCGAGAGTCAGTCCAAACAGATTTCGCCCATCATCTCTTTCATGCTAGGCCCACTGTCGACGGACAGCGTCGATTTTTTCCCCGTTACAAAAAAAAAACTAAATTTATGCGCCCTTTAGATAAAGCGGTGCCAAATTAGTGTAGTGCGGTATTCGTTTTATCGACATATACTAACAGTTGCAATAAAACATGAAGGGTGGCCAGTACTCCAGCATCAGCTGAGCAGTGCTGCTGCAATGGTAGCAGTCCCTATTAATACATGTCGGTAAAACAAACATCGCATTAGACTACTCTGGTACCTCTCTATTGAATTGGCACGTGAAATTCCGCTTCAAAAATCATTTTGTTTGTAACGGGAAAGAAACCAGCGCCTTCCGTCGACAATGGACCTCACATGAAACACACCATGATTGTATGCGAAAACGAAACTGCAAATATCTGCCGAAATAACGGAGTAAATACGCCTGACGACCCTTGCGAGAAACATTCGGTGTATAGGGCGATTCAACTGAAGTGCTTGAATCAGGTACTACCTGAATCGTTTAAGATATCTTTATTCGTTCAAATGGCTCTGAGCACTATGGGACTTAACATCTATGGTCATCAGTCCCCTAGAACTTAGAACTACTTAAACCTAACTAACCTAAGGACAGCGCACAACACCCAGTCATCACGAGGCAGAGAAAATCCCTGACCCCGCCGGGAATCGAACCCGGGAACCCGGGCGTGGGAAGCGAGAACGCTACCGCACGACCACGAGATGCGGGCCTTTATTCGTTTTCGCCCAAATGAATTGGAAGACAGTGTTGTTGTTTCATAGCTGTATTGTTTACAGACATAACGGTATCAACTTCGCTTTATGAAATGGAACTCTAGGAATTTCTGTTGCTAGTATGGTAGAAGAGAAAAATTCAACGGCGTTACACAATTCAGATTCGGATTAGTGGTTTCAGAGAAATTACAGTATCTAAAACTTAGAGTTTATTTGTTTTAACATGAAACTGATTGCTGTCTTATGATGAAAACACTTTATACGAAAATGTTGCGACAAGTTGAAAGGGGCGATCCAGCTTGACGTAGCTAAAATGTCTGTTTACAAAAGCGAAACTGTAGAGAAAGGTTTGATTAAAATATGATACTAATTAGATATGGTTACTTCTGGTGGGACCCCCACACCAACTGGAAGGTAAAGCACGTGGAATCTAAAGATAATTTATCAGCTAACTACAGTAACACTTCTGCTAGGTCATCAGTCCCTAAGCTTACACACTACTTAACCTAAATTATCCTAAGGACGAACACACACACCCATGCCCGAGGGAGGACAGGAACCTCCACCGGGACCAGCCGCAACTTCTGCTACTGTTTTTGCCATGGCCTTCTAAGAAAGGTACATGTAAAATATTGAATGATTTTTTTTAAAATAGGAAAATCAGCTATAAAGGTAGTTATTATTTAACTTCACGTCGTAGATTTAATTTCAAGAAAACAATTACATGTGAGGTCGTAAAGACTTTCTTTAAAATCCAATATATGTCATCTGTTCGATGCGCCCACCATCTGCTACAATACATGTTTGTTGTCGCGGGTGCAAGGAATTCTGCACAGACTGAAAAGTTTTCTTCGATATCATTGCACACGCTGGGCCAATATGATGCTTTAAATCCTCTTTGAGTGTCGGAACTTGTGCATGGACTTCATCTTTCAGTTTATTCTAAAGAAAAACGTCATTACAATCAGATCACAACGAACGTGCGGGTGACTGATAACGCTTCCACATCCTATCCAGCGACAGGATAGAACTGGATGAGCACTCACCTAGTCGTATGTGAGTAGTGAACCAGGCACCCCTCTTGGTGGTACTAAGTACATCTACGAATTTCAATTGGTGCCTGCTCTAGGAGAGCCAGTAGCACTGCGGTAGGATATTGTAAGTATCTTGAACCCGTCAAAGGTTTTTATCAGTGAAGGAAGGACCAACCACGTACTCTCCACCAACTGAAGGGCTTATTTCAATAGTGCTACAAGTCCATTTTTGTTCATTCTGAAATACAAAGTCCTAAAGTTAAATGAGTGCTGAAAAATCTGCAGTTGAGATACCAGAAATATTCAAGCATATGGCTTCTTGCTAGAGATGAACCTTTCTTTCTGTTTGTTTGGATTATTAATTTCAGAAGCATTATAGGCAGAAAAGTGGAGGTAATGAACTTGCACCACTACTGAAAGAATCCCTTCAATTCCGCACCGTCATTCAGTCCTATACCTCTGTTGTTCAATCTGCCTCTGCTTGCGCGGATTCAAATCAAATGGCTCTGAGCACTATGGGACTCAACTGCTGTGGTCATAAGTCCCCTAGAACTTAGAACTACTTAAACCTAACTAACCTAAGGACAACACACACATCCATGTCCGAGGCAGGATTCGAACCTGTGACCGTAGCGGTCGTGTGGTTCCAGACTATAGCGCCTTTAACCGCTCGGCCACTCCGGCCGGCCTTTGCGCGGATTCTCAGTGGCTCAATATCGCATATTTCTTACATTCAGCATTGCATGATTTGTAAAGATAGTTTCATCGGTAAAGAGAATTCCTTCAAGAAAGAACCTATTGTCCTGATCTCGCTTCCGAACGGAGCGACAGAATCCCATGTGTCTTTTGCAATCTCGCTTATTTATCTCCTGGTGAAGTGACGCATGATGCAGATGGAACGTGTTTTCAAGCAAAATGCTGGGCTGAGTTATTCCAGAGGCACTCGCAGTTTCTCTAGTGCTTAGGTGTGGATTGTGAGCAACAGTTGTCAGAACGTTTATTTCTTTCGCTCCGCTAGCTGTAAGCTTGGTCCTTACGCTCCGCGTAGTACTGCAACGTCCTTCTAGTAACTTTTTGTACACTCACTGAAGAGTCTGTTGGCCACCGTCTGTCGCTATAGCTTTGTGTATAAATTCCAAATGTTTTCTTCGCGTTCTTTCTGCATTATCCGTAAAGACGCAGCGTATCTAATTTATCTTGTTATGAAAGAAATACACAGAATGCGAATACGGCCCCGCAGTAGTTACAAAATTTACCGGAAACATATGAAAATTAATGCATGGCCGGGTTTCAAACCAGGATTTCCCGCTGGTCGCGAGCACTCGCCTTAATCACTTCGACTATCGAAGCACGCTTCCTGGACCGACCCAAACCTCCACATCTCCCAGTTTCTGCTTTCCATAGTGCTTGCACAGATATGTGACTCGCGCCAAGGGAGAGACATATTCAGCTTTCTCGTCAAGTTGCCTTGGCTTTGGCGTGAACTAGATTGGTGCAGTGTTTGTATTTGACAATGTCTGTATAGTTTGATGCAATGTACTTGCAGACATGCATGCATGCAGCAACTTGAAATTACTACAGTTCCCTTAAAAAATGCGATGTTGATACCGATACCACTGTAATTCATGCAACTAAGAAAAAAATATACATCATTTAGCGAGGGCCGGCCGGAGTGGCCGTGCGGTTCTAGGCGCTGCAGTCTGGAGCCGAGCGACCGCTACGGTCGCAGGTTCGAATCCTGCCTCGGGCATGGATGTGTGTGATGTCCTTAGGTTAGTTAGGTTTAATCAGTTCTAAGTTCTAGGCGACTGATGACCTCAGAAGTTAAGTCGCATAGTGCTCAGAGCCATTTGAACCATTTAGCGAGGATTTCCCTGGCCCGAAAAATATTTCTAGCGCGTTGAGATACATGGCGGAACTTACTTTGTCTTTATGCATGTGCAGATAATGTTAACTGGATATCTTAAAGCACTCGAAATGTTTTCCGAACCACTTGTATGTCACCCACATGGTATACATTACGAGGTGCATTCAGGTTCTAAGGCCTCCGATTTCTTTTCCGGACTGGAAAGAGATAGAAACATGCGCATTGTTTTAAAATGAGGCCGCATTCATTGTCAATACGTCCCAGAGATGGCAGCATCGTACGGCAGATGGAATTTTACCGCCAGCGGCGAGAATGAGAACTGTTTTAAATACTTAAAATTGCGACGTTTTCCTTACTTGAACAGCGTGCAATCATTCGTTTTCTGAATTTGCGTGGTGTGAAACCAATTGAAATTCATCGACAGTTGAAGGAGACATGTGGTGATGGAGTTATGGATGTGTCGAAAGTGCGTTCATGGATGCGACAGTTTAATGAAGGCAGAACATCGTGTGACAACAAACCGAAACAACCTCGGGCTCGCACAAGCCGGTTCTGACGACATGATCGAGAAAGTGAAGAAAATTGTTTTGGGGGATCGCCGAATGACTGTTGAACAGATCGCCTCCAGAGTTGGCATTTCTGTGGGTTCTGTGCACACAATCCTGCATGACGACCTGAAAATGCGAAAAGTGTCATCCAGGTGGGTGCCACGAATGCTGACGGACGACCACATGGCTGCCCGTGTGGCATGTTGCCAAGCAATGTTGACGCACAACGACAGCATGAATGGGACTTTCTTTTCGTCGGTTGTGACAATGGATGAGACGTGGATGCCATTTTTCAATCCAGAAACAAAGCGCCAGTCAGCTCAATGGAAGCACACAGATTCACCGCCACCAAAAAAATTTCGGGTAACCGCCAGTGCTGCAAAAATGATGGTGTCCATGTTCTGGGACTGCGAGGGCGTAATCCTTACCCATTGCGTTCCAAAGGGCACTACGGTAACAGGTGCATCCTACGAAATTGTTTTGAAGAACAAATTCCTTCCTGCATTGCAACAAAAACGTCCGGGAAGGGCTGCGCGTGTGCTGTTTCACCAAGAGAATGCACCCGCACATCAAGCTAACGTTACGCAACAGTTTCTTCGTGATAACAACTTTGAAGTGATTCCTAATGCTCCCTACTCACCTGACCTGGCTCCTAGTGACTTTTGGCTTTTTCCAACAATGAAAGACACTCTCCGTGGCCGGACATTCACCAGCCGTGCTGCCATTGCCTCAGCGATATTCCAGTGGTCAAAACAGACTCCTAAAGAAGCCTTCGCCGCTGCCATGGAATCATGGCGTCAGCGTTGTGAAAAATGTGTACGTCTGCAGGGTGATTACGTCGAGAAGTAACGCCAGTTTCATCGATTTCGGGTGAGTAGTTAATTAGAAAAAAAATCGGAGGCCTTAGAACTTGAATGCACCTCGTACTATCAGTTGTTTGTATGTTCCTATTCTTGTGGTTGTAATCATTCAAGATTGATTAGCGTACAGATAAACTAAAACGTCTTCCTTGACCTCTACAGTCATCGTACGTGAATATTATTGGACTACTACACTACTGACCATTAAAATTGCTACACCACGAAGATGACGTGCTACAGACGCGAAATTTAACCAACAGGAAGAAGATGGCGTGATATGCAAATGATTAGCTTTTCACAGCATTCACACAAGGTTGGCGCCGGTGGCGACACCTACAACTGTGAGTGCAGGATGGTAATACGGAACGCCGTGCTGGATCCCAACGGCCTCGTATCACTAGCAGTCGAGATGACAGGCATCTTATCCGCATGGCTGTAACGGATCGTGCAGCCACGTCTCGATCCCCGAGTCAACAGATGGGGACGTTTGCAAGACAACAACAATCTGCACGAACAGGTCGACTACGTTTGCAGCAGCATGGACTATCAGCTCGGAGACCATGCCTGCATCACAGACAGGAGCGCCTGCGATGGTGTACTCAACGACGATCCTGGGTGCACGAATGGCAAAACGTCATTTTTTCGGATGAATCCAGGTTCTGTTTCCAGCATCGTGATGGTCGCATCCGTGTTTCACGACATCGCGGTGAACGCACATTGGAAGCGTGTATTCGTCATCGTCATACTGGCCTATCACCCGGCGTGATGGTATGGGATGCCATTGGTTACACGTCTCGGTCACTCTTATTCGCATTGACGACACTTTGAACAGTGGTCGTTACATTTCAGATGTGTTACAACCCGTGGCTCTACCCTTCATCGATCTCTGCTAAAGCCTAAATTCTGCAGGATAATGCACGACCGCATGTTGCAGGTCCTGCACGGGTCTTCCTGGATACAGAAAATGTTCGACTGTTGCCCTGGCCAGCACATTCTCCAGATCTCTCACCAATTGAAAACGGCTGGTCAATGGTGACCGAGCAACTGGCTCCTCACAATACGCCAGTCACTACTCTTGATGAACTGTGGTGTCGTGTTGAAGGTGCATGAGCAGCTGTACCTGTACACCCGATCCAAGCTCTGTTTGACTCAATGCCCAGGCGTATCAAGGGCGTTATTACGGCCAGAGGTGGTTCTTCTGGGTACTGACTTCTCAGGATCTATGCGCCCAAATTGCGTGAAAATGTAATCACAAGTCAGTTCTAGTATAATATATTTGTCTAATGAATACTCGTTTATCATCTGCATTTCTTCTTTGTGTAGCAATTTTAATGGCCAGTAGTGTATATACCCTGTACGAAAATAACAAAGAGCCAGTTACGCTTCTACACCCTCTTGCAACAAAGCGTGATTTTTGTCCTTGGAATAAATGCTGTGAAATGCCATTGGTCCACTATTCAGGATTTATATATTTCAAATGGAAGCAAGGCTGCGATACATGCCGGAGATGGCCCTACCGCGATATATAAATATTCACATTGTTTTGTGCGATACCTTACAGATACACCACATTAAGAGAAGTAAGCACTGGACGGTGTACAAACACCTCCCTATCTCGAGTGCCATAACGCACTGCACAACAGAATTAAAGGATCACTTTTTCGAAATCTAGTAATTGTCTCCCATTCCGATGCGTACGCTTGAAATTTGGCTGAAAGGTGCCTCTGTAGTGGTGCAAAAGCGCGGCGCCCTGTGACGTCACCCAGTAAGGTCTCGGCACTTGCGAAAAGGGGCCAAAAGTTCTCCTGATGTGTAAAATGGATCGCGAACGTGTCACACGCTGGCAAGGTCGTTAGACCCCTTTTACCCACATTTAAACCCTTCTTTTGAGCCTCCGCTATGGAGGTCAGGAAAGCGATGCCCAGGGCTGAAAACATGCGGTTTTCTAATGGCTGGCTGATGAAAACATTTCAGACACACCTTTGCTCAGAAATGAAACTAGATTGCATCAGGAGGTGGCATAAAGGCCATCAATGAAACCATCCCTTTCCTTGGGTCTTTGATTGCCACACATTTCACAGTTTAAAACGACAGTTGACAGTGCGATAAGGAACAGGAAGAAGTTCTTGGTACTATTGACACCTCCCACGCGATTCAACCCATCTCTATGGACATCACAGGACTGCAACGCCACTGAACATGAAAAAATGTTCAAATGTGTGTGAATTCCTAAGAGACCAAACTGCTGAGGTCATCGACCCCTAGACTTACACATTACTTAAAGTAACTTACGCTAAGAACAACACACACACACACAAGCCCAAGGGAGGAGTCGAACCTCCGGCGAAAGGGACCGCGCAATCCGTGACATGGCGCCTCAAACCGCGCGGCCACTCCGCGCGGCACTGAACGTGATCTCACCCCTTCGCAGTGCAGTGCGACCACAACGTTTGCTCTCGTGTACAGAGTGGAGCCACTAGGGACCGATCAAAACGATTCTACAAAATTTGAACTTGTTCCGAAGCACCAAACAGTTCTTACGCATTTTCAGTGCTCTTGTTTCACACCCTCCTGTGGTGTGGTGGTCGAGGAGTGCAACACTTGGCAAAACCCTTGATGGCACCCGCCCACATTTATTGAAAATTTTTGAAAACGTGCCTTTACAGAGAAAATCTGTGAAGTAGCCTGAGGCGCCTACAGGTAGACAAACACTTGACACTAAGGCCAGTTGCCTGCCTGCAGCCACCTAGGAGTATTTCGCAGGTTTGCTCTGTAAAGGCAAGTTTTTAAAATACTCAATTGAAGAGGGCAGGTGCCACCGAGAATTTTACGGAACTTGGGATCTCAAAGGGACTGTTTTGCCGTTTTATTCATGCATGTGTAAATGTCGCACCCCACCATGACCACATCTCAGTATGGCATGAAAAAGGAGCACAGTAGAAGTATAAGACCCTTTGCTGCTTGGAACCACATTCAAATTACATCAAATGTCTCTGAACGGTCCCTAGTGATTCCACACTGTACATCAGAGCAAAACTTGCTGTCACACTGGACTCCAAAGGTGGGAGATCACGTTCAGTGGCGTTGCAACCCTGTGATGTATTGTATCCTGCGTACTCGTTGAATATGGGGTGCCTAGGAAACCTGCTTTCTCGGATCACTAGACAAAAATTCAAGCAAATCGTATTTATTTGCAGGTAATAAATGACAATACATAACACTGAGAAATTTTCAATGATATGTCACAAGCAAAGGGCGACAGACAAATAAGGAATCTCTTCAGTATATACAATTTGTAATACAAGAGAAGTAATACAGTTTTCAAGTCGCTGCTATACAAGTGCCTATTCTTGATACCGCTGTGTAAGTCATGGTACTGCTAGTATTCAACTGGGCCGTGGCCAGGGGCCCGGCGCTTATGTACTCTTTGTGTAGGTGACGCTACCGTGGCATTGTCGTCCTGAAGAGGTGCCGGTCAGCGTGCTGCAGCCGTCTCTGCTCTACCGTTCCCACCTGGCGTGCCGGCAGTTGACGTTACACCAGAACATGATACCCATTGAGAAGGGTTGTATGGCTCAGGAGGCATCAACAGTACCGAAGGTTGTCAAGAACATCTTCCTGCTCCTCATCACAATGCGAACTGCAGTTATCGACTGCGAATCATGTGGCAATCAATGTTGCAAAGAAAGGGGTAGTTCCATTGACGCAATTTATGTAGCCTCCTGAGGCCTTTTAGTTTCGATTCTGAACGGCGGTGTGTCTGCAATATTTTCCTCGGCCACCCACAAGAAAAGACGTAATTTCAACGTTGGATGTCACAGTTCTGACCTCCATCGCGAAGGCGTCAAAAGCAAGGATGAAATGTGGGTAATAGGGGCTGCGACGACCGTGTTATTGTGACATGTCCACAGTGACGTTGGGAAACTTTGTGGTTAAATATGGTGCCAATGTAACACCATTAACAGACTTCACATGTCACATGAACATCTGACCTCTGATCTTTTTTCCGCCTGTGTCTACACGTTGCTGTTTGACATGCCGTCGAGCCAGAGTGTGACGTCGTAGGACGCCGCGCTTTTTCACCATTACCGATTAAGGTTTTAGGCAGCTTTGAACCAAACTTAAAACTTATGCTGCGGAAAGGGAGACAATTATGAAGTTTCTAAAAAGTGATCCTTTAATTCTGTTGAGCAACGTAAATACCCAGGCTGTAAAGGTTTGGAGCGTAATAATGAGGACATGCCTGAGTTGTGGTGCCATAAATGACACGTAGCTCTCACCCATGAAAAAGATGTTACCTATTACTTGATTTCGTGCACGTTTTGTGAAAACATGGCACGACATTATCAAACCCTGTACATTCATTAGTTTTCAGGTTTTCAAACACGGATGATCCAATGCCTTGAGAAAAAATATGGCTCTGAGCACTATGGGACTTAACATCTATGGTCATCAGTCCCCTAGAACTTATAACTACTTAAACCTAACTAACCTAAGGGCATCACACAACACCGAGTCATCACGAGGCAGAGAAAATCCCTGACCCCGCCGCGAATCGAACACGGGAACCCGGGCGTCGGAAGCGAGAACGCTACCGCACGACCACGAGCTGCGGACAATGGCTTGAGAAGCCATCACGTAATTTATCGTGATGCGCCTAGATGTTGTGAAAGTGTTTCACCACATCTTCGAAATAAGATGCACAAAATGTCACATGTCAAAATAGTGAATGAGGAATGCTAGCTACTGTGGAAGTAAATGTGTATACTTTAAATAATATGAGTGGTTATTGAAAACGTCAGTGTACTTCATGAGTGATGAACCCTGCTCACATCTATGTGCATACGCAAATTCCCGGAACATCAATACTAGTCAGTAGATAGTTTCTTCATGATTCATGGAGAATTTCCTCGCGGTAGAAAAGTTAATCAATTTGAAAAAGAAATACCGTGAGTTGTGTTGTATCTAAGAATTGGACGGCAGTCTTCTGATTTCTTGCTACAAGATTGAATAGACGTAGGTAAGAGAATCTGTGAAGATGTTTATGCTCAATTAACGCCAAAGGAAAGCATGCACGCCGTTTGTTACTTTCCCTGTGTTGGATCTCGTACTTCTCCGCACGCTCTCACGGAACTAGCGTATGTTACTCTGAGGTAGTGATCCGTCAATCTGGAAGTGGGCATTATGATCAGAATACCTGAAGCTGCAATTTGGGAGGAGTACGCTAGGGCCGGCACCTAAATCGGCTCTCATCCTCACAAAAGAGCACAAGTGTAATGCTACAATGGTCCGGTCACTTTCACTATTACACTTACACTTGAGACAGCTGACATGCAAACCGGCGAAATGCCGTTATTTGATAGTCTTGCAACTTTTAAAATGCCACGCGAAACATTAATAACAAAAAGGAGGTTTCTGCTAACTTGTGCTTTCACAGACCCAGTCACATCTCTCTCTTTTCTCCATTGTCATTATTCATACCCACTATATGAGAAAAACCCCGAGCCGACCGAACCACAAATTGCGATATAGTCTGCAATGAGACAAAACTTGAAAATTTGCGGTGATGTAAACTGAAGGTGACAACGAAGGCGTATTCTAGTTCGTTAGATTCTGTACTTCTGTATCGTCTCAAGGTATTTTGGTGAGCCAACCTTTTGCACTGGTCGCGTGTGTTCAGCCGAGTAGAGTCGTACACGAAATGCGATAGCGTACATTATCATATCTTCAGGTGATAATTGTAGAATGAGCTCTTACTCCGCCGCACACATCATCAGATGTAGTGATGACGATAATGTTGACGATTGTGGTGGTCTTAGTGGTGGTGGTGGTAGGAGGGAGTTGAGGGGAAGATGGTCGAATGCTGGGCGCGAACACCGGTTCACTGCTACTGCCCCCGCCGTCGGATATGGGAGTCGCCCCCGCTCACGTTATAAATTCACTTTTCTGATTGTTAGCCCCACGCTTTACTGAGAGTGAAGTCACTGTCTCTACAGATCAGGCCTTCGAACAGCCGTATCTCAACAGCCTCCTTTAAAACACTAAGTCAAAATGACGAGACCTATTTAGCACTTCCGTTTCTTCGTACTTCATTACATCCCTTGTAGCTATGCAGTGTTGCAAAACAGCATGTTCTGTACGTTTTGCTGAATTCACTGAGTCTCCTGTACTCTTGGAACATTTTTTCGGCTGTCCGCACTGTCTTCCCGAAATATGCGCTACAGCATTTGCAAGCAATAAATAGACACCCAGTATACGGCATCCCAAGTCATCTCTCACTGTATCTCATAGTGTATGCGTTTTCGGAGCTGGATGGAAAACTCGTTTTGTGTTGCGTTGGGTCAGGATTCTGCCGATTTTGTTCGCTACTTTGCCGGCATACGGCATTGTAACTGCATGATAACTGATTTTCCTAGAGCTACTAGATAAGTCAGCTTTATTTATTACGTGGATGTAATTTTAATCAATCCAGGAAAGGACTGATCTTTGTAAAACATTTATCGTAAACATCCGTATCAGGAACTTGGATATTTATGTTAAGGGCCGCTATAAATATTTTTCCACTTTTTCAAATATATTGTAGTATATTTCTGTGAAATTCCAAGAAATGTATTCTTTTATCGGCATCACATAAGTATGTACGTCTCTCTCTCTCTCTCTCTCTCTCTCTCTGTCTCTCTCTCTCTCTCTCTCTCTCTCTGTGTGTGTGTGTGTGTGTGTGTGTGTGTGTGTGTGTGTGAACGTAATATTGGAACGAAGGTCGAACCGATAGCTGACAGGTACCGAATGTGATTTACGTGCTGTATCCAAATAGGATTCCGACCGCAAGCTACGGTCATATTTACAAAGATGACAGATGGCACCTGTAGCTCAGCTGTGACCCACATACGTCAAGGCACCTGTGTCAGTCCGAAACAGTCACCTTTCTCTCACCTTCACCCGCGTTACCTGCGTCACTACTACCGCATGCCAATGAGAACAGAGCAAACGTTATTTGCGTCGTTGGAGGAACGAAGAGCTTCAACTGATAGGAAAAAGTGCAGATCATTCCCGATTCTAAGAGTTGTCGAACGGATGCCTTTGTTGCTGAAACAGTGTGTTGCAGAATTGAAACTAATGTATCACAATCGCTCTGGAGACCGAAAATCTCATGTGGAGGAATCAATATGGATTTCACAAATAACCATCATTTGAAATTTGGCTCGCTCTGATCGTTCAGGAGGCCCAGAAGGCCGCGATACGCCATTCAAGTTGATCTCGTGTTCGTTGACTTCCGGAAGGCGTTCGATACAGCCTCATGTCGACGCCAAATAATCGATATACGAGTTCACACAATATCGTATCAGCTTCGTGACTGGATTGAGGAGACCCTAGCAAGCAGGACACAGGATATGCATAAATTCTTACACACATCAAAAAAAAGTTTTGCATCACCTAAGTTCAGAGAGTTCCGGAACCTGTAAAGAAAATTCGAACAGAGATTAACATAAACATCATTTCCGACCTTTTTATTGCTCATTAAAACCACACATTGCGTGTTGTACCGCCATGTAGCGAGAACTACAGAGGTGGGCGTCCAGATTGCTGTACACACCGGTTCCTTTAATACCAAGTAGCACGTCGTCTTGCATTGTTACATGCCTATGTTCGACGTGGCATACTATCCACAAGTTCATTAAGCCACTGTTGGTCCAGATTGTCCCACTCCTCATCAGTGATTCGGCGAAGATCCCTCAGAGTGGTTGGTGGGTCACGTCGTCCATTAACAGCCCTATTCAACCTATCCCGTGCATGTTTGATAGGGTTCATGACTGCAGAACATGCTGGCCACTCTGGTCCAGCGATGTCGTTATCCTGAATGAAGTCATTCACAAGATGTGCACGGCGGGGGTGCGAATTGTCGTCCGTGAAGACGAATGCCTAGCCAATATGTTGCCGATATGGCTGCACTGTCAGTCGGAGGATGGCATTCATGTATCGTACAGCCGTTACGGCGCTTTCCATGACCACCAGCGACGTACGTCGGCCGCACATAATGCCATCCCGAAACAGCAGGGAAACTCCACCTTGCTGCACTCGCTGGACAGTTTGCCTAAGGCGTTCAGCCTGACCGGGTTGCCTCCAAACACTCTCCGACGATTGTCTGGTTGAAGGCATATGCGACACTCATCGGTGAAGAGAACTTGAAGCCAATCCTGAGCAGCCCATTCGGCATGTTGTTGGGCCCATCTGTACCGCGTCGCGTGGTGTCGTGGTTGCAAAGATGGACCTCGCAATGGACGTCGGGAGTCAAGTTGCGCTTCACGCAGCCTATTGCACACAGTTTGAGTCGTAACACGACGTCCTGTGGTTGCACGAAAAGTGTTATTCAACATGGTGGCATTGCTGTCAGGGTTTCTCCGAGCCATAATCCGTAGGTAGCTGTCATCCACTGCAGTAGTAGCCTTTGAGTGGCCTGAGTGAGGCATATCATCGACAGTTCCTGTCTCTCTGTATCTTGTCCATGTCCGAACAACATCGCTTTGGTTCACCCAGAGACGCCTGGACACTTCTCTTGTTGTGAGCCCTTCCTGGCACAAAGTAACAATGAGGACGGGATCGAACCGCGATATTGACGGTCTGGGTATGGCTGAACTACAGACAACACGAGCCGTGTACCTCCTTCCTGGTGGAATGACTGGAACTGACCGGCTGTCGGACCCCCTTCGTCTAATAGGCACTACTCACGCATGGTTGTTTACATCTTTGTGTGGGTTTAGTGACATATATGAACAGTCAAAGGGACTGTGTCTGTGATGCAGTGCCCACAGTCAACGTCTATCTTCAGGAGTTCTGGGAACCGGTGTGATGCAAAACTTTTTTTGATGTGTGTATCATTGATTTATGTTGTCCCCTGTTTCCTGTAGGACGTGGCGTGTACTAAACTGTGGACCATCACTAAACGAGGCCAGAACTGTGATTAATGTGCTTCATCCGTTGCCGTATTTGATCGTTCAGCATTCGGTTTGACTCCGACAGAGCCAGTTCCACGGAAGTTTGCGAGTTCACACCACACCGTCAGCTTTCAAGTCGCTTGTAGGGAAGAGATATTAGTCATAACTCGGGAACGAATAGACCTATTAAAGATGCATAGTTTTTGGGGGGTAATACTCTATCTGTTTAATATATCACACGACCCTCTTTCCAACTGAAAATTACGTGTTTGAACCAAGATGACAAGTTTCAAATTGTCGCCACGTTGTTACTTTAGCCTCAAATCCCCCCCTCCCCCTCTTCCCCTCACCCATCTCTAACTACTTGACTTGACTGTTATCTGCCGGTTTTTCTTTTAGAAGTGTGATTCCACGTCTACAGACCAAACTGTACAATAAATACATGGGAAGCGAGGTGGCATTCTCCTTAAAATATTGCACAATTACTTGGAAGTCTGCGAACCCTGATTTAGGTTTTGTATTGTATCGTCACCCTGCCCCTCTCAGTACAGAATATGTTTACCCCAACTGTCTGCGAGTAGTGTTGTTCATGTGACAGTGAGCGAAAGTTTTCTAAATGTTTTCCAACTAACTGAGACTGGACTTTGGCACCAACCCGGTATTCACCTCGTCGTTAATCCACCGGGCGGATTCTTTATGAGACCAGCGCACATCTCAATCCCAGAAGCGGCGCTTTAAAGCGGATGGCTACTTTTAAAAAAAATCTCGTACTCGGAATCTTTGCTTTTGCAGGCAAGTGCTGTACCGACTTTTTTTCCGTTTTGTTCGTCATTGTTCTCGTCATTTGATTTGATCCGACGTTACTTGACACCCCTTCAGGTTCATCGTTGAATACTTCACTCAGTTCTTTATTGTTATTGTTATTATTATTATTATTATTATTGTTATTATTATTGTTACTATTCTTATTATAGTTATTATTATTATTATTATTATTATTATTATTATTATTATTATTACAGAGGGCCGTCAGCCCTCGAACAAAACACGGTGAGTTACCGTGTCGGCTGCTATCCGAACTGGTGTGAATCATTCTATATACTAGCGGATATTGTATCCTGAGATTAGCCATAACATGTAGTCAGAGAAACGTGGCGGAGTACTTGAAGGAAAATCGTTGTAAGTAGTCCATCACAGTTTGAGAAGAACAGTGATGTCATCGATATCCATACCTACAACACTAGAAGAAAAAAATGAACTTACCACCTATCATTAAAGCTATGAGTAACTCATAAAGGAGTTCAACATACATCTACAAAATCTGGATGCTTTGCCCAACAATAAGAAATGTCTCACAGGTAGCAAAGCAAGTTTTAAAGCTAACCTAAAATCATTTTGTCACGAAATCTCCTTCTTCTCCATGGATGAATTTTTGTTTGAAAGCTTGTAGTCTCAAAAAGCATAAAAAAATAAATACTTTTTAAGTACGTTGCGTGAGTAGGACTGAAAAATAATATGTTCATTAACGTTAAAACTAATCGTGAATACATATCCTGTAAACTGACTCGCTCTACATAATTTATCTTAAATAGTTTTTTTTTAATTGTTCAAATGACCAGTGGAACATGTAACAACTAGAGAACTGCGACTGGAGGAACCGTTAGAATCTCTGAGACTAGCCCGGTGTGCCGGAAACGTGGTGGCAGTGATTGGATACGTCTCAGCCACCTGACGCGTGGGCGGCGGGAAGTGAGCACACACACACACACACACACACACACACATCACACATCGACCACTCGAGCGGATGGAGCAGACAGTCCGGTGCGAGCTAATTGGGGCGGGCGAAGCGAGAGCTACGCCGCAGGCAGCGTGGAGGTAAACAGGCGCATCCGAGCACCCGCAAACAGCAGGTAGACGCCGGAAGGCCGGCACTACAGGAAATGCTGACATAGCGGAGGCGGCTGCTGGCTGGCCTACAGGGGGAGGCTAATCTATCAGAACTGTTAGCACCATCTCAAAACTATGAGCGTCGTTCAATAAGTAATGTAATTTTTTTACAGCCGTAAATACGAGGGTCGTCCAGTAACTAAATTTTCCTGTTTTGTTTCTCTGCAAAATAAGCTATTCTCATGATATATGGGACCGACCGGTGTGGCCGAGCGGTTGTAGACGCTTCAGTCTGGAACCGCGCGACCGCTACGGTCGCAGGTTCGAATCCTGCCTCGGGCATGGATGTGTGCGATGTCCTTAGGTTAACTAGTTCTAAGTTCTAGGGGACTGATGACCTCAGATGTTAAGTCCCATAGTGCTCAGAGCCATTTGAGCCATGATGTATGGGGCCTGGCGAGTTTGATTAGTATATGTTGACAACGCTTACGCCAGCTTAGATGCGTACCACAGTTTCTTTCCACATATCATGGCCGGCCGTTGTGGCCGAGGGGTTCTAGGCGCTTTAGTCTGGAACCGCGCGACCGCTACGGTCACAGGTTCGAATCCTGCCTCGGGCATGGATGTGTGCGATGTCCTTAGGTTAACTAGTTCTAAGTTCTAGGGGACTGATGACCTCAGATGTTAAATCCCATAGTGCTCAGAGCCATTTGAACCAGCTATCATTGCGTTACCACTGCAATGTGTATCCGATTGTGAGCTACGCTCTTTCATTCGTTCTTTTCCGGGAAAACAATTATCTGCTGTCGATATCCATCGGGAATTAAACTCTGTCAGTGGGATAGGCTGTATGAGCATTCAAATGATTCAGCGTTAGCGTGTATATTTTGTGGAAGGCTGCGAAGATGTGAATGACGAACAGCGCACAGGGATGCCCACTACAGCGACACATGATGATGCCATTCTTGCAGTTCTCAGTATTCTGGAGGAACATCGTTGAGTTACATTGACAAATACTAATCCTGCTACCTCCTGGGGCTGCAAGTGGACGCTCATCCATCACAAGGACCCTGACAGACCACCTTCACTACCGCGGAGCCTGTGCAAGGTTTGTGCCACGTGTACTGAATGAAGTCTACGGCAAGAAAACAAGAATGAATTGACTGTTGGTGTTAATAACGATCATCCTCCTTTACCTCCTCTGCATTACTGCAGATGACGTGTCACTGAGCACATCTGTTCTGTGCATGTAGTACACGTTAGGCGCCTAGTTGTTTCCACTGCACTGTGTGGAATACGAAGGTTCTGTTACAGTTCACTAACCTGCTGTCTTCAAGTTGATGTCCCCAGCGCAGAAAACAGCACACAGGTCGTAGGTTCTGTATCTCGAGGCTGAAACTGACGTTTAGCGAGGTCCTGTTCTGAAATAATGTTTCACTTCTTTGTGATGCCCTCGCGTATTTTAATATAGCCAAACGAGAAGATTACATGATCTTAACACAACACCTTCTGATACAGCAAAGTACATGGTCAAACACAATGTTTACGAAAATGTGTCTTTACACTATTTGTGGCACGTGTCTGCGCCTCATGACTACCGGAGTGAATCTTTTAATACTGAATACTGGCAAACACATCCTACGATAGACAACATGTCTGTTCTTCTCTACTGCCTAATCCAGAGTGACGAACAGGAACTTAAATAAAAATTGGAAACACATCCTACGACAGACAACATGTCTGTTCTTCTCGACTGCCTAATCCAGAGAGACGAACAGCCCGAAACACTTCGCGCGCCAAACCAGAAAAGGCGTGACCCGAACGCTTCCGAAGTGCTTCGTCTGCAGTTTCGTCAGTCTTTTGTTTTTGATTTAAACTGTTTTTAATAATTCTAAAATTGGTGATTGATAGTCAGCTGTTGAGAGATATTTATATTAAAAAGTGAAGTCATTCCAATGAGTAGTTTAACTAATAATGATAACTATACTTTAACGTTTTGGCGCCCTTGCTCCGAACACAGCAGCCAATCACGGAGCAGTAGCATTCTGCAGGCGGTCTTTCTCACGGGAATGGTACCGAATCGAACATCTGTTACAGGTACCTCACACCACATTTCGTCATCTATATACTTCCTGCATCTGCATTGCTCTGGGAACAGCTTCTTGGAGACTAATATGATGACCGACTAAGCCAGAAATATTACAAGTCCACAAGCAGCAACGGATGGGTTCGGCCAGAATGTTTCTAGAAATGCATCAGAGGGATGTAGACCTGCCCTGTAAACTGCTGGGTCGACCACACGACTCCCGAGACGAAACGTCAAAGCATTGTGTGGAAGAAACGTAGGGAAAGTGTCCCTAAAAAGACAAAGGTCTCGCATTTCGGCAGCGAAAGTTATGGCGACCATCTTTTGCGACTGTCAGTGGTTTTTTCTCGTTCAGTACCTGTATCGCAACACCACTGTGAATGCAAAGAGGAATCTGCGAGCTGTCATCTAAAGAAAACATCCTGGACTTTTGTCTCACAAAGTCCCCTTCCTGCATGACAACGCTCGGCCTCATACAACTCGAATGACGCAGACGGAGCTGGCAAGATTCAACTGGGAAGTGTTCCCACATCTTCCATATTCACCTGATCTTGCGCGAAGTGACTTTCACGTTTTCCGTCAACTGAAAGGTCACCTTGGAAGTAAACACTTCAATACCAATGATGTAGTCACATGAACAGTGAACAGCTGGCTATAAGCACAGGACCCGACACAGTACAACACTGGCATGGAAAAAACTTGTCACATTAAAAAAAAAAGTACTTGGAAAACCATAGCGACTCTGTAGAAAACTAGCAAAGGCTTTGCTCAATATCAATAAAATTATTTCAGCAAGATAAATTGTAGGTAATGTATTTAATAAAATAGGGAAACTTACTCAGTGGACGCCCCTGGTGCATAAAGATAAACGACCATTTAGGTGTTTCAAATTTATTCGGGACGTGTTCGAAGACGTGCACGTTCTGACAGATGGCGCAGCCAATGGTGCCTATGCAAGACTCTCGTTATAAGCAAGATGCTGTTACAGAATTCTTGGTTGTGCAAAAGGAAACCGTAGAAACATCAATAAACTTTTGTGCGTAGCGTATGGTATTAATGAAGTTGATAGGAGTACTGTGTGGCGATCTGTAAAGAGAGTTACGGAAACTGAGCTCCACGGCGACCACATTCGGGACATCCGGTCACAGCCACTGTTCCCGACGTTGTGAGTCGTCTGAATGACACTATGCATAACGGCGCACCAAAACTCAGCATGGGGCTGTGCAGCTATCAGTGAGTATTGGAAATGAGTGAGCAATGATAGAGACTGTTAGGTATTCGAAGAGGTGCTCAAGATGGGTTTCACAATTACTCATAACAGACCACAGGATTTCAATAAAGCCGATTTCAGCTGAACAGTTAGAGAATTTTGAGGGTAATGAAGAGGACTTTCTGTCATGGGTCGCTACAGGTGACGAAACATGGCGCTTCACTTTGAGCTGAAAATAAAAAGGCAATCACTGAAGTGTCAACATCCGCGATCACAAAAAAATAAATTCAAGGCAGCTTCCTCTGCTGGCAAAGTCGTGATGACAGTCTTCTGAATTTTATGACGATGTCATTCTCGTGAATGTGTTGCCACAACGATCGACCATTAATTCAGAGGTTATGTGGAGAATCTCAAGAACATGCATGCACGTCCGAAGGAATACTGCACAGCACTTCTGAACAACACGGGCACTGCAGTATCCTATTTATCAGCTTACACCGGGCAAGTGACTTTCATTCCATATGTCTCCCCTGTAATATACAGAATGAATGTACAAGTTGAAGACACGTAGTTGACAACATATGGAAGTTTGGGTCTGGCTGTAGCCGTGCTCGGATAGCCTAATGGTAAGAGGACCCCTCACGTTAAGAAGGGAATACGGGTTCGAGTCCCGGTCAGGCACAAATTTTCATTGGCGCCATTCCATTATACAGCTGATGACGGTCCATATTCGCAACTGCGAATACATTTCATGTATTTAGTAACTGCTATAGACGTCACAGTGCCTGTTCCTTCAGAGATATTGTGCAACCACACAGAAAATGTCAGCGGCTACTAACTGTACTGCTGGCCATTCAGACACCGTGAAGGTAGCATCCAACGAACTTCAAATTGGTACAAAGTGTACTACATGCGTGGATATGCAAATGATCAGCGTTTCAACGCATCAACGCAAAGTAGGTAGAGCTCGAATGAATTAACTCAAGTGTCTAAGGCGCTGCAGTCATGGACTGTGCAGCTGGTCCCGGCGGAGGTTCGAGTCCTCCCTCGGGCATGGGTGTGTGTGTTTGTCCTTAGGATGATTAAGGTTAGGTAGTGTGTACCCTTAAGGACTAATGACCTTAGCAGTTAAGTCCCATAAGATTTCACACACATTTGAACATTTTTGAATTAACTCAGCCCATGCTTAGAAATACATTCACCTCCTGAGCGCCGGGCGAGTCTATCCCTTCGTTCCAAAGTGGCGGCCACCTCATTTGCCTGTGACCAGCCGACCTGCACACTTAGATTTAGCGATATCATTGCTATTATTTCATTACATTTCATGAAACCACAATACTCATGCACCGTAGATGCACGGATAGACTCAAGTGATTATATGCAACGAGATTAAATTTTTCTCAGAAGAGACACAGGGAAGAACAAATAATATTAAAAGGTGTGCCTGAGGGATTTACAAAACCGCTACATATTCCAACGCCACAATAAAAAGAATAAAGTAGAGGGGGAGGGGGGCGAACGTAGCTACAAGCATAAGGGCTGATCAACAAAGACTGAGACTGATTTTTTCCTGCCGCTTCCTTGGTACTTTACTATATGTACCATGAATATTTGAAAATAGTGGTTTTTATGTATAATGTCCATTGGCAACAGCACTCTCGTATCGGTAGGTTGATAGTATTGTTCTATTTTCTAGATGTTCTTTGCGTTTTGCATGCCAAGCAATGGAGGTGACGAGAGAGGAACAGTACAGTAAAATTCTGTGTTCGGTTCAACCACTGAAACATACGAAAAGTTGTAGCAAGCATACGGTGAAGATGTAATATCTCATGCAACAGTGTTTAGGTGGTTCAAGGACTTCGAAGACGGCCGATTTGTCTCTGTTAAGCAAGATGGACCCGGTGTTTCAGCTGCTGCCATGTCCAAAGGCAATATCAACACAGCTGCTGTGATTGTCCGTGATGATCGTCGGATAACACTACGTAACCTCTGTTAAGTCTTAAGAATTTCGTATGACAGTGTCTTTAAGATTATGCATTATCGTCTCCATATGGCCAGCGCCTGTGCCCTGTTGGGTGCCACGTCTGTTGACTCCAAAACAAAAGACTATGCGAATGGAGAAACACCGCGAGGTGCTGCGTCTCTTTGCTGAGAGAGGGGATGCGTTTCTGGGATCGATTATCACCGGTGATTAGTCATGGCTGCATCATTCTGAAGAAAAACGAGCCAGCAAAGTGAGGAAATTTCCAGGTTCGCCAACATCTAAATTGCGAAAGTTGTTCCACCTGCCGGGAAAGTGATAGTGATCACATTTTTTGACCATCGTGGAAAGATTTACCAGCATGCAGTTTTCTCTCACACTACTCTTAAAGCAGCATATTATACGTCACTGTTGGCTAAGATGAGGAAGCACATTTGCAAGGGGACGGACAGAACTTTCTCGGACTAGGTGGTGAGTTCATCATGACAATGCGCGACCTCACATTGCGGCTCAAGTCATACAGTTTCTGGCTCAATTCAGTATTGTCTGTGTACCGCCTCCGCCTTATTGCCCCGATCTTGTATCCTGTGATTTTCTTTTATTCCCATCACTAAAACCGAGCGAGATGGCGCAGTGGTTAGCACACTGGACTCGCATTCGGGAGGACGACGGTTCAATTCCGCGTCCAGCCATCCTGATTTAGGTTTTCCGTGATTTCCAGGCCAATGCCGGGATGGTTCCTTGGAAATGGCACGGCCGACTTCCTTTCTCATCCTTCCCTAATCCGATGAGACCTATGACCTCGCTGTTTGGTCTCTTCACCCCAAACAACCAAACCAAACCCATCACTAAAGGCAAATATTCGGAGCATTCGATTTGAGAACTCTGAAGCATTGCTCGAGAAAAGTGAGGCGATTCTCAAGAACCTGACAACGAATGGCCTGCACGATGTTTTCGAGGACTGGCAGAGACGTTATAAAAAGTGCATTCAAGTAGGAGAGAGATCATGTAAATATTGAAATGAAGTAATAAACGTCCGTGAAAAAAATCAGTCTCAGTCTTTCCCGATGAGCCCTCAGACTTTACGAAAGATGCGGAAGAAATAGAAGAGGAGGTTTCCTTCTGGCAGCGCATTGTTGGATTTGTTTTGCTTTCTTTGATTTTTTGTCTATGCAGCTATTTCTTTTTAGGTTCTCTGCCGAGATACTGTTGACTTTGAACGCATATATTTGTCGAAAATTATTGCTCATTCTTGCATCACCTTTTGATACGATCGTTATCAGACTCATAAGCGGTACCTTGCAAATTATACTAGATGTGCCTTTGTGCATAGATTTCAGCTGTCGAACTGCACCTCCCTCACCACCACGAAATGGCCGTTTACAAGGGAATCCACATCATTACTTTTCTCCCCTCCCCTGCCACACCGATTCTGCAGGTGCAGGCTAAGATGTGCATTCTAGGAGTAGCGCCTTCTAAATTAAATGTATAACGAAAGATCACATATGCGGAAATTGAATATATAACGATAGATCACATATGCGGTTTCTCGTTCAGGAATAGCAAATGAATCTTGGTTGCTTTTCAAAACAATGGGTAATGTCTCGTGCAATAACAATAAACGTCAACCAGCGACAGTAAAGTCCTGTGGCATGAATGGGTGCGAGATCCCGAAGGGCAGGTTTATCCGCCTAATTGGGAAGGTTTTCCCCATCCTTCTCGCCCTCACGCACCGTTCCTTCGCTGAGTATGAGAGTTGTGTGTCTAACTTTATCTGTCAACTATAGACAACTGTAATGGTGTTTTTGCGTGGTGCAGTGTCGTGTTCATGTTGGAGATGAAGAGAGAACAGAGAGGGTAAAACCTGTTGTCGTCATACGTGTCGTGCTGCAGGTTCTCCGAGGCCTCTTCTCGCGCCTTTTAGGTGAACGTTGTTTGTGAGTTCGTCCCTCTGCGTTGGAAGACGGAAGGGAGTCGCGGCTCTCTGGGAGGAAGGCCGTCGCGGGAACGTCCAAGTGAAGGGGCGTCCATATCATGGGGCGGGTGGGGGTCGGAAGTCGTCGCTGTTGGTAGAAGCGCCTGAGTAGGGTCAGGTTGTGAGCGAAATGCGTCGACCCCTGCGGTATCCGTAGCAGCAGGAAGGGTCACCGGTACATGGTCCGATGGGCGGCGGCCGGTGGGAGGAGAATAGAGCACCGATGCGAAGGTGATCGGTATAACCGTCGTCGGAGTCGGTGGCACCACGGTAGCGGCTGGAAATTGGGTGGTTCGTCACTGAAGGCAGTCAGACCTGAAGTGGCCTTCTTTGCCGCACACCAGTTTGCAATAGGCTCGTGAACCGCGACACTGGAGCGCTCAGTGGCAAAACGTAGTATTTCCGGACGAGACCCGCTTCAACTTGTCCTACAGCAATAGCCGCACACGCATTTGACGCCGGCGTGGCGAATGAAATCAGGCAGACTGTATTGTCGACCGGCATAGAGGACAAATGCCAAGTGTGACGGTTTGAGATCCCATTGTCTATAACACACGATCTCGCACCCTACCTCTTGAGGGCAATCTGAACAGCAGCCGCTACATCCGGGAGGTTTTACAACCCGAGGCACTGTCCCTCCTGCAGGCCAATCCACATGCCATATTTCAGTAGGACAAAACCCGACCGTATGTGGTGACGAATGTGCAAGCCTTCTTCGAAGAATGACTGGTACCACTGCTTCCCTGGCCTGTCCGTTCACTTGAGATGTCACTCATTGAACGCATCTGCAATATAGTCGGCCGACAAATTGTTCTTTCAGTTCCTCCTGCAGCCACAGTTAATGCTTTGTCGACGCGCCTACAAGTCAGAGTATTTCTCAGCAGCATATTCAGTCACTCTTTGATTTCATGGTCAAATGCTCAAATGGCTCTGAGCACTATGGGACTTAACTTCTGAGGTCATCAGTCCCATAGAACTTAGTACTACTTAAACCTAACTAACCTGAGGACATCACACACATCCATGCCCGAGGCAGGATTCGAACCTGCGACCGTAGAGGTCGCGCGGTTCCAGACTGAAGCGCCTAGAACCGTTCGGCCACTCCGGCCGGCTTGATTTCATGCCACGACGTCTAGCGGCTGTGATTGCAGCACATGGTAGTGCACAACCGTCACAGTGCATATACTGATCTGTAATGCAAATCATTTGCGTAGTGCCATGTTCCATTCCGGTGGAACAAATTTCATTCTGATCATATCTCTCGGTCTTGGTGCTTCACTTTTTCTAAACGGTAGCGTGTTTTGTTCCTGCTACACTGTATAAACATAAAAAGTATATTTTCCTTACTTCCTGTCCTCTCTAGTACTGCAGTTTTTCTGTTCTGCATTTTAACAGTAATTTTATTTGAAAAAACAGTGATAGAGGTAGGTATTGTCTAAATGTGGCAACTGTTTGTCACGAACCAAAAAATACCATGCTGAAACTTGATGAAGATTCCGCAACTGTAGTATTAATCATGAATAGAATGCCAGCACCTCTTGGATATCTTATTTTAAACTTCTTTCGGCCCCCAAGACCTCAATCTAAGAATATGAGCATACAGTAGTATCGAAAAGAAAGTACAGTGGAACTAGTAAAACAGCTAACAATCTAGCGATAGGGATCATAAACAGCAAGCACAATAATAAAAGTTGCAAAACAACTCGTTCACTCATCTCACGAAAGCAACGTAATATACTGTTGTGAAAACTTGTCTAGCATTGAAATGTACACTCCTGGAAATTGAAATAAGAACACCGTGAATTCATTGTCCCAGGAAGGGGAAACTTTATTGACACATTCCTGGGGTCAGATACATCACATGATCACACTGACAGAACCACAGGCACATAGACACAGGCAACAGAGCATGCACAATGTCGGCACTAGTACAGTATATATCCACCTTTCGCAGCAATGCAGGCTGCTATTCTCCCATGGAGACGATCGTAGAGATGCTGGATGTAGTCCTGTGGAACGGCTTGCCATGCCATTTCCACCTGGCGCCTCAGTTGGACCAGCGTTCGTGCTGGACGTGCAGACCGCGTGAGACGACGCTTCATCCAGTCCCAAACATGCTCAATGGGGGACAGATCCGGAGATCTTGCTGGCCAGGGTAGTTGACTTACACCTTCTAGAGCACGTTGGGTGGCACGGGATACATGCGGACGTGCATTGTCCTGTTGGAACAGCAAGTTCCCTTGCCGGTCTAGGAATGGTAGAACGATGGGTTCGATGACGGTTTGGATGTACCGTGCACTATTCAGTGTCCCCTCGACGATCACCAGTGGTGTACGGCCAGTGTAGGAGATCGCTCCCCACACCATGATGCCGGGTGTTGGCCCTGTGTGCCTCGGTCGTATGCAGTCCTGATTGTGGCGCTCACCTGCACGGCGCCAAACACGCATGCGACCATCATTGGCACCAAGGCAGAAGCGACTCTCATCGCTGAAGACGACACGTCTCCATTCGTCCCTCCATTCACGCCTGTCGCGACACCACTGGAGGCGGGCTGCACGATGTTGGGGCGTGAGCGGAAGACGGCCTAACGGTGTGCGGGACCGTAGCCCAGCTCCATGGAGACGGTTGCGAATGGTCCTCGCCGATACCCCAGGAGCAACAGTGTCCCTAATTTGCTGGGAAGTGGCGGTGCGGTCCCCTACGGCACTACGTAGGATCCTACGGTCTTGGCGTGCATCCGTGCGTCGCTGCGGTCCGGTCCCAGGTCGACGGGCACGTGCACCTTCCGCCGACCACTGGCGACAACATCGATGTACTGTGGAGACCTCACGCCCCACGTGTTGAGCAATTCGGCGGTACGTCCACCCGGCCTCCCACATGCCCACTATACGCCCTCGCTCACAGTCCGTCAACTGCACATACGGTTCACGTCCACGCTGTCGCGGCATGCTACCAGTGTTAAAGACTGCGATGGAGCTCCGTATGCCACGGCAAACTGGCTGACACTGACGGCGGCGGTGCACAAATGCTGCGCAGCTAGCGCCATTCGACGGCCAACACCGCGGTTCCTGGTGTGTCCGCTGTGCCGTGCGTGTGATCATTGCTTGTACAGCCCTCTCGCAGTGTCCGGAGCAAGTATGGTGGGTCTGACACACCGGTGTCAATGTGTTCTTTTTTCCATTTCCAGGAGTGTAGATATATGTTACATAATCTAAATAATGTTGAAAAATAACTTGCAACTTGTATAATAAAAACAGAATAATAACATGAATATTATATGAATTCGTTTACACAACTCAGACATCGATTATATAGCATAAACTTACATGTCAGCGTCGCGAGAGAACACAGAATGGCCGATGAGACGGGCAAGGAAGTACCACTTAAGGTTGGACGCTCATGTTACAAATGTCCAAATGTGTGTGAATTCCTAAGGAACCAAACTGCATAGGTCATCGGTCCCTAGACTTACACACTACTTAAACTAAGTTGAACTAACTTATGCTAAGAACAACACACACACCCATGCCCGAGGGAGGACTCGAATCTCCGCCGGGAGTGGCCGGCTCATGTTACAGGGAGGCCTGTAGAGGACAGGAAGGTAAGCAGGGAGGGGTATTGACGAAACAGAACCTGATAATATGCTTTAAAACTAAAATAAACTACAGAACAATATGGTATTTAAAACACAGACGTAAATATATAAGAAAAAGATAGGTAGAAAGTATTGAATTGGTAACATTAAATTATATCACTTTTATTCCCTGGACTCCCGCCCCCCGGTAAAGGATCCCTGTGACTAGAGTACTGGTGATCACTCCACAATGTGAACATTGTGTGGTGGCTGTGCTGCGTCACAGAGAAAGTTGCCTCTTAAGTAGGCGGTGGGGAAATGTCGCAGGGACTGGATCAGGCAACGGGTGGTTAAAGACTGCGACTCTCGCAGACAGTCATTGCTTAAGTGCACAAAGAAAATGTTGCACAACCTCTCAGGATATATTGAATGGACTCAGCAGGGTCTCTGCGCTAGCATTCTGCAAAATTGCTATGACAGTTTGCATCTATCTGATTGCCCGAATCGGATTCTTTGTTTCGACAGTTGAATTTTCTGGTAGTAACAGTTTTTGCTATCCCACAATACCCTCTTTTCCCATTCTGCAGACACACACTCACCAAGAAAGTTCTTCCTTACAAAAATTCTAGCCTTATTTAGAGTTATATTTAGTTCCTCCAATATCTGCAAATTCTTTGTCTTATCGAGCTGTCGACATGTCACCTCGCTTCTAATGATTGTTGTTGTGCTAATATCTCTATCCCTGCTAGAGAAAGCACGCACTGTTCGCCCACTATGGGTGCTTGAGTTAATTCTCGCTGGTTATTGGACAAAAACCGCGTTTATTTTAATTGAGTAGTATGACCTAATTTACTGAAGAGTGTCCTTCGGTAGCTACAACCTTTTTCCACTTTTCGTATAACAAATGGATGCCACGATAAAAAAATTTCTTCTTGCGAGGTGATCCGTTCATGCAGTTTTCTAGATCGTTAAAAGATGTGTTGTTCAGCAACGTCACGATGCATGGACCGAAACAAATGGTAATAGGAACGGCCAATGTCTGGTTAATGTGGCGGTTAGAATAAGACATCTCATCGAATTCCCTTAAACCTTTCCTTCACTCAGCTTGGAACATGTTCTATGGCACTGACACGAAACAGAATGAGTTCGTCAAGTCTCTGAGCATATTGCGGACGTGTGTCCTTAAGTTTGCGATGCAAATTGAGTAATTTGTTCTTCGTAGCTTTCATGATTTGCCGTTTGACCCGGTGCAACAGCTCGTGTTACGCCACACCGAACAGTACGCATTTTTTCACTCATCTGCAAATCGTGGTCTTTGAATCGTCGAAACCAATCTCTGCACATTGTTTCCGACAGAGCATTTTCTCCATACGCTTCCACTACTAAAAGATGAATTTCCGCAACAGATTTCTTGAGATGAAAGCAGAGGAGGAATACTTTGTAGGTACAAAACCCGACATGTTCAGGGTAACAAATAGGTACGTTCTGTTCATTCTACTCGAAATTCACACACAGATCTGAAAGCCTAGTGTCTCTGCTGTTAAACAGATCTCGTGTCGCTATCCGCTATGCTGCCCTAGTACAACTACTGATGACTCTCCGTCAACAGCGAGAATTAATTCAAGCTCTCATTAGTATTGTGATACCCAATGGACGCACACTGGGGTACTACATGTATCATCCCTTATAAGCAGCACAGTCATTACTGTTATCATCTTTAGTCGCCCAAGGATCATCTCACAATGACATAGGACTTAAACAGTACAGATCAATAGCTAAAAATATACAACATACAGAATGTATAAAATGCTTTATGAGGATAGGATAGGTGGTCTGTGAGGATAGGACAAGAGGCGTGCAGTGGCTTTCATTAACGAACCATCTCGTCATTTGCCTTAGTGATCTTGGAAAACGACGGAAAACCCACTTAAGAATGGCCGGACAGAGCAACTCCACGTCCCGAATATTAGGTCAATCTTTTACCAGCTTCACTGCCCCATTCGGTTGGTCCCCATTGCACGAAGTTCCTTGACTTCTATTTTCTTTCTGACAGCTCGTAATATAAAAGACTCTAGACGCTAACGGCACCAGTTAGGTACTCCTTGCCTGTAAAGATGTTGCTGTGCCCCTTGCACCAACTACAATCTGTTCAGAAAGCAGATCCCATGCCCGGACATATTCAGCATACCAGAAAAACTGAGTCAGCAGCCCCCCATAACGAGTGAGACGTTGATCTCAGGAGAATGATAAATCACATCCTCTTGAAAGCAGTAAACCGTGATCACGTGTTGAAATGTGACAGAGTGTTGTAGTTATTCTCTGACATTGCTACCCATTACTCCAAGTCCTCTAAACAATCTTTAACTGTGTAGTACGCATTGTTCATGAATAATCTATAACCTGGCTTTTTAAACAGATGTATTTTAGTATTTTTTCATTTCCTTTTGCAATATGCGTTATATAATTTTATTCCCTTATATAAAATGCTATTTTGAGAGTTTTATTTGTTTTTCCATGGGAAATATAAGTCCAAACTGGCTATTATCCCATGATTACGTATAGAACTATAAGTTAAATTCTTGATCATGTTTGCCCTGATATGCACCACAGACCGGTAGATGTATTCATTTGGAGCAGTAAAGATGCCCAATTTTTTAAGTAATTCTTTACAATGAGCCCGACTACTGCTTCTGGCTATTATACTTACGGCCCTTTTCTACAGTTTAAAAACTGTGTCCATGTTTTGTACCTTCGATCTTGAGAATATAATCTCATAGCTAAGAACTAAGTGCACGTAGGCATAGTATGTCACCAAAAGCCATAGCCCGTTACAAACCACTGTAGGCCTAAGAGCATAACATTCTGATGGTATTCATTTTGTCAGCATCTTTATGTGTTCATTCCATGTTAGCTGATAATCAGTGATAATCCTTGAGAACTTCCTGCTTTTTACACTATCTGTAGATGTATTATCTATGCTTAATATGACGAGCTTGTTTCACTTCTTTCTCATGAACTGCACTCTTGTTTTTTATGTTCAACGTTAATTTATTGCATACTGGGAAACATCACTGTTCATGCTGTGTAAGTCATTTGGGTGTGTTTCAGGAAGGTTTTGCTACAGCTTCTCCAAAGTCCTATAGGAATAATAATTTACAAAATTTGCTAATTCCTGAGGACTTTCCATTATTCTATCCTTATCTTTGATTTGTACTTGTGTTTGCCCTTTTGCAATTTTTTTTCTATTTTCTGTTATATATCATTTTTCGTTCAAAAACTTTTTTCAACAAGCACTCAATATGCTCAATTATAGCGAAAGCAGACTGTCCAACTCTACTATTCATTGTGCCACTCTTTATCAGACATCAGAAAAAATTCTTACGGAAAAGTAACGAACTCAGTTCGAGTAATAAAAATATAACAATTTAGATATTGGGTTTATTACATTAGGCTCATTTTGCACCATAACGAGAGAAAAAAATATAAATCCTTCTCTAAATTAATAAGGACAAGCACTAACCATGTTATGGTTTTATCGATATGAAGTTATTATATTCGTGTAGCAGTCTCTTTCGTGTAATTAATGAAAACTATGGAAATCAAGATATTTACTTCGCCCAGTAATATACTCTTCATCTATAAATGTTTTCTGTTAAGAATGCAGTAAGACTTCCCTTTCAATATTGATTAATTAATGTAACTTGTGCGTCAGTAACGTAGAAAACTCCATTTTGGATTTTCATCACTCCTCTATCAATAAAAATGTAGCAACAATCCAGTGATGTAGCACAAGTTAGAGATATTCGCTTGCTGTTTGGTTTCAGCTACATAATGTTAGTTATTTTTATTACATAAGGATTCTCAACATACACCTCACTGCATAATTACTTTTCCCATATTATCGGAATGAAATTACTTCTCTTATAAGGCACTGACCAATACATCTAACTAGAGTCTCCACTCAGTTAAAGAACTACTACGGTTTCCTTCTTGTACTTACTTCAGAGGGAAATAAAATATATTTTCAGTTTATTTTCGTTCGTAATCCGATGTCAAATTTACTTTGGGATAACTTGAAAAATAATATTCTCAACAGCCTTTTTGAACTTTTTTTACTGTTACAAAAGAGTATGCTTTTTTTTTTATTCCTTTCATATACTCGCTGCCTTGTACCACAGTGTTAAAGGCTAGTAGCCACCGTCACTTTCACTCTTTTTACAACACACTGAAGCAAATCTCTTCCACTCCATACGTTTGGCGTCTCAATCAACGGAAGTGTCGTAGTTAGACTGGTTACAACACGTGGTGCATGTTACAAACATCCTGTTACGAGCGGGCTGTTACGAGCGTACAAAAAATGCATTTCCGAAATACCAACCCGCAAATTGGATAGCAAAAACTGTTTCTCTGTGAAGCTCAGTACTACTAACTTCATACGAGATCTCGAACTGTCCGGAAAACATTAACAGCAGCATCCACTTCATCATCAAATTACAAATGAGTCTGTTCTAGAACTCGGAACGACCTACCACCATAACAATAACAACAACAATAATGAAAAAAAGAAAACAGCCACCATTCTCACTGGACACGGGGCTGTCTATGAATAGCTACTAACTCTGTATAACGAGCGATACAATTATCCGCCAATCAACTTTCCCTTAAATCTATCTCCAAATCTGTTAGAGATGTAGTTTACTTCACGATCAGCTAATGTTCACCATTTTTCCGAAACTAATATCCTTTTACCCAAATTAGATTTTGCATTGCAATTAATGGTTTCGCCTCTTCTCTCTGGAACTCGTCGAAATTAAATCTGAAACCCACATTAATTGTAACTGTACTAATGAAAACAATACGTCCAATTAACTCCCCCCCCCCCCAAAAAAAAAGTTCTTTCCTGTTTCCAATTAGATGACCACACTTCACTGACCAACACACCCAGTCGGCTCCAAACCAAAAACTAGCTGTCCTAAAATCCATTCTCATCCTGAATTTAAAAAGCAAAGGAACAGCGTTATTTGCACTTTTTAACAAAGACTGCTCGTATGTTACGTCCATCCGTAGACTTCATAGCGAACCGCTTGGGTGCCGTGGCCGTTCATTAGCATTCATGGCACGTGCTCTGCTTTATGCCTCTCTTGTCAGTTCTGACGAGGTGGGAGGCCATACCTCCCTCGTAAACTTCTACAAAATTATAATAAAATTATCGCATTATTTCATAACATGTATAAAAATCACAATTCACCTAACTGAAACAACAAAGTGTTTCAGTAGGTCTGATCCAAACATTATTTGTACTTAAAATGGCGCGAAGAATTTATTTCGTGACGCATTAGACCCAGTTTGGCCCGTCAAACGTTCCACGCTGTAACTCTACACAACTCTAGGCGAGCTAATCGGCTCCATTTGTGGCCAGCGAGATGCAGAGACAATGAGCTCGTTGCCGGAAACGGGTAAATTCCATAGCCTGGAATTAGGACGGCTGATGCTCGCATTAACTTTGTGCAGAATATGCTCCAGGAAATGGCGGAGTGTCAGACAATCTTAAGGACGGCCAAGTTACAGCTCTTTGAGATTCGACAATAACTCACATCAACTATTGATGCAGACCCGAATACATTTGCGATCTCAGAAAACTGAGAGGCATCCAGTGACACAACAATACTTCAGTAGCTCTAAAACTACAGAAATTAACATTTCACTTTGAATAAATATTTACACAATGAATCTCTGAATTAACTACTTGACATCGTATGAAGCGATGAAAACAAACCTTATCTCAGGTTATAGCTTTACACTATAGCTATCATCCCTGAAAGCTGCGTATCTATTTCATTTATTGGTTTACAATGTCTTTTATATCTTCTTCATTATGCAAACGTTTGTCAGAACATCTTATTCGCTACATTTACACAGCAAATGAACGCAGCATCAATACCTCATACTGTCATACTTTTGTAGTTATTTAATGAACGTTTACTATTTTGCCAGTAACTTTATTTAAATGTTTTAATGGGTCTAATGCGTCACGAAATAAATTCTTCGCATCACTTTAATAATGTTTGGCTCAGATCTACTGAAACACTTTGTTGTTTCAGCTACGTGAATTGTGATTTCTATACATGTTATGAAGTAATGCGATTATTTTTATACAATTTTGTAAAAGTTTACGAGGGAGGTATGGCCTCCCACAAGTGAGGCATAAAGCAGAGCAAGTGCTATTAAAACAATGGTAATTTGAAAGTGGTCAATCGCTTGTGTTAGCTGACACCTCTATTGTAAAGAGTGCCAAAAGTTGCTTCTGTCAAGCAGGTATAAATAATTGTTTAAACAATAATCTGTACTCATTTAACGAGAGCGCACTTGCGCAAGACTTTTTGCTTATTTATTTATTATTCAGGTATTAGTTATATTTATTGTAAATGATCTGAGTGTAACAGAATGTTTATGACATTTCTTTATTTAGTTGCTGTAATATATTACTTTAGTCTGGGAAGTGGTCACCTTGAATCAAATCATGCCTGTAGAGCTTAAAGACGGTGTATTTTTGGTGGGGATAGCCATCAGCCAATGGAGGAGCGGATAATAGCGAAATACTGCTGCAGTCAAGTGGAGACAGGGACTCCTCGAGTGAAGCACTCAGAGGGTGATTCGGGACACTTTATGTCCAGTGCTGGAAGAAGGCAGACCTATCTAGAGAAACGTGCGCTATTCAGTCGTATAGGTGATTGATTCTGGGCGATGAATGGCCGCTGTCATGCTTCTGAAGGGACATTGTAATTCGAGAGGTCTGAATGTGCTCTAGAGCAGAACTCTAATCTTTTCCGCTTGAAATGCGGAATTGTGGACAGAGTACGAGTTACTATTTTTTACATCACGTGTGTTAATTTGTGAATCATCGTGTTGAACTAAGAACTATTTTGAACTGGTGAATCTTTCGTGTGTTGTGATCACAAAATGGACTTAGTTTTCGTGAGTCTTTAATGACTATTTAGTTTGGGAATTTTGCCACCATTATCGTATCGCTCTCAACTTGAGTTTGCTGCATTTGATAAGGTTATTTTCTGTCTATATCTTAAACGAATATTGAAGGATCACTCCCCGTTCATTTCAGATGTCCTTTCTTCAATAAATATTATTCAAAGTAATTCTCTGTCGTCTTAATCACTTACAGGGTTAGAACACAACCCTTTTTATTAAATTATTCTTTTGTCTTTTGTTTATAGTTGTGTGTATTTTATTAACTCGCAGTTCTATCCAGTGCATAGACTATTTGACTGCAGAACCACAGCTACAGCTTATTGTTTGCAGCGAATTAGCTGTGGGGCATGAAAGCAGACGTGCGTGCCTCGACCCTATGACTACATCAAGCTATTCTTTTTAAACAAAGTCCTGTGTAACCCTAGTACGTAAAGTGCGAGTAACCGCAAGTAAAGATGCAACTGTTTTGCTCGTATGGGATGCTTTTAGGAAGAAATACTTCCCAGCAGCAGTGACTGTTGGTAGCGTCGCAACGCGTAGAGGTAGAATCTGTTACAATATTATCTTGGAACTCTTCCATTTGGTCCGTGTTTGCGTAGAAAAATAGTAATATCACAAATTGTGTCCACCTTGATGCAAACACCGTGTTATTTATTTATTTATTATCCCAAACTAGTTTCGGCGACAAATATCACCATCATCAGAGGTTTTTTTTTAAATCTAAAACATTCAGAAAATGGTATGGTTGTACAAATACAGTAAAACATAATTACATTTTTACAAATCGTCTTTTGAAATATAGTTTTATATTGATACTTTTATACTACCTTATTTATTGTATGCTACAGCATGTTTTAAGCTATTATTGGCGCTGCTTGTGACATATTTTCTGTGCTCTCTTTCTGTTGCCGTCTTTCTATACTTAGCGAACATCATGTCATCTGCAACCATCTGAGCGGCTGTTAGTAAACAAATACTCAAAGGTGAACTTCGTATGTCAGCATTATATACTTAGGGTTGTGGTAGTGTTTGTGGAAACCAGTTATTTTGGTGCGTATTTAGTTGTTGCTTAGCTAATCGTGTACTCACGTTCGTTGGGTGGTGTGTGGCTCCTTTTTACACAGAAAAACAAAAGTTTTGCACTGTGTTTCTGATCCATAATCTTACGCCATCTTGCTGTTCGCGTGTGTCGTGAGAGGCGTATCGCAACTAGCGAAAAAGGCTATGAAAACCTGTAACGCGAATTACGACGACTTCTGTTCATTATTTATGTCTCTGTGTCTGATGGGGAGGTGGTTCTTTTGTGCGTGTGTGCTTTCTGTTCTGTGTCCTTGGTCAGTTCTCTCAGAGCGGTAAACAGTGTGTTGTTGCAGAGTGTTGTGTTTTCATTTATTACATTTTTCCCTTCGACTATAGCCTTTTACAAGTGGTAATTTTCTTCTATTGTTAGTTGGTGGTATAGACTGTTGCTGTTTCTCAGAATGCGTAGATCGTTTTCGATATTAGTGGGGTTATGGGTTTTGTTCATTAGATGTTCTGCGAAAGTTGAATGTGTGCTGTCACTTCTTAGAGCTCTCATGTGCTCTGTGTACCTTGTTCGGAAATTTCTGCTTGTTTGTCCTATGGAGCGGGCCTGACAAGAGTTGCAAGTGAGTTGATATATTCCAGCGTTGCTGAAATTGTCTGAGGTTTTTCTGACTGTTCTTAGTCTTTTCTGAACTGTATTGTTTGTTCTGAATGTTATTGGGATCCATTGCTTTTTTAAGATGTTTCCTATTCTATGTGATATTTTGTTATTGTATGTTAGTGTGTACCATCTCTCTCTTTTTTATGAAGTGGTGTGGTCTGCTGTGTTGTCTCTATGTGCTGCATGTTTCCGTTTTACCTTGTTCTTGAATTTGTTTATGATGTCTGTTTTGTAGTCGTTTTCAACAGCAATTTGTTTGATTGTGTTTAGTTTCTGGGTGTATTTTCCTGGTTTAAGAGGTGTTATGTTTGTTTACTAACAGCCGCTCACATGGTTTCAGATGACATGATGTTCGCTAAGTATAGAAAGACGGCAACAGAAAGAGAGCACAGAAAATATGTCACAAGCAGCGCCAATAATAGCTTAAAACATGCTGTAACATACAATAAATAAGGTAGTATAAAAGTATCAATATAAAACTATATTTCAAAAGACGATTTGTAAAAATGGAATTATGTTTTACTGTATTTGTACAACCATACCATTTTCTGAATGTTTTAGATTTAAAAAAAAACCTCTGATGATGGTGATAATTGTCGCCGAAACTAGTTTCGGATAATAAAGAAATAAATAACACGGTGTATGCATCAAGGTGGACTCAATTTGTGATATTACTATTTTTCTACGCAAACACGGACCAAATGGAAGAGTTCCAAGATAATATTATTGTAACAGATTCTACCTCTACGCGTTGCGACGCTACCAACAGCCACTGCTGCTGGGAAGTATTTCTTCCTAACAGCATCCCATACGAGCAAAACAGCTGCATCTTTACTTGCGGTTACTCGCACTTTACGTACTAGGGTTACACAGGACTTTGTTTAAAAATAATAGCTTGATGTAGTCATAGGGTCGAGGCACGCACGTCTGCTTTCATGCCCGCAGCTAATTCGCTGCAAACAATAAGCTGTAGCTGTGGTTCTGCAGTCAAATAGTCTATGCACTGGATAGAACTGCGAGTTAATAAAATACACACAACTATAAACAAAAGATAAAAGAATAATTTAATAAAAAGGGTTGTGTTCTAACTCTGTAAGTGATTAAGATGACAGAGAATTACTTTGAATAATATTTTTTGAAGAAAGGACATCTGAAATGAACGGGGAGTGATCCTTCACTATTCGGTTAAAATACAGACAGAAAATAACCTTGCAGCCGAACAGGATTACTTTCTAGACTCAACTGTCACGGGTGACGAAACCTGGGCATGCCACTTTACACCTGAGACCAAGCAACAATCACGCCAGTGGAGGCATCCTTCTTCACCAAAGCCGCGGAAATTCAAACAAACACAGTCATGACAACCGTGTTTTGGGATCGGAGAGGGGTATTGTTGGTCGACTTTATGCCCACTGGGACCACAATTAACGCTGACAGGTACTGTGAGATTCTGAAAAAACTCAAATGGGCAATTCAGAACCGGAGAAGAGGAAAGTTAGCAAGGGCGTACAAATTCCATGACAACGCTCGCCCACACATTGCTCGGCAAACCGTTGCTCTCCTGCAACAGTTACAGTGGAACATAATGAACCACTCACACTATAGTGCTGACTTGGCGCCAGTGACTGTCACCTGTTCCCTAAGTTAAAAGAACATTTGGCCGGAAAGCGATTCAGCTCGGACGACGAGGTGAAAGAAGAGGTTCATAACTTTTTGAACAGCATGGCGGCGAGCTGGTATGACATGGGCATACAAAAACTGCTACAGCGTCTACAAAAATGCGTCGACAGAAATGGTGATTATGTCGAAAAATAGCTAAATGTTCAAGCTGTAGACTGATGTAAACCATTGAAGAAATAAACATGTCTATGTACCTGTCAAAAAATAGGACGCCTTACTTTGGGATTACCCTCGTAACATTACCCGTGCCTGCCATGCGATCTGACAACCGGTCTCTTAACTACTACCTTCCAGTCACAGCTGCGTGAAATTTACAAGAATTGCCCAAATCCACGCTTGCACTTATTCATGGCGCAGCAACAGTTCTACTTGGTTTCGTGAATGGAAGCCCTCTTTAGATATGGATAAATGTAAGGGAATTCCTACAGCAAAAAGTAAGAAAAGTAGGACATTGGCCTATGATTACAAGAGTAGTGATAAACATCTTGAGCACGTGAAATCGTATAAATATTTCGTACAGTCTACCTTCCACCATGCACTGTACACTGGCTTGCGGAGTATTATTGTAGTTGTAGATGAGCGAAAAAGTGGTGACCGTGTTCTGTATACACCATCACGCCGTATCAACACGGCAGGTACTGAGCCTGTACCATGACAGTGAATGGAATCTGGAAAGGTTCATTCTCCCCGGAGCCTTCACACACAGCAACACCCATCGTAATACAGCGTGCTGAAGCGTAACTCGTCTGCAAAAACAACGTGGTGCGACTGCTGTGTCCCGTGTAGTTGTGAGGTGCCCCTCTCTCTACTGCCACATCAAGGAAAGCTCCACAATTATCGCCTTGCAGACAGGCTGTAATACTGAGGACGTCGTCCGTTTCTGCACGGACGGTCAAACCAACAATACGTCTGGCTCCTCAGGCGCTAGTCACGCACTGCTAGCGATGAGCGTGGTCACACTGTATCCATCGATATCATATTCCCGTGACAGTCAAGAGATCCCGACCAAAGCGAGAAACGACACTCTGGAATTCCTAATGAAGCGCCTGGCATAGGGTTCATCGAACAACTTACAAGTTATTTCTCTGCCGTTCCACTCTCAAACAGTACGCGGAAAAATCTGTTCGTGTGAGTTCTGATTTCTCTTATTTCATTATGATGATTATTTCTCCCTAACTAGGTGGGCGCCAACAAAATATTTTCGCACTTGGAGGATAAAGTTGGTAATTGAGATATCATGAGGAGATCCTGCCGCAGCGAGAAACGCCTTTGTTTTAATGAAGGTCATTCCAATTCGCGTACCAAAGGCATGGCACATTCTCCCTGTTTCGAGATAATACAGAACGAGCTGCCCTACAAACATAGTTTAGGCAGTCTCTTCGGTGGATCTGTTGCATTTTCTAAGTGTCCTACCAATAAATCACCGCCTTTGGTTTGCTTACCCCACAACAGTATCCATATGATCGTTCTGATATAAGGTGTTATCAATTGTAACCCTTAAGTAATTAGTTGATATCACTGCTTTTACATTTGATTGATTTATTGTGTAACCGAAATTTAGCGGCTTCCTTTTAGTACTCATACACGTAACTCCACACTGTTCATTACGTGGAGCCAGTTAGCAGTTTTTGCAAAATAGTTCAAACGGCTCTAAGCACTATGGGACTTAACATCTGAGGTCATCAGTCCTCTAGACTTAGAACTACTTAAACCTAACTAACAAAAGGACATCACACACATCCATGCCCGAGGCAGGATTCGAACCTGCGACCGTAGCAGCAGCGCGGTTCCCGACTGAAGCGCCTACAACCGCTCGGTCACAGCGGTCGGCTGCAGTTTTTGCATCATAAAGATATCTTGTATAAATCATTTTTCACATGGCTTTGATCAGCTGATGATTTTATAAGACGGTAAATGACAGCATCGCCTGTAAACAATCCAAGAGATCTGCTCAGATTTTCTTCTAAATCGTTTATATAGATCAAGAACAGCAGAGGGCTTATAACACTTCCTTGGGGAACGACTGATATTACTTCTGTTTCACTCGATGTTTTCCGTCAGTTACTACAAACCGTGACCTTTCTGAACTGGAAATTACGAATCGAGTCGCTCAACTCAGACGGCAGTCCGCAGGGACACACTGTTATTAGAAGTCGCTTGTGAGCGACCGTGACAAAAGCATTCTGGAAATACAGAAGTACTGAAACAATTTGAGGTGCCCTGCCGATAGGACCCATTACTTCGTGAGAATAAAGAGGTAGCTGCGTTTCGCAAGAGCGATACTTTCTGAATCCGTGTTGGCTGTTTGTCAATAAATCGTTTTCTTCGATGTAATTAATAATATTCGAACACAGTATATGTTCCAAAATCCTACTGCAATTCGATGTCAGTGATCTGGGCCTGTAATTCAGCAGATTGCTCCTGTTTACTTTTCTGAGTACTGGCATGACCTGCGCAGCTTTCCAGTCCTTAGGTACGGATCTTTTGACGAGCGATCGGTTGTATACGATTGCTAAGTGAGCGGCTATTGCATCAGCTGAAACGTCCCCTTAGATAAATTATAACTGACTGTGCTGACACTGACACACGATATTTTTATCGCAACGCAATCTGACTTTCAAAAATCCATACAAGTGAATGGCCCTGACTAACAATAACCTATACTTTTCATGAATCACTTACCGCACAAAAATCTTCGTTACTCGAACTACTGCAATACAGCGAGCGCCAATACTGCCAGCTAAATAAAAGATTCTAACTACTGAAGGCACTAACTACAGATAGGCATAGTTAGCAAATGAAAGATTTTGATAGAGAACGAACAATGTATTTACCTTAATAGTGTTCAAAAGTCATTATATATACACTCCTGGAAATTGAAATAAGAACACCGTGAATTCATTGTCCCAGGAAGGGGAAACTTTATTGACACATTCCTGGGGTCAGATACATCACATGATCACACTGACAGAACCACAGGCACATAGACACAGGCAACAGAGCATGCACAATATCGGCACTAGTACAGTGTATATCCACCTTTCGCAGCAATGCAGGCTGCTATTCTCCCATGGAGACGATCGTAGAGATGCTGGATGTAGTCCTGTGGAACGGCTTGCCATGCCATTTCCACCTGGCGCCTCAGTTGGACCAGCGTTCGTGCTGGACGTGCAGACCGCGTGAGACGACGCTTCATCCAGTCCCAAACATGCTCAATGGGGGACAGATCCGGAGATCTTGCTGGCCAGGGTAGTTGACTTACACCTTCTAGAACACGTTGGGTGGCACGGGATACATGCGGACGCGCATTGTCCTGTTGGAACAGCAAGTTCCCTTGCCGGTCTAGGAATGGTAGAACGATGGGTTCGATGACGGTTTGGATGTACCGTGCACTATTCAGTGTCCCCTCGACGATCACCAGTGGTGTACGGCCAGTGTAGGAGATCGCTCCCCACACCATGATGCCGGGTGTTGGCCCTGTGTGCCTCGGTCGTATGCAGTCCTGATTGTGGTGCTCACCTGCACGGCGCCAAACACGCATACGACCATCATTGGCACCAAGGCAGAAGCGACTCTCATCGCCGAAGACGACACGTCTCCATTCGTCCCTCCATTCACGCCTGTCGCGACACCACTGGAGGCGGGCTGCACGATGTTGGGGCGTGAGCGGAAGACGGCCTAACGGTGTGCGGGACCGTAGCCCAGCTTCATGGAGACGGTTGCGAATGGTCCGCGCCGATACCCCAGGAGCAACAGTGTCCCTAATTTGCTGGGAAGTGGCGGTGCGGTCCCCTACGGCACTGCGTAGGATCCTACGGTCTTGGCGTGCATCCGTGCGTTGCTGCGGTCCGGTCCCAGGTCGACGGGCACGTGCACCTTCCGCCGACCACTGGCGACAACATCGATGTACTGTGGAGACCTCACGCCCCACGTGTTGAGCAATTCGGCGGTACGTCCACCCGGCCTCCCGCATGCCCACTATACGCCCTCGCTCAAAGTCCGTCAACTGCACATACGGTTCACGTCCACGCTGTCGCGGCATGCTACCAGTGTTAAAGACTGCGATGGAGCTCCGTATGCCACGGCAAACTGGCTGACACTGACGGCGGCGGTGCACAAATGCTCCGCAGCTAGCGCCATTCGACGGCCAACACCGCGGTTCCTGGTGTGTCCGCTGTGCCGTGCGTGTGATCATTGCTTGTACAGCCCTCTCGCAGTGTCCGGAGCAAGTATGGTGGGTCTGACACACCGGTGTCAATGTGTTCTTTTTTCCATTTCCAGGAGTATATATATAAGTTCATGATATATATATATATATATATATATATATATATATATATATATATATATATATATATATATATTATATATATATATATATATATAAGTTCATGATATCCAGTATTACAAATTTACTCTTTCTGGCGGACACACGTCCAAATCGTCCGCTCTTAAAATTCTGGCATCTCTCCCCCCACAATCACCGCTGCTGGCGGCTCACCTCCAACTGCGCAATGCTACTTGCTGTTAACAGCCAACTGCCCAACACTACAATAGCAAATTCCAACAATGCAAACCAGCCACAGACTGCACACAGCACTGTCAGTGGTTTTCATACAGAGCGCTATGTGGCGTTACCAACATAAAAACCCAAACAGCCTACTTACACAGCCTACTCTGAATGTAACGTAACTGGTACACCATGTGAACGGCACGGCTTGACTTTATTAAGTGAATTAAGCTGCTTCGGCACACCGAGGATATCTACCTCCATGTTACTCAGTTGGTCAGTTGTTCTTGATTCGAATTTTGGGATATTTACTTCGTCTTCCTTGTTGAGGGAATTTCGGAAAACCGTATTTAGTAACTCTGCATTCGTGGCTGTGTCATCAGTAACATTACCATTGCTATCGCGAAGGGAAGGTATTGATTGCGTCTGGCTGCTAGTATAATTTACATATGATCAGAAACACTATGGTTTTCTGCCAGATTTCGAGACAGAGTTGCGTTGCGGAAACTATTAAAAGCATCTCGCATCGAAGATCGCGCTAAATTTCATGCTTCTGTAAAACTACGCCAGTCTTCGGAATTCTGTGTTCTTTTAAATTTGGCACGCATTGTAGATGGCGCTTTAGTCAAACATTTTACTGCAGTTCCGCTGAACTGATAATACACTACAGGCCATTAAAATTGCTACACCACGAAGATGACGTGCTACAAACGTGAAATTTAACCGACAGGAAGAAGATGCTGTGATATGCAAATGATTAGCTTTTCAGAGCATTCACACAAGGTTGGCGCCGATGGCGACACCTACAACGTGCTGACATGAGGAAAGTTTCCAACCGATTTCTCATACACAAACAGCAGTTGAGCGCCGTTGCCTGGTGAAACGTTGTTGTGATGCCTCGTGTAAGCAGGAGAAATGCATACCATCACGTTTCCGACTTTGATAAAGGTAGGATTGTAGGCTACCGCGATTGCGGTTTATCGTATCGCGACATTGCTGCTCGCGTTGGTCGAGATCCAGTGACTGTTAGCAGAATATGGAATCGGTGGGTTCAGGAGGTTAATACGGAACGCCGTGCCGGATCCCAACGGCCTCGTATCACTAGCAGTCGAGATGATAGGCATCTTATCCGCATGGCTGTAAAGGATCGTGCAGCCACGTCTCGATCCCTGAGTCAACACATGGGGACGTTTACAAGACAACAACCATCTGCACGAACAGTTCGATGACGTTTGCAGCAGCACGGACTACCAGCTCGGAGACCATGGTTGCGGTTACCCTTGACGCTGCATCACAGACAGGAGCGCCTGCGATGGTGTACTCGACGACGAACCTGGGTGCACGAATGGCAAAACGTCATTTTTTCGGATGAATCCAGGTTCTGTTTACAGCATCATCATGGTCGCATCCGTGTTTGGTTACATCGCGGTGAACGCACATTGGAAGCGTGTATTCGTCATCGCCATACTGGCGTATCATCCGGTCTGATGGTATGGGGTGCCATTGGTTACAAGTCTCGGTCACCTCTTGTTCGCATTGACGGCACTTTGTACAGTGGACGTTACATTTCAGATGTGTTACGACCCGTGGCCTTATCCTTCATTCGATCCCCGCGAAACCCTATATTTCAGCATAATAATGCTCGAGCGCATGTTGCAGGTCCTGTACGGGCCTTTCTGGATACAGAAAATGTTCGACTGCTGCCCTGGCTAGCACATTCTCCAGATCTCTCACCAACTGAAAACGTCTGGTCAATCGTGGCCGAGCAACTGGCTCGTCACAATACTCCAGTCACTACTCTTGATGAACTGTGGTATCGTGTTGAAGCTGCATGGGCAGCTGCACCTGTACACGCCATCCAAGCTCTGTTTGACTCAATGCCCAGGCGTATGAAGGCCGTTATTATGGCCAGAGGTACTGGTACTGGGTACTGATTTCTCAGGATCTATGCACCCAAATTGCGTGAAAATGTAATCACATGTCAGTTCTAGTATAATATATTTGTCCAACGAATACCCGTTTAACATCTGCATTTATTCTTGGTGTAGCAATTTTAATGGCCAGTAGTGTAGTTTACATAACGAGCATGTGGTACGTTTCACGTCAGTTTGATGTATGTTGTATGCAACCATCGTGCTATTTCATTGTTAGTGGCCAGCGGTGTACTTCATGTACCATGCAACAAGGTATCAGGTTTGGAAGTAAAGCTCAAAAAACGTCGTCTGGTTGCAGGATAAGGTGGACCTGGGCGAGCTGATGCTGTCGCTGTGCTACCTGCCCACGGCGGGTCGGCTCACCGTCACCATCATCAAGGGACGCAACCTCAAGGCCATGGACATCACCGGCTCCTCAGGTGAGCTTGCTCCGCGCGCTAGCCGATCGCTGGGGTTTTCAGTTGAATTTCTTTGCCTGTTGGATACTGCGAACGCAAAGTGGAATGTTATCTGTAAATCAACGAAAATACTGTCTCTGTAAGACGAAAAGTATACTGTTTTTTGGATGTAATCCTCTTTCGGGACAGAGCACTTGAACTTCTACTACTCCTTGAAAAATTAAACCTGAATGTTCACAGAACTTCCTGAACATGATGTGTTCTGAAATTTGTTCAAACTTATTGAGTATGGCCTCCTGTAACGCAATCCATGTTGAATAATAGTACTCCTGATGAGGCACAATTCTTGCAAACGCAACAAGGGGCTATTATTAAATGATTTTGAAAAAAATTAGGTGGGAACACTGACTACAAATACTGCATAGCAAACAATCACCGTTATTAAGCCCTGCTTTATACATTTTGCTTGTGAAGGCAAAACTTCATTGCCATTTGTAATCTCTAATGCATGAGAAGCTAATAATCTACGAGTTGATGTGGTGGAGAGAGTGAAGTGCGATGACACATTGCTGCGACTACGTCTCCCGAAGAACTGAATCAAGTTGTTTTACCTGTAATGCTCTGAAAATTCTAAGATAGACAACAGCTTGGCACGCAAGAATAATACGTTGTAGGTGAATGGGGCACGTGTCCATGATTTCCACTCTGAATATACGTATGTATGTATGGGGATTGCAGACAAAGGCAAGTATGTGAAGCAATGAATTCATGAACGCCGGAAGTACTCAAAAAGCCTTATAATGATCAAAAGGATGGTACAAAATGAATTATACCTCACGGTCAAACACCGTACATTAAATGTACCGTGTTCAAATTGAAGCTTCACATCATCACACAAAACACCTTCAAATTAGCATTACAAAATTGAATAACGTGATTGTACAAATGAGAGAGAAAGAGAGAGAGAGAGAGAGAGAGAGAGATATTAATTGCGGAATCGAAGTGACCAAACGATAATTCTAAATTCACTCAGAATACGAATGGTAATGCGACACTAGAAGTTAGTTATATTTTGCGCAGCTTTGAAGCATACGTAAATTCCAGCAATGTAAGGATAGCGCAAAAGTAAGAAGCAAATTTCGATCTCACCAAATCCTTCGAGTCAGCCTGTTGAATGCACTCACCTCGAAACAAATGAGACAAGTGTCTATATTACATCCATTTGGCGAAGAAGCATGAACTTGAGTAAAGCTCTGCTCTCTGCTTGCCCTGACTGGCCAGTACTGGTCAAAGCTTCGCGAGTGACCAATTTATCCCACATGATGATTCTCTAAGGAACAAGTGATTCGCGTTTGGCGCGTAGATGCACGTAATATGGAACCAGGAAGTGCAAGAGCAGCCTTATTCACCTTTTCTACGCCTTTCCAGAGAGTAGACTCAGTCCTAGGTCTCGAAACCATTCATCTACGTTATTACCTTTCATAATTTAAAACATTTTCCATCTGTAAATTTCACTAGGTATGCGAAGAGGTGAAAGATACAGGGAACCAGAAAGGGTGTATACGATAAGTCGATAAATATTACAGCGAGTATAAGGGCCGATGTGTGATCCATCAAGAGGTGGAGCAACCACTGAAAATCCACAATTGATTATTTATTGCAATCATAGTTGCAATGCAGTACCGCTATTTACCAGTTTCGACCGTTAGTGGGCATATTCTAAATACTTTCACTAACTGGTAGTCTACTGTGTTACTGAAAGGCTACGACCTGTTACCTTCTCCATCTTTGAAACGTTCCGAGCTTGTGCTCTGTGTCTAATGCCCCCGATGTCGACGACACATTAAACCCTAATCTTCCTTCCTTTTGCTCCATTACATCTAAACTGTGACTATAATAAATAATCGGTTGTAAATTACAGCATTTTGTATTTCAAACCTAACAGTTTTCTCACCGCTGAAGTGGCTTTCGTAGATCATTGCATTGACCTGACAAACGACGACGTGTGAAAACCACTGTACCACGAGTGGCAGAGGGTACATAGTGCACCAGTATCATTTTATTCCCTTCTTATTCCTTTCAAGATCATACTTGGGAAGAAATAATGTCAGTACCCCACTCTTTGCTTTCGCTAAGTTCAACGTTGTGGTCATTAGCCGTAATGTTTGTTTTTCAGGGTGGTATTAGTTTATTCAGTCGTTTTTGATCGTTGTCTCTCGGAATACCCATCATCTTTCTCGAAATATCTCCTACTACAGTTTGTTGAGCATCTCTGCGACACTGATGCTCAATAAATTGTGTGTGAATGATTTACGCCATTTAAGTCTATGTCTTATTGCTGTAAGAGAAAGCTGCTTCTAGACCCCATTTGTCAATACTTTTTATTTTGCCAACAGCACTTCAGGTCATTTTACTCTTCTGTTCATTTCCTCTGCTGTCTATCCAGCTGTTTTCTTCGACTGCCCATCCACTTGTTCCCTGACTTCACAGATTAAATGGCTTTTTACCTGCGGCTTCGCTCACGTACGCGAATGTCACATATATTAGGAAAATCCCCCACCTCTCTCTGCCCATCTCCTCCTTTCCTTCTCTCTGTTCATCTCATCCTCTCCAATGCATATGTCCATTTCCTCTTCCCCTTCTCTGCCTGCTTCCTCCTCCTCGCCTCTCCGTCTATGGTCCCCACATCCCTTCTCTCTGTACATCTCCTCCTCCATCCTCTACGTCCAACCCTACTCCCACATCACTCTGTCCATCTGCTTCTTCCACCTGTCCGTCCATCAGTTCGTCTCTCTTCTCTCTGTGAATCTCCTCGCAAATCCTTCCTGCTCCGTAGACTTTCTCGGAACTGTTTATTCGACGATCTGGATTAATTCTATGCACTGTCTCTTTCTTTTATTGAGTCATCAGTCTTCTGACTGGTTTGATGCTGCCCGTTCCACGAATTACTCTCCTGTGCCAACCTCTTCACCTCAGAGTAGCACTTGCAACCTACGTCCTCAGTTACTTGCTGGACGTATTCCAATCTGTGTCTTCCTCTACAATTTTTACCCTTTACAGGTCCCTCTACCACCAAGGAAGTTATTCCCTGCCGTCTTAATAGAAGTCTTATCATCCTGTCCCTTCTTCTTGTCAGTGTTTCCCATATGTTCCTTTCCTTGCCGATTCTCTGGTTCTCCTCATTCCCTACCTTATCAGTCCACCTAAGTTCCTACATTCTTCTATAGCGACACATCTCAAATGCTTCGATTCTCTTCTGTTCCAGTTTTCTCATAGTCCATGTTTCACTCCTTACAATACTGTGCTCCAGACGTACATTCTCAGAAATTTCTTCCTCACGTTAAGGCTTGTGTTTGATACCAGTAAATTTCTCTTGGCCAGGAATGTTTTTTTTTGTCAGTGCTAATCTGCTTGTGATGTCCATCTTGCACTATTCGTCATGGGTTATTCTGCTGCCTAGGTAGCAGAATTCCTAACTTCATTCACTTTGTAATCACCAAACCTGATGTTAAGAGTAGGTACTGGTGAAATTTCAACCCAGTCGTAAAAAAATCACATGGCGCAAAAAATTTGTTTCGTAACATATCTTGGCATACCGTGTTCAATGGGTAAATCCAATCTGCTAAACAAAATTTTTTCATCACTTTTGAATTTTAGAGTATCGAAAAAAATCAAAAATCTTTTAAACCCATACGTGGAGTTGTTGGTTATCATAGGATGGATTCGCAAAAGTGTTTTGAGCCATTTTTTTAAAAAAAATTGACGGGGGAGTAGAATTCTTTCGTTTCGGTAATTTTGATTTTTTTAAAGAAATTGAAGTATAGTGACCGTTTTAACACTATGTACGAAAACTGCAGATATAAAAATTCTGTTTTTATAATATGTGACAAGAATTTAGCGTAAAATAGAATTAGTACGACATAATACAATGTTTGGCCCAGTATAAAGGAAAAATAAATAAATCACGACTTGATACGTTTGAAAATTGTATTCTTGATTTTCAAAAAAAAAAAATGGTTCAAATGGCTCTGAGCACTATGGGACTTAACTTCTAAGGTCATCAGTCCCCTAGAACTTAGAACTACTTAAACCTAACTAACCTAAAGACATCACACACATCCATGCCCGAGGCAGGATTCGAACCTGCGACCGTAGCGGTCGCGCGGTTCCAGACTGAAGCGCCTAGAACCGCTCGGCCACACCGACCGGCGTGGAAGGTAGTTTTGTGGATCATTTCTACTACACGGCGTACTCCTCGCCTTACACTATTGCACGGCTGTGATAGTTATTAGCTAGAGGAGTATAGATGCTGAAATTGTGTACTTTATCACTTGCCAAAAGGAAGACTGCTTCAGGATAAGCCCCACGATAGGCAATCCACGATTTAAAATAAAATATGTCGTCAGTGTCGGTCAGTCGGAACGCGGTTCTTTCAGTTGAGGCAGATGCTCGGGGTTTAATGGTCGCAGGCCACTCAAAGGCGCCGCGCTGTTATGAGAAGTCTGCAAGCAGCGGAAGTTCGCGGAACGGCCGAGCGAGCAGCGGCGGCCGCGCGAGCAGCGGCGGCCGCGCTTTCGAGCAGCAGGTCGCGCCTGGAGCGGCAGCCCGACACGTGCAGCACGCCCGACACGTGCAGCATGCCCGAGGCAGGATTCGAACCTGCGACCGTAGCGGCCGCGCGGTTCCAGACTGTAGCGCCTTTAACCGCTTGGCCACCACGGCCGGCATTCTTGATTTTCAGTTTACATATTACATCACATGCACACCGTAAATGTACGAATAATACGCAATTACATAAAACTACCCAGCATCATAGCTTTCACCATCATGTTCGAGTACAGCTTCTTTTCTTTGATGTTTGGCAGAATCAACTTCTATACGAACTTCTCTGTACTTTTTCGAATTTTTCACTTCAGCTTGCCACAATACTACTTTATCCTTTTTTTCTGATGCTTGTGCTATTCGATAAGCATATTTAAGTTCTAACTTTGTCATTATTTATGAAATAACTCTGTGGGATCCAACATTATCTTCGCAAACATTGACAGAAGCCGCTATTTTTACTCTCTTGAGGTCATCAGTCCCCTAGACTTAGAACTACTTAAACCGAACTAACCCAAGGACATCACACACATCCATGCCCGAGGCAGGATTCGAACCTACGACGGTAGCAACAACGCTGTTCCGGACCGAAGCGCCTAGAACCGCTCGGCCACAACGGCCGGCTGGTAATTTTGCATGTCTTATTATGTTACCAGTAGAATCTTTGTAGTATACTACAGCTGTGTGTCCTGTGTTCTAATTTCGTCTTGTTTACTCTCTGAATGTGTGGCGACTGGAACAATAATCGTATTCACGACTGCCCATTGAACAATAATCGTACCCTGATTGTAAATATTGTTTTATATCGAATCATTCCTTTGTTGTTCCAATGTAACTTCATACCGTGGTACGACTTAAAATACTGTCTACCATGAATTGTCAAAACTAATTGTAGTATAACATTTCCGGTGTTGGGATGGCTCAGTGAATATATATATGTATTTTAAAAGGTTGGATTATAAAGAAAAATTCACGCAGACAATAACCCAACAACCCTTATGTTTTCAGATAGCATGGTACTAATTTAGACCCGTGACTGTGGCGATAAGAAATATCTGAACGATAGCAAGTTAAACCACTGAAATATGGGTTTCTCTTCTATTTTCAAATGTATGTATAACATTTACGTAATGAATTCATAACTCACCTCTTCCCAGCTACCGCATTTCGCTCAGAAGTTCTCTCTTTCTCAAGAAGCTGATAATCAGTCCCATGCATTAAGTCCGACCGTCGTTTCAACCTTGGTTGAAAAAAAACTGCGTATCTCCTTCAGTAGTAGCGATATTTAAAGCATTAGGATGTATGGTGTCGTATGTCACAAAGATTTTGAACAAAACGTTTAGTTATGAGCATATGACAACGTTCCAGCATGTTTTTGTAGTTGCCTCCATTGTTGTTATGAAACTCCTAATTTTGGTTTCTCATCTAGTGTCGGAATTCGCGTATTTTCCCATTTAGTAACACTTCCCGCACAGATAGAGTGGCACTTTGACTCCTAGTTATTTAAACATCCGTAAATTGCAAAAGAGAACCTTTATTGTTTGTTTGACGGATGGTAGTTTGCTTCCATTTATTTCATGGAAATTACATATGTACTTTACCTTTTATTTTACATTGTGTATATCCCTTGGCTGCCTACCGAAACTGTGCTTGCTTTGGTACCGCCGGGAATGGGCTACGATATGGAGCTGCTCGGGGGTTCGATCAAATCCTACGAAATCGTTCGATTAACCTCCTTTTCTTTTGCCAATTTCAGCTTCCCGGGTATGGGATAAAACTATGGTAGACAGTTTGGTGTGGGAAGACATCGGGGTGGAAAGTGTATACTTTTACTAAACCTGGGCTTTCCTCGAAAACCTCACAATAATTATTAACTAAATTTGCTAACTGATCTTCTAGTCCTACGGACCTGATCATTCAAACATCTAATCATTTCCTTTTGTTCCAGTCCCTTGAAACACCTTCGGTTACTATAAATAATCAATTTTATGTATGCCCCTCTGCAGTATCGCTCATGCTTACTCTTCTTTCTCAACAGGTCTAGTTAAACTTCGACACCATCTAACTTAATTATAAACTTTCCAGCAGAGAAGTGGATTCTTCCGTCCTTCCGGCATATATTTTCCTATCCTACGATACAATCGACAATCACTTAATTAATCACTAAGAAAGTGAGTTTGTAACGTCACCCTTCCTAATCAGCCTACTGGATTGCGATTTAATTGACCGTTATTTAGTATGCCTAATGAAATTTTACAGTGAGTAAGGCTATCGTTACTGAAGCAAAATAACACCGGTTAGTTGGAGGAAAGTGTACAACAGACTCTTCTGAAGGAAGAATCTATTCTAAACTTAAGCTAAATACTGATGATAATTTTGGAATTGGTGGAATATAGTGCAATCTCCCACGAACGACTCCGGGAGAGGGGAGGGGGGAAGGATACCACGTAATATTTAATACAAAAAAAATACTGATAATACAAAAAAATACTGGTTAGCTAAAAATGAGATAACTGAACGGTTGCCAAACCACTAGGGCATTGAGTCTCCAGAATCTTAAAAAAGGTAATGGCAAAGGAATTTAAGCAAATGATCACTGGCGTGACAACAGAAGGTTGTCACACTTTTCCACAGCACAAGAGTTCACGAGAAAATGAATGAATCAGAAAGCACTGAGCTTGCAGTTACTTATTCTGAAATACTAAATTTTGATAGTAAAGTTAAGTGGAGTTACTGGTTAAATGAATGTAACTAAAATTTTGCTATGTAAAACCTCAGTGCAAAGCAATGCAAAATTTAGAAAAGGACAAGCAATTTACTTCTGACCATTGAAAGATTACACCGAATTCCCTTTAAGCAAATGAGCAACTGATTTTACTTTTAATATAACAACAATAAAATACATACCAAGCCAGCAGAAGTCACTCGCTAAGCTAAATACAGAATAATTCAAATTGCTCGCTCTTAATTTGTGCTATATCTTTCGTTATTACTTTTGCCAGTGTAATTTTACGTCACTTCAAGCGAATGAAGTTAATACTCAAAATAGGAAATTAGTTAAGCCTCTGTTATACAATACAAGAATGAACAGTTCCTGAGGCAGAAAATTTAGATTGAAACTGGTGAGAAGGCCATTGTAGCCGAGTGGTTCTAGGCGCTTCAGTCTGGAACCGCGCTGCTGTTACTGTTCGAATCCTGCCTCGGGCATTGATGTGTGTGATGTCCTTAGGCTAGTTAGGTTTAAGTAGTTCTAAGTCTAGGGGATTGATGACCTCAGATGTTAAGTCCCATAGTGCTTAGAGCCATTTGAACCATTTTGAAACTGCTCATTAGCAAACAAACGAAACTGGCAGTAAATAGTTATTCAATTTTCATATATTTACCACACTCGGCGATTGCACGGAAAGGAAATGAACCGTGCTTGGTTACAATGTCTGAGGGCAATGACAACACAGGGATCTTACAAGTTTTAACTATTGCAGGTTATTACTCGAGTTAGTCATACTTTTTGTAGGAAATGCAAATGGGTATAACCTCTACAGTACTATATCTGTCAGTTAACAGTCTTACGATGTTGTAGCTGTTCGGCAGACGAAGAATGTAGCCGACGACAGCGCCGAGCTGCCGCTGTTGCTTCTGCTGCTGCTTGAGAGCCCCGAGTCGTCTCCAGAGACACGGATAATTATGGGGCAGGCAACAGTTAGAATTGCACCTTTCTCCACCTGTCCACTCCTGCCGTGCCCTCAATACGTACTCGCGGGTTAACGAATCAGGCGCGTCTACACTGGCGCGAGCATAGCTGCACACCGCGTGTGCGGTAGCATCCTACAAACACTGCCACACTCTTTCATTACACAAGCTGCTCTGCTTCCTCTCTGCTCACAACGCGACAGAGGCTTTCCATAAGCAAAGGTAACAACGACACAGCTACTGCCATTTCGTCGTTGCTATCGATACATTTAAATAAAGTTCCCTTGGCTATGACCCAGCAATTTACAACATTTTCATTATAATTACAATAAATTATATACAGACAGAAATAAATACGCTCTTACATCGATTACGTATTAAATATAGTTTCTGTAATAAAGCTTACAGATTCAGAATCAAAAGTACAGTACAAGTTAACAGTGGACTTGAAACGGTGAAAATTTTGGATGGTGCAGAAGATATTTTATCTGCTTTTTTTGGTATTACAAACTGAATCACTTAAGTGTAAGCAACGTTTGTATCTTTGCTATCTGCGACAGCTTCAACTGATCTACAATTGCTTGCAGGTAAAGTAGGCAACTCCTTTCTTTGAGACAACATTTCAAGAAGGCTGCAGAAGATCGCATTTACCGAAGAACCAGTGTTCAAAATAACAGTAACATGAAGTCCTTCAGAATTTCCTTTTACCCCTGAGGTCGGTACCGTTGACTATTCCCCATTACATTTATTTGTATGAACACAGAGTTCCTCTTTTAGTTCTACATCATCATTGTATCTGAAGAAATTCGCCTTCTGCATATAGCCCGCGAAAGACTCTTCGACCGCTCCTCTGAGGCGCGGTACGATCGAGCTTAGTTTACCGGCGAGGCCATGGTCGAGGAGCACGTTCTTCAGTTACTTGCGTAATAATGCGTCGCTGCTCTCGCCAGTCCAGAGTTGTTTGTTGTTGTTGCCGAACCGTGTGGTTAGTCTGATGCCACTGTTGGTTCTCATTTTGCCTCAGATGGTTACAATAGATACGATTAAGTCTCCGGGTCGGTTCCTGTTATGCCTAAACAAGAATGATTGCCGTTCTGATTGTAATGACCATCATTTGCATTACTGCTATATTGCAATTACGTGTTTGTTTCATACTGTTAGCCATATGGTCTGCCGTTGGGTGTGCTTGTATGGATGGCCATTGTATTAGTTTGGGTTTGGCATACACTCGTTTCCTTGTCCCTGACTGAACACCATGTCCTTTTGCATTAAATCCATGGAATCCAAGATCGACATAAACTCTTCCACGTTATCCTCCTTCGCATAAATCAGCTTATCAACTATTTACAATTGTAACGTTGCCATTATTATGCGTAATAAGTCTTTGTGCGAAATGCGTTCATCCCAGTAATGGGCTTTGTTCTCATACTTCTCAAGGCATCTCCGCAAATTACCATTCTTATACGAAAACATTTCAGAATGAAAAACTTGTTCTTTCAACAGTTCCTGTATCCCAAGTGACCAGTAATTTGTGAGGAATGCATGTTCACATTCCTCATACGTCCGCAACTGATCCATGATATCTGTAGCAAAGAGAGCTGAATCCTGTTGAAAATGTCCGGCAACATAGCTGATCTTTTGTGTCTCTGTCAACGGTCGGGGTAAATCTCGCCGAAATCCTATGATAAATACAGCAGGATTAACAGTCTTCTTCTCTGCTGAGAAAGGTTGAAATTGTCTATACTGTAACAGCTTCTCTTCCATCAGCATTGTCGTATCTAAATAAGTAGGTGAAAACACGCCGCTGGCAGCGTTAGAGTTGTTAGCATAAACTATTTGATACGCCTGCACGTTGCTTCGATTTGGTACGGGGCTCGAGGCCTGTGATACATGCTCGCCACGCTCCTCTGGTTTCAATTCTGTATTGCCTCTCGGACCTCTTCTATTTTTCTAGAAAACTTGTCGACTGACACATTCATTCGTTTCTTCCACTGAACGAAGTCTGAGCCAATTTTCTCCTTAACTGTCGGCCGCGGTGGCCGAGCTTTTCTAGGCGCTTCAGTCCGGAACCGCGCGACTGCTACGGTCGCAGGTTCGAATCCTGCCTCGGGCATGGATGTGTGTGATGTCCTTAAGTTAGTTACGTTTAAGTAGTTCTAAGTTCTAGGGGACTGATGACCTCAGATGTTAAGTCCCATAGTGCTCAGAGCCATTTGAACCATTTTCTCCTTACCTTCCTTTAATACAGTTTTACATTCTTTATCGTAAGGCAAGTTCTCGGCCGATGTATTAAAAACAGCTTCCTGTATTCTTTGATGATTTCACAGTATCCTGACGCTTGCTCATTTTCTTAATCCGCCGTGAAACTCTTGTCAATTCATTCGGAAATTTTTCCTGCGCTTACCACAGTTGCGTTATTTCATTCGACCTTTGTTGTCTTGTTGCTATATCTAAAATACCCGCAGTAATTGACTCTAAATCTTGCTTAATTACAGCTTTCTCTACCTCGGTGTTCATTTCAGATTGCTTAGTTTGTATATTAGCTACATTTGCAGAAACATCTGTAACAGATGTGGCTAAAATTCTTAACTGCCTTAATAGAGCCGTTACTGCCTGCGGCGAAGCTATTGCCTCTGCACATAATCTTCAGAAATGGACGCAATATTTGCTCCCCTTGGCGCCGCTGCATTCTTCTGTATTGTGAAGGGGTCCTGACCATAATCAAAATTCACTATTGGGTGTTAACGCTCCCTCCTGTGATCACACTAACTTAACAATACATACAGTAGTCTATGCACTATAAATATAAGACATTATAATGCACCGTATCACATTTCTGTATTAACTGCTGTGAAACAAACAGCGTTCTACTTTTTTCTATGAGGAGACCTTATTCATAAAACTGGTACAGGTGAACCACAGTAGAAGAGCACTTAACTGTGCATGCCTGTATGAAATATTGTTGTCTCATGAAATTCATCTCTGATGGACCAGTCAGCTCAGCTCTCGCGATGACACACAGCTCCGCCGCAAAACATGTAACCAAGTTACACAACAGAGATTAAACACTATACATCTAATATTACTCCCGAAATTCCCCCAAAATTAGAGTTCTTTATACGGTTGACAAGTTTAATGATTGTATATTTACTTACTACTCATAAATTAATAAAGTTTTAAATATTTCTGCTATATGAAAAGTGTAATACTAAAAAGTCCGTGTAGGCTCTTGAATACCTCAGTATACTTCATCAGCACAGAGTTTACCCAGCAAGTTTTGAAAGTTTTTTACATTATTTAAATTTCCACAGTCGCCGTAATCTGAAAGAGAATTGTGCTGGAACGTTGAGCTCTTTTCTGCTCCGCGCCACTCATGCTGGTAGACTCCGTCGTTCTCTGAAACGTTCTGTATTTACGCAACTTCGCTGTAGACAGATGTGACCATAGCATAGGGCAGTAGACACTCCGTTGATTCTTAAAAGCTAGCGTCAGATTGGGAGAAGTTGCTGACAAAATTAAAACAGTTCCGATGAAAGGAGACCTATTCCGATGAAACTGGACCGTGCGCAGGCTCGAACCGGCACTCATTCACCAAAGGAGACGACTGTCTGCGCGCGTGCATGTGAATACTTACGCATTGCTGTAAAGTTCACTTTTTCGCAAACTTTTATTTATTTAATATTTTTGTAGCCTTTACTAACATTTAATTACATTTAAGATGACTTTATATGCATTAGCGCTGAAATAAACTTCCATGTTTACAAAGTATCACAATGGCAGCTCTTCACCAATAGGATAATTTCCGCATACGCGTCAACGTCTATTCTCGCCATCAGCTGAGGACAAAGGTTACAATCACTGTTACACCTCTCATACTCATCCCAAAAAATGGTTCAAATGGCTCTGAGCACTGTGGGACTTAACTGCTGAGGTCATCAGTCCCCTAGAACGTAGAACTACTTAAACCTAACTAACCTAAGGACATCACACACATCCATGCCCGAGGCAGGATTCGAACCTGCGACCGTAGTGGTCACGCGGTTCCAGACTGTAGCGCCTAGAACCGCTCGGTCACTCCAGCCGGCTTCTCATCGCAATAACATCAGTAAATTCCACATTGCAGAGAGCTTCTTTCTCGCAGTTAATAATGTTTCACTGACAGTACACTAATCTACATCTACATCCATACTCCGCAAGCCACCTGACGCTGTGTGGCGGAGGGTACTTTGAGTACCTCTATCGGTTGTCCCTTCTATTCCATTCTCGTATTGTTCGTGGAAAGAAAGATTGTCGGTATGCCTCTGTGTGGGCTCTAATCTCTCTGATTTTATCCTCATGGTCTCTTCGCGAGATATACGTAGGAGGGAGCAATATACTGCATGACTCCTCGGTGAAGGTACGTTCTCGAAACTTCAACAAAAGCCCGTACCGAGCTACTGACCGTCTCTCATACAGAGTCTTCCACTGGAGTTTATCTATCATCTCCGTACCGCTTTCGCGATTACTAAATGATCCTGTAACGAAGCGCGCTGCTCTCCGTTGGATCTTCTCTATCTCTTCTATCAACCCTATCTGGTACGGATCACACACTGCTGAGCATTATTCAAGCAGTGGGCGAACAAGTGTACTGTAACCTACTTCCTTTGTTTTCGGATTGCATTTCCTTAGGATTCTTCCAATGAATCTGTCTGGCATCCGCTTTACCGACGATCAACTTCATATGATCATTCCATTTTAAATCACTCCTAATACCTACTGCGATATAATTCACAGAATTAACTGCTTCCAGTTGCTGACCTGCTATATTGTAGCTAAATGATAAAGGATCTTTCTTTCTATGTATTCGCAGCACATTACACTTGTCTACATTGAGATTCAATTGCCATTCCCTGCACCATGCGTCAATTCGTTGCAGATCGTCCTGCATTTGCGTACAATTTTCCATTGTTACATCCTCTCGTTATACCACAGCATCATCCGCAAAAAGCCTCAGTGGACTTCCGATATTATCCACAAAGTCATTTATGTATATTGTGAATAGCAACGGTCCTACGACACTCCCCTGCGGCACACCTGAAATCACTCTTACTTCGGAAGACTTCTCTCCATTGAGAATGGCATGCTGCGTTCTGTTATCTATGAACTCTTCAATCCTATCACACAATTGGTCTGATAGTCCATATGCTCTTACTTTGTTCATTAAACGACTGTGGGGAACTGTATCGAACGCCTTGCGGAAGTCAAGAAACACGGCATCTATCTGGGCACCCTTGTCTATGGCCTTCTGAGTCTCGTGGACGAATAGCGCGAGCTGGGTTTCACACGATAGTCTTTTTCATTCTTTCGTTCTTTCTAACATCGTTATCTTTGTCCATGCGCCTACGCTTAATTCGTTTATCTCCATGTCTTACAGGAAATATTTAATAACTTTGCCTCAATAATATTTCATGACAGGTGCACTTGTCATTGTCAACATACACATGTGTTATTACAGTTAACCGTGTACACATTGCATAACTACGCTGCCGAGAAAACATTTGTATACGTGAAAATACGACGTCGATTTCGATCCTAGGAGATCATATGCCACCTGAGAGGTTGGAGATGGCCGACCGTTGTGGCCGAGCGGTTCTAGGCGCTTCAGTCCGGAACCGCGCGGCTGCTACGGTCACAGTTCAGATCCTGCTTCGGGCATGGATGTGTGTGATGTCCTTAGGTTAGTTAGGTTGAAGTAGTTCTAAGTCTAGGGGACTGATGACCTCGGATGTTAAGTCCCATAGTGCTTATAACCAGACAGGAGATATACTGACAATGGTTATAACGCCGTCCGCCAGCAGATAACGTAGTGGCATAGCTGCGCCATCTGTCTACCCTTTAGTAGGGACAACTATGCCACGGAGATGCACTCACGCTTCCTACAGCCGACTACGCGACTTTGATAGGTGTCAAATTATGGCCTTTCGAGTGGTGGGATGATCCGTTAGGAGAATTGCCACACAAGTTGGACGCGCTGCGTCGATTGTGCAATTATGTTGGTATCAGTGGTCACCTGAACATTCTCACACCAGTAGACGAGTTGATGGACGTCCATAGCACAGACACCCTCCAGGATCGTCGTATTGTAAGAGCAGCAGTGTCAGATCGTACTGGTACTACAGCACAGATAAGAGGTCTTCTGAGCCCACACGTACCAACATATACTGTTGCGAACCGAATATTGGAGTGGGAGTAGGGGCAGTCACACCTCTAGTCGGTGTTCCACTCTCACCACAGCACCTACTCGCACAGCTCGACTGATGCCATCAGAGGATCGCTTGGGAGATGGTATGGTGCACCGTGGTCTTCAGCGATGAAGCAGATTCTGCCGGCACACACAAGTACCGCGTTGACGTGATGAACGCTGTCTCGTAGAGTATATTCGTGAAAGACACACTACACCCACCCCAGGCCTTATGGTCTGGGGTGCGATAAACTACAACTTATGGAGGGGACGCTAACCAGCCTTCGGTACGTGCATAATGTCGTTAAACTCATTCTTTTGTCGTTCTTGCAACAGGAAGGTGATGTGTTGTTCCAACACGATAATTCACGCCCACACACTGCCCATGAAACTCAACGTGCTCTGTAAGACGTGGAGCAGCTTCCCTGGCCAGCGTGATCTCCTGATCTTGTCTCCAATCGAGCACGTGTGGGTTACGATGAGACGACAAATGGCTTGTGTGACTCGTCAACCAACAACTATTACAAAATTGCGTGAAAAGATGGAGCAGGAGTGGAATAACGTATCCCAGGACAGTATCTTCCATCCGCACGATTGACTGGGTGCCACAGCCAGTGCCTGTGATACCATCCGAAGAAGCTACGCCACATACTAACATGGGTGTTTCAGTATGGGTCGATACCTGATACCTCAGAAGCTCTTGTGCTATTGATCTGTGAATGTAATCATTTCATTTACTGTACATTCACTGTTGCAACAAACAACTGTAAAAGGATGTACTAACTTTTTTCCGACAGTGTAGTTTTAAAAATTAACAGAATTTTATCACATTAAAACTCAGTAACGGAAGAATTAATAGGCTCTGGCTCTGAGCACTATGAGACTTAACATCTATGGTCATCAGTCCCCTAGAACTTAGAACTACTTAAACCTAACTAACCTAAGGACATCACACAACACCCAGTCATCACGAGGCAGAGAAAATCCCTGACCCCGCCGGGAATCGAACCCGGGAACCCGGGCGCGGGAAGCGAGAACGCTACCGCACGACCACGAGCTGCGGACTGAAGAATTAATAATCCCCAAATAGCTGTTTTGTATCACACAGCTATTAAATATGTAGAGCTCCTTGTATTTACAAACTCTGCATAAAACACAACCACTTGTCTCAGAACAGCAAAAACTGTTGAAAATAGCGGTCTCTTGTGCGCATTCCGTCATGTGACTCTAAAATCGGTCAGAAGATTGAAACGCTGACCTGGAAATGTTTGTTGTTGGTTCCGTTTGTTGCGTGTGCAAAATGACAACAAAAAAAGAGGAAGAATGTGTTAGTGTCAATGAATGAAGAGATGCAGCGTATAGTATGGACAAAGAAGGATTCTTTAAAAGGATTGATGCTGAATTTTGTGTTGGAGTTTCAACGGTGACAGACTGATACTGACGCTGTTTACACATCTGTTAAGAAGCTAGTGGAAGTTTCGACCTTTAGAAATTCATTTAAGTGTTCGCATACATGCTAGGAGGCACAGGCACAGACATCGATATTAATGACGTAAATGACTTGCTACGACATGACAACCGCGGTATGGTTCATGATGCCGACATTACAGTCGTTTGCTCGTCTGGAGACGATGACGATAGTGATGAAGAGCTGTCTAGCAAATTTTGCGCTCAATCTGAAGACATTATGACACAGAGGCAACAACACAGCTTACAAAATAATGGTTTACTTGGAAAGCCAGACGGAAACAACGTCGGTTGAACTACTGCTGGTGAAGTGAGTACATGATCGTGCTACACATAAATGACTTACGAAACTGGCTCAAAAGAAATTTAATGATTACTAGATGAGTGCCTGAAGTTGTCCGAGTAGATATTTCTTCCAATATTCTATAAGTCCATCTCCTCCTTCAGCCCCTCTCTGTCCATCTCCTCCTTCAGCCCCTCTCTGTCCATCTGCTCCTCCTCCCCTCTCTCCATCTGCTGCTTCCCACTCCGTCCATCTCCTCCTCGCCATCTAATTTCATCTCCTCCTCTCCCATTTCTTTGTCCATCTCCTCCTGCCCCCTCTTTGTGCATCTCCTCCGTCCCCTATCTGTGCCCATTTGCTCCTCCCCCCCCTCTCTCTGTCCATCTCCTCCTGCCCTTCTCTCTACAAGTCGCCGCCATCAACCCAACAAGAGACTGGTGACTGTTAACCCCGCAATACTTCTTTGCAGGTCTTAACTAACATGTACACTAACTTTGTTTGAAATCGTTCGGAGGTTTTAGGAAGAGCTTTTTAACTTTTAACGTTGCCCGCGCACGCATATCTGAAATATGTTTAACATATTTCAGACGTATGTGAACACATATTTCACCTGTATCTCTAGCAAATTCGCCCAGCAGTTTCATTTTCACGCAGCTCTTTGTTTACGACAACATATCTCCTGAACTATGTGGTGTAGTGACATAATTTTGCGATGCATCCAGTGGTAAATGTAGTATTGTCCGCGAAGTGTGTTGTCAATGGAGTAAGCAGTAAAGAGTAATAAATTAAAATCTCATGCATGACTGGTGACAGTTTTTCACTCAGCTCGGTGTTTATAAAGTCATCTCTCATGAACTATGTGTCTTACACTTACGTAATTTAGCCATTACATTCAGAGGCACATGTCATTACTGTCTGCAAAATGTGTTGCGATTGTAATTAATAGTAAAGAAGTAATAAATTAAAACGTCATGCTTCGTTCTGCAGATTTACTGCACGAACAGCGAAAATGTACTAAACGATAAGATTTTTTCCTTTCCTCTTTTTTTGGAGGTTATTGGCGAGAAAAAATGTCAGTAAGGTTTGATGTTATGTGTTAAGTTCATTGCAAGTCACTAAATGGTCCTATTCTTAAATAGTAAGGATACCCACACCTCGTGGGCTACACTGCTCCCCCCCCCCCCCTCCTCCCCAATTCACATCCCCACCCCAATGATAGGTAGGTAGATCTTACCACACAGCGATTATTTACAGACAGTAAGAGATATGTGTACCAAGTTTGGTTGGAATACGTCCAGCAGTTTAGGACAAAATATGGGATACACATACATACATATACATTAGACTATGTGATCAAAAGTATCCGAACACCTGGCTGAAAATGACTTACAAGTTCGTGGCGCCCTCCATCGGTAATGCTAGAATTCAGTATCGTGTTGGCTCACCCGTAGCCTTGATGACAGCTTCCACTCTGGCATGCATACGTTCAGTCACGTGCTGGAAGGTTTCTTGGAGAATGGTAATCCATTCTTCACGGTGTGCTGCACTGAGCAGAGGTACAGATGTCGGTCGGTGAGGCCTGGCACGAAGTCAGCGTTCCAAACCATCCCAAAGGTAGGATTCAGGTCAGGACCCTCCGCAGGCCAGTCCATTACAGAGATGTTACTGTCGTGTAACCACTCCACCACAAGCCGTGCATTATGAACAGGTGCTCGATCGTGTTGAAAGATGCAATCACCATGCCCGAACTGCTCTTCAACAGTGGGAAGCAAGAAGGTGCTTAAAACATCAATGTAGGCCTGTGCTGTGATAGTACCACGCAAAACAACAAAACAACCCCTCCATGGAAAACACGACCACACCATAACGCCACCGTCTCCGAATTTTACTTTTGGTACTACACACACTGGCAGATGTCGTTCACTGGGCATTCGCCATACCCACACCCTGCCGTCGAATCGCCACATTGTGTACCGTGATTCGTTACTCCACTCAACGTTTTTCCACTGTTGGCTCTAAGCACTATGGGACTTAACTTCTGAGGTCATCAGTCCCCTAGAAGTTAGAAATACTTAAACCTAACTAACCTAAGGACATCACACACATCCATGCCCGCGGCAGGATTCGAACCTGCGACCGTAGCGGTCGCGCGGTTCCAGGTTGTAGCGCCTAGAACCGCTCGGCCACTCCGTCCGGCTTTTCCACTGTTCAATCGTCCAATGTTTACTCTCTATACACCAAGTGAGGCGTCGTTTGACATTGATGAACAGCCGCTCGACCGTGAAATCGAAGTTTTCTCATTTCCTGCCTGACTGTTATAGTATTTCAAGTGGATCCTGATGCAGTTTGGAATTCCTATATGATGGTCTGGTTAGATGTCTGCCTATTACATATTACGACCCTCTTCAACTGTCGACGGTCTCTGTTAGTCAACAGACGACGTCGGCCTGTACGCTTTTGTGCTGTACATGTCCCTTCACGTTTCCACTTCGCTATCACATCGGAAACAGTTGACCTAGGGATGTTTGGGAGTGTGGAATTCTCGCAAGTGACACCCAATCACCTGATCACGTTCGTAGTCCGTGAGTTCCGCGGAGCGCCCCATTCTGCTCTCTCACGATGTCTAACGACTACTGAGGTCACTGATGTGGAGTACCTGGCAGCAGGTGGCAGCACAATGCACCTAATATGAAAAACGTATGTTTCTGTAGGTGTTCGGATACTTTATGCCACATAGTGTATGTCCACATCCGTTTTTACAATATATGTGGATTTCAATGCATAAAACTCAAGTTCTTGAATATCTGCTTAAAATTTGTAATATCAGAAAATTGAGTCCGCCTTGATGCAAAACACCTTGTTATTCGTTTCTTTCTTTATTCTCCCAAACTAGTTTCGGCGATAAACATCACCATCATCAGTGGGGTTTTTTTAATCTAAAAACATGCAGAAAATAGCACGGTTATACAAACACATTACTGTTTTCTATGCAAACACGGACCAAATGGAAGAGTTCCAAGATAAAATCATTGCTTAAAATTTATTTGAAAATAATGTGTAATTTGTATGTTTACATGAAATGAGTTCAATGATTTAAATGGCTCTGAGCACTATGGGACTTAACTTCTGAGGTCGTCAGTCCCCTAGAACTTAGAACTACTTAAACCTAACTAACCTAAGGACATCACACACATCCACGCCCGAGGCAGGATTCGAACCTGCGAGCGTAGCGGTCGCGCGGTTCCAGACTGTAGCGGCTACAACCGCTCGGCCACCCCGGCCGGCCGTGAAGCGAGTTTAACGTATATGTTTATATTATTTACCTAACGTCATACTAGTTTTTATTGAATTTCCTTGTTATCCACATGACACAGTCCCACATAGTCCGGATAAACGAGATACCAGTGCGCTCGCAGTGATCAAACCTGGGTTGCGACCTTATTTCTGTTATGTAGCGACCTAGTGTAACGAATCCTCGACTGGTAGCGTGTTCTGCCAGCAGGGACCTTAACCCAGATGAAAGTGACGACAACAGCAGCTCCGCGAATCAGGTTGCTGGGGACTGCGTTATTGACACAGGGCGGCCGGCCTTCGCGATTTGATTCCCGCCGCTGCTCGCCCGACAAAATCTACGAGCAGCGGAGCGTCAGACGGAATGAGTAAATCCGCTCGACCCGCTGTGTGCGCCGGGACGCGACGAAAGCCACGCGTTGTCCGCCCTTCCGCGAATGCCATTTCGCTCAGATCGGCAGAAAACGAGGACAGGAAAACCGAGGCCAAAAAGCTTCGAGGAAAAGGCGCCGGCTTAGGCCTGCGCAGCCTACTGAAAATAGCCCGGGGTCGGTACACGGACGCACAGGGCCGAGAGGAAGTGCCGGACGCCGGCTGGCCGCGACAGATAAGCCCGGCCGAGCCGGACAATGGCCGGCGACCCACTTTTGTATTCCGCCCGCGATTTGTTCCCCATTCGAATTTGTCCGTTGCTTTCTCGAGAGCCGCGCTTCATTGGCTGCGGGACAAGTGTTCCATTCGAACGCAGGCTCCCTCTGAATAGCGGCCGAATTAACTCGCTCACCTCCTGCCGGAGACGTCCGCCTGGGGTAGGAGCAGTCGCCGCGCAGAGTACGCAGCGCCCGCCGCCCCATCACAGTACCTGCAGGACGCCATCTGGAGCTATTTTCGTTTCTATTAACAGCTACGCGACGCGACTGCTCGACAAAGTACCTGCCGCGCTGGGCTGTGTTTAGTTTCTAAATCAGTTGATACTTCACCATTTCTTTCTTTTATATAGTAATATCAACATCTGCCGTTACCCGGTACGCTTTTGGTTTGTAGAAGCCTTCCGTTTTATATTGTGGACCTCGCCACGTGCGGTATTCGTCTATAAAATCCAGATATATTAAAATGGATGTACATATGTATGTTCCACATCTCCTCCTAAACACCTGGATCGATTTCAACCAAACTTAGTACACAAAAAAATGGTTCAAATGGCTCTGAGCACTATGGGACTCAACTGCTGAGGTCATTAGTCCCCTAGAACTTAGAACTAGTTAAACCTAACTAACCTAAGGACATCACAAACATCCATGCCCGAGGCAGGATTCGAACCTGCGACCGTAGCGGTCTTGCGGTTCCAGACTGCAGCGCCTTTAACCGCACGGCCACTTCGGCCGGCTTAGTACACATATCACTTATTGTCTGGGTATCATCGCTGTGGGGTATGAACCACCAGTCCATCAAAGGGGTGGGGATGGAAAAGCACTGTAGTCCACAACGCGCGAATAACTATAATTTATGAAATTATAGGGAAATAAGCTGCATACAGGCGTTGATATAAGTCGACGGGGACAGTTGAAAATGTGTGCGTCAACTGGAACTCTAACCTGGGTTCTCCTGGTTACCTGGTAGACGCTCTATCCATCTGAGTCACCGAGGACTGCAGGGACTTACCTCTGGCACGCCTCCCGTGAGACCCACATTCGCAACTTATTGTCCCGCACTATATTCATAGTGTCCCTGCGCATTACACTCATTACTCGCGGCTTTACTGCCGATTCCCGTAAGAGTTCGGGCATTGTTTGTGCATCCGCACAGAAGAGGATGGTCAAATGGCTTTAACTATATATATATGAAGATGGTATCTGTTCTTTTTTCATATATATAGTTAAGGCTCACCGCCCACTTGACCATCTTCTTCTGTTCGGACGCACAAACAGTGTCCGAACTCTTACGGGAATCGCCAGTAAAGCCGCGAGTAATGAGTATAATGGGCAGGGGCACTATGAATATAGTGCGGGACAATAATTTGCGAATGTGAGTCTCACGGGAGGCGTGCCAGAAATAAGTCCTTGCAATCGAAATGTTCTCTAAGTCCTCGGTGGCTCAGATGGATAGAGGGTCTGCCATGTAAGCAGGGATCCCAGGTTCGAGTCCCGATCGGGGCACACATTTTCAACTGTCCCTGTTGACTTATATCAACGCCTGTATACAGCTAAGGCTATTTATATCATTGTGATCTCATTATAACGAGCTGCATGGTCATGTCCTAAAGAATAGATACCATCTTCATATAACCATAATTTAGCCATCCAGTATTTGAGAATGAGAGTAGCTAGAGAACTGCAACAAACTCAACACGTAACTTCAAACCCTCACGAATGTTTTTCTCGCTGGCGACCCTCATAACACGATGAAAGGTAAAATCTTTATCGCTTACTGTACTTTCGCACTGCGTGCAGGAATGACGTTTTATTTTTTTACTTCTTTACTACTAACTCTATTCGCAACACGTTTCGCATATAGTAACCATATATATCGCTGAATGTACCTACAAAAATATACCATTTTGCGATACGTAGGTCAGGAAATAAGACGTCAGAAACATTGAGCTGAATGAAAATGAAACTGCAGGACGAAATTCGCTAGAGATACAGGTGAAATATGTGTACAAATACCTGTGAGATCTGTTAAACATACTTGAAATATATTTTACATATGGAGGTAAGAATTCCTCTTGCTGTGAGCGTGATAACGTAGAGAGAGAAGGGGGAGGAGATGGACAGACAGCGAGGGGGAGGGAGGACATGGGTCAATAGATAATTGAAATAAATACATACCACGGCAACGTCGGGTACTTAGCTACTTTTCAATAAGGCTTGTGCCGGCCGCATTGGCCGAGCAGTTCTAGGCGCTTCAGTCCGGAACCGCGCGACTGCTACAGTCCCAGGTTCGAATCCTGCCTCGGGCATGGATGTGTGTGCTGTCCTTAGGTTAGTTAGGTTTAAGTATTTCTACGTTCTAGGGGACTGATGACCTCAGATGTTAAGTCCCATAGTGCTCAGAGCCATTTGAACCATTTCTGAATAAGGCGTGCGCGTATATCTCCCGTGTTATTTGGCTAATCTAGTCTGCATCGCTCCAGTCCTGATTCTCTATAAGGATGACTGATACATACAGTAGATAATATTGTGCGAAACCCCCTTATTTGGTTTCAGCTTCTTGCTAATAACAGATAGAAAGGCTCTTATATACAGTAGATAATATTGTGCGAAACCCCCTTATTTGGTTTCAGCTTCTTGCTAATAACAGATAGAAAGTCTCTCTTCAAACAGTAGTTTGTCCGTGCTAAATATCGTACGTTCACCACAAGCTATGAGTTTTCTCTTGTATTCCAGTGCTCCCATTAAATGCGAATAGGCTAAACAATTCCTCAAATATCAACAGGGCCGTTAATTTGTATAGAAGAGAATGCACTGCGTCAGAGAGTTAATTCAAATTAAATTGTGAGCATTCCCTCAAAAACAATCACGCATCGCAACGGTAATCGGTAATGGGCAAATTCTGTTTAACTTAATTGCTCCACAACATATCCATATATTATCTCAGTCAGTTTCACTGCTAGAACTTCTACGTTTCACCGTATAATCTCATATTTGATATTCTTCTGAGTTCTTCCTAGTTCATGACTTCAGAACACCTTTGATGGTTCAAATGGCTCTGAGCACTATGGGACTTAACTTCTGAGGTCATCAGTCCGCTAGAACTTAGAACTACTTAAACCTAACTAACCTAAGGACATCACACACATCCATGCCCGAGGTAGGATTCGAACGTGCGACCGTAGCGTTCGCTCAGTTCCAGACTGCAGCGCCTAGAACCGCTCGGTCACTCCGGCCGGCAACACCTTTGAATATTAAATTAATTATCAGTATCCATTCATAAATGTTACGATTCGTTGCAAACTTTTATGTTCTAATTGTAAGATCAGTTGGTTTGCAAGCAATTAGTTACAAATTCTAATTTGATGATTAACATGTTGAACATAAAATGTAAAGTGCAAGTCATGTACGTGAAGTGTTCAATCAAATGTGAGTAAAAGAACGCCGGAAATCGGCCAACTGGAACATGGAGACATGATCACATTTTCAGGACCACATTCAGTTGCTTTAAGCGCTTGAAGTCGCCACTGAAGATGCGTCACAAATAAAAGAAGCGAAACGCGTCTGGCCTTCAGTTAGTTGCATAGACGGAGTATACCTTCACGAATAATTTTTATGGACCTGATCCCTAGCTATTACTTTCAAACAAATCAATTATCACTCTTTAAAATGACACTATTGTGACCAAAACACTACTTTCACTGTAATAAGTTATGAGTCGCTTACCAGAGATCAATAGACATAACAATATTATTTGAAATTCATAATAGTTTCTCACTAACCGCTCTTAAATGTTTATTGCCTGTTCAGAACAAGTTCATAAATAAAGAAATTCCTTTTCAGATGACTCGCTGGCAGATTTATACCGTATTAATCGGTTTCCAGTAAATTTGAACAAATATTCCTTTTCTTGTCGTTGTAGAGTTATCACTCTACTCAAAAGATGTGCTCAACACAAATTAAAGAAGATACTTCTTTTTAATCGCACTCTGATAGGTGTTACATACATCTTTACATATGAAAGACTTTTTAAAGACTGATATAAGAATGATACATAATTCATAATCCTTAGGGAACATTTTGTTATTGATAGTGTAGTAGTTCTTGAAAATGATTCCCTCGTGTTCTCTCCGTCGTGAACTTCGGCGTCCTTCGTTCAGAGACCCGTTCTGCTGACCACGGCGTCGGCCCAACGCTACTGGATCATCTTACCAGGAGCTTGCTTGTTCGACGTTAAACTGACAAAAGGCAAAAGACATCCTTCGTAAACATGTTACATACAATACATGTAGATGAACAGTTAATGCATTTTACTTACGGAAAGTAAGGACAGTGCTGCTTCTTAAGATCGGGAGCAATACATATTTCATTTTAGATTTAATCATGATTATTACTAATATCAAATGACATGCACAAATATACTACTAGCCATCAAAACTGGCATACAATAAAGGTATCAAACAATGGAATTTTACTTATTGTGCGTATACAGTATAGTAGGGGGAACACACGATTACATTTTTGGTTCATTCGGGGATATACAGGGTGCGAAATTTAGTACACTAAGATGGCACCTGGGCATTGAGTCGAACTGATACTGAAATTTTAATTGCCAGCGGAGTCCTTCGTACCATGCTGCAATGGTTCCTTCAATGACATCACAGCCTCTCCCGTTCTTGTTCTGTAGAACCAATGAACCTTTTAATGATCTCAATACTTACAGTCTTTAAACAGAAACTTTAGGTCACTTCATTCGGATACAGGGGAACACAGGAGGTAAACGTGAGAGAAACTGAAGCGACGTACTAATTAAGTAACAGCACCCGCGGTAGTGCACGTGCCCCCGGGACACGTGATTACGTGGGTGGGCGCTCTAGTCCACGTGACCTGGCTCGGCTACAGGGCTGATGTAGAGTAGCGTGTTTTGCACTCGGATAAAAGATCATAAACAGTGCTATTAAGAAATCAGATATCGTTGTTCAACGGCATCAAGATCTATGCTTTCTCGCTAAATGATGCTGATCTCTCCACTGAATATATCTTATACATACTCTCCCAACAAAACAAAGTAAAGTATCTATACCACCTCCTCACCTGCGGCTTCACCAGTGTGTGTGTGTTAGCAGATATATTGCGTACATCTCTTCCTACCCCCCCCCCCCCTTCTCTGTCCATCATCTCCTCACCCCTCTTTCTGTCCATCTCTTCTCCTCCATCTTCTAACATTCTGCGTGGTGTCTGTCTGTTCTAAGTCGTGGCTCCCTACCACTTTCGCGCAACGACGCTCTGAGCGTGTTTTTTAGGGAATCTACTAGTTTGAACCTGGGACCTGTTCCTGGTAAGGAGACGCCAGACCACACATGACATGTAGAGTTCAGAAGAGTTCAGTGAGACTAGCGATGATATAATCAAATACTTAATGATTTCAGCGTCAGCTCCACTACACTCCCTGTAAAAGAATCTTAATACTAACTAAATTTAGTGGAAGGGGTTCAAGGCTTTCCTATTTTTAGTTAGCTGGTAAAATAACGTCGAAAAAGCAGTTAAGTTTACCATTGGAAATTTTATTCTACTCACAAAACATTGTTTATAAATTGCTTTATTGATAAAAGGAAATGTTTTAATACAGGATGATAAAAAACCAACTGCGTTCAACAACAAAATGTGAACGAATATTCCCTGAATGGGTTTCCAAGTTCTATAATGGATCGAAGGATGACCTATGCCATATCACATCTATAATCTAGATTTATGTTAAGTTTCATAAAAGAAAAAACTAACAAAATGATCTACAGTGACCCTCAATTATCTCAAATTACTTATTTAACTTGTTGTAAATTACAGTGGCTGATGTGGCTTCTCAATAATTATATAACAGATAAATCATCACGTTTCAGATTTTTACTTCAAGTGGCAAATGTGAACACCATGAGCTTTAATTGACGATCGACACTAGTATTACGCAAAAAGGGGATGTAACAGATGAGACTTCTGCAGTTCTGAGTGAAGCCTTATGCGCTCAAAAATGCGGCATCGTGTACGTTCATTACCTTGTCGGTGTTCGTCAGGGGGCGGCGGCTGGCGCAGCTCCATTCAGCTCGCCGTCTCCAAAGCAACTCTCTCCTAACTTCTCGTTACTACAATTTACCGAAGTTGGTTTAAAAAAAAAACTATCTGGCTGTGTTTTCATCTGACCAATCAGGGTCTCAATGTTAACCTTAAGCTCCGCCTACAAAAATTCTGTCTATCCAATGAGAAACGTTACACATTTCGTGGTGGGGCAATGTTTTTAAAGTTTGCAAAGTAACAGAGACGTGAAAAAGTCTCACACTAAAACTTGCAGCTGGTGTGGTCCTTTTAGTGTTATCGTAAGATCTATACTGTTCTTCTGGAGGGCTCTATCTTTTAACATGGGCTACGGGGGTGGTCCTGGTGGTTACTTTTCGTGGTGGGGCAATGTTTTTAACGTTTTTACGTAACAGAGACGTGAAAAAGTCTCAAGCTAAAACTTGCGGCAGGTGTGGCCCTTTTAGTGTTATCGTAAGATCTATACTGTTCTTCTGGAGGGCTCTAGCTTTTAACATGGGCTGGGGGGTGGTCCTATCGGTTAGCTGGCTACGTGGGTGTCCGTCCCTTATCGTAGTGCCTTCTAGCTTAACACGGTTCTGCTCTCGGCTTCTGTTCTCGTTTCTCCCCTCGGAACTGCCTCTGTCTCACGGTGGGAAGGTATGACATGCATTTAGACATTCTTGTGTTAGTCTGTGGTATTCCATTTGCTCACTCGTTACTCGTATTACTTTGGTTAATTTAATGTCACGATTTATTCGGAGCTATGTTACATACTACTGGATTTGCTTATCATGTCAGGGTTTTCTTGGAAGGTGTTGGATTTGCCTGACACCTTACACCTATTTGCAGAGCCCCTTCTCGCAATATGATTGACGCACTGAACAACACAAATAAGGAGCAAATTGCACTTCATAATTTTAAAAGTACATGGTGTTTATAAATTAGTCGTACAAAACTAACCGTTAAGTCTGAAAAAGGTATGAAACTTACAGAAATAAATATTTCAGCTCTGAATGCAGTATGACTTCTAGTTTTATTCCCGCTAACGCTGTTAGTTCCTGGCGTTCCGGCTAGGTGGCATGCGCAAATGAGTTATTTCAAAAGTCATCATGGAGATGTATAATAGCGCAGAGTGTGAGCAGTTTTGTCTATGATTTCATGAATCCAAATTCAATACTACATTTCGAAGACAAGTCAGAACTAAATATCGCTAGGCACTACCTCAAAAACGAACTCTTAGTAGCTGGTACAGTCGTTTCACCTAAACCGGCTGTATACATACAACATTCCAGATCAAGGTCCGCCAGCATGGTGACTGTTGCAATAACTTATCTGTGCATGCCACATGCTGGCACGTCGGCAGCTAATAGTGTTAAGTGGGAATAGAACTTGAAGATATACTTCATTCAGTACTGTATCAAACGTTTCTGTAAGTTATTTATCCTTTTCACAAACAAAGGTAACTTTTGTATAACTAATTTATAAACTCCCTTATTCCGAGTCAACCAAATACTGAAAATAAATACCAAAAGGCGTTTCCGATTATTTTATGCTACACTGTCCTTCTGATCCACATCCCCACCCCTAGTGGTAGTGCGGAATCTTACTCCCACAGCATTATTATTTTATAAAAGATCACGAACCTAACAATTTGACTGAAATTTCTCCAGGTGTTACTGAGTCACGCTTCGATGACAGCGACTTTTCATTCCAAGCCTAATAGAGTGAGAGGAGTCAGGTTGTTACGCTCCTTCACATTACCCACATTAAATCATCTCAAAATATCATCTTATAATTCACTGAACAAAGCATTTATGATTTATTTCTTTCTGCAGTCAGAGACATACTCGATTATTTCAGTTACATGGAATGAATTGCCTTACGAACTATTTCAGTGCCTAAAAACATGTCTTTGAAACTTCCCACACAGAGTTAACTCCACAAAACCTTATCTCTACCTATTTTCTCACAAAAGAAATGTGCTTCGTCTACATACCCTCTTAACATCCAGATTACGTATTTATGTGTAAGTCACTCTCATTCCACACAGCAGTGCTGTAATTTAGACATGGCGCATACAAAATACTAAACTACAAAAATAACCATATTTCTATAAATATCTGTAATTCACTGTTCTGTTCTCGTCAAAAAAAAGGAAAAATTTAGCCCAAGTTTACAAGAAAAAAAGGAAGATTGGATTTAACGTCCCATTGACATCGAACTCATTATAGATGGAACACAAGCTCGGATCATGTCAAGGACGGGAAAGTAAATCGGCCGTGCCCTGTCAAAGGAACCATCGTGAAATTTAGGGGCGATTTAGGGAAATCATGGTAAAAATAGTTCAAATGGCTCTGAGCACTATGGGACTTAACTGCTGAGGTCATCAGTCCCCTTGAACTTAGAACTACTTAAACCTACCTAACCTAAGGACATCACACACATCCATGCCCGAGGCAGGATTCGAACCTGCGACCGTAGTGGTCGCCCGGTTCCAGACTGTAGCGCCTAGAACCGCTCGGCCACCCCAGCCGGATGTCACTTCAAAGAAATCTTCCAAGTTCACATGGTAGGCTCTTCTGTTACAGCTTATTACAATGAGATGGATCGTCTGGTGTTCATTACCACGGTCACACTGAGAAAATGAAGCCCTTCCCCATCGGTAGAGGGTTTCAGCACAGATTCCGTGGCCTGTGCGGATCCGATTAATTGTTTTCGAGGCACGTCGCGTTAGTTCCATACCGGCTAGTCTTGTATCAGGTCTTTGGAGGGTCTGATGTTCCTCATGGGCTATAGTGTTCCACATTTCTGTCCACTTTTTGTTGATACTGAAAGTAGCTGCCTGTAGCGATTCTGCCAGTAGAACAGATATCTGACTAGATTTTAATCGTTTCATTCGGAGTGCAGGAACGTCAGAGTGCATTGGAAGCTCCGGTATTTTAAGTAATTTTTGGTATTCCTTGAGGAGGGCGTTCTGTCTTCGGAGGTCTGGTGGCGCAATGTTGCATGAAGGTGGTAACGAGTATAGAGATGTAGAGTTGATGCAGCCTGTTATTGTCCTCATTGATGCATTTAGCTCCACGTCTATTTTTCTCACACGTGTGCTATTGAGCCACACTGGGGCACTGTATTCAGCAACAGAGTAGACCAGCGCTAAGGCAGCGCGTCGCAGTGTCGTAGCTCTTGCGCCCCATGAGGTACCACTCAGCTTCTGTATGATGTTATTGCGTGATCTCAGCTTTGCTGCTGTTCATATTATTTCCTCCAGTCGTTATCCTGGATTATCTGCGCTTTGACAGGCTTATGAATGTCTGACACACTGAACGCTGTAGCCAGCACTATTAAGGCAGACGGTGGGTTATCAGGGCGCGTCAGAGACCACGCTGCTTCCAGATCCCAGCAGAAGGTGGCTTCAAAGCGCCTGCGCGTAATCTAATTTTCCACTACACAGCGCGGTTTTGAAGCAGGGTGGATCAGTCTATGATTTGCCTTTGGCGTCGATGGTCATTTTCTTCTTACCAAGTGCAAGTGACTACTTGCAGTAAAACAGCTCTCGTCTTTAGACGCCACAGCATAATCAAAACAGTTAAGGTCGGGATTAATCTCTATGGAACAAGTTTCTGGCTTTATTGTGGTAGATATTTTCAATGGTCGCATAACCGTTGCACAAAATTGTCTGATTTATAGTGAGACACCAACAATATCGTGTAATTTTTTCTCTTTTTGCAAGTGAGACCGTACAGTTACAGAACGTAGGCGACTCCATTCGGTGTACAAACTCTAAATTAAAAGTGTATAGCTCAATAACTGCACTATCAAACAAAAAACATGGAAATTTGTTTCCTTTAGCCACGTACCCGAGTCTGAAATGCTTTACAACTCTCAACATAAATTCCCTTAAATTCCACATTTCTAAAAACAGAACATTTAAACACATTATCAAAGAACAAATCCATTTTAGTATTCGGACATTAGTTAACTCTCGAGAAGGCACTACTGAAATGTTTAAGGAGTCCCGGGACATACTGCCTGTTGGTTTGCGGCTCGGGATCTGTGGCTGAGCCGGCCGCGGAGGCCGAGCGCTTCTAGGCGCTTCAGTCCTGAACCGCGCGACTGCTACGGTCGCAGGTTCGAATCCTGCCTCGGGCATGGATATGTGTGTTGTCCTTAGGTTAGTTAGGTTTAAGCAGTTCTACGTTCTAGGGGACTGATGACCACAGATGTTAGGTCCCACAGTACTCAGAGCCATTTGAACCATCTGTGGCCGATGTTTGTTGATTTTTCTTACGTTTCGCCAGCACTAGTGGCTGGCATTTTGAAAGATTCGCTCCCCGTTGCTGCTGGCGGACTGGAGTCGAGGCCGCGATAGGAGGCTATGCACACTCGTCGCATCTTTCCCTTGTCATTACCGCTGTGGTTCTTCCCTCGTTACCTGCAACGGTCTTTCACTATAGCACGAGAATCTATGATCCGTTTGTCGTGAGGATTTCTTATTTCTTGTTAAAACTAATGTCATTCTTATGGTATTTCAAAGGCTTTCCGAAACAAACGGGCGTGGTAGCTCTTCTGCACAGCGAGAACCTGCTTGTCGGCGAATTTTACCCCACGATCGGTCTCCGTTACTGCCGATTCTCCACCTAAACCAGCCAGCCGTAGATTTTCGATGATCCTTGTACTGATCGATAGTCTGGTTATTCCAGCACAGACTTTTTCACATGCACACGGTGTGCGGCACACTCCAGACATGGCGAATGTGTCCCTTTGGTCCTTTACTGTTCTGAGACATCCTGATCTGTTTGATCGGTTTGTATAAAGTCTTTACGCTGTATTTGTGCGATATACGCTTCTAACTGTCGCCGCGGGGATGTAAGGCAGACAAATCCTCTTCTGATGTGGCACTCCGTCGAGGTGTTAGGTTTCGTGACACTTCTGCCCATATTGCAAATTAAAGACCAACGGCACTTGTTTCTGTCTGTATATGAAGGCTAATATCAGGAAATACTACAGGGATTTTATATGGTTTTCGCTAGTAGATAGAATGATCATCGAGGCACTTTTGTGTGTGTGTAATTTATGACAGCTGCGACAGACAAGTCCTCTGGCGATAGACGTACTTGATGTTGCGCGTGCGAAGCCGAAGCAGATCGCTATTATTATGGTGAAGTATCTTTTTTTCTCAGGACACATTCCAGGTGCTGCGTCTCCCGTCCAAATGGCTGCGGCGTATATATTCGTCTTACGCCCGTTACGAGGGTGTTAGTCTCACTTCTTTTCAGGCTGGGTGAAGATTTGAAAGTTTGTCCAGGTTTCGGTCCGTGTGTGTCAGTTTTCGAAACAGGCAGTGGCCCAGGTACTCACTATTTCTCGTAATCGTCACATCTACTAAAGGTTGCTGGTGACCTTTTTCTACCTCCATAGTAAATTTAATGTTGGCATGGTGGCTGATCGGAAGTCATCGAGCTGATCCACACCATTACTCCACATGACGAAAGTGTCGTCGTCGCACCTTTATCACACGTTATGTTTACAAGGCTCCTGTCTTTCGAAGTGCTCAGTGAAGGAACTGGCAACCATCTGGTTAAGGGGACTACCCATGACGAGTCCAATGAAAGCAAAATTTTAAATGAAGCTATTCATTTGTAGCCATACCAGTACTCTCATGTATTACACACCAGTTTTAGTCATAATATTCATGAATACGTGCACAGTTAAACCAATACACGAGTGATGGACCTTGATGCGCTTGGATAGCTTGCGGACCTCAACCATACAGCCTACCGTATTCTAAGTGCAGCCATATTCGACGGATATCTGTGTGGAGAAACCAGACTAACGTACAGTTCCTGAGCAGGGACAGTTGCCTTTTCTGTAGTATCCCAGGCAACAATCTGGATAACTGACTGATCTGGCTTAATAACAGTAGCCAACTTCGCCTTGCTAGTTTGATTCTGCAACTCAGCTGAAAGCAAGGAGAAAGCACAGAAATTACATTTTCCAAGGACTATAGCTCTACTGTATGGTTAAATCACGATGGTATCCTCGTAGGTGCAATATTCCAGACGTAAGCAGTCCCGTATTCGGATATCTGGGAGGGGATGACTAAGAAGGTTGTTATCGTTATAAAAAGCAATCTGGCCTTTAGCACGGTAGAGCAAGGAATGTTAGCTCCCTTAACTATGTATGTACGTCAAACAATTTGCAAAGAGGAATGAGTAAGCTAAAGTCAGATACATTGGGAATTTGTGAAGTATGGTGGCACGAGTAATAACTCGTCTGGTCAGGCGAGTACTGGAAAGCAACAGGAACTCAGACAGGAGTGTGCTGCATAATGACCAAGAAAACTGGAATGCTAGTCACAGACTAAGAAGAACGGCTTAGTGAACTGCCAGCACAGCCAAGACAGACAAACACACTCGACCCACCATAGTAGTACGTACTGATCAGCCCAAACAAATGGTTCAAATGGCTCTGAGCACTATGGGACTTAACATCTGAGGTCACCAGTCCCCTAGAACTTAGACTTAAATCTAACCTAAGGACATCACACACATCCATGCCCGAGGCAGGATTCGAACCTGCGACCATAGCAGTCGAGTGGTTCCGGATTGAAGCGCCTAGAACCGCTCCGCCACAGCGGCCGGCCAGCCCAAACATGAAGTTCACTGCCCACTGCGAGACTGATACAGCACGCTGATGTTGGGCGCACGTAACGCGCTAAGGAAGTGCAGTAGAGAGAAATGGGGAACCATTCTAATGGCGATACGGCGCGCATATGGGGAAATCCACTGACATAAGCGACTCCAACAAAGGACGGATTGTTATGCCCCGTGCCTGCGACGACCATCTCGGAAATGTCTTTCGGGAGGATCATGTTTCTAATCCACATCCGGCCGTCCAGATTTATGTTTGCCATGATTTCTCTGCTCCAGGCAAATGCCGGGAGAGTTCCTTTGTAAGGGCATGGCCGATTTCCTTCTCCATGCTTGAAACTTTTCGAGCTTTTCCTCCGTCACTAATAACCTGGATGTCGACAGGACGGTAAACTCTGATCTTACTGCCTCCCTTCCTTTGGAAACGGCGAAGCTGGTCGGCGGCTCGCGTGCTATTGTCGTGAGCATTTATCGAAAATGTTTGAAGGACAGTGAAATCACGAGTTGGCGACAAGGTGCCGGATGCTCATGCCTCATCACATAGCATGGAGGTTGAAGGCTTGTCTGCTCTGTGACGCAGGACTGATGGCGATCTGTGACAGGTCTGACAAATGACTGAAATGCTAGTGCAAGCATAAGTGTTACACAGCACGCCGTTTAATGCACATTGCCGAACATTGGACTCTGCAGCGGCCGACCCATAACTGTTCCCACGTCCCCAAACATCATCATTTAAGAATGTATAGGGTACGAGATCATCGCCATTGGACAGTGGATCAATGGAAAAACGTGTCGGCTGGTCGGATGAATCAGATTTCTCGTCGCACTATGTTGACTGTCGTGTCTGGAATATGCCACCATCCATGGAAAGTCTGCTCGAAACATACACCGTGTCGGAGACACATACCGGCGGAGGCTGTGTTACGCTTTGAGAACATTCACCTGTACTTTATTGCACCTTTGGTAGTAACCGAAGGCGCCATGAAAGCTGCGGCATACATGAACATTAATGCGGATCACATGCAGCACTTCAATCTTGATGTCTTCCTCAACGGCGATGAAATATTCCAGAAGGATAACTGTCCGCGTTACATAGCCAGAATCGTACTGCAGTGTGTTGAGAAGCATGACACTGAACTGACCTTGATATCTTGACCACCGTATTCGACTAACCTGAACCGTATAGAACATATCTGTGTCGATATCGAGTCCCAGCTTCGCCTCCAAAAACCACCAGTTCGTAATTTATGGGAATTACTTGATCTGTACTTAGATATGGTGTTACATCCCGTCGGAAACCTCCCAAGGACATGTCGAATATGTACCACGTACAGTCACTGTTGTATTGCGTTACGAAGGTGGACCCACACTCTATTAAGGGAATTTTCCGGTCTTGAGGTTTCAAAAAATCGTTTTTTTTTTAATTTCTTATTGTTACTCATTATATTCTTAAGAAAGTGTGATCAAAAGGATTGTGTCGGGAAATTATTCTTTATACTCGAAAATTACGTTTGTCTAGACGCGCGTACGCCCACCCTAGCCGCTCTTGGTGCTTAGGACTCCGATCGGTATCTCTTACGCTGTAAAGATATTGTAAAGTCCTGGGTCGAAGAAAATATCGACATAGATTTTGTACTTGCCCACCAGATGTTACAAGTATGCCCAATTTTAAAGTCGTCCAAATTATTTACAACCAGGCGTGAGTCATTTTTAACGACGGATTTAAGTCATGGGAGTCGTTGTCGTCACCGTGCTTTGCTCATTCGCCACAAAAACGGACGAAAAACGCCTCAAGCATTCGAAGCGGCGATCGTTTCAGACCAGCGTGTAGGCTAGAACTGCGGCTAGAGAGACTCGCACTCTAGAAAACGAGATCTTCGGACAAAAGGAAGGTTTCTGTATTGTTCAGGGATATCAGATTAATAATGAGTTGAAAAATTTTATAGTTACATACACATAAAGCTAACTCAAAAATTTAAATACGTATTTCTCGAGACAATGTTTTTTAAACTGGTTTACTTGGTCCAAAAAACTGCTCGGTAAAATTGGATTCCGCTTTGTGTTTAGTAAAACAGACATTTGTAAGTTTGGCGTGTATCTAAAGAAATACCTTTTTCTTACTGTTTGTTATTTATTTACAGTTAAAGGCAACACAATAGGTCGATTTTCAGAATCAGCGTTTTCAAGCGTTCTCAAATGCACTACAGGAACTGATTTTGCAGGTTCACGTCATAGAGAATTTAATTCTGCTAATGTACTTACGTTTAATTTTGACTTCAGACCTATACTTCACGCCCAGTCGAGCGAACCGTTTAGTTACGCAATCCGTGCAGAGCTATTTTGGCGGTCGTTTTCTGCTGCATTGGCTAATCAATTTACTAGCCATAAACTATTTACATAGTATTTAAGATGTGCACTTTGTTTGGTGATAAATATTTTGATGCAAAAATAATTTTTTGGGCGTAAAATAAGGCTCAGAGACCGGAACACCCCCTTAAGCAGGTGGTCATGATGTTTTCGCTCATCAGTGTATAAGTATATACGTATATACAGGGTGTTACAAAAAGGTACGGCCAAACTTTTAGGAAACATTCCTCACACGCAAAGAAAGAAAATATGTTATGTGGACATGTGTCCGGAAGCGCTTACTTTGCATGTTAGAGCTCATTTTATTACTTCTCTTCAAATCACATTAATCATGGAATGGAAACACACAGCAACAGAACGTACCAGCGTGACTTCAAACACTTTGTTACAGGAAATGTTCAAAATGTCCTCCGTTAGCGAGGATGCATGCATCCACCCTCCGTCGCATGGAATCCCTGATGCGCTGATGCAGCCCTGGAGAATGGCGTATTGTATCACAGCCGTCCACAATACGAGCACGAAGAGTCTCTACATTTGATACCGGGATTGCGTAGACAAGAGCTTTGAAATGCCCCCATAAATGAAAGTCAAGAGGATTGAGGTCAGGAGAGCGTGGAGGCCCGGAATTGGTCCGCCTCTACCAATCCATCGGTCACCGAATCTGTTGTTGAGAAGCGTACGAACACTTCGACTGAAATGTGCAGGAGCTCCATCGTGCATGAACCACATGTTGTGTCGTACTTGTAAAGGTACATGTTCTAGCAGCACAGATAGAGTATCCCGTATGAAATCATGATAACGTGCTCCATTGAGCGTAGGTGGACGAAACTAAAGTGAGCTCTAACATGGAAATTAAGCGTTTCCGGACACATGTCCACATAACATATTTTCTTTATTTGTGTGTGAATAATGTTTCCTGAATGTTTGGCCGTACCTTTTTGTAACACCCTGTATATCTGTGTGTGTGTGTGTGTGTGTGTGTAATAGGTCCGCTTGTGGAGTGACTGAAAAATTGTGTGATGAGATAAATTATCCAATACGTCGAGGCAGGTGAGAATACAGTTGTGACATGGAAACAGAACTGATAGAAAGAAAAGGAACAGGAGCAAAATAGTAGAATTATATGAACCGGGTAAGGGTTGGGAAGGCAATCCGCCTGGTAGATTAATGCACAGAGGACAATCTAATCATTGCTAATACTTAGTATATGAATAATAAAAGAGGGTTGTATACATGGACAGACTTGGAGACACCGGAAGCTATCTGATACATTATATATTTTAAGACAGAGATTTATAAACCAGATTTTAAACTCCAAAACATTTCAGGAGCTGATGTGTGCTCCGACCATAATGTATCGGGAACGTACTGCCGATTAAAACTGAAGGAAGATAGAAAGGAAGATAGAAAGTTAAGGAGGTGGAACCTGAAATTCTGTAAATTTATGACAAGTTCCTATGGGACCAAATTGCTGAGGTCAGTGGTCCCTAGGCTTATACACTACTTAATCTAACTTAAACGAACTTACGCTAAAGACAACACACACACCCATGCCCAAGGGAGAACTCGAACCTCGGAAGGGGGGTGCCGCGTGAATCGTGTCAAAGTGCCTCAAACCGCGCTGCTACCCCGCGCGGCGGCGGAACCTGAATAAATCGAAACAAAGATTGCTGACAGTTAAGATCAAATAATTCACACAGGCAGAAGAAACAAAGCAGATAGATTTTGAGAAATGAAATAGTGAAGCTATCAAAGAGAAAAAAGGCAAAAAGACACGGCCCGGTATAAATCATTGAGTAAAATAGAATATACTCATTTTAGCTGATGAAAAGAGAAAACATAAAAACGAAGCAAGAAAAAGAAATTACAGAGGTATAAACATGAACTTGACAGAAAATGCAACACGGCAAAGCGGGAATGGCTGGAGGATACACGCAAAGTTGTAGAAGCGTGCATGGATATTGGAAAGATGAATGCTGCGTACAGGAAATAGATTTCAAGAAGAATATAATAATTTCAATAACAACGAAGGCTGCGCTGATTGATGTATTACCGAATCATGGTTCCAAAATATAAGAGGCAGTCAAATGAAAACGGGACAGATGGAAAAAAAGTCCATGAACTGTTTGTTTATTATTTCAGTAGTAATCTCTCTCGTCATTTGGTTGGCCCATATACTAACAGAAGAACACAAACAGGAATTCTCTACAGAAGGATGGAACGTTCGTTAACAGACGATCAGGTGGAAGGTCAATTAAGGAGAAACAAAGAGATACTGACCCTACTACAATTCGTGAAAGATAGACTGAAGAAGGAGAAACTCACAGCTATAGCATTTGTAGATTTAGACAATGGTTTTGATAATGTTGACTGGAATGCACTCTTCAAAATTCGGTAATAAGCACGGGTAAGTACAGCAAGCGAAAGATTATCGGCAACTTGTGTAGAAACCAGACCGTAGACACAAATATCAAAGGACACAAAAGGGAGTAAGGCAGGGTTTTAAGAAAGGAAACTGTCTTGAAGGGAAGTTACGAGATGACTATCAACCGAAAAGTAAAAGAAGGATAATGAAAGGTAATGGAGTAAATCCTATGATGTTGATGGGAATGGTTAGGAAATGAGGAATTTTTCTACTGGGTAACAAAATAACTGTAATGGCTGAAGTAAAGAGAAAACAAAATGCCCGGCGGTAACGGCAAGAAAAGCTTTTCTGAAGAAAGGGATAATGTTGACATCGAATATAAATTTAAGTATCAGGAATTGGCCTGGAGTGTGGTGTTACATGGAAGCAAGTAGCAGCATTTGAAAGTATTTGGACTTTTACTTTCTGTATTCTTTCAAGGACCCCTGGTATAAAATAGGAAGACATCGGTCCCAGAAAGTAACAGGTTTATATATCTTCTGTCGTTCTGTGGTCGCTGGATCGATTATAAGTATCTCTCTGACTAAATTTACTGTACTGTGGTTGTCTTTGCATAGTCTTCTACTGTTATCCTAAAAGCAAGTTTCTGATGCAGAAGTTACTGTAACTTCTAAATTTTTACTTTTATTTTGTCTCAGGGATGTATTTTATACAGTGAACAAATGCTGATTACCAAGAACAATGTGGTTTTCTTTTCTGTTCTTGCTATAAATGGTTGTACGAATCATGTCAGTCGTCCTCTTTAGATAGCAAAAAGGAAAAAAATAAGAGACCGCTTGCCCTCTTTATGATGATATAGGCTAAAAGTACGCCCCCGGAAGTTTAAAACTTTCCCACTTATTCGGGTTAAGACGCTGAGCATGAGATATAAGAAGGAAAATAAAATAAAGCTGATAACAAATTATGTTAGGGCTTATTTTTCGCTCGCGTAGAAGGCTGTGGCAGAAATGTCTTAAGGCTGACAAGTGTTGGCCGCTACGTGGGTGCGTTTTCTAAAGAAGCTGCCCAATTCTTCTTCATTATGTCCGAGGGGCTGTCTGGGTAGGGAAGTTGGATGGCCTGGCGTCGCAGGTCGGAAGTGTGGGAGGAGTAGAAGAAGAGGAGAAGACGGAGAAGGAGGAGGATGTGGGGGGGGGGGGGAGTTAAGAGAATAAGCCAACCACACGTCGGAACTGTGACCCAGTGCCCTGAAGCTACAAAGTGAGCCGCACAAAGGAAGTGCCTGGCAGCCGACGGTCATGTTGCCAGTATACTACGCAGCTGTTTGTTGTTACGATGTATCGGTCGCCCGTCTGCGAATATCACACTCAAAAATTTTAGAGCCGCAGCAGTGCCGTGTCACTGAAACATGAAAAACGCTAATAGCCTCAGGGGATCAAAACAAGCTGTCCTCGCAATGAAAAAGCGATTGTTTGGAAATATGTGTCGAGACAAAGTAAAGATTACGATCTGCTCATTTATCTGGGTACAAATATGTAACCACTAACTTTTTTGGATTTTAGATACTTATTATTATTATTTACATTTTATGGCCTTCATTGGACCACTCTAGCCAACCTTATACAATGAATTTTTCAGTTTCCTGTCAGCCCAGTACTTATCCATTCTCTCGGATCTCTTCCTTCTTTCCTCATCGGAAATCACCCTTCATATTGTCTGTTTGTTCATTCTCGTTTGCAGTCTGGTTTGTTTGTCTGTGAGTTTCCTGATTTTGTCAGTTTTGTTTCTTAGGTCTTCCAATGTACTCTGTAGCTCATCCATATCCTCCTTGATTTCTGTAATCCACTTAATGTTGTACTTACTATTCCACAATTTTTCTATTATTCTCCTGATGATCCTGTTCTATGGTGTTCTGATTAGATGTCCGAAAAATGAAATGCGTTTCTTCCTGATTGTACTCATTACTGGTTCTATTTCCTGGTAGACTACTTCATTTGTAGCTACTCTCCGGTGACCATCTTTCTGGTACGATCTATTGATGCACGTTCTGATGGTTCTTCTCTCTATTTTGAGTATTTTGTCTATTTGTGCAGTGTTAGTTGTTTTGGAGATGGTTTCAATTGCGTATGTTATTTCTGGTTGAGGGGCTGTTTTGTAGTGTTTTAATTTTGTTGCTATTGACAGGCTCTTTTTGTTGCAGGTGTTCTTGGTGATGTATTGTGCTCTAGTCAATTTGTTTATTGTTATGCCGTGTTGGCTTTTCATTGAGGTTATATGTTATGATTTCTCCCAGACATTTAAATTTATCTACATTTTGATTTCTTGGTTTCCTAACGCAATTTTGTTTATGAGTGGAGGGTCAGTTAACGTGATGACTGTTTTTTCAAAGGATATTCCAAGACCAATTTCCTATGCTATTTCCTGTAGTGAGATAACTTGTCTTGTTTCCTGAATACTGCTGGACAAGAGAGCAAGGTCATGAGCAAATCCTAGACAATTTAAACTTATTTTATCTTTGGGACTTCCGATTTGGATGTTCTTTGGGTTAATCTTGTACCATTCCCTCATTATGTATTCTAAAGCACAGTTGAACAGCAGAGGTGCCAAGCAATCTCCTTGTCTTAAACCTGTTTTTATGACGAATGGTTCAGAAAGTTCCCCCCCTGTATTTGACTTTTGATACAATGTTGGTTAAGGTGAGTTCTATCAATTTGATTAATTTTGTATAGAGCCCGAAATTTCTTAAGATTTTTAACATTGAAGGTCTGTGGATACAGTCATACGCTTTTTTAAAGTCTGCCGGCCGACTGCTACGGTCGCAGGTTCGAATCCTGCCTCGGGCATGGATGTGTGTGATGTCCTTAGGTTAGTTAGGTTTAAGTAGTTCTAAGTTCTAGGGGACTTATGACCACAGAAGTTAAGTCTCATAGTGCTCAGAGCCATTTGAACCATTTTTAGAGTCTACGAAGTTTATTACAAGTGGTTTATTTCGTTTCTTGTAATATGCTATGGCTAATCTTAAAGTGATGATCTGTTTTGCACAGCTTCTCCAAGGTCTTAAGCCTCCTTCGTATTCACCTAATTCTTCCTCTAGTTGCTCTTTGATCCTCTTGAATATGATTCTGGAGAAAATCTTGTATGTGCAGTCTAAGAGAGGGTTACCTCTTAATTATCTGTGTTGCTTTTATCTCCTTTTTTGTGGAGTGGCTGGATTATGGCCGTGGTCCAGTGTTTGGGAAACCATTCTGTTATCCAGATTTTTGTTAGGGCTATGTGTAAGGATGTTCGAACTGTGTCACTGGCATACTTCCACATTTCTGCAAAAACTTTTTCTTCTTCGCATGCCTTATAATTTTTCATCTCTCTGAGTGCCGTTTCCAGCTCTTGGATTGTTGTAGGATTTATGAGATCAGGTGGAGTCTTGATGGGTGTGTCTGTATCAATTGCTAAAAGTTCCTGTGGTTGTTTACAATTGAAAAGTTTGCTAATTGCTTTTGCCATGATTTTAGCACTTTCCTTCTCGTTATGTGCCATTTTTCCATCTTGCCTTTTCAGCATTAACATGGGAGGTGTAAAATTTTGTAACTGTCTTCCAAACATTTTGTAAAAGTCTCTGAAATTGGTTTTGTGGTAATTTTCTTCTGTTGAGTCAATTACATTTTTCTGTGATTGTCTCTTGGTTTGCCTGATAATTTGTGTGAACTTTTTCCTGATATTTTTGAGGTTGGTTGCATTTTATTCTGTTTTGTGTGTTTAAAATTTTAACCATGCATGATGTCTTTCTTCATGAATTTTGTCACATTCTGAGTTCCACCAGACATGTCTTTTACGTGGGTCCAATGGGGCTAAATTTTCTGCTTGTTGCCTGAGAATTTGAACCAGTTCTAAATTATCTGCCCGTTTTATGTTTTGTGTTACTTCTCTTTTTATTTAACATTTCTAATTAATTGGTGAGGATCGAAGTTCCTCTCTCGTTTATTGCACTTTGGTTTGGTTTTTTGTGGTGTGAGCTTAATTTTGATTTTGACAATGCAATGATCTGAACCTGTATCTACCCCTCTTAATACTTTAGCATTGTAGATTTTTCTGTGGAAGAATTTGTCCATAAATACATGATCCAGCTGCAATTCTCCTTTTCTCCAATCAGGATGTTTCCACGTTTTAAGTTTGTTAGGCCTCCTTTTGAAGTATGTGGACTCTGAGATCAGTTTATCTTCCCTACAACAAGTCTTTGACCATTCTTAGGCCGGCCGAAGTGGCCGTGCGGTTAAAGGCGCTGCAGCCTGGAACCGCAAGACCGCTACGGTCGCAGGTTCGAATCCTGCCTCGGGCATGGATGTTTGTGATGTCCTTAGGTTAGTTAGGTTTAACTAGTTCTAAGTTCTAGGGGACTAATGACCTCAGCAGTTGAGTCCCATAGTGCTCAGAGCCATTTGAACCAGCCACCATTCTTATTTGTTTGTTTATGTGGAGCCCATTTCCCAGTGATATCCCGGTATTTCTTTTCTCTTCAGAGTTGGTCAATGACGTCCCCTAACAGGATCTTAACATTGTTACTGTTTACTTGGTTTATTGTTTAGTCAAGGAGATTCCAAAACTTTTCCACTTCTTTCCTAGTCTTTGGTAGAAAATTCTTCTCATTAGTAGGGGCATGAGCAATAATGGTGGTATAAATTTTGTTGGATGCTTTTAAACTCAAAGTTACAATTCTAGGGGAGATGGCTTGAAAATCGATAATCGAATCTATTATTTTCACATTGACTATAAACCCAGTTCCAAATTGGGGACATTCTTCCATAACCCTTATTCCTGGTTTCCCATTGTAAATTCTGTAGCATTTCTCATTTTCTGTAGTCCTGTTACTAAAATTGTCTGTTTATCTAGTTGATCCATCAAATTCTTTAGTTTTCCTGCTTTAATTAGAGAATTGAAATTATGAGTTGCAATGTACTTGATCTGACCTTGTTTGATCCTGTTCTTGTGAGCTGGCATAAGAATGGATGATTGCCAATGCTCCGATTCATTCACGCCTTCTAGGTGGCTACCCACTGAATCCGGTGTAGCCTTCTCCTGCATTCTTGGACAGGATGGTGGAAATTTTTTCCTAAAAGACCTTTCCATGGTTGACTTTCGTAGGTAGTTAACCTTGTGTGGAGCAAGCTCCGTTTACAACTATGTTGTTAACTGCAGAGGCACAACCCTAGATGTTCAGGGTTTTGGGTTGGCATTTCCTCCTAACATTGTATTGTACCATCAATTACTTTTCAGGCCACAGCAAGCTCATCATCAAGTGTAGATTATATTGTGGACCAAATGTAGCTAGACGCTGTGATGATGGGGCCGGCGAAAAGGACGGAAATTCGATAATCGGTAACGAAAAGTTTATGAAACGGATTTGTTAGGTTTTTGGGTACTTACTGTGTGGAGTGGCCGAGCGGTTCTCGGCGCATCAGTCCGCAACCGCACGACCGCTACGGTCGCAGGTTCAAATCCTGCCTCGGGCGTGGATGTGTGTGATGTCCTTAGGTTAGTTCGGTTTAAGTAGTTCTAAGTTCTAGGGGACTGATGACCTCAGATGTTAAGTCCCATAGTCGGTATCGATGTCGGTCGGTGTGACCTTGCACGAATTCGGCGTTCTAAAACATCCGAAAGGTGTTCTGTAGGATTCAGGTCAGGATTCTGTGCAGGCCAGTCCGTTACAGGGATGTTATTGTCGTGTAGCCACTCCGCCATAAAAATGGTTCAAATGGCTCTGAGCACTATGGGACTTGAGTTCATCAGTCCCCTAGAACTTAGAACTACTTAAACCTAACTAAGCTAAGGACATCACACACATCCATGCCCGAGACAGGATTCGAACCTGCGACCGTAGCAGTTGCGCGGTTCCAGACTGAAGCGCCTAGAACCGCTCGGCCACACCGGCCAGCCACTCCGCCATAGGCCGTGCATTACGAACAGGTGCTCGATCGTGTTGAAAGATGCAGTCGCCATCCCCGAATTACTCTTCAACAGTGGGAAGCAAGAAGGTACTTAAAACATCAATGTAGGACAGTGATGTGATAGTGCCACGCAAAACATTAAAAGGTGCAAGACCCCTCCATGAAAAACACGACCACACAATAACTCCACCGCCTCCGAAGTTTACTTTTAGCACTACACACTCTGGCCGATGATGTTCATCGGGCATTCGCCATACCCACACCCTGCCATCAGATCGCGACATTGTGTACCGTGATTCGTCACTCCACACAACGTTTTTCACTGTTCAGTCGTCCACTGTTTACGCTCCTTACGCCAAGAAAGGCGTCGTTTGGCATTTACCGGCGTGATGTGTGGCTTACGAGCAGCCGCTCGACCGTGAAACCCAAGTTTTCTCACCTGCCACCTAACTGTCATAGTACTCGCAGTGGATCCTGATGCAGTTTGGAATTCCTGTGTGATGGTCTGAGTAGATGTGTGCCTATTGCACATTACTACCGTCTTCAACTGTTGACGGTCTCTGTCAGTCAACGGACGAGGTAAGCCTGTACGCTTTTGTGCTGTACGTGTCCCTTCACCTTTCCACTTCACTATCACATCGGAAACAGTGGGCCTAGGGATGTTTAGGAGTGTGGAAATCGCTCGTACAGACGTATGACACAAGTGACACCCAATCACCTGACCACGTACGAAGTCCGTGAGTTCCGCGGAGAGTCCCATTCTGCTCTCTCAAGATGTCTAATGACTACTGAGTTCGCTGGTATGGAGAACCTGGCAGTAGGTGGCAGCACAATGCACCTAATATGAAAAACGTATGTTTTTGGGGGTGTCCGGATACGTTGGATCTCATAGAGTGTATTTAAGGCCAAGTTTTCATTCAAATGAGCAAAAAAATATGCCAAGTTTGGATATGTTTTGCTTTATTGTGACGATGAAAAGACATACAAAGGACCTGTTTGGATTTGAACTTTATTTTAGACTTTCAATGCAAAAAAGAAAATGGCGCCCGTTATTATCGTTTGAAGTAGTCAGACCTCGTACATTTTGGCCCCTTCAGGAGTTATCTGAAATCGAAAATGGATAACATCAGTCGATACTACATTAAACCTTAAATTTAACGATATGTAGCTAACTCTAACTTTGAATTCAATTTTTGAGGGTTTTTCTCACGCTTTGTGACTTTACAAAAATAGTTAATATTAACAAATTTCGTATATTGTAGGTGTAAGATCCTAAGCAAAGTGTTTAATTTTTGAGGGTCAAAGGTAGAAGGTAGAAGTCAATAGGTTGAACCGTTTTTATTTTATGCTGCACGCAGTTTTGAAAAATCGTGTCTCGAGAAAAACCTGTTTATAGTTTAGGGAAGACTTTTCTATACATTACTAATTCAGTTTGCACAAGTCATCATACATTTTTGAAGTTAGATTTTCAAAACTGAAAATGGCTAATCCAATATGGAGGATCAAAAATTATGTTTTGACTAATTTTGACCAAAAAATGTTTTCGTTACTTATGTTTAGTCTGTAATTCCATCCCTTCCTCTAACTCGATTGTTCCTGGAGAGCAATTCCCTCTTTCTACTTGGCGAGAGAAGCCGATCTGGTTGAGCTGGATATGCTGCGTTCGGCAGCCTGCACCCGTTGTTCGTCAGCTTTGTCGGCGAATATGTGTGCATGCATACCGCAATATAAATCATCTTGTGAACGTGCGTCACGGCACGACAAGTTTTCTGCCTGAACTGGCGTCTCATGCTGAGAGCCTTCCACGTCGGCCGTGACACTGCTTCGAACAATTGGCTGTAGAAACTTTTATAACGCACGGATTAAAAAACCTTTCAAACGATGCAATGAAAAATCGAATTTTCGACCCTTTTGAATGAGGACCTAACCTTAAGTGAGTCTTCCTAGCTGCAGGTGTGTTCTTTTATTGACAATGTACAATTAATATTGATTAGAGGATCAATATGTCTTTTTTGGTCTTGTGGTGCCAGGATGTCTTTGAAATTCTGGAAGATAAAGTTCTGCATTGATTCTGTTTGTTCGTTAAGGATTTTTTGAGATGATTTTAGCTTGTGAATGTAAATCTCTAATTGTTCAAGGAGACCCATATTAACCCTTTTTCAGCAATGTGTAGAACAGAAAGATATCACCGACAGAGTGTTCATGATGAACAATATGTGAAGTAGAGAGGGTCTCATTTAAGTTTCTGAATCGAATAGCACCCAGATGTTCTTTATAGCGGTCTGCAAAATTCATACTTGTTATTCCTATTTAGAAGCAAGAACAGGAGCATTTTACTTTGTGTACGCTGACCATTTGATGCCATTCTTTCAGTGGATGTATTATTGTGAACAATTTTCATTTATTGTCCATGCGAAATTTATACTTGTTTTTCCTATATAGAAGCAAGAACAGGAGCCATATGACCTTTTGTACGCTGGCCTTTTGATGCCATTCTTCGGTGGATTTATTATTTTGAACAGTTTCAATTTATTGTCCGTGTAGAAATATATTTTTATGTTAAACGATCTGAAAAGATTTGCAAGTTTGTATGACACTTTCCCAAAGAATGGAAGACTTACAAATTTTGGTATTTCTTTCTTACGTTGTAATGATGGTGACGGTTACTTAATCTTGGTTCAGACTTTTTCAACTAGGTTGCTTATGAGGGAGATGTTGTACCCATTAATTTGGACTACAGATTTAAGTATGTTAATTTCGTTGCATGCACCTGCTTCACTAATGGGTATGTGGGTCATTCAGTTTACAGATAACCTATAGAACGCAGTTTAATGTTAGTTCGGGTAGTATGAGGTATTCGTAATGGCAGCATCAGCAGGATTGGCTTTTCTGTGTATATTTGGAAAACACGTTTGCTATTGTGACCGGAAATAGTCCTACAAGATCCCATCTGATGATGAGACTGCAGTGGCTTGAAAACTAGTTAATTGCAAAATAAATTGTATCTAAAATCCAAAAAAGCTACTTGTTGCATATTTGCACCCAGATAAATCGCCAATTTTAGATCACAGTTGCAGTTTCTCATTCATAACAGATATATTGAAAAAAAGTTACCATGTTTCAGTATTTCAATGGACAGATGCATTTCTAATCTGCAATTTGGGGAAGGAGGTAGCCTCCACTGTCTTCAGAGAGATTGCTGTCGTTATCCACATCTCCTACGTCAGTGTCATTATCTTGACCACTGCTGCTGCTATCATCTCCTAAACTTATTATTAATCCTTCCACTCTTTCTTCCAGTGCACGTTGTCTTCGCCATGTCTGTTCGAAGATTTGCGACGTTTGTTAACAAGATTGTTTCATTTTGTTACAGTAATACTGCCCAATGCCTTACGCACTAAAAATTTGTCGTGTTTTAATTTTAAACTTTTACTTCTGCATGCAACATATAATTTCATCAGAGACCAGACGAGTTCTAGTGCATTAAAATGGCAACTATATGATGGAAGGCGCAACACTCTACGAGCATTTTCTTTTCAAATTTTGTCATTCTAGTAAATTATATTATGTTATTTGTACTGTTTCACGGTTTCCAGCGGTTCTGGCATTTTCATTTCCCTATCAAATGAATCTAAGCCGTTCTTCATCAGCCAGTCCACTATCTTACTCTTTCTGCTGCTTTTCTTGATTTGAAGGAGTGGCAATTATCCAGTATCACAGTTCAGTTCCTTTCTATGTACGGAAGCAAAATTTGTACGAACCATTCTTTATATCTCGTTCCCTTCATTTCTTTGTAATAGTCCCCATATTTCTTTACTGCAAACACCAACAAAGCGTTTAATATAAGTCCAGTGATTGTTGCAGCATATAAAAGAATGACCCGACTGCATTTTCGAACTGGAGCTTCCGTTCTTCCTTGTGCCGTGTCAACTGTCCACAGAGTTGGTCTGGAATGATTAATATTTACCCACGTTTCGTCCAACCAAACGATTTCGAGAGATTTACACTTTAATACTTCCCTAAGAAGAAAAGTCATCTCCAGACAACGATATCCTCTCGTTCAACCAGAACTCTTCTTCCAGAAAACGTTTTCGATCGAAATCCTAACTTCTTCAGTACAACTGAAAGAGTGGTTTTTTATTCGAAAAACAACTCGTTATCTCCTAGTGAGAGTAGCAGCTTCTTCTGCGTAGGATATTCTTTCCACTCGTAATATTCATACTGTGTATATGTCACCGTACAACGTCGTATTGAAAATTATCCAGTTCCGTCGTTTTAGCAGCAAGCACTCTGGTTTTCCTTTGAGTCGCAAGAGCAGCAGTTGGCTCTTATAGATCTGCAGCACTCTTCTCCCTCGTTATTTCTTTCACAGAAGTCGTTCCAATTCTCAGAGCACCAACTGCTTGTCAACGACTTTCGACAACGGTATGAGACCCACCGTTATCCCTTTCTTCCGAACTCAAAAGACTGGCTCTTTAAGGTAGCGCCCTGGAGATGAAGAGACCATATCTCATATGTTTGGAATTAACACTTTACACCGCGTCGTTAACAAGAATTGAATCGATATCTCTATATTTTGAATGTTAAGTAGCCTATTTGTGTTTGCGGCTACTAGGTGTCGCTCTTGATGTAATGTTCACCTGCCCGCAATTGCTAACGCGGGCGCCTCAGTCTGTTGCTACCTTTGGCTTGACATGGGTGAGCAGCCCATACTGGCTTGCCTTCCATGTATTCTTATTTAAAATTTTGTGGCTAATGCTTTATCGCTTAATATTTATTTTATATGTGATATGTATGCACTGTTTCTTTTTTGTACTGTTAGTCAATGCTTACATTTACATAAAAAAATATTTTTCCCATAATTTTTGTACTTATGTTTTACTTCTGATGAATGCGCTCATATCAGAGCCGAAACCAGGTCAAAAGACAATTTTTGCGACCGAGGGTTGTTATTGCTTTGATTATACGAGGTGCATTCAAGTTCTAAGGCCTCCGATTTTTTTTCTAATTAACTGCTCACCCGAAATCGATGACACTGGCGTTACTTCTCGACGTAATCGCCCTGCAGACGTACACATTTTTCACAACGCTGACGCCATGATTCCATATCAGCGGCGAAGGCTTCTTTGGGAGTCTGTTTTGACCACTGGAAAATCGCTGAGGCAATAGCAGCACAGCTGGTGAATGTGCGGCCACGGAGAGTGTCTTTCATTGTTGGATAAAGCCAAAAGTCACTAGGAGCCAGGTCAGGTGTGTAGGGAGCGTGAGCAATCACTTCAAAGCTGTTATCACGAAGAAACTTTTGCGTAACGTTAGCTCGATGTGCGGGTGCGTTGTCTTGGTGAAACAGCACACGCGCAGAGTCCGCCGCTCGTGGTCTCGCGGTAGCGTTCTCGCTTCCCGAGCACGTGGTCCCGGGTTCGATTCCCGGCGGGGTCAGGGATTTTCACCTGCCTCGAGATGACTGGGTGTTTGTGTTGTCCTCATCATTTCATCATCATCCAGGAAAGTGGCGAAATTGGACTGAGCAAAGATTGGGTAATTGTACGGGCGCTGATAACCACGCAGTTGAGCGCCCCACAAACCACACATCATCATCATCATCAGCACACGCGCAGCCCTTCCCGGGCGTTTTTGTTGCAGTGCAGGAAGGAATTTGTTCTTCAAAACATTTTCGTAGGATGCACCTGTTACCGTAGTGCCCTTTGGAACGCAATGGGTAAGGATTACGCCCTCGCTGTCCCAGAACATGGACACCATCATTTTTTCAGCACTGGCGGTTACCCGAAATTTTTTTTCGTGGCGGTGAATCTGTGTGCTTCCATTGAGATGACTGGCGCTTTGTTTCTGGATTGAAAAATGGTATCCACGTCTCATCCATTGTCACAACCGACGAAAAGAAAGTCCCATTCATGCTGTCGTTGTGCGTCAACATTGCTTGGCAACGTGCCACATGGGCAGCCATGTGGTCGTCCGTCAGCATTCGTGGCACCCACCTGGATGACACTTTTCACATTTTCAGGTCGTCATGCAGGATTGTGTGCACAGAACCAACAGAAATGCCAACTCTGGAGGCGATCTGTTCAACAGTCATTCGGCGATCCCCCAAAACAATTCTCTCCACTTTCTCGAACATGTCGTCATACCGGCTTGTGCGAGCCCGAGGTTGTTTTGGTTTGTTGTCGCACGATGTTCTGCCTTCATTAAACTGACGCACCCACGAACGCACTGTCGACACATCCATAACTCCATCACCACATGTCTCATTCAACTGTCAATGAATTTCAGTTCGTTTCACACCACGCAAATTCAGAAAACGAATGATTGCACCCTGTTCAAGTAAGGAAAACGTCGCCATTTTAAGTATTTAAAACAGTTCTCATTCTCGCCGCTGGCGGTAAAATTCCATCTGCCGTACGGTGCTGCAATCTCTGGGACGTATTGACAATGAACGCGGCCTCATTTTAAAACAATGCGCATGTTTCTATCTCTTTCCAGTCTGGAGAAAAAAAATCGGAGGCCTTAGAACTTGAATGCACCTCGTACGTTGCAAGAAAACCAAGTAAATTAATGAATCTTGATACAGAGATTTCAAGTACAACGAAAGAGCATGCACAGAATAGAGAGTAAACTAAGACACAAAGCTGATTAATTAAGCTTACCTTTTGTTGTAATCACCCAATGTACTTGGCATCAAGCATAAATAGGTGGCAGGAAGAGAACCCTTACTGTTCTGGCATAACCACGAACGCGGGAACTAAGACGAAGAACGCAAGACCAGAGAAGGTGCGCGGAACAAGACCGCACTACGACAGGAGCGCCCTCAAGCCGAAGTGAATATAGGCGCCGCTCCTGCCAGCCCCGGCTTCGTATATCGACATTACTGGAGTATTAGCACGGCCTACCAGAGAGTGCTACGATATCAGCTTGTAGTGATTCATATCCATTGTTTGTCTGAACATTGTGTATAGCAAGAACTCAGATTTATTTTGTATGTCGGCCATCTCATGCGACACCTTTGTACATTCAAGTTAAGTATTGTCAACTTGTTTTATTGAAAAAAAAATACTGATTTTATTTGCTTGAACTGTTGTATAGCATTCCGAGAACGCAGCATCCTTTAAGCCACCCTATACGAGACGAGTGAGCAAGAGCCAATACTTATCATCCAAAGTAGTTAATGTTATGACGTAGCCTGCTTGCATTGAGCAACTATACAGGCTCCTCACGGTGCGAGATAGGGTTAGGAAACAGCTGAATAGAAATATATGGCACCACAGAAAAAATGGTTCAAATGGCTCTGAGCACTATGGGACTTAACATCTGAGGTCATCAGTCCCCTCATCCATGCCCGAGGCAGGATTCGAGCCTGCGACCTTAGCAGCAGCGCGGTTCCGGACTGAGGCGCCTAGAACCGCTTGGCCACAGTGGTCGGCGGCACCACAGATTAATAACAATTTACAATAATTTATTGGCATAAATATTACACTACTTCAATTATGTCTGAAGATAGTGCACGGCAATAGTTCACTTTCACTGAACGGCTTCAACTCTGGTCTATTCCTGACTCCACTGAATGATAATTGCTACCACTTATACAAGGTGCATCACAATTAATAGCGTAAACGCATACGATTGAAAAGTACACGATACTAGAAGCAAAAAAGTCTTGTTACACATAGATCCGGAAGCGAACCGTTTGCGAGATAAATGAGACTTTATGGTTACCAGTCATCACTCACTTGATTCCTGGGGGAGCAGCAACAACTTGCCCACGTCCACACTCGCTATGTGAACTAAAAACTGAAATTACTGCGTAAGTGAGAAGCATATCACAATCAGATCTGCAGAAAGTGTTTTCCAATAAAATTAAGCAGGTACATACTTGTGGTTTTTAAATTAACGTTACGAAACGTGTTTTTCTTCAACGTTTTGAGTGAATCCTTTTCAAATGATACATTTTTCTGAATTGTGATTTCTTGCTAAAGCACTGCTAAGTTATGACGTAAACAAATTATTGTTAATATTATATTGAAACATTTTATTTATTTTATTGTCATAATTATTAATTTTGTAGGCACCTATGACACATTACAAGTTTGGGTGACAGTAAGTATAATTTCCGGCGTAGGGGTGGGAAAGAGGTGTAGACAGTAACAACGCTCCCGCCGTCCCCCATCCCCCCAACCCCCACCGGAAAAGAATTGAATCCCGGATCCGCCCCTGCAAAGAGTTGCGTCAACAGTGCCTTTGCATGGTAGCGAAGACAACCGATTTAGAGAACGGAGAGACGAAAATGCTGACAGTAATTAAACAAAATCTTGTAATTCTTTTACTTACTTTTACACGAAGCAGTGAAGACTGCTTAGACGGCCGGTATTTCTGTCTTTTATATTATTGAAAACTACGTTTCAGAGTGACCATACAGTGAACAGTTGTTGCCGTCCACATAATAGGGAGAAATGAGCATTGTAATAAAAATAAGAGAAATCAGAGCTCTCACGGACACATTTAAGTGCTCAGTTTGTTTGTTCATAAATGGCTTTTTGCTATCAGTCACGATTTTCTTTTACTTACTTTTACACGAAGTGTTTCGGGAATTGATTCTCACTTTCAACTATGCCATTTTTTCGTAATGTATTTTATGAGTGAGACTCTGGTATTTTCTGTTGATTTTACTGCATTATATAAAAAAGCGCAATATTTAGTTGTTTATCGGTCTTTAGAAATTGTTAAAGCCGAGATTTGAAATTGAAGATATATTCACATGACAGAAAATATCGATATAAAATATTAAAAGGAAAAACTTGAAAGTGAATCAGTGAATATCTTCAGAAGTGTCGACATTATAATCAAATAAAAGTATAACACATAGAAAGAAGCACTATTGCAAGCAGACATACGCAAACTATGGTAAATATTCTCAATACAAAAGCATATCCTACACTGTGGAAAACATATAAAACATATAATATTATCTCTGTTGACTACGTCTAAAAACATCTTTGAACTGTTCGTTTACGTAAGTTTGCTATTCTCGCTACGTACCGTTCACAGAAGGTTGTATGTGATGTTTAATACGCGAGAGATTCTGCACAAATGAACCATAAGAAAACTGCAAATACAAGTTCTTCCGAAATTCGCCGCTAACTATGTATAAAGATCGATAATCAAGCAAAAATTGAGCGCTTTTATGTATTGCAGTAAAATCAACAGAAAAAATCAGAACCTCGCGCATCAAAAACATAAGGACAAAATGGCGTACTACACAGAGAAAAACGCTCTTGAAAATGGGAATCATTTCCAAAATGAGTCGTGTAAAAAGTAAATAAAAATCGTAACTGGTAGTGGAAAAGTTATTTATAAGCAGGCTCCTTATTCTCGCAGTCGCGGGCTTTCACAAACGATTTCTAATGGACCAAACGAGATTTAAGTGTTCGTTTCTCCTGCACACTGTTCGAGAGTGAGATGTTAGAGGAACAGATTGAAGATGGTTCGATGAAGCCTCTGCCAGGCACTTAATTGGGACATGTAGAGTTGTAATGTAGTGTAGATGTAAATGATTAATAAGCGTATTTTTTCCCCTGACAGTCTTTCCTTCCCCCCCCCCCCCCCCCCCACCCCTCCAAATTAAGACTGCAGTATAGAATCGGAAGCGGCTTATATTCTGGGCAGTAGGAGACTCGTATGCCCAAAACCGAGACGCAGTGCGTGAAAATGCGAGCGTGTATGTCCGCATCGGCTAAGCTCACGCGATAGCGATGCCTACGGCCGCCCCTAGGGCGGAGGGCGTTGCATTACTCGTGGTTACCAGGAGGGTTGCCCTCTGGGGACTTACCTATCTCGCACCTTGTAGCTCACGATTATCACGACAGCCATAATTCCCATTCTGATGCAGTTTGCCGTCACACTGGAGCTGACCTCATCGACGTCAGTCAATCACGATTATGTGACGGCTTTTCGGAAAGTAAGATACGATCGGTTGCGAAATGTAAACCACAGGGAAAATCAAAACTGCTTTATTTACAACAGTTTGCTATACTTTCCAGCCATTTCTCTATATAGTCGCCGCTCTGGCTTAGACATTTGTCGTAGTGTTGAATCAACTTTCCAGTATACTCGTCATAGGAGGCAGTCGTTTGTGCTTCACACCACTTCTCTACGCTGGTCTGTACTCGTCGTCTGTGCCGAAATCTTGTCTTCATAGCCAGCGGTTCGAGTGAGCAGAGATGAACATCAGAGTGAGCCAAGTCTGGGCTGTACAAGGAGCTATCCAAAATTTTCGGGACTGGTACTGCCATCTGTTGAAAACCTTTGGACTAATGGTCACCATCACTCTCGAAGTAGTTCCCGTCCGCTTGTACACACCGATCCCAGCGCTTCTGCCATTGGTCAAACCTTTTCTGGAAGTCCTGTTCTTTGAGAGTTTTTGTCACCGCCAGCGATGCTTCTTGAATCCTCTCTAGACTGTCAAATCGACGAGCTTTCAACTTGTGTTTCAGTTTTCGGAATAGTGCGAATTCGCAAGGTGCCAAATCGGGCGAGTACGGTGGGTGGGGTACAACCACCATGTTATTTTTTGCCGAAAAGGTCCTGATGAGCAAGGACGTGTGACAGGGCGCGTTGTCGTGATGCAACAGCCAGTTCCCTTGACGCCAAAGTTCGGGCCATCGTCGCTGCACGTTTTCATGAAGCCGTAGCAAAACGTCACAGTAGTAAGTGGAATTCACTGTTTGGTTGGGTGGGACGAATTCCTTGTGCATAATTTCCTTGGTATCAAAGAAAAAGATGGTCATGCTCTTCACTTTGCTCTTCACCTGTCTCGGTTTTTTGGGTCTTGGAGAGCCCGGGCTCTTCCACTGGAACAATTGTTGCTTTGTCTCTGGGTCATAACCATATATCCAGCTCTCGTCGCCGGTGATAACCCGTGACAAGAAGGTTTGATCTTCAGATGTGGTCTGACGAAGGTCTGTGCACACTTCAATACACTATTCCTTCTCATTGGCAGTCAAGATCCTTGGCACAAATTTCGCAGCGACACGATGTATGCCCAGTTCATCAGTTAACATTCGTTGACATGTCCCATAACCAATACCCACTTCATCCAGAAGGTCTTGAATGGTTCGACGTCGATCCTCAAGAAAGAATTGTTGAAGTTTGCAACGATGTCTGGCGTTGTGAGGCTAACGGGCCTTCCAGTGTGAGCATCATGTTCGACGTCTGTACGGCCGGCCCTGAACCGAGCATGCCACTCAAACACACGTGTATGGCTCACGCTCTGTCCCTCAAACACTTGTTGAATCATTGCAAGGTTCTCCACAGCACTTTTCCCGAGATTCCCACAGAATTTGGTACATACGTGCTGTTCCGTTCGTGGATCCGTCGTAAAATCGCCATACACCAAACACCGAGTATTACGGAAATCACTGTGGACATGCAACACGTCCTCCCAGATGAATGCCACTCTGCACACTGACTCATCAGATATGCAGCTCTCGCCACCTAGTGGTGCAACGATCTACTACTCCTACTTTCCAGTTGCTGGCACCAGTCCCGAAAATTTTGAATTCCACCTCGTATGGTGGGTGATCAAATACTTCCCATCTAAAACGGTGTAGGGAGGTCCTCATTGCCCCTGCAGTGTACGGTCGATAATTGTCATAAAGAAGGAATGCGTGACAGCTGCGTTATGTGGGGTTGCATGAAATCAGGCGCAGCCTCCTAAGGGAGAATCCATACTCACCAGGAGACACTATTGTTCTAGACATCTTTGCGTTCTCACTGTCTGCTCTGAACTGAAAAGGCCGACGTGATGTGACAGGCATACTAGGGACACTGCCCAACACATCTGTGCAAAGCTTTATCGGATTTCACTGTCGTTTCCATTTCGCGACCTGTCGGGTCTTACTTTCCGAATAGCCTTCGTATACAGAGCGACGTCCAGCAAACTGACGTTTTTTAAATACACAGTACTCAATTTGTTTTCAATAAAAAGTCATTTTCATAAAATGAAATATCTTCTAATCACTCGTCAGTTTTAATGCATATTAATCCCTTAAGTAGGTATTTTTCGTGCGCACACCTGTGCTGCAGTGGATAATTTCTGCTAGCGCTGGCAGGAGCAATCGCACCACGTGCCCTGGTCCTTCGTTCGTTTTAGTTTATGAACCAAAACTAAAGTGCATTAGAATCGACCAGGATACATTAAATATTAGAATTACATTTTGTTTTCACATAATTACCGGTTGTTTTCTACGTGAAATATTAGGGGCAGTCAAATGAGACATCTGGAAAAAAAATTGCGAAGTGCAAGTAGGATTCACGCTCTGAATGTTCCATACAAACAGAGCCACAAGCCGAAAAAGATGGGCTTCCCTCTCGTTAGTGCCACGTGGCCATCCGCAGCCTCGACTTATTGCAACCTTACATTCCAGTGACCACCGCTGCTAGCAATCATGAACAGCGGCTACATTCCTGCCAAGTCTTTCTGCAATATCGTAGAAGGAACATCCAGTATCTCGCAGCCCTATTACACGACCTCGTTCAAACTCAGTATTGACAGTGTTGTCTTTGTCGCCTGAAAGGCATTCGTGACTAACCTCGACTCACCATGTCAAATGTCAAAGGTGACTAACGCACACAACCATTACAGCGTGTATGTAAAGCAAACCTGATTTGCATCTTCATAGTGGTGCTACTAGCGCCACTCTTAAGCGACTGGCACGAAATTTCAATACATTGTAAGTAGGCTGTTTAGGTTTTTATGTTGGTAACGTCACCTAGCGCTCTGTATGAAAATCACTGGCTGTGCTGTGTGCAGTCTGTGGCTGGTGGACATTGTTGGAATATTTGCTATTGTAGTGTTGGGCAGTTGGATGTGAACAGCGCGTAGCGTTGCGCAGTTCGAGGTGAGCCGCCGGCAGTGGTGGATGTAGGGCGAGAGACGGCGGAGTTTTGAGAGCGGATGATCTGGACGTGTGTCCATCAGAGACAGTAAATTTGTAAGACCGGATGTCATGAACTTTTATATATGACTTTTGAACACTGTTAAGGTAAATACGTTGTTTGTTCTTTATCAAAATCTTTCATTTTCTAACTATGTCTATCAGCAGTTAGTGCCTTCAGTAGTTAGAATCTTTTATTTAGCTGACAGTATTGGCGCTCACTGTATTGCACTAGTTCGAGTAACGAAGATTGTGGTGAGGAAAGTGATTCATGAAAGTTATAGGTTATTGTTAGTCAGGGCCATTCTTTTGTAGGGATTTTTGAAAGTCAGATTGCGTTGCGCTAAAAATACTGTGTGTCAGTTTAGTGATGATCAGAATAAGTAAAGAGAGAAATGTCTGAGTACGTTCAGTTTTGCTCAGCTGTTTGAAAATAAAATAACGCAAGGGGTTTACCAGCACAATCATTCATAAATTTTTCTAAGGAGACGTTTCAACATATCATCTTTCAGATGTAGAAACACGCTTACCAACTTTCTTTTAAGTTGCACAACTCCTCGGTACTGCGAATTTTTTTCCGTCAGGTATCGTAATTTCTAAAAACTTTACCTGTCCTGTACTACCCGATCTTCCTCTACATACAGAAATCATGGTTTGACGTTACAAGCTACAACTGGTTTAGTTAATATAAAGCAACACTGTTTGCATATTATTGAAGCATCGTCAATAAATAAATAGTTCCCCTGAAGTCTCTATCTTTTATAGTTATGACTTTCGTAATGATTAGCAATACGTACTGGCAGCTTGGCACGACATCTGTAGCACTATAACGTGGCTACTTTCCGCAGTATATTAATTATTTAATGATCTGTGTAACCTAATGTTCTATGTTCTGTATTTTACAGAAAAGACATGAATTCCGAAGAATAATGCTTACCAACATTATGTAAACAAGATTGTAACTTAACCGTTATCGCACACATGCTTATTGTGTTCGACATCGATCGGAAAGAATTGTCGAAAATAATTAAATAATAAACTGCAGCTAACTATAATCCTGAATATGTAATTGAAACTGTATAAAGTTTTAATTACAGAGTAAGAAATTGCAGCTAATAAGTGAAGTTACTGAATTGAATCTGAAATTACGTAAATAATTACAGATGTAAAGGTACACAGTAGCGGAACAGAAAATGCACACTTGCAAGCACAACTGGAAGAGCCACTTATCGTAATATGTATTTAAGTTAATTACTAGGGAACTGGAGTTCTTTGTAATTACTACAGTCAAATAAATACTGATTGCACGTAATGCGATATGTACTGAGGAAAACATCACTCATTGTAATGCTATCTGTTGTCAGGTTTTGTGAAGCAAATACGCACGACTAATCTCAGTTTTATAGCAGATATTTCTTCAGAAAATCTCGTATAATTACATTAATTAACGACAAACATTTTGACAAAACAAATGTTGCGAAAAATCTAAATATTTGGAATATTTTCGAACACACGAAAAAATTTTAGTCACTTTAGTCAAAATGAATATTGACTTCATTTTACCAGCAATTTGAAACATTTCTTCTTTGCATTGTGTTTACTTAGTTACTGATAAGATGCAGTATAACTACTACAATGTACAATGAACGTTAGTTAATTATTACTGCATGCACGAGGGTGTGGTGAAAAATAATACCTCCGGATTTTTTGTGCGAAAACTGTTAAAGCTCTTTAAATAAAGCAGACGTTATTAAGATTCTATTTCTTTATTCATTATTTCTAGATATTTACAGCCCTCTGCCGCTAGAGGATTCTGAATTGTAGCTAACATGGCGGTATGTAAGATAATTACATCGGTGCGAAAGAAATAGTCTGCTGTAATCGAGTTTCGAATTCGAAGAGTTCGTCCACACATAAAGCACACATGCATGGATGATGTTAATAACGTTTGTTTTATTTAAAAAAACTCTAGGTTTTTCACATAAAGAATTCAGAGCCATTATTTTTCAGCAAACACTTTTAGATTCGTGAAATGGTTCGATTTTAGTTAACCGCCAAGTGCAATTCAATTTCCCTCAGTTTAAATGGTTTTATCTCTTCCACTTACCCACTTACGATATTCTCGACAGTAATGGTGAAAGGATAGGAACATACTGATAGTTTGCGAAGCAGGGTAATGACAGCACTCAAGTCAATTACAGTTCAGCTAAAAACACTATAATGTTCGAAATATTGTTTCTACGACGCTGGCCAGCCGTATACAAAATTAATCAGTGAAATGGCTCGATCTTTCTTTGAGGCGAGTTGCAGATGGTGCTACGTACTACATTTTGTGGCAATAATTAATGGCAACAAGCTCTATTCAATAAGGAGCAACTTTTATGAACTTCGGCTACACAGTAATCTTCTTTCAATAATTCAATTACCAATTCTTCTTGCACGCTTTGTTCTGTGACCAAATATGTGCTCGGCGATCCATTTACCATGCCTTGTGATATTTAAAACACCATTTTGACAATACACACATCATTACGCCCTTGATCCACTCTGCGTCCATACTTCAACACCGATAACTTGCAACTACTGTCTCTCTCTCTCTCTCTCTCTCTCTCTCTCTCTCTCTCTCTCTGCACGCACTTGCGCCCAATGATATTATTACAATATTTGAAACATATTGTAAATTAACATTTTATACAATGCAGATTTCCCTGACTTTGCCAGCGTTTCTACTACAAAGTTTTACAATATTATTTGCCAATAGTTCGTAAATAAATTACGGTTTTTGAAGCGATAATCTAAATAACATCAAAGTAAGGAATTAATCACTTGGCAATTACGAGGCACGGTACTGTAGTGCTAAACCCCTTTCCCACTGTAGTATTTAGTCAACACTTCATCTCATATTTCCGATATACCCCAGTCACCGTCAGCTTACAACTAGGTGCTTGTCTCAATACTGAGCCGTAAGTGCTTTCTTGAAGTCGTCTTCACACTATAATACATTTTTAATGGAGCATGGCTTGATTTCCTTATTCATGAATATCTCCGAAGTTTTAGAAGACAACTGACAACTGTCTGAAAACTACAAGACATACAGAAAATGGACATAAGAGAGTGGTTAGACAATCTCCTCAGGTTTTAACTCACATTATAAGTGCTCAACATGGGCGCCGTTTGTGGTGCGGAAAATGTCATTAGAACCGAAGATTATGTAGGTGCAATTAATTGAAATCGCATTGACAGTAACCCACTTGGGAAATCTGTTCACTGAGTTGCGTGTCTGCAGGCTCAACTAATTCAGTACGACTATATGTGTACGGCTTAACGTATTTTAATAGACCTGCACCCTGCTACCTACAGTGCGACTATTCCACAGCAAGTATTACAAATCGAAAAAAGGTGTGGATTAGAAGTGAGCCGGCCGCTGTGGCCGGACGGTTCTAAGCGCTTCCGTCTGGATCCGCGCGACCGCTACAGTCGCAGGTTCGAATCCTGTCTCGGGCATGGATGTGAGTGATGACCTTAGGTTAGTTAGGTTTAAGTAGTTCTAAGTTCCAGGAGACTGATGACCTCAGGTGTTAAGTCCCTTAGTGCTCAGAGCCATTTGAACCATTAGAAGTGAATAATTTGTCCGAGACATCTTTTCTGAACTCGCCCATTTCTGTTTGCCTCATGAGTAACATAGGTTAAGAAAATACAAATTCATCTGCTTCCTCCAACGACTGGAAAGCTGTCGTTTATTATTTATTTCATCAGAGAAAGCCAAAAGCAAAAATAACTCTGGATAATAATTTTTATGCGATTAATTGATAGAAACTGACAACGACAACGATAACTAAATAAATTCTACTAAAATGATGATAATAATAATAACGCTTAGAGGCTGAGGGTGCGTAAGATGTTACAGTACGACGTCTTTTGAAAGGGCCTAATAAAATCAAGCAATGTAAAACTGTGAGTTTTGTAATGGAAATGCAACAACGTGATGTACTTTTTCTGGAAACCTTTGCCGAAAATTCATGTGTACGAGGTCAAACTACAGCCGGTCATTTTTTGCCAGTTCCTCGTTGATTGTCTCCCCCTATTTGGTTAAGAAGCCGACCTCGGGGAAGATCAGTTTGGATTCCGTAGAAATGTGGGAACACGTGAGGCAATACTGACCCTACGACTTATCTCAGAAGAAAGATTAAGGAAAGGCAAACCTACGTTTCTAGCATTTGTAGACTTAGAGAAAGCTTTTGACAATGTTGCTTGGAATACTCTCTTTCAAATTCTGAAGGTGGCAGGAGTAAAATACAGGGAGCTAAAGGCTATTTACAATCTGTACAGAAACCAGATGGCAGTTATAAGAGTCGAGGGACATGAAAGGGAGGCAGTGGTTGGGAAGGGAGTGAGACAGGGTTGTAGCCTCTCCCCGATGTTATTCAATCTGTATATTGAGCAAGCAGTAAAGGAAACAAAAGAAAAGTTCGGAGTAGGTATTAAAATCCATGGAGAAGAAATAAAGACTTTGAGGTTCACCGATGACATTCTAATTCTGTCAGAGACAGCAAAGGACTTGGAAGAGCAGTTGAACGGAATGGATAATGTCTTGAAAGGAGGGTATAAGATGAACATCAACAAAAGCAAAACGAGGATAAAGGAATGTAGTCGAATTAAGTCGGGTGATGCTGAGGGAATTAGATTAGGAAATGAGACACTTAAAGTAGTGAAGGAGTTTTGCTATTTGAGGAGCAAAATAACTGATGATGGTCGAAGTAGAGAGGACATAAAATGTAGGCTGGCAATGGCAAGGAAAGCGTTTCTGAAGAAGAGAAATTTGTTAACATCGAGTATAGATTTAAATGTCAGGATGTCGTTTCTGAAAGTATTTGTATGGAGTGTAGCCATGTATGGAAGTGAAACGTGGACGATAAATAGTTTAGACAAGAAGAAAATAGAACCTTTCGAAATGTGGTGCTACAGGAGAATGCTGAAGATTAGATGGGTAGAACACATAACTAATGAGGAGGTATTGAATAGAATTGGGGAGAAGAAAAGCTTGTGGCACAACTTGACTAGAAGAAGGGATCGGTTGGTAGGACATGTTCTGAGACATCGAGGGATCACCAGTTTAGTATTGGAGGGCAGCATGTAGGGTAAAAATCGTAGAGGGAGACGAAGAAATGAATACACTAAGCAGATTCAGAAGGATGTGCGTTGCAGTAGGTACTGGGAGATGAAGAAGCTAGCACAGGATAGAGTAGCATGGAGAGCTGCATCAAACCAGTCTCAGGACTGAAGACCACAACAACAACTTTTGGTTAACATGGTGAGTTTGTGAGTACGGACATATGATTTGAAGTCTGCTGACAAAAAAAGGGGAAATAACCCGTCCTGCTGGTATCTGTCATCGTGCCGAGGAAAAACAAATGCGTGTAGAGATGAACATACTCTCCATACTCTCTGCATACTTCTGTTGATGCATTGTACATTCCAGAATGACACGATGACCCAAGTAATGCCACGAAAATGTTCCCCAGACTATAACGCCCCCCCCCCCCCCCTCTGGCCTGAACTCTTCCGACGATTACTGCAGGGTGTTTGCTTTCAGACGTTTCACGCCGTACGCGCCAACGGCTGTCAGTCAGATGGAGCATAAAACGTGAATCATCTGAAGAGGGTACCTACCGCCAATCAGTGGACATCCAGACTGGTGTGCAAATTCCAGCATTGGTTGCCAATGAACACCAGTCAGCCTGGGTGCATAAACAAGGCATGTGTTCCGGAGGCCCATACGTAGCAACGCTGAACAGACACTGTCGGTAGCCTCTTGGTTCATACGTTAGGTCAGTTGCGCAGCAGTTACACGCCTGTTCGTCCGTACACATCTCCGCAGCCGTCGTTCACCCCTGTCATCTATGGGCCATAATGCACCACAATTGCAATGTTTTAACCACGACGACACGCGGACATTTTATAGAATTAGCCGTTCCGTCAATGCTTCCACCCTTGGTCCAAAAGACAATGATTATGCCCTTTTGGACGTCAGATAAATCGCACTGTTTCCGTCTTACGACGATGCTCTGTTTTCCCGTCCCGACGAGACGCTTTATACAGCGTGTTACAAAAAGGTACGGGCAAACTTTCAGGAAACATTCCTCACACACAAATAAAGAAAAGATGTTATGTGGACATGTGTCCGGAAATGCTTAATTTCCATGTTAGAGCTCATTTTAGTTTCGTCATTACGTACTGTACTTCCTCGATTCACCGCCAGTTAACCCAATTGAAGGAAGGTAATGTTGACTTTTGAGCTTGTGTTGACATGCGACTCATTGCTCTACAGTACTAGTATCAAGCACATCAGTACGTAGCATCAACAGGTTAGTGTTCATCACGAACGTGGTTTTGCAGTCAGTGCAATGTTTACAAATGCGGAGTTGGCAGATGCCCATTTGATGCATGGATTAGCATGGGGCAATAGCCGTGGCGCGGTACGTTTGTACCGAGACAGGTTTCCAGAACGAAGGTGTGCCGACAGGAAGACGTTCGAAGCAATTGATCGGCGTCTTAGGGAGAACAGAACATTCCAGCCTATGACTCGCGACTGGGGAAGACCTAGAACGACGAGGACACCTGCAAAGGACGAGACAATTCTTCGTGCAGTTGACGATAACCCTAATGTCAGCGTCAGAGACGTTGCTTCTGTACAAGGTAACGTTGACCACGTCACTGTATGGAGAGTGCTACGGGAGAACAAGTTGTTTCCGTACCATGTGCAGCGTGTGCAGGCACTATCAGCAGCTGATTGGCCTCCACGGGTACACTTCTGCGAAGGGTTCATCCAATAATGTGTCAATCCTCATTTCAGTGCAAATGTTCTCTTTACGGATGAGGCTTCATTCCAACGTGATCAAATTGTAAATTTTCACAATCAACATATGTGGGCTGACGAGAATCCGCACGCAATTGTGCAATCACGCCATCAACACAGATTTTCTGTGAACGTTTGGGAGGCATTGTTGGTGATGTCTTGATTGGCCCCCATGTTCTTCCACCTACGCTCAATGGAGCACGTTATCATTATTTCATACGGGATACTCTACCTGTTCTGCTAGAACATGTGCCTTTACAAGTACGACACAACATGTGGTTCATGCACGATGGAGCTCCTGCACATTTCAGTCGAAGTGTTCGTACGCTTATCAACAACAGATTCGGTGACCGATGGATTGGTAGAGGCGGACTAATTCCATGGCCTCCACGCTCTCCTGACCTCAACCCTCTTGACTTTCATTTATGGGGGCATTTCAAAGCTCTTGTCTACGCAACCCCGGTGCCAAAAGTAGAGACTCTTCGTGCTCGTATTGTGGACGGCTGTGATACAATACGCCATTCTCCAGGGCTGCATCAGGGATTCCATGCGAATGAGGGTGGATGCGTGTATCCTCGCAAACGGAGGACATTTTGAACATTTCCTGTGACAAAGTGTTTGAAGTCACGCTGGTACGTTCTGTTGCTGTGTGTTTCCATTCCATGATTAATGTGATTTGAAGAGAAATAATAAAATGAGCTCTAACGTGGAAAGTAAGCGTTTCCGGATACATGTCCACATAACATATTTTCTTTCTTTGTGTGTGAGGAATGTTTCCTGAAAGTTTGGCCGTACCTTTTTGGAACACCCTGTATACCCTTCTCTGCTAGTTCGGTCACCTGCCATCTGTGAGTGGTTATTGGCTCTGAGTACTATGGGACTTAACTTCTGAGGACATCAGTCCCGTAGAACTTAGAACTACTTAAACCTAACTAACCTAAGGACATCACACACGTCCATGCCCGAGGCAGTATCCGAACCTGCGACCGTAGCGGAGGCGCGGTTCCCGATTGTAGCGCCTAGAACCGCTCGGCAACTCCGGCCGGCCTGAGTGATTATTACCCGTTGATGAAGAACATAAGGAGTGGTCACGTTAATGTGGCTAGACGCTGTATGATCCAATGATGCCAGAAATACCAATTGCTCACCTCACTCGCAAATGTTTGAGTGGAGAAGATTTTCATGGGTTCGATGAGCCCAGTACTGGAAATTCTGTTTATTAACCGCTTGCACACACCCACATAACATGAGCTTCAGCACCTACAACGATTATTAAACTAAACTAAACTCCTCCCGACCTGGCCATGAAGGCCCAACGGTACTGACCGGCCGCCGTGTCATCCTTAGCTCACAGGTGGCACTGGGTGCTGATATGGTGGGGCATGTGGTCAGCACACCGCTCTCCCGGCCGTATGTCATTTTCCGAGACCGCAGCCGCTACTTCTCAGTCAAGTAGCTCCTCAGTTTGCCTCACAAGGACTGAGTGCACCCCGCTTGCCAACAGCGTTCGGCAGACCGGATGGTCACCTATCCAAGTGTTAGCCCAACCCGACAGCGCTTAACTTCGGTGATCTGACGGGAACCGGCGATACCACTGCGGCAAGGCCGTTGGCTACAATGACTACTACATTTTCATTTTCCTCAAGTAGCACTTGCATTCTAATCGCAAAGTTCTCTCGATGCTCATAACTTGATGTCATATATTGCTGAAAAACATGAATCTTGTATGAATCAGTATTTAAATTATTTCGTAAAACTGACTCAGTAATTCACTACTTAATCTTAATTGCGGCATGTGCCTCCATGCAGATCTCCTTCTGCTCCAAATCGCCACTTGCGTCACCCTCTCCATGTTTTCCACATTCCTTACAATCTTGTTCGGGCCAAGTGGCTTCTCCTGCACAATATCTTCCGTTGTTTCAGACTGTCAGTCCATTTATAACTTGAATATTTCTTGTGTATGCTGTTCTGCAGTCTCAATAAATTGTATAAAATGCATACTGTTGTAATAATAATCCACCGGAGCTGATCAACTTTTGTTTTGTCACATTTGTGCACGACTGTTGTAATAGCGACTTTTGTATTACTAAGACGGTTTGTTATAAAATTTATATCTTTGATAAAAATTGATTTGTGATATACACTGTTCAACAAAATTAAGAGGGCGCTTTTTTTAAACCCCGTCATTTTCTCCAGTTGCGACACATAAGATCGAAATTTTGCACGAACTTGCCTACGACCTCCGTCGTACTGTTGCAAAACATGGCGCCCTGCGACGGCACCCTGGAGCTCGGTGACGTTTCAAACAGCAGCGTGTCAACACATGCAAAAATAAATAATAAAAAGGTCAGAGCTTAGACGATCAAGTCAGGTGTAAGTTGGGTTAATGTTGTCACATTAGCATGAAAATTCGATAGAGCTCTGTCAACGTCACTGTGGATGTGCCACCTCCCACTACCCAGCGTTAAAATCACGCAGTTTTATTACGGGTGGCCGAGGAAAACGTTTTGGACACACCGCTGCTCACAGTCTACGCGAAGAGGCCTCAGAAGGTAACATAAATGGGGCATTAATTTTCATGCATTTCGTGGTCAAAAACGACAATTTTCTGTGCGATGTGCAACGGGACGACGTCCTCGACAACCACGAAATCCACTTAAAAGCTTTCGACGAATGTGAATGTGAACCAAAGCAGAAAAGTGTGTTTATCGTTCTTCAACCCTCTTTTTTCGGATCCTCCAGTGGCGTGTACACGGGAGGTGCAACACTAACATACACGTGAATTAAACGACAAATGGGGACCTCTAGAATCCCGCAGTCCGGCAACACGCCCAATGTCACCTGGGCATCGTTGTTGAGCACTTTAAAAATGTCTCTGTACAAAGACATCCACACACTGTTCCCCACCCGCCGACAGACCAGGCAACCACCTCGCCACTAGTACCTGCTGGAAGCATGCGAAATCTGAGACGTGTCGGAAGGGCTGCCTGTCCCACAGGCGGGTAGAGACACTAGACACTATCGCCTACCGGCTGCAAACGAAATCTGAGGGGCTTCAAAATAACTGCCTGTCCCATCGGCGGGGTAGAAATGGGTGGATGTGTGTCTCTGTGCAGAGACTTGTAAAAGTGTCCAGCAAAGGGCACACCGACGGCGTTGCCGAACTGGGGATGATTTCCAGAAGCGTGTTGAATTCTGCCAATGAGCTTAGTACAAATTGAAAATGGTATGTTTTCTAACATTTTATTTTCTGATGAGAGGACATCACCAATCATGCTCAAGTGAACTGGTGTAATATGCATAATTGTTCAGTGGAAAATGCAAGATGGTTACGGGAAGCAGAGCACCAAAGACAGTGGAGCGTGAGTGTTTGGTGTGGAATTCTGGAATTATGTATCATTGTACCACTGACGATACAACAAAGTTTATCAAAAAATTCCAACCACACCTGAAGATCTATGTCAGCAAATCAGCAATATCTGTCCAGGAATCAGCAAACAAATGTCGAGGCGTGTTCAACACTCATTTTAGCGCGTTTTCGGAAATGCGTCGAAGTTAATGTCGTAACTTTGAGCATTTATTATACTGAAATTGTTTGTAATGTGAACATGAATTGTGTTTATGCAGTGTACAAGTACTGTACATATTGTATGTATATGAATGCCAGTAAAGTCAAAGTGTGTGAAAACCATTTACTATCACCCCTACCAGATATATGTACTACAACTATTATACTTGAACCTGAATGCCCTTTCCATTTCTATAGAAGAAAATACGCTATCCCATTTTTTTAAAAAGTAGTTTGAGCCTGAAAAACATTGAGAATGGCGTTTTAAGGACGAGTTATGGTCACTCTCGTATGTCCCCTTATGAATACTGAAAATTTTGTATGAAAACATTTTCAAGTATCCCCTTCATTTTGGATCAACATGGCCATGACAGTAAAAATGCCTCACCCTGTAAAAGCAAAATGTAAGTGTATACATCCAGACTCCCCTCCCTACTCCCTGGACCGATTTCAACCAAATTTGGCACAGAAACAGCAGGCCTCACGAGTATCAGCACTGTGGGGTTTGTAGCCCACTTGCTCTAATACGAGTGTGTTTTCTTCAGCCTCTGGCATATAGGCTGCCCTGCATGACAGACATGTTTGTGGGAACAGTATTAGCCTGACAAAGCAATTTGCAGCTGTGTAGGCTGCCGTGCATGACAGGTGTGCTGTGTTGGAATAGCATTAGCCTGCTCTCTTGACCTGCTTTGCATGGTGGCCTGTACATCAGGGGCAGCCAAATGATTTTCAAGCACATGATGTGTGACCTGTCCTGCATGACAGGTCTATTGTGGGAGTAATATTGTCCTGCTTTATTGAACTGTATTGCAGGGACTACATGTGCCGATGAGAATTGCTGGGGACAGGTTGAGATGAATGGAGGAAGGTATGGATAGAGCAAGGGGTAGGAGAAAATGGACAAAGACAGAGGAAGAGTGGGAGATGCAACAGGCAGCTGGAAGGTGTAGAGTGTCAGTGGGTAGATGGAAAAGAACAGGGGGCGGCAGATATGGCAAGAGAGAGGGGGAAGAGTACATGATCACAGGGACAGGAAGGAAGACACAATGAGAGAGGGGGGATGAAGGAAATGAACAAAGAGATAGGAAGAAGGAGATGATGTGACAAAGAGTATGGGGCGGGGAAAATAGATAGAGATGGGATGATGAGGCGGACAGACAGAGGGAGGAAGAGGTGGACACAGAGAGGGGGGAGAAGAGGTCTTTTCAATACATGTGCCGAACGCATATATGGGTGAAGCTGTGGGGAAAAGTCTAGTAACAAATAAAACAGAATGCCGGGGTCTAATTGCTTCTGAGTGTCTGGTGTGCTGAAATGTGATCATGCCAAAACCAGTTTGAGAGCTTCCTATCTTTTGTCTTGAACTAAACTGATAACATTACATATGTAACTTCAGTGAAAAGTCCTGAAAATGTTCCCAAGAATAACTAATAATGCTGTCTGACCACTGTTTAAATGAAACATTCAAGAGCAGGAGATGATTTCATTGCGCAACAGAAAAGAAAAGAGGAGCTTGTGCGAATATTTGAAAGAATCTAAGATCACGATTACGCCTTTAAATTTCCTATCCCGGTTCATAAGTGTGGATGTTAACTTCATTATAGGAGGATCATGTGTCATTAGAATGTACAAATTCGCATTGGAAGCCTAACATCTACCTACAAAACCACATGAAATAGAGCAGTCACGACGAACAAAGTCTGGGCAGCACGCTGTCTCGAAGTCTCGCAGAGACTGGCTAACCTAACTGGTTGTAAAAGCGTGCAAATTTCTGATGGTGGCAGTTCCTTTTACTTTGACTAATACTAAGGCTGCAGGTGGAATGCAGTAATAATTCGTTCTCAAATCAAGTAACGTTTCAAGCATGAATATTGCACGCGAGTGCGCATTTCAAAAATCGTACAGATTTCGTAAATAATTGGGGATGAAGAAAAATCTAAGATGCTTTAGTGGCATTCCTAACTATTAATAGCCAATACAGAAAGAAGAGAGAAACAACAATTACACATGAAACATCTGTGGCAGTGAAACGAGCTATTTTGAAACCATCAGCGATACGATTTTATTCACAGTGATATACACTGTCTAGTCACATTAATGTTGCCATCTGAAAATAGCCTGAATAATCTTCTTTTACGGCGCGAACCGCTGCGAGACTCGCAGGAAGAGAGTCATTGAGGTTCTGGAAGTTACCGTCAGGGATGTGGAGTCCTGCCGACTTCGCTCGGTTTCTAGGTTGAGGATCCATGGGGCTTATATCCCAATCAATATGGTCCCACAGATTCTCGACTGGGTTTTAATCTGGGCAGTTTGGTGGCCGGGGGAGTACGGTAAATTCATCCTGGTATTCGCTGTACACTGCTGTCCAATATGTCAAGTTGCAGCGTACGGTTGGGTGCGTGGAACTTTGGCAGGAGACTTCTTCCACTCTTGCAACATCCTCCGGCGTGTACATGCACTTACACTTACACCCCTCTTTTACATCGTATCACCCGTGTCCTGGATAGTATGTGCCGATGGGACTGGGACATGTCGTGCGAGAGGGTAATGAACAACCAATACACGCTGCGTGGCCTTGTAGCTCTCGTTGTTTTTGTTAGTTGGTTTATTTGGGGGAGGGGACCAAATAGTGAGGTCATCGGTGCTATCGGATTAGGGAAGGATGGGGAAGGAAGTCGGCCGTGCCCTTGCAAAGGTACCATCGCGGCATTTGCCTGAAGCGATTTAAGGAAATAACGGAAAACCTAAATCAGGATTGCCGGACGTGGGTCTGAACCGTCGTCCTCCCGAATGCGAGTCCAGTGTACTAACAACTGCGCCACATTGCTCGGTTTGTTTTTGTAAAACGCCTTCATAGCAACAGTGCGTTATTCATCGGTCTACGACGCCATCTCGACTGAACATCGATATCGTGGTTAGTAGCACAGGTTTGTTGTCCAGATGGCACCACTCCTGTTTTCTGATTAATAATGTCATGTGCTATTTCCAGGTTTGCCATGCCAAATCGCCCGTTTGAATGTCGCAGCTGTTACAGTTCCATGACGCATGAGAATCAAAACTAGAGACACCAGAATGCGTTGAGCAGTGTTGTAACTGTGGAAACGTAGTGTATGCCATACGCTAACTTCACGCATGGACCACTGGGCCGCGAGTATGGAACAAGATCTCTCTCTCTCTCTCTCTCTCTCTCTCTCTCTCTCTGAAAAACGGAAGTTAAGTCGGGACACGACTGAAGGTTCATCTGCGATCCAGAAAAAGTTGCAAACAAAATATTTCGCCGAGCTGCGCAAGCAATACCACGACCTCACATTACCCCTTGTAGCTTGCAATATGGAAATGGTCTGCGGAATGTAACGCCACAGTGTCCACAAGCTAGCTCCGACAAGCACCGATAACGCAGGGAACAGAGTAATTTTGTCTCTCGTACTACAGTGCACGCTTCGACCCAGTTCTGTTGCACGGGCATCTCATTCGTCAGATCATTATAACGCCAAAATATTCGTTACAGGTGTAATTTTACCAGTCAGACTGTAACAAGCCTAGCAAGCCAGGGGAACATAATGTCTTTGCAATAGTTAAGCGTCTCACAACTCGTGTAAAAATGAATAACGCGACTTTTTAATGAACGGCTTTCAAGTTACAATGGGACGAGGCGGTCGTTAGCGCCTGACCGTGGCTCCAGAAAATCGTGTAATACAAGTAAGAGGCAGGGGCGTTGCAGACGATTATTTTGTGGCTGCGTTGTGGAAGGAGCTATGATGAGGGATTTGTGGATGCCTTGTTGAAAGCAGCCGCCTTAACAGTGCAGGCACAGTACAACTGCGATACTCACTTCTGTGAAAGTTGTTACAGTCTGACAATTGGAACACCAGCGCCCCTAGTGACGAGAAGGATGGACGTAAGATTAATGTTTGTTTTTAATTACTTTTACGCTTATTTAACCAAATAGTCATTACGTTTTTGCATTCCAATCATTAGTAAATTGTTAAGATATGAATGATCGTGAAATAAGTGTAAAAATAGCCTAATCTCTCTGATTCGACGTCATAAGCTATAACTTATTAATGAAGAATCACTTTCGAACTCCTACATATAACAAAAGTGGATATAAGTATGTTTGTTTGGATGTATGTTTCCTCTCATGCTAAACCACTGGAGCGATTGCAACCAAACTTGGTGCTCCTATCACTTAACTGTCTGGAAAGAATCGCTGCGGGGGTAAGTACCACCTACCTGTCAAATGGACTGGATGAGGGTGATGAAGAAGCATAGCTCACAACACGTGAATTCCCAGACTTTATTCACCCTGTATTTGAGAATGCGAACACTTACCGACGTGCAACAAGCTTTATACGTAATTTCAAACATTCATGAAATTTTTTTCTCCCTGACAGCTTCTACAAAATTATGAAAGGAGAGGGGTTCTAGGCGCTTCAGTCTAGAACCGCGCGACCACTACGGTCGCAGGTTCGAATCCTGCCTCGGGCATGGACGTGTGTGATGTCCTTAGGTTTGTTAGGTTTAAGTAATTCTAAGTTCTAGGGTACTGATAACCTCAGGTGTTAAGTCCCTTAGTGCTCAGAGCCATTTGAACCATTTTTGATGAAAGGAAAACAGTTTATCCCTTACTATTTTTTCACTGTTCATGCAGTAGAAATACCGGATGAGGTATGACGTTATAATTTATTACTACTTTACTAATAACTGCATTCGCGACACATTTTACAGACAATATGCGTACATACCACTGAATGTAAGTGGAAAATTATATCATCGTACGATACGTAGTTCAGGAGATATGAAGTCATTAACAATTATATGCGTGAAAAACTGCCGCATCATGCATGGCGTTTAAATTTATTACTTCTTTGCTACTGACTCTATTCGCAATAAAATCCGCAGAAAGTATCTATATGTGTCGCTTAATGTACCTACAATATTATATCATTGTACGACACGTAGTTTATGAGATGTGACCTCATAAACATTAAGCACAAGGCCTGAAACTGCGCGGTAAGGGCGTGCACGTACAGCTATATGTAAATACCTGGGCAACACCGGGATTCTGTGATACTATGTATATAATTGTAGCTTATTCCGCGGAAAGCAAGAGAATATAAACACATATTTTAAGAATGAGGAGCAGGTATTTCTGTTGTTGTCAGTTCGTATTATGATATTTACTTCTCTTGACACGTAACACTCTTGTATGGAGTCTAACGATTCCCACATTCTTACCTTTCACTCGACTTTATACTACACGTACATTTTGTCTGCATCTACATCTACATGGATACTCTGCAAATCACTCTTAAGTGCCCGGCAAAGGGTTAATCGTACCACCTTCGCAATAATTCTCTCTTATTCCAATCCCGAAAAAGGCGTGGAAAAACCGAACATCTCTATATTTCCGTTAGAGCTTTGATTTCCCTTATTTTATTATGATGATCGTTTCTCCCTATGTAGCTCGGCGGCAACAAAACATTTTCGCCTTCGGAGGAGAAACTTGGTGACTGAAATTTCATGAGAATGTACCCCCGCAACTAGAAACGCCTTTTTAATTATATCCACCCCAAATCCTGTGTCATGTCGTGACACTAGTGTTCAGCCAATAAATCGCAGACTTTGGTTCGCCTTCCGCTCAAAATTCTCTGTGTGTTCTTTCCAATTCAAGTTGTTCGTAATTCCTAGGTATTTAGTTTAATTTGTGACATTTAGATTTGATTGATGAATCGTGTAACCGAAGTTTAAGGGATTCCTTTTAGCACTCACGTGGAAAGCCTACACTTTTTTTATAATTTGGGGTCAATTGCCAATTTTCGCACAATATTGAAATCTTTTCTAAATACATATTCCAAAATTCTGGTGCATATCAACGTTAGTGATATGGACCTGTAATTTAGTGGACTACTCCTATGGCTTTCTAGAAAATTGATGAGACCTATGCAGCTTTCCAGTCTTCGGGTACGGATCTTCGTCGAACAAACGATGGTAGTGATTGTTAAGTATGGAGCCACTGTATCAGCGGACTGTGAAAGGAACCTAATTGGATACAGTATAGACCGGAAGACTTGCTTTCATTAAGTTTAAGCTGCTTCACAACTCCAAGGACATCTTCTTGTAAGTTACGCATGGTGGCAGCTTAATTCTTCTTCGCCGGCCGCTGTGGCCGAGAGGTTCTAGGCGCTACAGTCTGGAAGCGCGAGACCGCTATGCTCGCAGGTTCGAATCCTGTCTCGGGCATGGATGTTTGTGATGTCAAAAATGGTTCAAATGGATCTGAGCACTATGGAACTTAACATCTGAGGTCATCAGTCCCCTAGAACTTAGAACTACTTAAACCTAACTAACCTAAGGACATCACACACATCCATGCCCGAGACAGCATTCGAACCTGCGACCGTAGCGGTCGCGCGGTTCCAGACTGAAGCGCCTAGAACCGCTCGGCTACTCCAGCCGGCGTTTGTGATGTCCTTAGGTTAGTTAGGTTTAAGTAGTTCTAAGTTCTAGGCGACTGATGACCTCAGCAGTTAAGTCCCATAGTGCTCAGAGCCATTTGAACCATTTTTAATTCTTCTTCTGGAATATTTACTTCGTCTTCTTTGGTGAAGAGATTTCGAAAGGCTGTCTTCAGTAACTCTGCTTTGGCAGCATTTCCATTTCTATCGCAGAGAGAATGCATTTATTGTGTCTTGCCATTAGCGTACGTTACATACGACCAGAATATCTTCGGATTTTCTGCCAGGTTTTGGCTCTGAGCACTATGGGACTTTACTGCTGAGGTCATCAGTCCCCTAGGACTTAGAACTACGTAAACCTAACTAACCTAAGGACGTCACACACATTCATGCCCGAGGCAGAATTCGAACCTGCGACCGTAGCGGTCGCGCGGTTCCAGACTGTAGCGCCTACAACCGTTTCTGCCAGGTTTAGAGACAAAGTTTCGTTGTGGAAGCTGTTATAAGCATCTCGCATTGAAGTCCGCGCTAAATTTCGAGCTTCTGTAAAAGATCGGTGATCTTGGGATTTTACGTTCGCTTAAATTTTCCGTGCTTTTTTCGTTGTTTCTACAACAGTATTCTAACTTGTTTGTCTACCAAGGAGACCAGCTCCGTCGTTTGTTGATTTATTTGGTGCAAAATCTCGCAATTGCCACTGATGCTATTTCTTTGAGTTCAAGCCACATCTGGTATACACTTACATTGTTAATTTGGGAGGAGCGTACATTGTCTCACAGGAAGGCGTCTAACGAATTTTCATCCGATTTTTTTAATAGGTACATTTTTCGTTTATTTTTTGGAGGATTTGGGAGTTACGATATTCAGCCTCGCTGCGACAACGCTTTGTTAACTAAATCGCCGGCCGTAGTGGCCGAGCGGTTCTAGGCGCTTCAGTCTGGAACCGCGCGACCGCTACGGTCGCAGGTTCGAATCCTGCCTCGGGCATGGGTGTGTGTGATGTCCTTAGGTTAGTTAGGTTTAAGTAGTTCTAATTTCTAGGGGACTGATGACCTTAGCTGTTAAGTCCCATTGTGCTCAGAGCCATTTGAACCATTTTTTAACTAAATCCTGTATCCGTTTTGTTCCTCGTTATTAGCTCAGGGTTAATTGTTGCTAGGAGGTCAAGTGTGTTTTCACAACCTTTTACTTTCTGAGTGGGCTCATGAACTAACTGATCGAAATAATTTTCATAGAATGCGTTTGGCACAACTTCGGATGATGTACCATTCGTTCCTCCGGATTTAAACACGCATTTTCGCCAACATATCGAGGGTAAATGGTAGTTATCACCAGCTCTCGGGTACGTGTTTGAAACTAGACTCAAGTTTTCTTTGAACCTTCCGGCAATTGTATCATCTGAATTGGGAGATCGAAAAAGGATCCAATTATTATTTTATTCCGGTTGCCAAGAATGACCTCTACCTATACTAACTCACAGGTAACATGTTCTTCAATTTTGCTACAAGATAAGCAGCCAAACAAGCTACCGCTAACTGTAAATGCAATCAGTTTTGCTTCAGAAGCGAACGTGCTGCAGATTCTTCCCGATTGTGATACAGATATAGCAACAATCGTGGAACTGGTTTCTTCTGTAATGGGAAACATTTTTATTGCTTGTGTCGCTTTAGTGTCATGTCTGTATGGATTCCCCTTCAGCTACAGTTGTGGTGGCTCATTTGATACGTTAAACAATGTAGTATTGCATTCCATATGAGTTCCCTGCGTTCGACATTCTCTGATTTGACTGCAAGTGCAGTGAAGAAAACTTTACGTTGATGTGTAGATATACGACTACTTTCTGCAAAAGTTTAAGCCTTCTGCTGTTTATCAGGCATTTTTTGTTCCTGAGAGAAAACGATGTGCTTCAGTAGAAATCTCTAGGTTACAAGAGAATCGTAGATAAGCTGTTTTGCGCTGTGCCGTTTCATACCTCCCAGGGTCCTTAGTAAACTAAAGACAGACAAAAATTGTGCCATTTTTCAGTTAGTGCCTTTTTTTGTGGCACTACGTACTCTCTCTATTGAAAAACTATGTTACAAATCAGTATAGCAGATACCATTCGCATTCAGGCGATTCGTATTAAAAAGTATAGCTTTCTGTCCGATTGGTGTGCTGCTGTCATAGTGGATAACAAAATTGAGCAGAATTGTCACCACGGGGGTGAAATACATATAGGTACGTCCAATAACACGACCTCGGTTCACAGCCAGGCCACTTGGAGCGCTGCAGGTTTATCAGTGCATTAGCTCGCTTTCTTATTGGCTGAAATTTATTAGTCTTCTACGTTTATTTTCGTTTCGTAGTTGTAACAGAAGCTGATTTCACCACATAGTGCTGCTGATTACGACTTCTCGTGTGTACTGCACTTTTCGAATTGCACTGTAAATATGTTGCTCGTATCCTCACTATGTTCTGCTCGCATCCGTAATCGGATTCCATATATGGTTTCGTTTCTACAAAACACACGTTATTAAAGGGTACTACAAACCAAGCCTGAATCTAAGTGGGGGCAGACCGGGGTATCCGCCCCGGGCTGCAATTTCAGGCGGCGCCAAATTCATATTCTTGAAGAAAAAACCTTGTTTCACAAAGCACCTTAGCATACAGCGCACGTTGGTTTATCCATTGTTCCTATGAATTTGAAACACACCCCAGTTAGTTTCTGAGCATTTTTTAACAAATTCTAGGTTGATTTCTAAACGAATCGTAAGTTAATTTTTAATTGGGTGCATAGTGTAAGAGATGTCTCTACCAGGTAAATCCCCGACGCGTCTCGAAATAAAAACCGTTCCTGCAGACAAAAGGGGACAGGGTTATACGAGCTGAGCTGAGTAAACCCGAACGGTGAATGCCAGTCGCTGTTTATGTGGTTAATTGGATGTGCGAATGATCAGCGTTGTTATAATTATTAGCGAAATCTATAGATTCAGACTACCAGAGTGGAAACAGACGATTAACAGGAATAACAGGTAAGAAACATTATATATTATCTTCTCCGCGTATCCAAGAAAATGAAATTTTGACAGGACATTTTTGTCAGATCGCTACACTACCAGTTGTACACTCCACGGTTACCAGCCGCTTTTAAGTTCTGTTCATAGGGCGGAGAACACATTGTACGAACATATAAAAACGCCTAACCGGAGAATAAGCGAGGGGGAACTGAACCTGTGATTCTGGTAGGGTTAGTGAAGTTAACCAGACAAAAAGTTTTGACGATAGTAGGAATAGTTACAGAATTAGTGACGACAAAATTGTTTGTTAGAAAGAGGAAGGAGAAGAAACGGGGTATCATACAAGTTGTGTTAAAGAATATGACGATACCGAATGTGTATATAAATTTTGTACTACTACTTCTCGATCCCATGTTTCAGAAACTGGAGCGTGTGAATGAAATGTGAAACTATTTCCTAACACAAAACTTTTAGGAGGCTAATAGGCGTTTGATATTGGAACTTCGTGAATTATGTTCTGTCGTGTTATTTGTGTAAATGAAGTACATAAAAATGACTATTTGTGCCAGAACAGTCTCGCTTATTTAGCGTGTGTTGCAATTGCTGCAATATTAGAAAGGCCTGTTTCGTTTTATCTAGCAGACAGTAACAAGAAAGACGTAATCAAATCGAGAAACCACACCAGTCTTGGATGCTGTTCATATTAAAAGCTTTCTCAGTATTAAACAACAACATTTTGATTTTTCATGCCACTATCGTTGCCTCTGTTCGAAAATGTAGATCCGGGGCTGCTACAAACAGTACATTTTAGCACAAGTGAATGAAAATTCCGGTGGCCTCCATTAAATACTAGAGCACGAAAAACGAATGTGAACAAAAATAACGTAGAATACGTGCAATACACTTACAACGCATTTAAATCGAGCAGTTCACCCACGGGTTCTAAAGCAGAAGTAAACAGGATGAGCCCACAGACCATACGATGAAACCAGCTACTGTTTCATATGAACGAAAGACAAATATGCATAATTCAGTACTTAACATTCATTAAAGCTGCACAATACCACCTCCATAAAACATTTCTAAATATGGAATCATTTATCCCACCAAATATTATGGATGAGAACAAAAATTAAGCAGAACACGAACAGCATACTTACAGTGCAATTCAGAGAGTGGAATACGCACAAGGAAGTCGTAATAAGGAACATAATTTCCACTTGATAACACCCACAGGTTCGAAATTGCAATATTGGGTTTTACGAATAAATACACTTTACTTCCAGTCTACGAGAGCCACCCATAAGTATAAATGAAAAATATTATCATCTAGTACTCGTATTTGATAAAGCAAGAATACAGAGTATCACGTCATGTTTTCCCAAATTCGAAGTTCAATGCCAGGCCACTCGGAGCGCTACTGTCAGTCTCTGTTTGTGTATCGTAACGTAGTCCTTGCACTTCTGGTATTTTGGTGTTCGGTGAGTGTCACGATTGTACGTGTCAAGCTGTGGTACAACGCTGTCATCAGCATAAGACTTTTGAGACATCGAGTAATAAATCTAACGTCCTGCACTGGTTATAGAAGGGCTTCCCAGGCTACCGAGACAAGGCGACGTCATATATTGGCAGTGCGAGCTTCCAATTTTTGCCGTCACGCGTCCGCAATTCCATCACCGGCAATGCTGAAAGGAAGGCGCCGCCGGAATATGAGAAGAGCAGAGGCCTGGCGTAACGAGGGACGGCAGAAGTATCAATGTGAGCGCAGGTGTGCGGAGGCGAGAGCGCCCGAACGCTGATTTGCATCTGAATGGCGCCGAGATCGTTGCCGGAGGAAGGATAGTTAGTCCCAGCACGCAGCACGCCCAATCGGACGAAATGGCTCGCAGCGATCTGAAAAAGCTCCGTTAGGAGAGAAGGGACTCGTTCCGGCCATCGGCTGATATTGAAACAGGGATGCCTTATCTATCTGCATTGTCTGCTTTCGTGTTTGTGCAAGTGCATCTATAATCCGCAAACCACATTACTGTGTTTGCCGAAGGGCACTTTCTGCATTACAGCACAGTCACCTCTCCACCCCACCCTCGTTTTATTTTCCTGTCCCGCTTCATGAACGAGGCGCTGCAAGAACAACTGCTGGTAAGACTCCTTATAAGCTAGAATCCCTCTGATTTTAATGTGATATTTGCGGCAAGCGAGGTTCCAAGGAAGGGTCATACGCTCAAGACAACCACCCCATCCACAAAAAGAAAACCAAAAGCACTGTATTAATCACTGATGTTGTAAGCTTCCAAAAAAATTGTCTATAAATAAAAATACTGAAGATTTTTTTTCAACAACTTTTTCTCGTGTAACGTGAGCTTCAGAGATCGTATTCAACTGCTGAGCGAAACTGACTGTTGGTTGGCATTGTGTTGCGCATGTGAGTAGTGTGTGAAATAAAATTTTAAACTTAGTGAACTCCTGAATTTGAAATAACGAAAGCCAAGCTAATTAAACGCCAAAAGTAACTAAGTCTGTACTCAGTAAAATCAATGTAACCGAAATTCAACACTGAAGTACATTATGAAAGTTGCGTGACATGAAGTGCTATTTCTGATTTAAATGTGCACGAAAATAAAAATAAAAACTGCTCTACTAAGAATGAAAATAACTGTTTGAGAAAAAGTACACCGTTCACTGTAAATTAATGTTCATGCTTACCACAACACCTGATAATTCTGACGACGAACTGTTTTCTCATAAGAATGCAAAGTGAGATCTGCCCTGAAATGAAAGTAACTCACCTCATGCTCAGCACGTTGTTTTGTGTCTGGTGAACTGACTTTCTGGAAAGCAAAGGGAAATCGGCAGATACAGCAGCTAAAGAAAAAAAATAAACTACTCGCCACAAAATTAGTTTTTCACTTGCCATAAACAACCTGTGCTTTCGTGTGGCGCAAGGTGCAATGCACACACGACAAAATATTCAAAACTGTACTATGAATGATGGAGGAGGGTTTTATTTCCAAGAAAGTCGTTCTTGAAACATTAAAATCTGATTTTTGTCAAAAAAGATTGTGTAACACAAGAAGACACTAACAATTACGAAATTCTCTCACTACAAAAATTACAGACATTCCAGTCAATTGCATAATTTGTGACATAATGAAAAGAACGAGATCAAATTAACACTAATCATGAATGTTATTAGTTATCTGAAGGGAAAAGATTTCCTTCGGTTATAGTTCCGACAAACGAACATTTTATTCTTGCGGATGCGTTAGTTACCTTGAAAGATTCCTTCAAAAACTCTTCTCCACCTATAGAATCAATAAGACATGTTCACATACAAGTTTTCATCTCCATAATAAAGTTTCGAGATAATTTCTCTCAGATTTATAAATATTGTCTAAAAACTCAACTGTTCTCTACCGTACCCCAAATAAGAATGCCCCAGCGCTCACAACTAACAGGCAAGCAAGCGAACCACAGATAAACTTAAAAACAGAGTCAAGGACATTATTCACTACTCGAGTAGTGCGCTTATTCATCTTTGTCCCTGCACAGTAAAGGTGAACTATTTAAAATGGCAGAAAAATATAAAAACCTTGCAACGTACACTAATTATCATGCATATATTAAAACATTTCATACCTGTCATCGTTATTACTCCCCCACTCCTATGAACCGTGGACCTTCATGTTGGAGAGGATGCATGCCTCACCAATACGCACACTCGTATCTTGGAGGCAAGCACAGTGGAGTGGTATCTGTTGAGAGGCCAGACTAACACGTACTTTCTGAAGAGGGGCAGCAGACTTTTCAATAGTTGCAGGGGCAACAGTCTGGATGAATGAGTGATCTGGCCTTGTAACATTAGCCAACATGGCCTTGCCGTGTCCACAACTTGTGGTCTGAAGGTTAGCGTCGCTGCTTCTAGATCTCTGAGTCCCGGTTTCGATTCCAGGCTGCGTTGGAGACCTTCATCGCTCAGGGACTGAGTGCCTCTGTTGTCCAAATCGTTGAATCTCATCTTCATCGACACGCAAGTCGCCAAAATGGCGTCAAATAGAAGACACCAGATGACCGAGCAACCCCAGGCAGTGTCTCCCAGCCAATTATGCCATATGATCACTTCACTTCATGGCCTTGCTGTGCTAGTACTGCGAATGGCTGAAAGCAAGAGGAAAATACAGCTGTGATTTTTTCCGAGTGACATGAGACAAGGTTGTAGCTTGTCCCTGAACGTATTCAATCTGTGCACTGAGAAGTGGTAAAGGAAATCAAGGAGATGTTAGAAAAGGAAATCAAAGTTCAGAAAGAAGAAATAAAAACTCTGTGTTTTGCCAGTGGCGTTATAATTCTTCATGAGACTGCAAAGGATATGGGAGAAGAACGGAATGAAACGGGTAGTGTCTCTGACAGAAATACACATCAGCAGAAGTAAAATAAGGGTAATGGAATGTAATCAAATTAATTTTAATAATAACCCTCAGTTTGAGGGTCTGTGATATCTTGCAAAGTGCGGCACAGATGTCAAAGTTCAGTTAAGTTCTATCATTAGTGCTATCATATAAGCAATTTGTATTTTTAAAAAACACTGTAGGACAGTTAAATTACAACAGTAGTGCCAATATGTTTTGTGCTCAAAATAGTTTCATTCTTTGATAAATAATTGTATTTTGATGCAGAGATCGAATTCTCGTTCGCAGTCAGAGGCTGTAATGATACTTGTGTATTACAATAAGCAACCTGTATTTGCTCTGTGCTATTATACAAGCAATTTGTATTTTTTTAAAAACCTTGCAGGACAGTTAAATTACAACAGTAGTGCCAATATGTTTCGTACTCAAAATAGTTTCATTTTTTGATAAACAATTTTATTTTGATGCAGAGCTCGAATTCTCTTTCGTAGTCAGAGGCTGTAATTGTATATTACAATAAACAACCTGCTTTTGGTCTGTGCTCAGTATCTTTACTTAGTTGATAAATAATTTTATGTTGGTACAAAGATCATAGTTTCTAGGTATCAGACTTCCATCTCTGTGCGTGGAAGCTTCTCCATTATTTTCTTTGGACATGTTGTATGTTTACATCTCATATTTGGTGAAACATGAAGTTATATTTGCGTACTATTAGACTGTGTGGTTTAAATGATACAAAAAATTAAAGATCGCCTCAAAACCCTTTTCCCAGAAAAAATGTTGCTTGATCAGATAGTTTGTCTTTAGCTATGTTATTTGTTTATATCTCATATGTGGGGCATTACTATTAGATTTTGGTATTATTTAGTAATTTTGTTGTGGGTTGGCAGGAGAGCCAACACCGGGTACTAGAGGAAGCCGAAAGGCACGCGTTTTAGCTCACGCAGGCTGGCGTGAGGTCTGGAACAGGACAAGGAAATTAGACTTTAGAAAAACGGACGTAGCTGGTGGAATACTTAACTTTAATCCATAAATGGTGAACGTAGCTCTTGACTGTACATGACTCAGTATCAATAGTAACTGGTAATGGCGCCTTGCTAGTTCGTAGCAAATGACGTAGCTGAAGGCTATGCTAACTATCGTCTCGGCAATTGAGAGTGTATTTTGTCAGTGAACCATCGCTAGCAAAGTCAGTTGTACAACTGGGGCGAGTGCTAGGAAGTCTCTCTAGACCTGCCGTGTGGCGGCGCTCGGTCTGCAATCACTGATAGTGGCGACACGCGGGTCCGACGTATACTAACGGACCGCGGCCGATTTAAAGGCTACCACCTAGCAAGTGTGGTGTCTGGCGGTGACACCACAAATTTAGTACAGAAATACGGTCTGTATACATTTGAGAGAGTCCTCGCACCATGCTTACGATCGGCAAACGTTGCAGCCTTCCACGAAAGTTCTTCATTCGTACATAACCTCCAGTAACAAAAAGCGATGTTAGCCTCTCAGTAACATCTCTTATATTTCCTAGAGTAGAACATGATGCATTATTCTTCCTCCCCCTCCCCCCTCTAGAATGGAGGTTGGTCATTTATTTAGGCCTAAGATGAAATGTCACCATACTGTTTAGCATTTTATTTCAGCAAAGCACATTTGTTTTATACAGTTGTAGAACAGTTAAAATGTGGGAAACTGTAAGTTACAGCGTGTATGTATTTTAGATATGAAAATTACATTGTGTCACTTGACATATACATAGTGTTGCTGACATATTTTGCACTTACACTTTAGATATGGAAATGCTGTAGATTACACACTGTACGTATTTTGACGTGGAAATAACACTCACGTAAGCACTGGGTGCGTCAGCTTACAGATTTTTGATAAATACTGCATCTTGATTTTACTACCAGTACCTCATTTAGGCCTGGAACAAATTTCAAATATTACTGTTTGATTGTGAAACAGCATTGATACAATCGTTGTGTGTGCTTATGTATTTTTAACAAATAATGCAGGTCGGTCAGATACTTTGAACATGATACCCATTTACGCAATTTGTGTGTGTGTGTGTGTGTGTGTGTGTGTGTGTGTGTGTGTGTGTGTGTGTGTGTGGGCGAGTAAGAGTCATTTGTGCCTTATACCAAGTGTGGTACGTGAATCGAATTAAGCTTGCTTGCAAGTGCTGCTTAACCTACAAATTAGATCAATAGTGCGAAGGTACACCGTTGTTGTCAGTATCCTTATGTATTTTTAATAAATATTCGAATGCTGCTGAAACTAGCGTAAAATCCAGATGTCTTGGATATTTTTGAACAGGCCACTATCTTGGATTATAGTATCAGTGGGATTACAAAGCATAAATGGGCTAGTTCCCCAATACTGGACGCTTTTCGATCTTATTAATTTTTCATATTTTTTTAATTTCCTCCTGGCACTACTGGGTTAATTCCGCCATTTTGCATTTTTTTCATTTTCTCGCTACCGCCATCTTGTATTTTTAAATTTCTCACCAGCGCCATCTTGGACTTTTGAATTTTTCTCCATTGTCACTTTAGAATCTACGACTGCAGTGCCACAACTGGAGCCGGTCTATTATACTGTTTGTCATTCAGACTCGTTTGACCACGCAGGAAGCGAGTGCACCACATAATCACTGTTTCATATGATGGTGGATTGTTACCATATACTTTCACCAACTCAGCAAGCACTGTCACAGCTTTGTCTCCTTCAAATGCAGAAAACGTATTACCACATGAAACTTCATTTTATGAATGGGCTACGCTATTTCGCTTTGGCTCTCTGGCATCGTGCTGAGTACTGTGGCACGGGAATTTCTATGTATACCAGAAACGAAACTAAAAATTATTTATTTACATTTATTTTTTCATTCTTCTGGAAAAGCATCCGACGGGCCCCACTGCATCTCGTATACTTACTATTGTATGGCTACAGTTTAGTGAATTCGGACATGATAGGGCACCCGTTAGGTCTGATGTACACTGCCTGACAAAGAAAATGAAACAGACAGAAAACATGATCGGGCATCAATATAACTTTATATACGGACATGCCTTTGGTATACAGGGTGTTACAAAAAGATACGGGCAAACTTTCAGGAAACATTCCTCACACACAAATAAAGAAAAGATGTTATGTGGACATGTGTCCGGAAATGCTCAATTTCCATGTCAGAGCTCATTTTAGTTTCGTCAGTATGTACTGTACTTCCTCGATTCACCGCCATTTGGCCCAATTGAAGGAAGGTAATGTTGACTTCGGTGCTTGTGTTGACATGCGATTCATTGCTCTACAGTACTAGCATCAAGCACATCAGTACGTAGCATCAACAGGTTAGTGTTCATCACGAACGTGGTTTTGCAGTCAGTGCAATGTTTACAAATGCGGAGTTGGCAGATACCCATTTGATGTATGGATTAGCACGGGGCAATAGCCGTGTCGCGGTACGTTTGTATCGAGACAGATTTCCAAAACGAAGGTGTCCCGACAGGAAGACGTTCGAAGCAATTGATCGGCGTCTTAGGGAGCACGAAACATTCCAGCCTATGACTCGCGACTGGGGAAGACATAGAACGACGAGGACACCTGCAATGGACGAGGCAATTCTTCGTGCAGTTGACGATAACCCTAATGTCAGCGTCAGAGAAGTTGCTGCTGTACAAGGTAACGTTGACCACGTCACTGTGTGGAGAGTGCTATGGGAGAACCAGTTGTTTCCGTACCATGTACAGCGTGTGCAGGCATTATCAGCAGCTGATTGGCCTCCACGGGTACACTTCTGCGAATGGTTCATCCAACAATGTGTCAGTCCTCATTTCAGTGAAAATGTTCTCTTTACGGATGAGGCTTCATTCCAACGTGACCAAATTATAAATTTTCACAATCAACATGTGTGGGCTGACGAGAATCCGCACACAATTGTGCAGTCACGTCATCAACACAGATTTTCTGTGAACGTTTGGCCAGGCATTGGTGATGATGTCTTGATTGGGCCCCATGTTCTTCCACCTACGCTCAATGGAGCACGTTACCATGATTTCATACGGGATACTCTACCTGTTCTGCTAGAACATGTGCCTTTACAAGTACGACACAACATGTGGTTGATGCACGATGGAGCTCCTGCACATTTCAGTCGAAGTGTTCGTACGCTTCTCAACAACAGATTCGGTGAACAATGGATTGGTAGAGGCGGGCCAATTCCATGGCCTCCACGCTCTCCTGACCTCAACCCTCTTGACTTTCATTTATGGGGGCATTTGAAAGCTCTTGTCTACGCAACCTCGGTACCAAATGTAGAGACTCTTCGTGCTCGTATTGTGGACGGCTGTGATACAATACGCCATTCTCCAGGGCTGCATCAGCGCATCAGGGATTCCATGCGAATAAGGGTGGATGGATGTATCCTCGCTAACGGAGGACATTTTGAACATTTCCTGTAACAAAGTGTTTGAAGTCACGCTGGTACGGTCTGTTGCTGTGTGTTTCCATTCCATGATTAATGTGATTTGAAGAGAAGTAATGAAATGAGCTCTAACATGGAAAGTAAGCGTTTCCGGATACATGTCCACATAACATATTTTCTTTCTTTGTGTGTGAGGAATGTTTCCTGAAAGTTTGGCCGTACCTTTTTGTAACACCCTGTATATGTAAATGATTAGAGTTGCAATTGTCTGTGACAGATAGGACGACCACCATAGTACATTAGTGTTGTTCGTGTTTGTAGTTACCAGGCCACGTAGGGTATATAACGGCCGCAAACTGTGTGAGGCGTCGAGCAAACAATGTGAAGGACACGGAGAAGACTTTTGATACCGTTCCTCACAGGCTACTTACCCCTCAAGAAACTAGTACACCTACCTAATAACGTGTACGTCCCCCGGGAGCACGCAGAAGTGCCGCAGCACGACATTGAATGGACTCGACTAATGTCTCAAGTACTGCTGGAGGGAACTGACCTCATTAATCCTGCAGGGCTGTCCATAAATCGGTAACAGTACGAGGGGGGTAGAGATCTCTTCTGAATAGCACGTTGCAAGGCATCCCAGATATGCTCAATAACGTTCACGTCTGGGGAGTTTGGTGGTCAGTGGAAGTTTTTAAACGCAGAAGAGTTTTTCTGGAGCCACTCTGTAGCAATTATAGACGTGTGGGGTGTTGCATTGCCCTGCTGAAATTGCCCAGGTCCGTCTTAACGTATAGTGGACATGAATGGATGCAGATAATCAGACAGGATGCTTACGTACGTGTCACCTATCAGAGTCGTATCTAGACGTATCAGTGGTCCCATATCACTCCAACTGCACACGCCCCACACCATTACAGAGCCTCCACCAGCATGAGCAATGCCCTGCTGACATCCAGGGTCCATGGATTCATGAGGTTGTCTCCATACCAGTACACGCCCATCTGCTCCATACAATTTGAAAAGAGTTTCGTCCGACCAGGCAACTTGTTTCCAGTCATCAACAGTCCAATGTCGATGTTGACGGGCTCAGGCGAGGCGTAAAGCTTTGTATCGTGCAATCATCAAAAAAACACGAGCGGGCCTTCGGCTCCGAAAGCCCTTATCGATGATGTTCCGTTGAATGGTTAGCACGCTGACACTTGTTGATGGCCCAGCATTGAAATCTGCAGCAATTTGCAGAAGGGTTGCACTTCTGTCACGTTATCTTCAATCGTCGTTGGTCGCGTTCTTGTAGGATCTTTCTCCGGGCGCACAGATGTCGGAGATTTGATGTTTTATCGGATTCCTGATATTCACGGTACACTCGTGAAATGGTCGTACGGGAAAATCCCCACTTCATCGCTACCTCAGAGACGTGTCCCATTGGTCGTGCGCCGACCATGTTCAAACTCACTTAAATCTTTATAATCTGCGATTTTAGCAGCAGTAACCGATCTAACAACTGCGCCAGCCACTTGCTGTCTTACATAGGCGTTGTCGACCGTAGCGCCGTATTCTGCCTGTTTACGTATCTCTGTATTTGAATACGCATGTCTATACCAGTTTCTTTGGCGCTTCAGTGTATAATCAAACTTCATTCGTATGGAGCATCGTCTCATTTGTGCGAATGCATTCGTGATTTACTGTCACAGAATGTAGTAATCGTCAGAAAATGATCGAGTAAAACAGAAGTGATATCCGGCGTTCCCTGCGGAAGTGTTATAGGCCCTCTGCTGTTCCTGTCCTACATTACCGACTTAGGAATCCATCTGAGCAGCCATTTTAGACTGTTTGCAAATGATGCTGCCATTTACCGTCTTATAAAGTCATCAGATGATCAAAACAAATCGCAAAACGATTTAGACAAAACATACGGATGGTGTGAAAAGTGGTAATTTACTTTAAATAATTAAAAGTATGAGGTCATGCACAAGAGTACTGAAACAAATCCGCTAAATTTCGGCTATACGATAATACATACAAATCTAAAGACTGTAAATTCAAATAAGTGCTTAGGGATAACCACTAAGAATAACTTACATTGAAATGATCACATAGATAATGTTGTGGGATGCGCACCAGATACGACTTACAAAGGACATTGAAAATGTTGAAAGAAGAACACCTTGTTTTGTATTATAACGAAATTGGGGAGAGAGTTTCTCGGATATGACACGCGAGTTGGAGTGTCAGTCATTAAAATAAATGCGTTTTTCGCTGCAACGGTATCTCACGAAATTTCAATCACCAATTTTCTCCTCTGAAAACCAACCTACATAGGGAAAAATGATCATTACAATAAAATAACAGAAAGCAGAGGTGTAAAGAAAGCTTTAAGTGTTCGTTTTTCCGCGCTGTTCGAGAATGGAACGGTAGAGAAACAACTTGAAAGTGGGTGGATTGCCAGGCACTTCATTGTGAATTGCAGCGTAATCATGTAGATGTAGGTACCGTGTACTGATGTGATAAAGCGTTATCAGCACCTTACAGAGTTTGGAAAGGACCTAATTGGGTCTCCATTGGGCCGGCAGGTCAAATCGTGCTGTATCTAGATTTATGGAACATTACAGTGCAAGCATGCTCGTCCGACCATTACAATGGAGGATCAAACCAAGCATATCGTAACCCCTTCACATTTGTGCCTGCCATCAGAGATGAAGTAATAGACTCCCTGCATCGTTCTGTCTCATGCTGCAACATTGGTCGGCTAACAGCAGCAGGACTACGGAATTAGCATCTCATAAACAGGCTGCCATTGCCACCACAACAGGGACGGCTGTGTTCGGAGCGGGTTGTGACTAGGAAGAATAAACTGCTCGAGAGTGGCGTCACACTGCGTTCAGAGAAGAATCGAGAATCTTCACTAACTCAGATGACCATCATAGGCGAGTATCACGGCCGCCTGGGGAATGGTCCCATTCTTCCAACGTTTCGCAGAGCACAGCGGTGTTGTTCCTGGCGTTATGGTGTAGAGAGCTGTCAGATAATATTTCAACGGCTTGTGTTGATTGAGGGAACTCTGACGACACAACGATACTTCACGGACATCTGGCGCCCTCGTATGTTATCTTTCATGTGCAAGTATCCTTATGGCATATTTCAACAGGGCAATGCTCGTTCACACATGGCACCTGTCTCTATGAACTGTCTGCGTGGTTTTGAGGTACTTCTGCGGCCGGCAACGTCCCCTGATATGTCCCCGACACAACCCGTGGGGGGACCAGTTCGGACCTCAACACTATCCCAGAGTCAGTATCCAGGTTATCGACGACCAGTTACAACAGTTGTGAGCCAGATTGCCTCAAGAGAGGATGCGACAGCTGTATGACACCCCTCGCAAACGAGTGATTGCGTGCATCCAGGCCAGAGTGGGTACAACGTCATACTGATAAGTGGGCTCCTACTGCCGAGTTCTTTGTATATGTGTCTCTGTTTTGTAATCACTATAACAACATCACGTACCAGAACGTGAACCCTTGAAGTTTCATTTCGTTTCTTCCTCCCCTTATGGGTGCTTCACTTTTTTTTCAGGTGGTGTATTGGTGTATTTAGGGTCAATATTGTACAATCAATATGAAATAAAACGAATACATAAAAGGAAAGGAGAATGAAGAAAAAGCTTTGCTGACAGATTTCTGGGAAAGTGTCATGTATGAATAATGGGAATGGCACACAAGACACTACTACAATTTGATGTACATTTAGGGTTCGTATATCAATACATCTCGACTGCGTTCAGAATTCAGGATTGTAACAGATCGATATATCAGATACTAAAGTATAACAGAGATGCTCAGGAAAACTAAATTACAATATTTAGTAGATTTGCGACACAGGTCTCACTAAATGGTGTCTCATAAATTTAGGGAATCGTTCTTTGAGAAAGCCAGTACCACAATGCTGCTACCACCATCACATATTTTGTACAGACATCATGAGACTGACATCAGTTATTTAGTTACTTCCCCCATAGATCAAATTCACGATAAACGCTATGACGCTGAATATATAAACAGCACAGACATACAAAATTATATGCAAATAAGTAATAAAGTACAAAATAATGTTTATTTGGCTGCATATGGGCCATTTATAAGTATTTCTTTAATTAATAATTACCTCTATTCAAGAGTTCTCCTATGGTATAAAAGGGCTTGTTAAAGAGAAAGCTCTTCAATCCACATTTGAGACATTTCTGGTATCTGTCAGGCATTTTACTTCCAAGGGTAGATTGTCAAAGGTTTTTAGGACTGTATATTCACCCATTCTGTGCCAAAGTTAGATTCATTAAAGGGTAATGCAGATATTTTGGCTTCTATTGATGTACTTGTTAATATCCCTGTTACCATCCGATTTACAAGGAAACATTCCCCAAGTGTCAATAAAGGATCTTCATGAAACTTGCAAGCGTGAAGAAGGTGTAAAAGAATGCAATACTTAGTTTTTTCTTTGTGTCCAATTTCATTTTTAAGGGGTAAAACACCCCCCAAAAAGTAATTTGTCATATTAAGTTCAGAGGGAATATCTTCTGAACGATGATATACAAAAAATGTTTCTCATATAAACTTTGATAAGTAATTAACATTCTTGAAAGCAGTATAGTCGAATTTTGTAATCATTTGAAATTTTTCGAAGTACCCCATCACCATTAATTAACGCTGAAAACCGGAAACTTTTTTACAACATAAAGAAGCTTTCAAGCTACATACATCTGTGTGTAATGCGCTGGTTTTTGAAATATACCTGTTTTGGAAAATAAGCTGTACGCAATGTACTATCAGAGTCTTTTCAACTTATTTTTTAATGTCTAATCATTCAGTATTGGTATAATTATTTATTTTATTTATATTTCCTTTAAGTTTTAAATTTTTATTTTGCTTTTTAGATTCATTTTCTTGTTTCTTAGGTAACCGTTTCACGTACATATATTTTGTTAACTGAAAATTTTAAGTAAATCATTGTTATGATATAAAATCATTACAGTAGTGATAAACTGTAAATAAATTCTTAAAATACAATATATTCTTACACAATGCACACAAAATGAACGACATTGCTTCACATGATATACATGACTTACGAAATTCGTAACCTAACATCAAACCTTTTCGTGACAGGAATGTGCATTTCATCACATCCAAGGTAACAAATAAAGCATGTATTAAGACGAATTACACCTGAAGATGGACCCTCAGGGTCCGAAATGAATCGTGTACTGAATGAAACACGAAAAATTGTGACTGAAGGCGTTTTTTAATACATACCTCGAGTGGAATAATTATGATGTAAGTCTCCACTAGCGAAACAATACAGTCAAGACGCAGTCGCTGGTACATAATCACTTCTCTTCATCAAGGTTTACCAATGTACTGAAATATGCCTCATACAAATCAGGATATTTAGATGGTCACCTGCAACACTTGAAAATTCTGATAAATCTTATTTTTTGTGGTGTATTCTGTCGTGTATATTGTGAAGAAATTTCCTTCATTTTATGTGCCTGATCTAAAAAAACGCTATGTTTTAAGCATTTATTTGTAGATTACCGCTACTGTGATGACTTTTATCGCAATAATAAGTTACTTATTATTTTAAATTACCAAAATACACACATGTGAAACAGTAAACTAAAAAACAAAAAATTAATGTAAAACGTAAAATAACAATTTAAAACGTAAAACATATGTAACTAAAATAAATAACTAGAGTAATGATGAATGTTTAGGCATTTTAATTAGGTATGTTGAAAATACTCTTGACAGCGCATTGTGTACAGCTTATTTTCCAAAAATGGTATTTCAGAAACCAGCATTATTACACATAGACAGGTGTAGCTTGAAAGCTTCTTTAATTTATGTTTTAATAAATGTTTCATTTTTCAAAATTAGTAAATGGTGATGGGGTATTTTGCAAAATTCCAGCTCATTAAAAAATTCGATTACACAGTTTTCAAGAAGGTGAATTACATATCCTTTTTGTTTGAGAAACATTTTTATATATCATGTTCCGAAGATATTCCCTTCAAACCTAATGTGCTAAATTACATTTTGGGATGTTTTACCTCTTAAAAGGGAAGTTAGACAAAAATAAAAAAATACATTTTGTATTATTTGGTACACTCTACACAACCACCAAGTTTCATCGAGCTTGTTTATTGACACCTAGGAATGTTCCCTTGTTAGATGGATTGTTAATAAAAAATTTCATAAGTAAGTAAATGCACTGTGAAGCTGTGATGAATGTTCTCAGCTGCTTAAAGGGATGCCTGCAAGATGTATGTGTGTGAACTCCACTCACAATTCGAAGTAATCTCCTTTGTGCAATGAATACGTTTTGCCTGAGCAAGGAGGTACCCCAGAATATTACCCCATAAGACATCAATGAATAAAAATATGCAGAATAAGTTGATTTACTCACTTCTACATCGGTAAAGTTTGTAAATATACTTATAGTAAAAGTAGCCGCACTTAATGTGTTACCAGGGATAATATATGATTTCTTCTAGTTGTTACCAACATGCACACCAAAGAACTTACAATTTTCTACCCAGTTTACTGTTTCTATTGGTACACTAGGTCGATAGAAAGCGGGATACCTTTGACAGTACAAGATTGCGCGAACTGCGTTTTTCAAAGATCACTGTTAGCCCATTTGAACAAAACCATTCATCAACTTTCACAAAAAGTCTTTTAACATTTTCTCTGTTGATGCTTCTTTGCTCGGGTTCACAACAATGCTTGTATCATCTCCAAAGAGGACTACGTCTGCCTCCTGATTCAAATCAAATGACACAGCAATAACAGAAAGCAAGAACAGCAGTGGGCCAATGATCGAACACTGAGGGACCACCAGCGTAATTTCTCCTCATACAGATGACGTGGCATCTCTCTTTGTCTTACTCCAACAGCCTAAAGTAACTTTCTGCATACTGTTTCTAATGAGAAGTAAACCAGGCACTTACTGAATTACATATTCCATAAAAACTTAACTTCTCTGATAGAATATTATGATTGAAGCAATCAAATGCCTTCGATAAGTGACAGAAGATCCCAACTGGTGATGTTTTATCATTCAAAGACGTTAGTATGTGCTCATTAAAATAAGCCACAAGCAACAGTAAATTTTAGACTATTGTTAAAGAGTTCGTCCGTTCTGGTCACAAATGTAGCAGAACCATTAAAACCGGTGCACCCGCTCCCAAGTTTTGAAGGTGATGGCGCTGAATAAAATCAAGGTGAGGCGTAATAATTTTAATTAACATATTTCGTAAACTTTTGGATACCACCTCATACTTAGATCTAGATATTCAGTGAGGAGCGGATGTGTTAACCCATTTCACGTTCTTTTCGCCTATTTTATACCAATTTCTCATGATGAGTAAGCTTCTTGAGAAATTATGGATGATATTACTGTATATGCCGGAGGTATTCACAATAACAGTAAGCCGCACATTATATTGTATGACGAGTGCTGTTTCAATCGGCGGCGAAACTCAAATTCCCCGAGACAGGACGACCGGTACTTGGTTATTTGGCCGGTAAATGAAGCATAGGTCACCCGGCCGCCGGCGAAGAGACTGAGTTTTGTTGCTGCACGCACACCGTAATTAACAGAGTCAACATTGCTCTTCTGGCTCGCTGTACACGGGCGCGAGAATAGTCCGCGATAAATTCCGATGCAGCGTTCGCGCCAATAAAAGCTAAATGGCCGCGTTGTGACGTCCGGCAGAGCCAATTGCTGCACTCAGAGCGGCGCTTCATCACGAGCCAACGTTGCTCGTGCAGGGAAAACAAAATACTAGAAACTGAGGGCTGGTATGTAGAAGTTTCCGAAACAGGGGGGTGTTTAAAAAAAGAAAAAAAAACATGTTACAAAGTATTATGTTGTCAAATCTATCGACCGCTGCGCCACGGCTCGGATATTGGACGAACGAATACATGATCGAGTTTATATTCATTGCCACTCAATGTCGGATTTCTTCTGTTTGTTTCGCTACCGTCACATGTTTCAAAATGGCTACTCCGCAGCAGAAATCATTTTGTATTCTCGAGTTTGCGAAGTGTAATTTCGTGATAACAGTGCAAAGACGTTTCAGGCTGAGGTGCTAAACTGATCCTCTGAATGTATAGAACATTCGCAGATGGTATCGACAGTTTGTAGACGCAGGTTGTGTATGTAAAGGAAAGAGTACTGGCCGGCCTCATGTTTCCGACAAAAATGTCGCACGAATTCAAACCGCTTTTCAACACAGTACTACAAAATCAACTCGTCGTACCAGTCGGCAGTTACAACTTCCTACAACAATAATTTGAATGTTCAATGATGAAGAGACTTTCCATTTTATTGGGAAAATAAGCAAACACAATGTTCGAATTTGGGGCCTACAGAACCCACATGCACACTCTGAACATGTACGAGCTTCACCCAAAATCCATGTGTTTTGAGCGCTATCCCATTCATCTGTTTACGGTCCATCCTTCTTTGATAGAAACACAGTTAACGGTCAACAGTGTCTTACTATGTTGCAAAACTGGTTGTTACCGAGGCTGGATCAGGGCAACGTCACTTTTCAGTAAGACCCTCTCACTTGAGTCGTCACCTACATCCACATCTACGTGGTTGCTCTGCAATTCACACTTAAATGTCTGGCAGGGGGTTCATCGAACCATTTTCATACTAGTTCTCTACCATTCCACTCTCGAATGGCGCGTGGGAAAAAGGAATACCTAAATCTTTCCGTTCGAGCTCTTATTATGATGATCATTTCTCCCAACGTAAGTGGGCGTCAACAAAATATTTATGCATTCGGAAGAGGAAGTTGGTGCTTGAAATTTCGTAAGCAGATCTCGCCGCAAAGAAAACCGCCTTTGTTTCAGTGACTGACACCCCAACTCGCGTATCATATCAGTGACACTCTCACTCCTATTGCGCGATAACACAAAACGAGCTGCCCTTCTTTGCACTTTTCTGATGTCCTACGTCAATCCTACCTGGTAAGGATCCCATACTGCGCAGCAATATTCCAGCAGAGGACGGACAAGTGTAATGTAGGATGTCTCTTTAGTGGGTTTGTCGCATCTTCTAAGTATTCTGCCAACAGAGCGCAGTCTTTGTTTCGCCTTCCCCACAATATTATCTATGTGATCTTCCAATTTAAGTTGCTCGTAATTGTACTTCCTAGGATTTTAGTCGAATTTACAGCCCTTAGATTTGTGCGATTTATCGTATACCCAAAATTTATCGGATTTCTTTTAGTACCCATGTGGATGACCTCGCACTATTCCTTGTATAGTAGTAGTTGCCATTTTTCGCACCATACAGAAATTCTCTCTATATCATTTTGTAATTGGAATTGATCGTCAGATGATTTTACTAGACGGTAAATTACAGCGTCATCTGCAAACACAATCTAAGGGAGCTGCTCAGATTATCACCCAGATCATTAATATTAATCAGAAACAGCAGAGGGCCTATGACACTACCTTGCGGAACGCCAGATATCACTTCAGTTCTACTCGATGATTTACCGTCTATCACTACGAACTGTGACCTCTCTGAGAGGAAATCACGAATCCAGTCGCACAACGGAGACGATACTCAAGGTCCATTGAGTCTCTTTCGTCGGCAGACTTCAAATCATATGTCCGTACTCACAAACTCACCATGTTAACCAAATGTTGTTGTTGTGGTCTTCAGTCCTGGGACTGGTTTGATGCAGCTCTCCATGCTACTCTATCCTGTGCAAACTTCTTCATCTCCCAGTACCTACTGCAGCCTACATCCATCTGAATCTGCTTAGTGTATTCATCTCTTGGTCTCCCTCTACGACTTTTACCCTCCACGCTGACCTCCAATACTAAATTGGTGATCCCTCGATGTCTCAGAACATGTCCTACCAACCGATCCCTTCTTCTAGTCAAGTTGTGCCACAAGCTTCTCTTCTCCCCAATTCTATTCAATACTTCCTCATTACTTATGTGATCTACCCATCTAAACTTCAGCATTCTTCTGTAGCACCACGTTTCGAAGGCTTCTATTCTCTTCTTGTCTAAACTATTTATCGTCCACGTTTAACTTTCATACATGGCTACACTCCAAACAAATACTTTCAGAAACGACTTCCTGACATTTAAATCTATACTCGATGTTAACAAATTTTTCTTCTTCAGAAGCGCTTTCCTTGCCATTGCCAGGCTACATTTTGTATCCTCTCTACTTCTACCATCATCAGTTATTTTGCTCCCCAAATAGCAAAACTCCTTTACTACTTTAACTATCTCATTTCCTAATTTAATTCCCTCAGTATCACCCGACGTAATTCGACTACATTCAATTATCCTCGTGTTGCTTTTGTTGATGTTCATCTTATATCCTCCTTTCAAGACACTGTCCATTTCGTTCAACTGCTCTTCCAAGTCCTTTGCTGTCTCTGACAGAATTACAATGTCATCGGCGAACCACAAGGTTTTTATTACTTCTCCATGAATTTTAATACCTACTCCGAATTTTTCTTTTGTTTCCTTTACTACTTGCTCAATATACAGATTGAATAACATCGGGGATAGGCTACAACCCTGTCTCACTCCCTTCCCAACCACTGCTTCCCTTTCATACCCCTCGACTCGTATAACTGCCATCTGCTTTCTGTACAAATTGTAAATGCTAGAAAAGTAGGTTTGCCTTTCCTTAATCTTTCTTCTAAGATAAGTCGTAGGGTCAGTATTGCCTCACGTGTTCCAACATTTCTACGGAATCCAAACTGATCTTCCCCAGGTCGGCTTCTACCAGTTTTTCCATTCGTCTGTAAAGAATTCGCATTAGTATTTTGCAGCCGTGACTTATTAAACTGATAGTTTGGTAATTTTCACATCTGTCGACACCTGCTTTTTTCTTGAAGTCTGAGGTAATTTGGTCTGTCTCTTACATTTTGCTCACCAGATGGTAGAGTTTTGTCAGGACTGGCTCTCCCAAGGCTGTCAGTAGTTCTAATGGAATGTTGTCTACTCCCAGGGCCTTGTTTCGACTAAGGTCTTTCAGTGCTCTGTCAAACGCTTCACGCAGTATCATATCTCCCATTTCATCTTCATCTACATCCTCTTCCATTTCCATGATATTGTCCTCAGGTACATCGCCCTTGTTTAGACCATCTATATACTCCTTCCACCTTTCTGCTTTTCCTTCTTTGCTTAGAACTAGGTTTCCTTCAAAGCTCTTGATATTCATGCAAATGGTTTTCTTTTCTCCAAAGGTCTCTTTAATTCTCCTGTAGGCAGTATTTATCTTACCCCTAGTGAGATAAGCCTCTACATCCTTACATTTGTCCTCTAGCCATGCCTGCGTAGCCATTTTGTACTTCCTGTCAATATCATTTTTGAGACGTTTGTATTCCTTTTTGCCTGCTTCATTTACTGCTTTTTTATAGTTTCTCCTTTCATCAATTAAATTCAATATTTCTTCTGTTACCCAAGGGTTTCTACTAGCCCTCGTCTTTTTACCTATTTGCTCCTCTGCTGCCTTCACTATTTCATCCCTCAAAGCTATCCATTCTTCTTCTACTGTATTTCTTTCCCCCATTCCTGTCAATTGTTCCCTTATGCTCTCCCTGAAACTCTGTACAACCTCTGGTTCTTTCAGTTTATCCAGATCCCATCTCCTTAAATTCCCACCGTTTTGCAGTTTCTTCAGTTTTAATCTACAGTTCATAACCAATAGATTGTGGTCAGAGTCCACATCTGCCCCTGGAAATGTCTTACAATTTAAAACCTGGTTCCTAAATCTGTGTCTTACCATTATATAATGTATTTGATACCTTTTAGTATCTCCAGGGTTCTTCCATGTATACAACCTTCTTTCATGATTCTTGAACCAAGTGTTAGCTATGATTAAGTTATGCTCTGCGCAAAATTCTACCAGGCGGCTTCCTCTTTCATTTCTTCGCCCTAATCCATATTCACCTACTATGTTTCCGTCTCTCCCTTTTCCTACTCTCGAATTCCAGTCACCCATGACTATTAAATTTTCGCCTCCCTTCACTACCTGAATAATTTCTTTTATCTCATCATAGATTTCATCAATTTCTTCATCATCTGCAGAGCTAGTTGGCATATAAAATTGTACTACTGTAGTAGGCATGGGCTTCGTGTCTATCTTGGCCACAATAATGCGTTCACTATGCTGATTGTAGTAGCTAACCCGTACTCCTATTTTTTATTCGTTATTAAACCAACTCCTGCATTACCCCTATTTGATTTTGTATTTATAACCCTGTATTCACCTGACCAAAACTTTTGTTCCTCCTGCCACCGAACTTCACTAATTCCCACTATATCTAACTTTGCCGGCCGAAGTGGCCGTGCTGTTCTAGGCGCTGCAGTCTGGAACCGCGAGACCCCTACGGTCGCAGGTTCGAATCCTGCCTCGGGCATGGATGTGTGTTATGTCCTTAGGTTAGTTAGGTTTAACTAGTTCGAAGTTCTAGGGGACTAATGACCTCAGAAGTTGAGTCCCATAGTGCTCAGAGGCATTTTTTTATATCTAACTTTAACCTGTCCATTTCCCTTTTTATGTTTTCTAACCTACATGCCCGATTAAGGGATCTGACATTCCACGCTCCGACCCGTAGAACGCCAGTTTTCTTTCTCCTGATAACGACGTCCTCTTGAGTGGTCCCCGCCCGGAGATCCGAATGGGGGACTATTTTACCTCCAGAATAATAATTTACCCAAGAGGACGCCATCATCATTTAATCATACAGTAAAGCTGCATGTCCTCGGGAAAAATTACGGCTGTAGTTTCCCCTTGCTTTCAGCCGTTCGCAGTACCAGAACAGCAAGGCCATTTTGGTTAGTGTTACAAGGTCAGATCAGTCAGTCATACAGACTGTTGCCCCTGCAACTACTGAAAAGGCTGCTGCCCCTCTTCAGGAACCACACGTTTGTCTGGCCTCTCAACAGATACCCCTCCGTTGAGGTTGCACCTACGGTACGGCTATCTGTATCGTTGAGGCACGCAAGCCTTCCCACCAACGGCAAGGTCTATGGTTCATGGGGGGAGGTCGATACTCCATATGCACGCGATTAATAGTCGATTTTGAGGAACGATATCAAAAGCCTTCTGGAAATCTAGGAATATGGAATAGATCTGAGATCCCTTGTTGACAGCACTCATTATTGTCGACACGTGCGTTAATATCTGAATGAAACTATCGAGACGTTGGATAGGTCGTCAAACAGCTGGTGAAATGGCGTTCCTCAGCTGGCCTCCACGATCACCGGATCTGATGACCTGCGACTTCTTCCTGCGGGGTTTCGTTAAAGACAACGTTTAAGCATCAACATTACCACAGAACCTGCAAGAGTTGAAGAGGCGGATCCGTACTGCCTTGACATCAGTGACGATGAACATAGACAAATGCTTTGACTTATAGCCCACGGAGAAATTCTGATTTGCTAAGGACGTTGTAAATCGTATATTTGACCACGTTCCTTTGGAAAGTGTTTTGTTTTACAGCAGTAGACAGCTGTAAATTAAACTTGGGACTTTAGCGACTTACGAGAAGAATGTGCTTCAATTTTCCAAATTCCGTAAGCCATCAGATTCTTCGTTACCTAATCTGTCTCCACAGTGCTGCGCTCACCAGCTTTCAGTCTAGTATCAGCAACCCACTTCTGTCTGCTGCAACACTTCATTTAATCTTTATATGTTATCCTGAACTTTAGAACCTCGATCATTTTCTGTCTTTGGCTTTTCTATGGCCTTTGAATTCTTGCAGATGTGTGAGCCTTTGTGTTTGTGCGTCAAGGGGAGAGAGGGGGACAGGAAGGAGGGGAGAGGGTGGAGGGGGGGAACTTTATATGAAATTCACTTTTAGTCGTTTGTAATAAAGGAAGTGTTAATATTTTACTTATTGTACTAACAATCGCATCACTTCAAGTTTTTGAAGTGCTAAATAAAATGCTGTCTTGTGTCCAACAGCCCAAACCACAGCCACCCACAATCATCAAGAAATGTAGCAGCCATATAAGTTTGTACACATGTGCACTGGTGAGCCAGAACATTATTATCACCTGGTTAATAGCTTGTCTGACTGCCTTTGGAACGAAATACATAACTGGTTCTGCGTGTCAGGGATCCGACAGTTCGTTGGTAGGTTTGTGGAGGTACGCGGCATTAGATGTCTACGGACAGGTCATGTAATTCGCGTAAATAACGGGCTGCTGATATGCGTACGCGATGATGGCGCCCAATAGCGACCAGACGGGTTCCATGGGATTTACATCAGGCGAATTTGGTCGCAGAGACATCATCGTGACTTCACTATAATGCTCCTCAAACCACTGTAGCACGATTCTGGCTCCGAGACACCGACAATTATGCTGCTGAAAGATGATATCTCCGCCGGGGGAAAACATGAAGGTACACTCCTGGAAATTGAAATAAGAACACTGTGAATTCATTGTCCCAGGAAGGGGAAACTTTATTGACACATTCCTGGGGTCAGATACTTCACATCATCACACTGACAGAACCACAGGCACATAGACACAGGCAACAGAGCATGCACAATGTCGGCACTAGTACAGTGTATATCCACCTTTCGCAGCAATGCAGGCTGCTATTCTCCCATGGAGACGATCGTAGAGATGCTGGATGTAGTCCTGTGGAACGGCTTGCCATACTATTTCCACCTGGCGCCTCAGTTGGACCAGCGTTCGTGCTGGACGTGCAGACCGCGTGAGACGACGCTTCATCCAGTCCCAAACATGCTCAATGGGGGACAGATCCGGAGATCTTGCTGGCCGGGGTAGTTGACTTACACCTTCTAGAGCACGTTGGGTGGCACGGGATACATGCGGACGTGCATTGTCCTGTTGGAACAGCAAGTTCCCTTGCCGGTCTAGGAATGGTAGAACGATGGGTTCGATGACGGTTTAGGTGTACCGTGCACTATTCAGTGTCCCCTCACCAGTGGTGTACGGCCAGTATAGGAGATCGCTCCCCACACCATGATGCCGGGTGTTGGCCCTGTGTGCCTCGGTCGTATGCAGTCCTGATTGTGGCGCTCACCTGCACGGCGCCAAACACGCATACGACCATCATTGGCACCAAGGCAGAAGCGACTCTCATCGCTGAAGACGACACGTCTCCATTCGTCCCTCCATTCACGCCTGTCGCGACACCACTGGAGGCGGGCTGCACGATGTTGGGGCGTGAGCGGAAGACGGCCTAACGGTGTGCGGGACCGTAGCCCAGCTTCATGGAGACGGTTGCGAATGGTCCTCGCCGATACCCCAGGAGCAACAGTGTCCCTAATTTGCTGGGAAGTGGCGGTGCGGTCCCCTACGGCACTGCGTAGGATCCTACGGTCTTGGCGTGCATCCGTGCGTCGCTGCGGTCCGGTCCCAGGTCGACGGGCACGTGCACCTTCCGCCGACCACTGGCGACAACATAGATGTACTGTGGAGACCTCACGCCCCACGTGTTGAGCAATTCGGCGGTACGTCCACCCGGCCTCCCGCATGCCCACTATACGCCCTCGCTCAAAGTCCGTCAGCTGCACATACGGTTCACGTCCACGCTGTCGCGGCATGCTACCAGTGTTAAAGACTACGATGGAGCTCCGTATGCCACGGCAAACTGGCTGACACTGACGGCGGCGGTGCACAAATGCTGCGCAGCTAGCGCCATTCGACGGCCAACACCGCGGTTCCTGGTGTGTCCGCTGTGCCGTGCGTGTGATCATTGCTTGTACAGCCCTCTCGCAGTGTTCGGAGCAAGTATGGTGGGTCTGACACACCGGTGTCAATGTGTTCTTTTTTCCATTTCCAGGAGTGTATATGCAGGTGGTTCACAGCTGTCAGCGTGTCTTCGATTACTACCGCAAATCCCAAGCAAGCGTAGGAGAATGTCTCCCATAGCATAATACTGCTCCCACCAGCCTGTATACGTCTCGTGCTGCTCGTTTCGCCCTCGATGACGGCATTTGTGGAGACGACAATCGACCTAGTGCAGCAAAAATGCCCTTCACTGAAAGAGCCGACACGTTTCCATTGATCAACGGTCGGATCCCGATAGTCCCGTGCCCATTGCAATCGTAATTGACGATGTCGTCGGGTCAACGTATGCGGAGCCCCATGTTCAACAATGTACAATGAACCGTGTGCTCCAAAACAATGCGACAGATCACCATCTTGCATTTGTATGTCCATCCTTTGAGCAGGACGTCTCTGGAACGACGGCCGTTTACTATCGTGACAAAAAATAAAAAGACCTACAGCCGTCCTTATGATTTTATTTTATTTTGTCGCTACCAGTTTCGACGCTTCATTGCGTCATCTTCAGGCTATTTTGATGCTGTACAGGTTGATACGATCCCCATGCATAACCCATCAGTTACCAGCATTACTGGATTCGCTGATAATGTGTAAACACACTAACCATCAACTGTCAACTGACACGAGAACCATTCAAATACGACATACAAAGATATGTTTCAGCGAATTCGCTCAAACATATCTTTGTATGTCGTATTTGAATGGTACTCGTGTCCGTTGACAGTTGATGGTTAGAGTGCTGACACATTCCTAGAATGAGATTTTCACTCTGCAACGGAGGGTGCGCTGATATGAAACTTCCTGGCAGATTAAAACTGTGTGCCGGACCGAGACTCGATATCGGGACCTTTGCCTTTCGCGGGTAAGTGCTCTACCAGCTGAGCTACCCAAGCACGACTCACGCCCCGCCCTCACAGTTTTACTTCTGCCAGTACCTCGTCTCCTACCTTCCAAACTTTACAGAAGCTCTCCTGCGAACCTTGCAGAACTAGCACTCCTGAAAGAGAGGATATTGCGGAGACATGGCTTAGCCACAGCCTGGGGGATGTTTCCAGAATGAGATTTTCACTCTGCAGCGGAGGGTGCGCTGATATGAAACTTCCTGCAGACTAAAACTGTGTGCCGGACCGAGACTCGAACTCGAGACCTTTGCCTTTCTCGGGCAAGTGCTCTACCAACTGAGCTACCCAAGCACGTCTCACGCCCCGTCCTGACAGTTTTACTTCTGCCAGTACCTCATCTCCTACCTACCTGACACATTATCTGCGAATCCAGTAATACTGGCAAAAGATCACCACCTATCCTACTTTAAAGAGCAGACAAGATTCCAAACCCCACGTTGTGTGAAGAATCCTGGACGTCCAACCATTTAGCGCCTAGTGGTAGTTTCACTGTTCTTCTACCTCTTTCCATAGGTACTCCGACAGTAGCACGTTAACATTCGACCAGCTTCACCGTTTCGGAGGTACTCGTTCACAGGCTGTGCGTAATAATAGTCTGCCATTAGTCAGAGTCACTTATCTCAACGGATTTCCCCATTTGCAGCCCACATCTTCGCTAGGGTGATCCCCCGTCCGTGTCTGCTCGGCCTACATACTTATGTTACCGCATCACGAGCCCGCAACGCCCCCAGGCGGCATCCAACGTCGCTGTGGGCGGTGGTCATAATGTATTGCCTCATCAATGAATAAGAAACATTGCACTCTTAAAATTATGTTGAGAGAGTGAATAACCCGCCGTAGGCGATACAAAAACGTAACAGAGTCTTTAAAAAGTTTATTTACAAAAATAGACACTATTTATCTACTCCGACGGATAGTAATACCAGAATTACAAGTTGTAAGTAACTGGCTGAAGGTCGTAGTTTAGAGGAGAAGTTTATCACACAAATGAAAATGCTAAGTCTCACTCAGTCCGTCTTGATGAAAAGACAACTAAGAATTTTAGTTCTTCCGTCTTGGCACACTGTTGACAGCCAACAAACAATTTTAATTCTTCTGTCAATTGCGGAGGATCCGTCAATCGAAATGACCGTGTTATTCGTTGACAATACATCAACGGTATTAGCAACTTCAATGCTACGTGGGCTATTCAGAAAGTAAGTTCCCATAGGTCGCGCAATGGAAACCACTGTGAAAATAAAGAATGTTTTATATGCAACATGAGCTACACCTTCCAGCTATTTCTCTACATAGTCGCCGCTCCGACTTAGACACTTATCGTACCATTGTACCAACCTTGTAAGGTGGCAATGGCCTTGCACCTTACGTGAGTCCATTTAACCTGACACTTTAAATTTTGTTGGAGTAATACTCTAAATTACGGTGTAGGAAATCTATGTGGAAACGCATCGGCACGCGAGAATTCCGTGATTTTGTAATTATAAGATTTTGCGGAATGGCAGTATGCGAGACAAGCTCGTCTACCTCCCCGCTTAGCCGCTGAAGGCCACAGCCTAACGGTATGAATGGTGAACTGGGGGATTTCTGTAATCCGTTTAGAGAGGCCACAGCGGTCGCCAACCTCTGAAGGACGTGCGGCTGCAGGTGTTCAAGTGTTTACCAAAACAGAGCAGTGGATAGCTGGACGGGCTTCCCTGTGCGTGCTCTCGCCTATGTCCCGCTAATTTTACGCCTTCGAGTAACTCAAGTGGGGCAGGCCAGGAGTTCCGAATAACAAACTTTCAGTGCAGGAATCTGTGTTCTCTACGACGGGGAATCTTGCCGGGAATATCTTTAGTGGGCTCTTAGGAGAAAACTTCCAGTAAACGTGTTATTTCCCACAGCTGTGGTTCTTCCCAGCCAGCGAGGACGGAGTTTACTTGTGAAATTTTGTAGAAATAAAAGAATGATGGAAAAGAGTTCTGTTCCCAGGCCGTACATTGGTCAGCACTGGCAAACTGGGTATTTTGAGAGCTTCTAGTGATGTGATTCGCTCGGTAAAAGTTGAGGGGAGAAAACAAAGGTGACGAGCGATCTTGCTGGACTCTCGGTAATGGTCTTCCGTTCTGGGCTCTCGTACTGAGAGGACGTTAGCCAAGTCGTCTCCCCTCTTGGTCTTTCGTTCTGAGAGGACGTTAGCCGCGCCAGCTCATTGCTGACGGGAACATTGTCGCAATTAGAGAAGTTTACGGACAGCAGTCTGGTGTTCGAATACTGTAGGATTGTACTTTCCGAGACGCCACACGCCGATCGCACAGCCGCGTCGTCGCCGTCGCCGTCGGAGACCGCCGCTACAACAGGAATATTACGGTGAGATCGCTCCCGCTTCGGCCTGTGTTAGGAGTAACGTTAAATAGTTGGATCAATTGCAATTGCTGTTTCCACAGAGGTTTCACAGTACTTTGGAGTGTAGTGGTTCTTCGTATATATACACTCCTGGAAATTGAAATAAGAACACCGTGAATTCATTGTCCCAGGAAGGGGAAACTTTATTGACACATTCCTGGGGTCAGATACTTCACATCATCACACTGACAGAACCACAGGCACATAGACACAGGCAACAGAGCATGCACAATGTCGGCACTAGTACAGTGTATATCCACCTTTCGCAGCAATGCAGGCTGCTATTCTCCCATGGAGACGATCGTAGAGATGCTGGATGTAGTCCTGTGGAACGGCTTGCCATGCCATTTCCACCTGGCGCCTCAGTTGGACCAGCGTTCGTGCTGGACGTGCAGACCGCGTGAGACGACGCTTCATCCAGTCCCAAACATGCTCAATGGGGGACAGATCCGGAGATCTTGCTGGCCGGGGTAGTTGACTTACACCTTCTAGAGCACGTTGGGTGGCACGGGATACATGCGGACGTGCATTGTCCTGTTGGAACAGCAAGTTCCCTTGCCGGTCTAGGAATGGTAAACGATTGGTTCGATGACGGTTTGGATGTACCGTGCACTATTCAGTGTCCCCTCGACGATCACCAGTGGTGTACGGCCAGTGTAGGAGATCGCTATCCACACCATGATGTCGGGTGTTGGCCCTGTGTGCCTCGGTCGTATGCAGTCCTGATTGTGGCGCTCACCTGCACGGCGCCAAACACGCATACGACTATCATTGGCACCAAGGCAGAAGCGACTCTCATCGCTGAAGACGACACGTCTCCATTCATCCCTCCATTCACGCCTGTCGCAACACCACTGGAGGCGGGCTGCACGATGTTGGGGCGTGAGCGGAAGACGGCCTAACGGTGTGCGGGACCGTAGCCCAGCTTCATGGAGACGGTTGCGAATGGTCCTCGCCGATACCCCAGGAGCAACAGTGTCCCTAATTTGCTGGGAAGTGGCGGTGCGGTCCCCTACGGCACTGCGTAGGATCCTACGGTCTTGGCGTGCATCCGTGCGTCGCTGCGGTCCGGTCCCAGGTCGACGGGCACGTGCACCTTCCGCCGACCACTGGCGATAACATCGATGTACTGTGGAGACCTCACGCCCCACGTGTTGAGCAATTCGGCGGTACGTCCACCCGGCCTCCCGCATGCCCACTATACGCCCTCGCTCAAAGTCCGTCAACTGCACATACGGTTCACGTCCACGCTGTCGCGGCATGCTACCAGTGTTAAAGACTGCGATGGAGCTCCGTATGCCACGGCAAACTGGCTGACACTGACGGCGGCGGTGCACAAATGCTGCGCAGCTAGCGCCATTCGACGGCCAACACCGCGGTTCCTGGTGTGTCCGCTGTGCCGTGCGTGTGATCATTGCTTGTACAGCCCTCTCGCAGTGTCCGGAGCAAGTATGGTGGGTCTGACACACCGGTGTCAGTGTGTTCTTTTTTCCATTTCCAGGAGTGTATTATAAGAGATCGCGTTTTGGACCGATTTTAACACAGTTACTGCCAATGCCAGTTAGGAGGATAATTTGTAAATTGTGCATTGTGGTTTATTCAGCATTGATCTGAAGGTTATAATAAAATTATTGTGATTCAGTAGAGCCTTTACTTTCAATAGTTGATCCTGAATTCACCCTTTTGCTTTATTTTATTTTTGTGTATGTGCAAAAATGGCTTTGAGCACTATGGGACTTAACATCGGAGGTCATCAGTCCCCTAGAACTTAGAACTACTTAAACCTAACTAACCTAAGGACATCACACCCATCCATGCCCGAGGCAGGATTAGAACTTGCGACCGTAGCGGTTCCAGACTGAAGCGCCTAGAACCATGTGTTTGATGCCATTGAACACCCTAAGTGTTCGTGATCGTTCATGTTTGGAAGTAAAAATAGGTGTGATTTATCGTCAACATTACCACCGCAGATTAATTAGGGGTGACAGGACCACATTTAAATTTAGCGTTATCCATTTTTGCGTACAGTTCCACTCCCAACTTCTCTGTAAGTTGCTTGTCAGGGGCGAACACGCGCAAAAATCGGATAAGCAACGGGTGGGGTGTTACAGCCTTCCAATACCCTCGTCATAGAAGGCTGCCGCCTGTACTTTCCGCTAAATCTCTATGCTGGTCGATACCTCGTTACCTGTGATAAAATGTTGCCTTCATAACCATCGGTTCAAGTGAGCAGAGATGAAACTCAGGGGGTCAACTGCGGTCTGTATTGTGGGCGTTCAAACACTTTCCATTGAAAACTGTGAAGGAGGATCTTCATTGCCCCTGCAGAGTGCAGCTGAGAATTGTCATGAAGAAGAAACGGCGTGACAGTTGTGTCACGTGGGCTGCATGCCATCAGGCGATATTTATCACTGGACCCTCATACTTGGCGGGAGACACACTTTCCGAAGCATCTTTACGTGCCCACTGTAAACTCGTAACTGAAACGAGCGACGTGATGCGATCGATGGGCGTACTTTACGGGTCAACACATCTGTGCAAAACTTCATTGGATTTTGACAGTGGTTTCCATTCTACATTCTACAAACGATACATGAATGAAGATCATACAAAGCTTTTCATCTTTTTTTTCTTTCTACAATACAATACAAAATATTTTTCAATAAAAATCAAAGGCGTTGTCCCAATGACGTCTTTCACCCTGGCACGCCCATTGGCTTAACGCGTTATGGTGACCAGCTTTCAAAGATGCCGTACCTTGCTGCAGCAAGTCCGGCGCCGTTGCTCCAGCGTCCTCGACCCCTTGTAACAGAAGGAAACAACACTGCACAGCAGACACTGCCTCTACTATAAAGCTATACAGATCACAGACATACACACATTTGCTATTATGAGCCGACACACCTTACTATGTTTCCTTTAATGTCAATATTACTTACTTTGTATATCCAGAGTTCTTACCACACACCATGCAACGAAGGGCGTCGCTTACAGAAAGTTGTGCTCTCCAAGGATGTGCCACATTCTCTTATAAATATCACCACACTATGGGTGGAGTTAAAATGCCCTTCGAAAAGTCAAATGTATTACAGGAATAATTTATGCAGAGTTTTACAGCATCCACAACTAATAAGACAGGTCTGTCTGTGGCGTCGCAGTGACGTACGGCGTTGTCCGTAGCGGCGGCGGTGGCGTTGACGGAGACAGCGGCATCTGCGTCGAGCTGTATGTCTGAACTGGAGTCCTGGCTCGGAGTGAACCGCCGATGAACGGCCGTGCGCCGGCCTGAATACCGTCCAGCGGCGGGATATCATGGGATCTATTTTCGGTCACGTGACTCGCGAAAGCAAGTAGGCTACCGCGACCCACAACCTCTGACGGTATTCTTGGGCAGCCTAGTGGAACGCCAGGAAATCTGCTTTTCGGCGAGAAGTGGCGGCCTGACAGGAGGTCAACCCTTGACGGTTGAGTTGCCGACCTCGCAGGCGCAATGTCGCGACTTGTCGGAGGCTGATCACTGGCAAGGAAGTGTGTACACTAATGGAAATAAATCGCAACACAAACATAAACGAAAGTTAGTATGCGTGTTTCTACATCTGAAAGATGATGTCTATCCAAATTTCGCTCCAGTCGCATAAAAGTGGCGCCGGTAGCGCCACTATCAGGATGCAGATGAGGTTAGCTTTAAATACGCGCTGTAACGGTCGTGGGTGTTAGTTACTAATATATCCGCCGTCCGCGGATAGGAAAATCTCAGAGTGTGAGTTATAGCGTTTTTATTTAAACTAAAGTCTTTCTTCAAAATTTACAAAACAATATTCGTGAGGTAGGACTGATCCTCCAAGCCTACCAATAACTAAATCAGAGATTCTTCCAAATATAAACTGTCTGTAGTAACCATACAACTTCACCAAACCAAGACCCGGGGGTCTCGTGAAATGCGGCGCGGAGTCCACGTTGCCGTCATCTGAGTCCGAGGACGAGTAGAGGCCCTGCGAGGATGGCTCCGGTACGCTGGCGGCGGTGGACGATGACGCGGCGGCTACGGTGACACCAGTGGGCTCGCTCGGCGTGAACTGCCTCTCCATGTTTTTTTTTTTCTTTATTGTGATTTTGGTACCTGTACAACAACAGGTAGGCTGGCAGCAGCGCATTACGACGCTCTTCAGCCAAAGAGTTTACAATGATAAAACATATAGAAGACACATGAGTTTGAACAATCGGCGAGTAAAAAACAGTAGACACAGTAACATAAAAAACATGAAGCCGTTCACACTCGACGATAATCCACACGACAAACTGTTGACACGACGCACAAACACTGATTATATCGATGGCACACGTGAACGACGGAGCGTGACGGTGAACACTAAACACAAAACACGACGGCACATACGAGAAAAGGATGGCGATGATCTCCGGCGCGCGAATGTCCACGTAACGTGTGCGAGTCCGGGGACCTGCCAAGAGGAGAAGAAGGGCGAGGGGGAGGGAGAGGGGAGAGCAAAGATGCCAATGGCAGAGGAGATGGGAGGAGGAGTGGAGGGACGGGGGTAGGGGAAGCCCGGGGGAGGAGTGGGGAGAAAGGGAGGAGAGTGGGAAGGTGGAGAGAAGGGAGGGAGGGTGCCCAAAGGAACAAACACAGGAAGAGGGAGGGAGGATCAAAGTTGGTAGGAGGGGTAGATGGAGGGGAGGAGGGTACCATCAGGGAGGGGGAGCTGGCGGAAGCCACCTTGGGAGAGGGTAAGGAGGGTGGAGAGCAGGTGGGACGTGGGAATACAGGCGCGTCAGTGTGCGGGGGTGGGAGAGGATGGGTGAGACAAGCGGGTGACGAGGATCAAGTTTACGGGAGGTGTAGAGGATCCGTATCCGTTCGAGGAAAAGGAGGAGGTGGGGGAACGGAATTAGGTCGTACAGGATCCGCGTGGAGGAGGGGAGACATGCGATAGGCGAGGCGAAGAGCATGGCGTTCAAGGATCTGACCTCTCCAGGCTCCTGCGCCAGCCTAAATATTGTTTGCCACATGGCTATGGCTGGCTCTATTTGCAGTCACGTGTCGAGCGGAAGGAAAGAGATCCGCGGCTGTAGCGACCTCTTGCGGCGCCGTGGACTCCTCCTGGTGGTCTCTGGGAAGCGTCTGTGTTTCCGGGACGACCGGCCAGGCTGACCCCTACTCGGTCCGGGGCCCGCTGTACCGGTCTGCTTCGCGGGAAGCGAGAGTTGCAGGCGCTTAGTCTGGATATAGTCGGTACCTTTGAGACTGACGTGATGAGTTGATGATGGTCAAGAATGCCTTTAAGGCCACAAAGACGCCATCATCAATATCTGTCTGAGTTTGGACGAGGTCCTTTAACAGGGCTGTGAGAATCTGGATGTTTCTTCTGCGATATTGAAGAAAGACTTGACATGATTGCTGGCAGTGGTGGACACGAGAATGTACGGTCGCAAGAAGACCGAGCTCTAGACGGCCACGTGACACTACCGTGAGGGAAGACCATCGTGTTCGGCATAAGGCCCTGTCGCATCGTATTGCATCTGCAGCACCAATTTGAGGGACAGTTGGCATCACATTGATGCAACGAACTGTCACAAATCGGTTACTTCAAGGACAGCTCCGAACCAGTTGCGCTGTACCACAAACCACCCCATTTGATACTTCAGTGTTGTCAAGTGAGAGCTCATAGCAGGGCAAAGTGGAGGTCTGTTGCGTTTTATGATGAAATTGGTTCTGTCTCAGTGCCGGTGATGGTCGAGTGCCTACAACCAACCTGTCTGCGTTCTAGACACAGTGGACATACACCTGGAGTTATGGTCTGGGGTCAGTTTTGTATGACAGCAGGAGCACGCTCATGGCTACCCCGACTACAAATTTGTATGTCAGTCTGGTGATACGACCCGTGGTGCTGCCATTCACGAACAGAACAGCAGGGAGTATTTTCCAACAGAATAACGCTCGACCACATACCGCTGTTGTAACCCACCATGCGCTATAAAGTGTCGACATTATACCTTGGCCTGCTCGAACACCAGATCTCTCCCCAATCGTCCGCAGCTCCTGGTCTCATGATCGCGTTCTCGCTTCCCGAGCACGGGGTCCCGGGTTCAATTCCCGGCGGGGTCAGGGATTTTTCACCTGCCTCGAGATGATTGGGTGTTTGTGTTGTTCTCATCATTCCATCATCATTCATGAAAGTGGCGAGATTGGACTGAGCGAAGGTTGGGAATTTGTACGGGCGCTGATAACCGCGTAGTTGAGCGCCCCACAAACCAAACATCATCAACATCATCATCTCCCCAATCGAGTAAATATGAGACATCATCGGACGGTAACTCCAGCGTCATCCACAAACAGCGTTAACTGTCCCTATACTGACCGACCACGCGCAACAGGCGTGGGATCCCGTCCCACAAACTGACATCCGGCCTCTATACAACACAATAAACGCGCGTTTGCATGCCTGCATTCAACATTCTGGCGGCTAGATTTACAATGTCTTATCTCGCGTTTACATTACTATGATCTTTCAGTGTTAATCACTTAAATATATTACCAAGACAAACATGTTCTCGAAATTACATTACCCTACGTTGAATATTTTTTGGTGTTGTGATTTTTTCCGTCAGTGTATTTCAAAACACGAATGGCTTTGATTTGGTCAGATGGACTATGTACGGCACAAGCTAATAGTTTATGAAGTACAGAACTAGGAAAGCAGGCGCTGATCCAAGGCAGCATACATTAACCGTCCCCCCTCCTCACATACACACGCAGAAACACATTTAAGTAGAAGCCTTTATATTTTTACATGCATCTATTTCCAAATTTCTCAGCTTACTTGAACAGGGGATACTTTCCAGTTGCTTGTGTTAAGGCCTGCTCAAGTGGATGCTGTATAAGCAGGCAAGTAGCATTATGGCATCCTAAAGGTCCACATCCAATGTCTGATAGAACCTACAACCAACAAATCCGGCACACTTCGTAAGCCCACAGATAGAGACTAAAAACCACAGTATCTTGAGTAGGTAAACCCATAAATACACTACTTGCCATTGAAATTGCTATACCAAGAAGAAATGCAGATGATAAACGGGTATTTATTGGACAAATATATTATACTAGAACTGACATGTGATTACATTTTCACGCAATTTGGGTGCATAGATCCTGAGAAATCAGTACCCAGAACAACCACATCTGGTCGTAATAACGGCCTTGATATGCCTGGGAATTGAGCCAAACAGAGCTTGGATGGCGTTTACAGGTACAGCTGCCCATGCAGCTTCAACACCATACCACAGTTCATCAAGATCAGTGACTGGTGTAATGTGACGAGCCAGTTGCTCAGCCACCATGGACCAGACGTTTTCAATTGGTGAAAGATCTGGAAAATGTGCTGACCAGGGCAGCTGTCGAACATTTTCTGTATCCGGAAAGGCCCGTACAGGACCTGAAACATGCGGTTGTGCATTATCCTGCTGAAATGTAGGGTTTCGTAGGGATCGAATGAAGGGTAGAGCCACGGGTCGTAACACATCTGAAATGTAACGTCCCCTGTTCAAAGTGTCGTCAATGTCAACAAGAGGTGACGGAGACGTGTAACCAATGACACCCCATACCATCACGCCAGGTGATACGCCAGTATGGCGATGACGAATACACGCTTCCAATGTGCGTTCTCCGCGATGTCGCCAAACACGGATGCGACCATCATGATGCTGTAAACAGAACCTGGATTCATCCGAAAAAATGACGTTTTGCCATTCGTGCACGCAGGTTCGTCGTTGAGTACACCATCGCAGGCTCTCCTGTCTGTGATGCAGCGTCAAGGGTAACCGCAGCCATGGTCTCCGAGCTGATAGTCCATGCTGCCGCAAACGTCGTCGAACTGTTCGTGCACATGGTTGTTGTCTTGCAAACGTCCCCATCTGTTGACTCAGGGATCGAGACGTGGCTGCACGGTCCGTTATAGCTATGCGAATAAGATGCCTGTCATCTCGACTGCTAGTGATAAGAGGCCGTTAGTATCCAGAACGGCGTTCCGTATTACCCTCCTGAACCCACCGATTCCATATTCTGCTAACAGTCGTTGGATATCGACCAACGCGAGCAGCAATGTCGCTATACGATAAACCGCAATCGCGATAGGCTACAATCCGACCTTTATCAAAGTCTGAAAGATGATGATACGCATTTCTCCTCCTTACACGAGGTATCACAACAATGTTTCACCAGGCAACGCCGGTCAACTGCTCTTTGTGTATGAGAAATCGGTTGGAAACTTCCCTCATGTCAGCACGTTGTAGGTGTTGCTACTGGCGCCAACCTTGTGTGAATGCTCTGAAAAGCTAATCATTTGCATATCACAGCATCTTCTTCCTGTCGGTTAAATTTGGCGTCTGTAGCACGTCATCTTCGTGGTGTAGCAATTTTAATGGCCAGTAGTGTAAATAGATCCTCTTCTTAGAAAAAATAACAGACTGAATTTCTTACTGTAATACAGAACGACGGAGATCATTGGTGGAAACGACTGAAACAAACGGCCGTTCCTCATTTATACTCTCACAGAGAGCCACAGTCTTCAGACCTACGTTCAAAAGTCGTAGCGGTAAGTGAACTACTGATGGTAGTTGAGTGCAGACTTGGATTTATATTGAGTAAATTGTGACGTTATCAAAGTTGTGGGGTTTGTTCCTATTATAGTTCTTAAATTAATTACCTGAAATGTGTTCCTCTCAAATTTTCGGACGAAACGTTTTCAAATGCTGCATTTCTCTGAAACGCCATTTTAGCGTAGTTCTTCCCTCTCAGACATTTGAAGTCACTTGTGCCACCACAGAAAAAATTTGAAGTCTCTCCCAGCAATATGTTGTGGAGGCTGCGCCGGCATGATATCGTTACTGTAGCGAACTTCACACTAAAGTTAACGTTTACCTGTAGAAGCCGAGGCTGGACGTTTGGCAAGAGAAAATCAATGACAGTATTGCCATTTGCTCGACAATCACTTCTAAGATATATTCTTAGATCGAAGTATTCTGCAGATGAAAACGTTCGAGGAATTCTCAATATAAAGCACTCTCCTGTAACGATGAAACAACAGCAGTGAGCGACAATCCCCTTTGGAGAGCCACTGTTCTGGCTGGAGAGCCTCTCTCAGCACCATAGACACGCCAGAACAAGAAACTTACTCCTAACATAAATTACGAACTGCAGACCACACGCAGTTGGTGTGTACCGTAGTAATTCGATGTATACAGTCACACGTTCTCTTGTTGCAGATCCGTACGTCAAAGTGTACCTACTGTGCGAAGGGAAACGTATAAAGAAGAAGAAAACAACTGTCAAAAAGGCAACGCTGTGTCCAGTCTACAACGAGGCTCTGGTGTTTGATGTGCCCGCAGAAAACATCGAGGACGTGAGCCTCATTGTCAACGTCATCGATTATGACAGGTAAGTGCCTTTCCAATGCCTTTACATCCCGATATAAACAGAGACTGCTCAAATACAAAGAACACGTGCAGTGACACTAATATTCCACCACCATGTCAAATAGCAATATTTTTCAGACGTTGCCATTGTCATATATGACTTAAGAATTCATTTTGTAAAGGCATTGTGACACAAAGTGAACAGGCCCAACACAGATTTTACTTTTCTACCTTCATTTTTCACCTTAAGCCGGAACAGAAAGTCAGTCGGTTCCACAAGTCTATGTCTAGCAACAGCATGAATCAGGTCCTTCATAGAAGTATGGATCAGCATCACAGTAGACTGATAAGCTGTAGTAAGATAGAATACTAACTGCTCTGTAAATCCACATGGAAGGTCTACTACTATGGCCAGCTGTGAGTAATACTGTAGCACCGGCTTACGACTTAGAATTAGCTAAACATCTTGCTTTGGTGCTGGGACCGTTTGGAAGAAAATGTTCACATTGTATCCACAATTCTGCCCACTTTAGGAATACGTTGAAGTCTGTAGAACTCACTGAATCAAATTTATTAAAAAGTTTTGATGTTGCTCCACTCTTCGCAAGGCTCCCTATAATGATTCGTTGCACTTCAAACCCGACATAAAAGCTCTGTTCAATCACGCACTTTTTTCAACTCACTTTTTGTTCAGTAGTGAATATTTTGAACAAATTCACCAAATTCACGGTGCTCCTATGCGTAGTCCCCTATCCCCTTCGGGTAGCCAACTTTTTTTTTTTTTTTTTTTTACGGAAGACTTTGAAGAGAGGACACTCGAGTGCGCAGAAATTAAACCGAAAATATGCAGACGACACTTTTGTGGTATGAGCCCCTTGTGAGGAAGAGCTGTCACGATTTTTACAAAACCTAAATGATATTCACAAAATATTCAGTTTATAATGGAGGTGGGGAAAGATGACTGTTGTGTACATAATTCCGCGTAGCCAGCGCGTACACAATTTTCCCACTAGAGCGCGCCCCGCTAAGCACAACAGCGCAGGCGCAGCGCTCGTCCGTCTCCGCACTACGAGATGGCGCTATCTTAGAGACGGACCAAATTCTGCTTCCGCCGATCCGCGTATTAATATGTAACGTAGCCAATGAGATTGCTGCTAACGTAGAACCTTTTCTCCTCGCGGATCACACTCGCACAGTGATACCTGAACGCGCGAGGTATTATAACGAGTGTACAGACCTCCGATTAGTCAGTCTGCATTTGTCTGCACCAGTCTGCATTAGTCTGTACCAGTCTATAGTCAAGTTTCAGTCTGCGCCTAATAAGATTATCATATTCCTGTACATAGCCATGGAGAGAAATGTATGGACACTTTGTCAAGTATCAGAGATATGTGAGAATAAGATTAACGTACCAAGACCAAAGGAACTTCAGTTGTCAATTGTAAATAGCATCCAGAAACAAGTTAAATTATTTTTATGCTCATTATTATTTTAATAAATGTGTGTGAAAATTAATCAAGTTCTGTTTAAAGTTGGTCATCGTCAATCTGCTACTCTAAGCGTGCAAGTGGCATTTCTATTGTCTGACCTAACGGCAGAAGATAAACACGCCACGATAAGACCACGAGACATATTGCTGACACTCGCCTACTTCGTTAGAGCGACAAGTCAAATAATCTGATGGTGTGTGTACCGAAGGTCTTACAGTACGCGCACCACAATGACTATCTTCCATTTCTAGATGTTTTAGGTAGCCGGCAAGGGGATGGATCACTAGGGCGTTCTGTTTATCATGAGCGCATAGAGACGGACATATATTTACAGGCGTCTAGCTGCCACCATCTTTCACAGACTTTGGCGTCCTTCATACAATGGTGCCAGGTGGGTTCCCAGGATGTTGACAGTGGCTCACAAAGAAACAAGAGAATTGATTCTCCAACAGAAAGAGGTTCCTACTCAATGGTCTGAAGATGACCACAGTAGTGGTCGAAACCGGTCACCTTGTTAAATAAATCGTGATCAAGACTGTTTTTAATAGTAATTATTTATAAGACATTGATCACTGCTGTTCCCGTAATGCATTCAAAAGTAGTTGCATTATAGTTGCTCGGTGAACGTGTGTCCCATGTTAATGAATAAAGCATTTAGCGATGAATGGCGATGAATTTATGGCTTGCCCAACAGGGACACACATAATTTCTACTTCCCAAAGAATTAGGAAAACCAAACCACGATGAGCCATGAGACACGGAGTTAGAGGTTTAGTAAATGCTTTAAATGTCTATTGTCGTATATTTATTAAGGTGTATTACAAATGTATTGATTTAAGTTCATATTCATTACTACAAATAAGCACCAGATTTGAAAACGAACTTTCTATCTGTACCATAGCAGCGCTGATCGGTGCGTGGCCGCTGGGTTGGTAGCAATGCAAAATAAAGAGAAAAACATTCCCCCCTCTCTCCTTTCCTCACGCCGCGCTTACCATCAGGGTTGCCGTTCTAGGGTTGGTGGGTAAAATTCTGGTTTTAGCGGGAAAAAAATACTGAATATTTAGGAGGTCAAACAAACGCAACGTTAATAAATTAAGAACGTGCGGCTATCCAAACATAATAAATAAAATATAATTATTACATTCATGCACTTAGCCAGTCAACAACTTATGAGCCGGCCGCTGTGGCCGAGCGGTTCTAGGCGCTTCAGTCCGGAACTGTGCTGCTGCTATGGTCGCAGGCTCGAATCCTGTCTCGGGCATGGACGTGTGTGATGCCCTTAGGTTAGTTAGGTTTAAGTAGTTCTAAGTCTAGGGGACTGATGACCTCAGATGTTAAGTCCCATAGTGCTTAGAGCGATTTTAACCATTTTTGAACAACTTCTGATACTGGTAATTTCAGCATCAAATCATATAAAACAGGAATCCCCGGTACCAGGAACATTCTGTCAAACAGTAACGAAACTCCACTGGGCAAAATAATAAAATTTTTGACAACTGCAGCGATGCTAGCGCTCCAAGCGACTATACTGTAGTGACAGCTGAATGGATCAGACAAGCAGCGAAACAGCTTGGAGCTGCTTTGGGACATCAGTGTTGGCACTAATTGGAAAATATATTTACATTTGTATCCCTTTTACTATTAATTTCGACGTACAATAATAAAATCTTAGAGTAATATAATATGTGCGGTTCACAGTAGCAGAGGCGTAATTCTGTCATCGAAAATGCTCTCAGACCAGAAATGAATTATAATCTGACTTGTTTAAGTATGAAAGGAACAGATTACTGAGTATATCCGATCATCCGCCCTATCCTCTGCTATGCCCATCCCGCCAGGATCTCCGCCCCTCCTACCTTTTACAAATCGCTTCAAATCCTAGAACGCCATGCGCTCCGCCTCGCATATCGCATCCGTCTCCCCTCCCCCACGTGGATCCTCTATGCCCTCATTCCGTTTCCGCACCTCCTCCTTTTCCTCAAACAGATACGGACGCTCTACACCTCCCGCAAACTTGATCCCCCTCATCTACTTGTCTCTCCCATCCTCTCCCATCCCTGTCTGCTGCCACGCCTGTATTCCCATGTCCCACCTGTTCTCCATCTCTCCCCTCTCCATACCCTCACCTAAGGTGGTTACCGCCAATTCCCCCTCCCTCATGATGCCCTGATCCCCTCTATCTACCCCTCCTACCAACTTTGATCCTCCCCTTCGACCCCCTGTGTTTTTCCCAAGGGCACCCTCTCTCCCTTCTCTCCCTCCTCCCTTCTTCCCTCCCTCCTCTTCTCTGGGCTCTCCCTACCCCCCTACCTTCTTTCTCCCCCTCCCCTCTCCTCTGCCACTGGCATCTACACCTTCTCCTCTCCCTCCTCCCCCACCTTTTCCCTTCTGGCAGGTCCCCGGACTCGTACACAAACAGTGAACATTGGCGAGCCGGAGATCATCGCCATCGGTTTTTTGTGTGCCGTCGTGTTATTGCCTTAGTGTTTCACCGTCCATGCTCCGACGTTCACGTGTGTCGTTTCTGTCATCTATGTTTGTGTAGCAGTGCTGAACGTTTTTCATTTCGCCTTGAACGGCTCTATGTATTTTACATTGTGTGTCTACTGTTTTTTATCCATCGTTTTGTTTTGTTTTTCTAAGTCTTCATCTGTACTAATTGTGCTACCTGTGGCCGAAGAGCGGCGTAGTTTTGCCGCTGCCGGCCTACCTTGTCTAAGATATTAAAATGACAATAAAGAAAAAAAGGAGTATATCCGAGTGCCTGGCACGTATTTCCTCATGCATTACGTCGACTGTAATTTGTTTCGCGAGTCTCTTTAGTGATTTTAGACTCATTTTAATATTCACTACTAGACACAACTTTTACATTCATAGAGATTAGCTGCTACTTTTTCTTCTAAACTGCCTTGTGCCCTTGTTCTCGCTTCTATGCCTTACGTGAACCTATTGTGTTTATCTACTCCGCTTGCCAGTTATCAAAATGCATATGTCTTGAAGACTCTGCTTCCCACCTGTGACATTTAGTCCTCTTGCAAGTTCACCTGTGATGTTTTCTGCTTATTTAGCCTATGTCAATTTCTTAAGTTACACCTAGCACAAGTTACCTTAGAAGAAGCAGAAAACGCAGGTCCTGTTCACTTTCGGCTATGTGCCACCGCTGCATCCTCAGTTTTGTGCTAATTTTCTGTTCCTAATAAATATCAGCAGTCCTTTACTTCCATAATTCCCTTTCTGGGGAGGGAAATTAAAAGATTACTCTACAGGGTAATATTCTACGAGTACATATTCTACCTCAAAACACTTTTACACCCCTATGAACTGATTTCTCAAAATAAGCAATTGACATGTGACCAGTCCCAGTGAAAACATGTAATTCTTGTGCAAGAGCTTAGTGTACTTTAGCTTTACATTGCTGAATATAGCTCAATTTCCAACATCGGTCACTTGACTGATGTGTGTAAAAACTGCTTTAAGGATTCGAAGTCGACAAACGACATAAAATTACGTAGAACCAAATGCACAGAGCAAATAAACTATATTCTAGCACATCATTTCAAGAACGAATTCTGAACTGACATACATACATAGGTGACCAAAAATACAGTTTATTGCTAGATTAATCAACACATGTAACCATCAGGAAATATCTGGGGATCGTCGTAAGCTATTTTTGTTTAAAACAAAAAAGTAGTATCTACGTTTTTAGCGGATACTGCATTATCAGACAGGTACAGCAAAAATGAACGAAACCATTAATGTTTGTAACGTTTTAAATATCGTGGCATCCAAATTAAGAAGGCGTTATCCAACGAAAGACGGTATAGGACAGAATGATCACACTGACGCAATGTTTGTGAAGGATCTGATTATTCAGAAACATGAATATTCATTTGAGTTCTCAACTGAAGTTACAACGGATAGGATAGCGGACGAAGAAAATAGCTTTATAGACGATAACGCGACTAATAAGAGCCCAAGATTCTAGTGCTAGCCGCAGCGGCGGAAACAGTACTCATCAAAAAGAAGCTAACAGTTCTGCTGATTTGAACGTTCACCAGAAAAGAAATCCAAACACTTTTAGTATTTTAACAGGATTTTCGGAAGAAGGTCTTGAACGTTTTTATGATGATTATCACACACCTCCACGTAAAACTGCGACCTACAGGTCGTTGTTGAAGAGATATCCATCTATAAAATACACATTGAACATCAAAGTAACATTTAGTTATGTGGAGAGAAAAAAGACATCCATTTCGAGGAAACAAGGCAATCAAAGAACTGGAGATTAAAAAAAAACACGTTCTGTCCCAATTTGACATAGTAAGTTATGAAGTAAAGTGTGTCCATTACTGGCACCTAAAATTTTGGGCAATACAAAAAAGAAAAAAAAAAAACAACAGAAACTGGGCACAAAAGTCTAAATATTCTGCAGCTTTCATAGCACATATCAATAAATAATACAGAATGTGCCCTAAACACACCACTACTTTCATGACAGCCAGAGATATACAGGAAGAGCAAGATATTAGCCAGTCTGGGATGCATTTTGTCGAAGAAGTAAACCAGAAAACAGCATGTTTCCAGATACAGCGACACTTCATTTGGAACACTGATCATAGTGGATTTAATTATAAACTGTCTTCTGGTACGACGTTTTCTAGAAATGGAGAGAAATCAACAGCTGCCTTGGTCCAGTCTCCACACAACACAATCCATAGTTATACAATAGATATTGGACTTTCAATGAGTGGAGACCAAACAAAAGAACTGAATATTTGTCTTCTGGAAGAAAATTTCGGTCCGAAAGTTAAAAAACCTACTGAAGACAATCTTCCACGAAATATATAAATTTTGAGGCTAGCAAATGTGGGGAAACACGTCAAAAGACCATTTGATATCCTTTTTCGTGAATGTTGTTAATGTCGCAAATAACCAGAAGTCTATAATACTTTGTGATTCTGGGAGTACTCACAAGGACAAAACTGTAGTAAATGATTCATTTGCGGGTAAAGACACTGAATGCATGCTCATTCGGCGGAAATTCAATAAAATACGTACAGGCCTTGGATGTATATCTCGTCGGGCATTACAAAATATGTGTAAGAAGTACAACAGACTCTGTAAGGATTCTCTACAGTGATTTCGACACTAAATTAGGAAACAGAATTTTCGTAATGAAAATGCACTCTATTACTCATAACCAGCTGTCTGCTCCAGTGTATCAGCTTATGCTTCAGTATTCCTGGCAAGCGGCTGGGTACAATACTTCCGCACATGTTGCTGAATTCAGAAATGTGATTCAAGTGGCGTTTGAAGAATGAGATTGTGAGGACTGTCCAGATACTGTTTTCGCCAAATGTGACTATTGTGATTCTGCATGCTGTTTCATGAATTTTGTTGAGGAGCCTCATGTACATTTTCAAAGTACGATAGTCGAAAATTACGAGTAAACCAATGGAATTCTTTCACCATCCTAATCTCAGTGCTACGTACAGCTTCTAAGTAGAGTTGAAACACCTAATTCCTGTTCGACCCGAGACACTTCCCTTGTAAGAACGTTTCCAATTGCTGCTCCTTTTCTTTCATTCTACAGCTACTGATTATTTCCCTGTAACCAAATTAAACAATATTGTCTAAATATTTAAATATGTCCCTCAGAAGTAGAATAGGAGTAACAAAGGGAGATAGGATGAGGAATGAAAGGGTAAGGGAAACAGTGAAAGAGAAAACTTTGCAGAGCAGGATAGATACATCGAGACTAAGATGGTAAAGAGAATGGAAAGCAAGAGGATTCTCAAGAAGATACATGAAATGGAGATGCGAAGGGAACGACCAAGAGGAAGACTTAAGGGACAGATGATTGAAAGATGTGGAGTGTGTAGAAAACAGAGGCGAGAACTGGACCAGAGAGACACAGAAAGACGGTGACAAAAAAGGACTACATGACGAGGCTTATGTTCCAAACATATGCAGCCTGGAGCTGGAAACTTTTCAACAATGGAATGATGATTTCCCTTTAAATTTTATTACGCTTTCAGCATATCATATTAACTTAAAACGATAAACATCTGTTATTGAATTCTGACGAAAGTCAGTGTCACGTGACCAGTCAGTTGTGGTGGCCACTCGTATATTTATAGTCAGTTTTGACTGAGCTCCTACTTTTAACTGAATTCCTACTTCAGAAGCTCAACAAAGAAAGAATAAATTATTTCAAACACAATCAATCAAAAACAAACAGCCTAAGCTGAAATAAGAAAAACATCTTCATAATACAATATTATCTTCATTTACACTTTAACGCTTCTTTTCTGTCTATGTATCAATTGCACGATAATAACACCTTTGCTAGCCAAGACTTTACATGACACCCAGATTCACATCTAGCCTCAGGAAGAGTCGGAAGTCTGACGCGTGAGCAGTGCAATGCACATAACGTGCTTTTGGTTGTATATCCAAAACTAACTTATTTAGTCCTTTGAACTTACGTCTCATATTCGAGGCACCATTACAGCACTGTCCTCTTAAGTTATCCATTGACAAATCGAGATGAGCAAAAACATCTTTTAAAATACTAAACAGAGTTTGTGATTCAGTGTTGGGGGTCTCGTATAAGCCGATAAAGTCTTCGTTGAAGATTATGGAATCATCGATAGTAAGAATACAAAATGACGCTTGTTTGTGAATCGAAGAATCACTTGTTTCGTCAACCATAATAGAAAAATGGTCGGTCTTCTTGACTGAAGCCAATACCTTTCTCAACACGGACTTTCCTAGTAGATAAATGATCTCGTTTTGAATATCGTGCGACGTCCATTTATACCCCAAACGCCCTAACCAATCTTTAAACTCAGGTAAGTCATTCTTTCGGAATTCCAACAATTGAAAAGAATTTGAGTTTACATCTTAGTGCCCTCTAATTGCTAGTCCTTGTCGGCATAGAAATTGCACGGTAGTAAAAATTGTCTCAAGAGCTAAACGGCCTTTCTTCATATCACTATCTAACTGTTCATTCAACTGAGAGGCCACACTTCGGTTAGCAATAAAATTTAGTTTCAGAACACCTTCTTTATGCATACCGGTAAGCATATTTTCATGAAGATGAAATTTATCCAAAGCCCTTTTTCAGTTAGAAAATCCTACGGAATTACATGCATCTTCATCCTTTTAACAAAATTGTAATAGATTTTTAGCATCTGCCTCTTTGCAGGTTTTGCAAAAAAACTTTTTCGGTAGATGCTTCATATTCTAGCCATGTATATTTGATCAACCAAGACTTCTGAAATGATCTTCCCATACCGGATTGTCCAGGTTTCGGCTGTGAACTGTTCTCGCCTGAAAACAACGAATCAATTGATAACACAGTAATTGTTGGAGGTTGACTTGCAGTATCATCAACTTCCAAGTGCGCCTTTTTGGTAACAAATTTATCCAATACAAACTTAATTCACAATACACTAAGAGCGTAAAGTAAACGAATAAAATATAGTCATGTAAAATAGTCCACTAGACACTAAAGTCGGAACACTAAAGGCGTCTGCAGCATGCACTGAATGAAACTGTCCACACTGAATGACTGTGACAGCAGGGTGGGCTTTATATAGCCGCAGCGTCATAATGTCCCAAAGCATCAAGGCGACGCGAGGCGGAGGGTTCCAGGCGCTTCTGCTCCAGTCCTCGATGTCTCCGTGGCTGTGGCGCCAGACTTTACCCGAAGGTTCGCGCCCCGAGACAAATTCTAAGTGTGCCCACAGCACCGTAACACTATCATGATGTACACCACTCGTTTTCAGTTAACCTGCTTACTACCGCCGGCCAGTGTGGCCAAGCGGTTCTAGGCGCTTCAGTCTGGAACCGCGTGACCACTACGGTCGCAGGTTCGAATCCTGCCTCGGGCATGGATGCGTGTGATGGCCTTAGGTTAGTTAGGTTTAAGTTCTAGGGGACTGATGACCTCGTATTTTTAAGTCCCATAGTGCTCAGAGCCATTTGAACCATCTTTTTGCTTACTACCTTAATAATTATTTGTTTTAACTCATTACTGTTATGTATTTTCAAAGGTAAGTATCGTCAAACAAGGAAAATAAAAAATTCCAACATAATTTTGTGATTTTACAAAGCATAATATAACTATTAATTTTCTTAAGTTATTGGGGGGGATGGGGGGGTTGGGGGGGCTAGGGCTCCCTCAGACTCATGGAGTCAGTGCCTGTGCTTACACCGACTCAACTTACAGAATGTCAAGGTTGCTGGCAGTTGTAAACAAAAGACAGTCGACACGAAGGTTACTGACATATACTATGAATTAAAGGGAACCAACAACAGCAGCCACATTTGGGTTTTGAAATAAATCCAAACATGGCAAGCGAAAATTTGTGCCAGGCCAGGACTCAAACCTGGATTCCCCACTTAACGTAAACGGTCACCTTGACTGCCTCGGCTATCCTGGCAAGCTTCCCATCCGACACAAATTTCCATTCTGTCGTATGCAAATAGTGTCCCTGTCCATTCTCACATTACGTCCAAAGTCATGTGGGAACCATGGAGAGTTTCCATCAGGTAGAGAATGGGCAGGGACGCTACTTGCATGCGACAGGATGGGAATTTGGGTCGGATGAGAAGTGTGCCAGGACAGCCAAGGTGGTCAAGGCGACTGTTTGTGTTAAGCAGAAAATCTGGATTCGAGTCCCAATCAGGCACAAATTTGCACTTGTTGGCTTATTTCAAAGCATGAATGCGGTTGATGTTGATGGTTTCTTGGTTGGTTTGTGGGGTTAAAGGGACCAGACTGCTACGGTCATCGGTCCCTTTTTCCAAAAACTAAAAACACCCACAGAGAATAAAAAACGAACAACAGAAAAGTCGGCAGACGACATAGGACAAGAAAGACTCAGAGAGAGATCAGATAAAACGAATTAAAATCACACAGAGTGTGACAGTGGTTGGCCGACCATAGAGACAAAAAAGGAAAAGCCAACCACTGAGAAACACACTAAAAATTCAGACTAAAATAGGAGGCCATAGGCCAGAATCAACACAGAAAGACAAGCACTTAGATTAGTTGATAAAAGCCCCCTGCCCGAATAAAACGCAATACTAAGCCTGCCATAGCAGGTTCATCAGTTAAAAGGGCAGGGAGGGTATCAGGCAGCGCAAATTTCTGCCTGAGCACAGCTAAAAGCGGACAGGACAATAAAATGTGCACCACCGTCAAAACCGCCCCGCAGCGACAGAGAGGCGGGTCCCCACGGCTCAGTAAAAATCCATGCGTCAGCCGGGTGTGTCCAATGCGAGCCGACACAGGACGACTGAGTCCCTGCGAATGGCTCGCATGGATGATCGCCACACAGCTGTCGTCTCCTTGACAGCACGGAGTTTATGACGTGTGGTTAGATCGCGCCATTCAGCATCCCAAAGCGTGAGAAATGCGCGGCGTAAGACTGCCCGCAAATCAGTCTCCAGGAGGCCAATGTCCAGAGATGGTTTACTGGTGGCCTCTTTCGCCAGGCGGTCTACATGTTCATTTCCAGGTATCCCAACATGGTCTGGGGTCCACACGAATACCACAGAGCGTCCGCAACGGACAAGAGCATGGAGGGACTCCTGGACAGCCATCACCAGACGAGAGCGAGGGAAACATTGGTCGATAGCTCGTAAACTGCTCAGGGAGTCGCTACAGATAACGAAGGACTCACCTGAGCAGGAGCGGATATACTCTAGGACACGAAGGATGGCGACCAGCTCAGCAGTGAAAACGCTGCAGCCAGCCGGCAAGGATCGTTGTTCGTAATGGTCCCCTAGAGTTAGAGCAGGTTGACACGACCAGCAACCATCGAACTGTCAGTGTAAAAAACGCCAGAGCCCTGATACATGGCTAGGATGGAATAAAAGCGGCGGCGGAAGGCCTCCGGAAGGACTGAGTCCTTCAGGCCCTGTGCCAATTAGAGCCGAAGGCAAGGAAAGGGCACACACCACGCGGGTGCACGCAGAGGGGCCCGGAAAGGAGGTGGAAAAGGGAAAACCCCAAGCCCGGAGAGAAATTCTCTGATGCGGACCGCGATCGTACAACCCGACCGGGGCCGATGTTCTGGGAGACAGATGTGCGACTGTGGGAATAGAAGACAATAGTTAGGATACCCGGGCAAGCTACAAACATGCGTAGCATAAGCGGCCAGCAAACGTTGGCGCTGTACCGCAGTGGAGGGACACCCACCTCCACAAGCATGTTGATGGTTTCTCTTAATTCATGTAATGAACACAAACCATACATCTTCAAAATACAGATATGTTGTGATTTGATAGACGTGTACCATTTTAATTCTCTGATGTTGACTTGTTCCAGTGAGTTTAAAAAGACAATCCCTGGGAGGTGAAAGAAATTAAGCCATGCTTTTACCAAAATGATGTAATCCAGGATAGGCAGCCACCTGTGGCAGATCTGAAGACAGAGTACAATACTGGTGCAGGCACAAGTGTTTTGGAATACAACATTCAAAGGCCATTGTTGAACCTAGAGTTCCACATCACATGACCCCATGTGCTCTTGTGTTGACCCAATGCCACCATCAGTTATGACTGCGGTGGGCACGGCATCACTGAGTTTTCACTGTGGGTCAGTAGAAACATATTGCCTGTCGAATGAATCGCATTCCTCGTAACACCAGGTCAATGGTTGTGTCCTTACACCCCGTCACACAGGCGAATGGCTGCACAAAACATGCACTGAGCCACAGATGCAAGCCAGTGATGGCAGTTTTATGCTTTGAGGAACATTTAGTAGTGCTTCCATGGGATATACAGGGTGTCCGAAAAGTCTTTCCCTGATTACATAAATTGATAACTCAAGCTAGAAGTAAGATACAAATATGAAACTGGTGTCTAATTGTTTACAAACTATCAAAATTTTTTTCACACATCAGTAAACTTCCACATGAGCACCCTTGGTAGGACGTAGCACATCTAGGCGATATTCAATTTCCGTGCACACATTAGCCAACATCACTGGAGGGATCAATTCAACGACTGTGGTTATCTGTTGCCGCAGGGTTTCAAGATCTGGTACACGTGTTTGATAGACCTCGTCCTTGACATAATCCCATAAAAAGAAGTCTAATGGGGTTATGTCAGGAGAGCGTGGAGGCCAAACCGTTGGCCCATCACGACCAATCCATCACCCAGGAAAGATCATATCGAGATAGGCACGGATGTCCAAACCCCAATGAGGCGATGCACTGTCTTGTTGAAACAAGACATTAGGGTGATACTAAAGCAGCTGAGGCACAGCATACAGTTGCAACATGTCCAGATACACTGCAGATGTGATGGTAGCCTCAGCGAAGAAGAATGGACCAATAATTCGATCGTGCAATAGCGCGCACCAAACGTTCACCTTTGGACTGCCTTTGGTGAACTCCATGACCTCGCCAGGGGATTGTGAACCCCAAATGCATACATTATGGCAATTCACTACTCCACTGACAAAAAAGGTCGCTTTGTCAGAAAATGCAATTCGTCTGAGATAACCATCATCGTCTTCAATACGTGATAGCATTTCGACCGCAAAGTCATATCGACGTGTACTGTCATTGGGCAACAAGGCCTGAACAATTTGCACTTTGTATGCACGGAACAATAAACGTTTGTATAAAATGTCATGGAGAGAGCTTTCTGACATCTGTAATTCACGTGAGGCCCTGCGCACCGATTTCTTCGGACTTAACAGAAAAGACTGCCTTACAGCTTCCACCCTGTCTGCTGAGGTTTTAGGTCGACCAGACCTTGGAAGGTCAGCAACCGATCCTGTGTTCTTGAACTTCTCATACCAGGCTTTAATGCTCTTGACATCAGGTGGATTCCTTCCAAATGTTGTCTGGAAGTGTCTCTGCACTGTGCTTGGTGATCATGTCTCATACCACAGGACACACTGTGCCTTTTCCTGATTGGTTAACATGGCTTCTTGGGCACTGAACCTCATCCACTACTTACGTACTGCGAACCTAAAACAGATAAAAAACTTTGATAGTTGTAAACAATTTGACACAAGTTTCATATTTGTATCTTACTTCTAGCCTGAGTTATCAATTTATGTAATCAGGGGAAGTCTTTTTGGACACCCTGTATGGTGGTAATCGAAGGCATCATGAACTACATATAGATTATTGTGGACCATCTGCAATGCTTCGTGCTTGAGTTTTTGCCTGTGGTGATGACACCTCCCAGCAGGATAACTGTCCTGTTGCAAGGTCAGAATCCTACTACAGTGGTTTGAGAAGCATTATTGTGAACTACACTGATGTCTCGGCCAGAATATGTGCCTGCTCTGTACCCATCGGAATACATATTGAGTGCCAGCTGTGCACCTGTAAACCATCATGCTGTAATCTGTGCGAATTTCTTGATATGTGCTTAGACATCTGGTGCCACATACTCCTGGAATTTTGTAAAGGACTTTTAGAATCCATGCCAAGCAGAATCTCTGTTGCACTGTGTTTGAAAAATGGAACAACATGGTACTAAACAGGTGGTCATAATGTCTTGACTAAGCAGTGTATGTTCATTTTATTATTTTTGTTAATAGTTACAATCACAAATATAATCGTGAATAATATCAGTGTCCTCACTCATAATATTTTACATTTTTATCACACTTACAATGTCAATTTAAAATATAAAAATTCTAATTATTTTTCCAACAGGATTGGACCAAATGAACTCATGGGTTGTACAGCAATTGGTGCAAGCTTTATCGGTGTTGGTCGTGACCACTGGCTGGAGATGCTTGACAACCCACGAAAGCCTGTAGCTCAGTGGTACCCACTGCTTGATTCTGTTCCTGGCCAGATTCCTTCTACTGGACCACACCCATTGCCAGCAAGTTTCAGCTGTCTCAACAGCAGGTAACTGCAAGTATATGTAGAACATTCTTGTCCAGAATCAGCCAAGTATTTGAGTATAGATATAAATTGAGCGAGACTAATTTTATACAGTTACTGGTTGTATTTATTTTAACCCTGACATATTCACAGTTCAGCTTCAGATAGATCCCTCCATTTTTATGTTATACTTGGAATCTGGTAGCAATTTTTTTAAAAGATATTCTGACAGGGAGGGTCTGTGCACCTATAGTTGTTGATTCCCACCCTCATCATTAGTCAGCTGCTTAATATTGTGATGCTCTGTGGATAAAGTTAACTTATCCTAATATTCTGTACTCCTTTCTCCAAATGAAAAACTATCAGCTGTCAAATCCAACACTGAACTGACTCATCAGAGTATAAACATAACTCCAAAAATGAAATTCCTCTTCCTGATGTCATTAGCTATTGTGACACCATTCTGTGAATAAAAAGCACATGCTAGACAAAACTTCTTTTATGAAGGCTCTGAACCATTTACATTTACATTGTGCACACTGTAGCAAGCTGAAAAGCCATGTCCTTGAGATGCAATCTCATACGTTTTCAGCAACCCTTGCTGTAAATGTTGATAGATAATACTATTCTAAATTGTCATGAAATTACAGCTTTAAATACTCCAATGGAATTTGGTACCTCACATTCTGACTGATCAGCTTCTGCCTTATCAATGGTTAACCTTGTGACAAATTGTGGTAAATCATTCGGCTAAGACAGTGCATCACCACTGCTTAAGTGAAAATAACCACCAGGACTGATTGCTTGTAGAATTCCAGTATTTGTGATATGTTAAAATTATCAGTTGTACGGTAACAAGACATTCTGTCACCAGAATAGTCTTACCGTGAATTACATCAGACACATTATTTGTTCCATAGACTCATCTTGAGGAGGTCCTCGTAGATGCAGAATGCATCTGAAAAACTTATTGTGGAATACATATTTTCCACATGCATTAATGATTTAATGTCCATTGCACAGATTCTAAATGAAATGATTACAGTGGTATAGAACAAGTCAATAAATTGAAACTTGTTTTCACTTATTAAGCAAAAAAATATACATTTTCCTTGTTTTATTGCAAAGAAAATTACAAAAAATTGCACTACATGCATACCTGTGAACATAAACAGGCTAACACTCAGGGGTGAAAAGGAATGAAAGAAAAAGTCTTATGAAAAAAACAACTTTACTATGAAAGGCAACAAAACAAAAGAATAAACAAAATAAAACTAAACTGTTAGAAAGTGCATATCTTTTAAATCAAAATCTGCTTCTTGGTACCATTCGACACCATGATGCTCCAGCCTATGCATTGCAACATGGATGAATATTCCTTGGAATGCTGTCCACAAGGCTGTCGAGATATGGCTGCTCAAACCTACATTTAAGCAACTGTCCTCTGGAGGTTATCCACTGTGTGGGGAGGTCTTCACAAGGGTGCATTGTGCTCATGCATCAGCATCTGGCCTCCTAACTCTCCAACCCCAGTAGAAATAAACACTCTGTTGTTAGGGCATGGAGGGGAAGAGGAGGTAGCATCTTTTGATTTGACAAACATAGACCATCAGAAGCCTATACCACTTTGTTTTCACAAAAAAAAAAAAAAAATGTAAAATTAAAATTGTAACACTAAAACCTGCATTTTTTGCAGTTTTTTAGATACTCTGAGAATTCTGTTATTCCTCTGAAGCTCTGTATCTTTTGACTGTATCTGTGTAAAAAAATGTTAAACATGTTGACTGCTGCATGCACAATGATGGATGTTTCACCACCAGGCCAGTGGGCACACAGTGTCAGGCACAAGTGAGGGTCAGCTGTGGCTCCTAGTAGTCTCGAGGCAGGCAGTGTGTTAACAACGTAAATTGTAAGAAATTTAATGCTCTGCAAGAAAGATCTAAGTTCTTCCAGTTGTAGATCACAGAGAATGTAGGTCACAGGCAAAAATCTGCAAAAGTACCACAATTTTTGGGTCTTTTGGTTGCCAGTAAGTCATAACAGGATTCTCTGTCAACTGCCCTGTCCTGTTCAAAGTTGCAAATGTGGTATGCTCTAATGAATTGCACTCAGGATGGTGTTTTTCTTTTACCTCAGTTGCAAAGGTAATTGTAGACAGCTATTTTCCATAGTCAAAAGAGTGTTAAGAGAGAAGTTTCTGATTTAAATACTGATTAAAAACAGAAGAAAAACTATTTAAATGATGAGAGTGACACAAACGTTTCCTTGATCAGTGCAGAATTGGGCAAACTGATCCAGTCATAATGTTAACCTCAGGATGTGTCTTGACTTTACTGTTATTGTTTTAAGCAGTGTTTTTTCAAGACATGTGAATAATCTTCTTGGTAAGAGTGGATAATGTAATTCCTAAAATGGAATTTCACGGAGTACTAACAATTTTAATTTTCGTCGACTCCACAGCATTTCTTCATTTCTACATACAGGGTGACTTTTCAGTGTGTATAATAAAGCAAATGATGTAGAGAGAATGCTGAAAGGAATCTAAACATTATACAGGGCTATTACAAATGATTGAAGCAATTTCATAAATTCACTGTAGCTCCATTCATTGACATATGGTCACGACACACTACAGATACATAGAAAAACTCATAAAGTTTTGTTCGGCTGAAGCCGCACTTCAGGTTTCTGCCGCCAGAGCGCTCTAGAGCGCAGTGAGACAAAATGGCGACAGGAGCCGAGAAAGCGTATGTCGTGCTTGAAATGCACTCACATCAGTCAGTCATAACAGTGCAACGACACTTCAGGACAAAGTTCAACAAAGATCCACCAACTGCTAACTCCATTCGGCGATGGTATGCGCAGTTTAAAGCTTCTGGATGCCTCTGTAAGGGGAAATCAACAGGTCGGCCTGCAGTGAGCGAAGAAACGGTTGAACGCGTGCGGGCAAGTTTCATGCGTAGCCCGCGGAAGTCGACGAATAAAGCAAGCAGGGAGCTAAACGTACCACAGCCGACGGTTTGGAAAATCTTACGGAAAAGGCTAAAGCAGAAGCCTTACCGTTTACAATTGCTACAAGCCCTGACACCTGATGGCAAAGTCAAACGCTTTGAATTTTCGGTGTGGTTGCAACAGCTCATAGAAGAGGATGCGTTCAGTGCGAAACTTGTTTTCAGTGATGAAGCAACATTTTATCCTAATGGTGAAGTGAACAGACACAATGTGTGAATCTGGGCGGTAGAGAATCCTCACGCATTCATGCAGCAAATTCGCAATTCACCAAAAGTTAACGTGTTTTGTGCAATCTCACGGTTTAAAGTTTACGGCCCCTTTTTCTTCTGCGAAAAAAACGTTACAGGACACGTGTATCTGAGCATGCTGGAAAATTGGCTCATGCCACAACTGGAGACCAACAGCGCCAACTTCATCTTTCAACAGGGTGGTGCTCTACCGCACTTCCATCATGATGTTCGGCATTTCTTAAACAGGAGATTGGAAAACCGATGGATCGGTCGTGGTGGAGATCATGATCAGCAATTCATGTCATGGCGTCCACGCTCTCCCAACTTAACCCCATGCGATTTCTTTCTGTGGGGTTATGTGAAAAATTCAGTGTTTAAAGCTCCTCTACCAAGAAACGTGCCAGAACTGCGAGCTCGCATCAACGATGCTTTCAAACTCATTGATGGGGACATGCTGCGCCGAGTGTGGGAGGAACTTGATTATCGGCTTGATGTCTGCCGAATCACTAAAGGGGCACATATCGAACATTTGTGAATGCCTAAAAAAACTTTTTCAGTTTTTGTATGTGTGTGCAAAGCATTTTGAAAATATCTCAAATAATAAAGTTATTGTAGAGCTGTGAAATCGCTTAAATCATTTGTAATAACCCTGTATACCAGTTTTCACACATACCAATATTTATAGGACTGTCACTAGTTTATTGTAGCTCATGAACAAAAGTCGGAACAACATTACACCAACAAATTCATACGCGAAACAATCACATTATAAAGATTCAGTGGAATTGCTTGGTATAAACAGCACACTGGTCACAAAATGCAAAAAATGTTTCAGTTGTAAACCAAGCGAAGTCGTCTGGATTCAGTTTTTGCACTATCTGAATATTTTATGGGTGGCATTGCAGTTCTTCGTGCAATATTCTCTGTACACTGTGATCCGATATTTCAAGTTGCAGTGCATTCTTGTATGCAGGATGTATGGGAGGGACTTTGCCTGAAGGCTTCTTCAACTCCTGTAATATTCTCTCATGTGCACACATTTTGCACATCCACCCATTTCCTATAAGTTCTGTACCCACAATTCAACAGCATGTGTTGATGGTACTCGGCGTGATGTATCAAATTGTAATGAACACAAAATACGTGCTACATGGCCACATAGCTGTCATCATTTTTGTAAAACACCTTCATGGTAACAGCACTTTGTTGACCGGTACACAACACCATCTCAGCTGAACATTGATATCAGGGTCAATGGTGAAGGTTTGTTGTCCAGATGGCACCGCTCCCATTTTTGATTCCTAATATAATGTACTATTTCCAGGGTTGCAAAACCATCCATTCCATTGCCACATCTGTTAAGTATCTGCTGTGTATTGTCAATGTGATCCAGGAAGACTTCTGTGGAACTGCTTATTGAAATATCCACTCACAGCTGACTCTTTTGGACAATGCCTGTTTCTGAAAACTCATTTCTATAAACAAAATACTTTGACATTAATTTTGTTAAATCATGTTGTTGTTGTTGTTGTTGTGGTCTTCAGTCCTGAGACTGGTTTGATGCAGCTCTCCATGCTAGCCTATCCTGTGGAACCTTCTTCATCTCCCAGTACTTACTGCAACCCACATCCTTCTGAATCTGCTCAGTGTATTCACCTCTTGGTCTCCCTCTATGATTTTAACCGTCCACGCTGCCCTCCAATGCTAAATTTGTGATCCCTTGATGCCTCAGAACATGTCCTACTAACCGGTCCCTTCTTTTTGTCAAGTTGTGCCACATACACCTCTTCTCCCCAATCCTATTCAATACTTCCTCATTAGTTATGTGATACACCCATCTAATCTTCAGCATTCTTCTGTAGCACCACATTTCAAAAGCTTCTATTCTCTTCTTGTCCAAACTATTTATCATCCATGTTTCACTTCCATACATGGCTACACTCCATACAAATACTTTCAGAAACGACTTCCTAACACTTAAATCTATACTCGATGTTCAAAAATTTCTCTTCTTCAGAAACGCTTTCCTTGCCATTGCCAGTCTACATTTTATATCTTCTCTACTTCGACCATCATCAGTTATTTTGCTCCCCAAATAGCAAAACTCCTTACTACTTTAAGTGTCTCATTTCCTAATCTAATTCCCTCAGCATCACCCGACTTAATTCGACCACATTCCATTATCCTCGATTTGCTTTTGTTGATGTTTATCTTATATCCACCTTTCAAGACACTGTCCATTCCGTTCAACTGCTCTTCCAAGTCCTTTGCTGTCTCTGACAGAATTACAATGTCATCGTCGAACCTCAAGGTTTTTATTTCTTCTCTATGGATTTTAATACCTACTCCGAATTTTTCTTTTGTTCTCTTTATTGCTTGCTCAATATACAGATTGAATAACATTGGGGATAGACTACAACCCTGTCTCACTCCCTTCCCAACCACTGCTTCCGTTTCATACCACTCGACTCTTATAACTGCCATCTGGTTTCTGTGCAAATTGTAAATAGCCTTTCGCTCCCTGTATTTTACCCCTGCCACCTTTAGAATTTGAAAAAGAGTATTCCAGTCAACATTGTCAAAAGCTTTCTCTAAGTCTAGAATGCTAGAAACGTAGGTTTGCCTTTCCTTAATCTTTCTTTTAAGATAAGTCGTAAGGTCAGTGTTGCCTCACGTGTTCCAACATTTCTACGGAATCTAAACTGATCATCCCCGAGGTCAGCTTCTACCAGTTTTTCCATTCGTCTGCAAAGAATTCGCGTTAGTATTTTGCAGCTGTGACTTATTAAACTGAAAGTTCGGTAATTTTCACATCTGTCAACACCTGCTTTCTTTGGGATTGGAATTATTATATTCTTCTTGAAGTCAGAGGGTATTTCGCCTGTCTCATACATCTTGCTCACCAGATGGTAGAGTTTTGTCAGGACTGGCTCTCCCAAGGCCGTCAGTAGTTCTAATGGAATGTTGTCTACTCCCGGGGCCTTGTTTCGACTCAGGAAACAAAAAAATGCAAGAGGAAATTTCATAAGCGAATTATCTGTGCTTTCTGCAGACGAAGTTTTCGCATTCTAATGGAAGCCTGTTCTGCCTATAATTGAAATGATGTTAAATAACTGATGTAACAAAACTACAGTTATAATTCTGTTGACAGTTAGCAAACAAAGAAATGAGTAAGATCAATTGCAAGGCATGGGTCCAAGAACTAATTCATTAACACTGCTCATTGTGAAAAGTCAATGTTAATCTTCTTCTTGCTGTCGGTATTGTGGTATAATTCCTCCATTCAGTAAGCCATCAATAATGCCTTTCTGTCTTGTACTCAAATCAGCATAAACAGGTGTTAAATGTAACTTAGTTAAAATGAAAAACCTTATAAAGTTACTTTTTTACTTATTCATCATATCTGATTAACCACAAAACAACTTTTTCTCACTTCATAAAATATTAACAATATGACCCACAAGGGTACATCAGAGATGAGTTACATTTCAGCTTCTCTCCATCACATCTCACACCCAACTCTCAGCTATTGCTACACAGAGAAAACATAAACCAAAGTTACAAAAACTTTCCATCAACAACTCACAGAGATACATACCGATTTTTGTTCACAGTTGCTACTCAAGTAGAATATTTTACTTCAGATAGTGATTGAATTTTGTTAAGTTTTGAACAATCAATTAGTTTTGGATACTCTCTTGTAATAAAAGGAGGTAAATAAACATTACATAAAAATATGGATCCCCAAAATCAATATAAACCAATAATCTCATATTGACAAAAATATACATTACCAATATTACAAAATATTATAATAGCAAAAAGGCATATCATGTTGTACAACTGATTACAGCTATATCACCATCTACTACACTCCAGAATCGCACTGATGTAGTCTCATTATAGCATGCATCGAAAAGTGACACTGTACATTACTAGTACCTGAAGTACTTCAACTCATGTAATCTTTATCTCTTTCCAGATGAAGAGAAAGTCACTAAAATAAACATGGCACAGAGGAAAACTGGATGGAGGTTTGCTCAAAAGAGGTACATTTCCTGAAGAAGGTAATTGGATACATGATACTGAAATAAAAACTTAGGTATCTGCACTGTATGTTCTGATGGAATCAAAAAGATATGTCTCTAATGCAGCTCTGTGTACCTCCTACTGTCCATAAAAGTAATTATTTCCATATATATATATATTAACAAACTATTTCTGTGATGTAGAAAAGAATGTAATACAGTAGTGTGAAAAACTCTGTAAGTATGAAATATACACTTAGCTAAGAGAAAAAATGCTTTAGAACTAGAAATTCTTTTTATATGAGAAAGATCATATCTGAATATTCTGTAAGAAAATTTAAACAGAATGTGTGAAGACTATCATGAAGCACAATGTATATTTGAATTACAAGAAGCTTTTTCGGTGTGTAGCATTTTGAACTTATATGCATTCTTTGTCACTTCTGTGTGTTAACTAAAAAGATATTAACAAGTAAAAGAATTTTGCTAAGCATAAAATCTACAACATGCATAAAAAGTAACATAATATTAAGGAAAAAACAAAGGGTTTATGTTGTTGATTGCATGGATAGACCTTTACCTGTGACAAATAATGCTACTGGGATAAATTATAAGCCATCAGATAGTATTGTAAATAAGACTTTAATTTTGTAAAAGAATATTTATTTCCTCACAATTAGTGTATGAAACTGTGTGTTCAAATCAGCTTTATGCGTCACAAGTATATAGGGATGAATGTTTTCCTCTTAAATGATCTTCTGGAATGAGCAATTCTTCATGGTCGATGTTTAAAAATGCATTTGAGCTTATATATGTATGTGACACCTTCAGATCATTGACAGTAAAATATGCACACAAGTATCATGATTGGAACTTCTTTTTAAAAACATAGATAAATGCATAATTTGCAATTCACAAAAACATGGACAAAAATGCTGTTACTGATGTGTCTGATATTTTACTGTAATATAATTCTTTATGAGACAGTTCACAATGAGATATAAGATGGCTGCATGTTATATATGAAATGTAGAACTGAATTTGGGTTACTGTCTAGATAATCACTTTTATATCTCTCTTCCGCCACACCTTTTGTTTTTGTTTTTTGTTGGCTTTACTATTATATGGAAATGGTTTTCCACACATGGTCTTGTATCAAAGGTTGTAGAAAGCTGTTATTTTTTAGTATTATTTCGACTCAATAAGTTCACCATTTTATTGACTGCTTGGCAAGCCATAGTAATTACTCGAAAACCATATCTAACAGTTGCAAAAAATGTCAGTCTTTTTTTAATTTAAGTATTAAATGATTTTATTTATGCAATACTTCTTAAGCATGCTATCTCATATATGTTCAAGAAAATTAAATACATACAAAATTCATAAAAGTGAAACTCCACATTTGTAATGCAGTAATTTGTATAATGTACATATCATGCTCTGTCAAGCAAAAGGAAAAGAAATAATATCTTTACACCATAAGTGTAAAACTGATTTGATTTTAATCGCAAGAAGCTGATATATCATCAGTTATACAGATATTAACACTACAAAAGTTGTAACCCATGGCATAAATGTTACTGTGGTGTAAAATTTCTTTAACTGTAGTGAGAAACAACTGAAATATGAATATGTGTGTACTCTAATGGGATCTGTTATAATCTCTATGGAAAATTCATCAAATAAAATGTCAGTGCATACTATTTCACCACTGTATCACCACAAAATGTTATTCTTGCTGAGCTGTTTGCTCCTCAACTATGTAACTCTTGTAAGAAATAATACATATTGGCAAATCTGTTGTCCTTTGATCAAATTTAATTTTTTGACAACTTGCCATCACACGTACTTACAGAAAAGAAATCTAGTGATTTCTCCCTAAAACTGCTGTTTTAATTCTGGTAGTACCTATTTATGCTATAACAGAAATTAAATAGTCAATTCACATATGTTTGTTCATAGAGCACCAGAATAATCTCAAAACACAGTGGTGTCTTTAGTTTGTGGTAAATATTTGTCATATATCCCGACAAAATTTTGGATTTCCATCACTGTATTTGTTTCTTCTGTACAGTAAATTGTTCATCACTATTGATGGAAAATTTGAAAACCTCATTCTCCATAAGTAATCTACAATGTCAATATTAACTTCTTGTTTCACATGCTAGGTTAACTAAACTTAGTTCTCTCTGTGAGATCATAAAACAGGAAAAAAGATCAGAATTATATTGCCCAAATTTTTTATGCAAAACATAATTCTATTTAAAATGAGAAAATGTTGTTTTGCCCCTGGCATCAATAAAACAACTATGATTTGTTAAGTGTGTTCTTTATTTAACACAGCTTCTAAGTAACACTCAACCACAATAAGAATCAACAAATAATTAAAACAATGCTGCACCAAAAACTTGTTGTTCTCTGTGGGAACCTGGCAAATAAATGAAGATTTGGATGAACTGAGGAAAATAATCATAAAAAGACAATTGCCCACCTAATAATCATCACAGTCTAAACTTGGAAATTTTGTATACTCAATGAGAGCTGTCAGTTCCAAAAGTTAGTCTTGCCCATATTTCAGCCCTGACAGCGGTCTCTCTCTCTCTCTCTCTCTCTCTCTCACACACACACACACACACACACACACACACACATTTTATAAAGATTAAGTCTTCTCTCTCCCATGTCACTTCTGTGATCTGCTCCTTGAATTAATACAATGTCATTAATCATCTAAGTGATGAAAACACCATACAATTCTCATAAGTTACAGTGTGCATTTGGAATTTCTACTAAAATACACTGTACAATACCAATACACTTCACAGAATGGCAGTTCTTTGCTAATGTGCCTTCTTATCACAAATCTGTCATTACCACACCTAATGACATGGCTTCGATATTTCAAAGCTTGGTTCCGCATATGGTAATAAAATATTTATGTAGATATTCTTGCTTTGCTGCATTTCTGTTTAAGTGAAACCCTCACCCATTTTTCATACCTCCATGTGTAAATAGCTATGTCCATAACTGCATAGTGGTGCATACCATAATTTCCATAAAAGAATGAGAAACAAGAATTTTTGAACAGAGTGACATTTCCAGTTTTGGAGGTTTTGATTCTTATTCAGGGACATCATATATAAGAAGGATACTCAAAGAGTAACTTGCCAACCAAAAAAATGTTCCGAGTTTTAAGTTTCTTTTCATCACGGTCTATAGGTCTGAGTGACAACTAAATTGTGATCCATCTTCTTCATTAAATGTAAATACCGCCCAACTGTTTGCTTACCATATTCTACAACAACACACAACCTTAATTTAGCATAAAATTTATTCTAATGAACTAAGAATATAACAAGAGATCATGGTCATCAAAAACTTTATTTTATATGTAATATTTCTTGCTTTATTTTTAATAAAATTGTAAAAATTATAATAGCATAAATGATTATGTTACAACAATTATTAAGTGTGAATTAGAGCCACATACACAAACAGATCTTTGATCATCCAGTTTTCATGAAAAATTAAGAAATTCGAATCTTTCGAGGAAGAAAATTGTACAAGCAGTTCATCTCTGTTATCAGAAAAGCATATTCTTATGTATTTATGTAAGTGAATGTATTTTGATATGCATATAACACAAAAGTTGTCTGTGTCAAAATATTTTATGTAATGTGCCTGTTAAACTAACATAATCTCTGACTATGCTAAATAGTATATAAATGTTGGATACAAAATAAATTTTATGTGCAGTTCAAATGTGTAGCTTAAATCCTAATATAATGTTTCTCTTTCCTTTACATCCTTAGGGCAGTAGCCTCCTTATTCCTTTTTAACTTAAGATCAAGATCATTATCATGGTAAAGTACACAGCCTAATTTATCAAATGAAATAACAACAATGATGACAATAATAGTAGCATTAATAATAGTTGTACAAATAAATAAAATATGAAAAAACAGCAGTTTTTCAAATGAGCAAACATGTAATCAATCAGAAAAGAAGCACCCACAAGGCCATTATCGTGATGTAGAGAAAGTTCTGTAACACAATGCTGCTGCTGACCACAGAAACAAATTCTTAATGTTGACACTTAGGTAAAACTTACATAGTATTTACACCCTTCTTTTCCTGTATGTGTCCTATTTGAATGACAAGTTTTTGTTAAAATTAACGTAGGTGTTAACACAAACTGTACACCATTTGAAAAATTTCCAGTTTTGTAATGTACTTGACTGTTTATAGTTCTGTCCACGCTACAGATTCAACATGATTTTTGTTCACTATCAACAATCATAAAGCTGTCAGTCAACTGCTGACTATGATGTGAAACACACAGCAGCTGCCTCATTCAGATGCAGTTATCTTTCGGGGATCTGGCGGACCAGACAGCTATTCCCACTATATGCACACTTATGTCTGCCTGGATTGGCTACCATCCTCTTCCACAGAACACTCCTTAATCACATGGCCAAAGTAAAACAACCTCTAAAGGCTCTGCTCTCCAGTGAATTACTTGGCCTCATTCATTGTGAATGACTCCTTCCATTCACAGTATTCATAGAAACTGCTATCAGCAGCTATATTCTCAATTCTTCTTCCAACCCTTATTTTCAAGGACACTTCTACCCTACTTTGCAGTTGTGAAGGTATTAGCAGTAACTTGGTTGCATTTCCTTGAATCATATAATCCCGGTTTCACATGTACTGTTAATTTACATTAGAGCCCCAAGATCAATTGCCAGTTGACTGTACACTGCTTTGAAGCATGCTCTGTGCCAATCTGCCATGAAGCCAAGGATGACAAAGATATAACTCACATCATAATTGCTAATTCTCAGAGGAATGTTTCAATTAAAGTAAGTGGATGCTACAGGTACAGTATTTAAGAGCTCACTGTCCTTCATCTGTTTACACACAATCAAGTACTCATGACAGAGTACATTTTGCCGGAGGCAGTACCTTCAATTTCAAGGAGCAGCTACACCTTTTAATACTGTTATGCACAATTATCTGAAGAAAAAAACCCTTAACAGCAATTTTCTATCACATTGAAAGTAAGATTGGGGTTGATGCTTCAACAGCAATTTCACTAGAAATGTAGCACAAGCCCACAGCAAAGGAGGATGGGGTATAAGCTCAACCTTCCTTTCCAAAGACATCATCAAAGATTTGCATTCAATGATTTTGGGAAATCTTTACTGATCGTGAACATGTACAGTGGTGATTGTTTGGAATTGAGCTTATAGTCTAAGATCCTGACTTACATCAACCTTCAACCATCAAGTTTCATAATCAGATGTGTATGTTATGTACAATAAAGTATAAACAAACAAAATGTGATTGGTTTTCCATGCCATATCCCTGCACAGCTATTTTTAATTAAAAACTTCTTAATTAAATTTTTTCAGTAGTAACTCTTACGTAGTCTCTTAAAAAATATATATCACAAATAAAGAGTAAAAGATGTAAATAAAAAGCCAAAATCAAGTTTCGTCTTTCTTCCAGGGAATAATGAAAGATTGTTAGATGTAAAGAGGTAAGCATGTAGCAGTAAATTCCCCTCACTGTGTTTTCTTGTACATGTACAGTATGAGAGCATTGTGCAGCACAGAAACACAATTTACAAACCTATGTGATAGAGAAAGACACAGAATAAAAGCAGCATGTGAGACAGTCACTGAGTAAAAGAGAGTGAGCATACTCGTTTCTCTGTGCCTTCTGCCTGACAGAGAAATACAACTGAATGGTTCCAAAATTGCAGCTCTGTCCAGTGAGCATGAAACTCCATGGTGTCATGCCTTCCACATGACTGCCGGACGCAACATATCATAGTAGAATTCAAAAAGTTGACTGCTTGCCTGCAATAATTTTTTCTCCAACTTCTCATGCTGCTGTAAATGAAACAGTTGTCATTGTCCAAAAAATAGCTGAAAAATGTGGAAAAGTAATTATCATGTTGTATGATTTGACCATAGCCAAGATGACTATGTACACTGAGGTGACAAAACTCATGGGATAGTGATATACACATATATAGATGGTGGCAGTATCATGTACATGAGGTATACAAGGGCAATGCATTAGCAGAACTGTCTTTGTATTCAGGTGATTCATGTGAAAAGGTTTCTAATTTGATTATGGCCAAATGGGAATTATCAGACTTTGAACATGGAATGGTAGTTGCAGCTACATGCATGGGACATTCCATTTCAGAAACTGTTAGGAAATTAAATATTCCTAGATCCACATTGTCAAAAGTGTGCCAAGAATACCAAATTTCAGGCATTACTTCTCACTACAGACAACAAAGTAGCCGACGGCCATTAAGAAGAGCAGTGGTGGTGGAGAAGAGTTATCCGTGCTAATAGACAAGCAACACTGCATGAAATAACCCCAGAAATCAATGTGGGATGTACAACAAAAGTATCCATTACAACAGTGCAGTAAAAGTTGGTGTTAATTGGCTATGGTAGCGGAATACTGATGAAAGTACCTTTGCTAACAGTATGACATCGTCCACAGTGCCTCTCCTGGGCTCATGACCATATTGGTTAGACCCTATATGACTAAAAAACCATGGCCTGATCAGATGAGTCCCAATTTCAGCTCGTAAGAGCTGATGATAGGATTCAAGTATGGCACAGACCCCACAAATCCTTGGACCAAAGCTGTTAGGTCGATTTGGGGCAAGAGACCAAACAGCGAGGTCACCGGTCTCATCGGATTAGGGAAGGATGGGGTAGGAAGTCGGCCATGCCCTGTCAAAAGGAACCATGCTGGCATTTGCCTGAAGTGATTTACGGAAAGCACAGAAAACCTAAGTCAGGATGGTCGGACTCAGGACTGAACTGTCACCCTCCCAAATGCGAGTCCAGTGTGCTAACCAGTGCGACACCTCGCTCGGTACCAAAGTTGTCAACAATGCACTGTGAAAGCTGGTTGTGGCTCCATAATCGTGTGGTTTGTATATACATGGAATGGATTGGGTCCTCTGGTCCAACTGCACCAATCATTGACTGGAAATGGGTACATTCTGCCACTTGGAGACCATTTGTAGCCATTCATGGGCTTCATATTTCCAAACAGCGATGGAATTTTTCTGGACGATGATGTGCAATGTCACTGGGCACAATTGTTTGTGATTTGGTTTGAAGAACATCCTGGACAATTTGAGTGAATGATTTGCGTACCCATCATACATTTGTAGGACACAATCAAGAGGTCAGTTCATGAACAAATTCCTGTTCTGGCAACATTTTTACAATTATGGACAGCTATGGAGGCAGCATGGCTCAATATTTCTGCATGGGACTTCCAATGATTTGTTGAGTCCATGCCACATTGAGTTGCTGCACTATACAGAGTAAATTGTAAATTTAGGTGCATTTTTTGATGCCACTGGAAAATTTATACATTCCCGTGGATTAGCTGAAGTACTGGCTCAAGCAGAAGTATTAGCAGGTGGCTCAATACTCAGCTTTTTTTTTGACGCCAAGCACTTAAATCATTGTAAGCAACTACATCTGCTGACTGCTGCTTCATTGCAAACACTGCACTTATTCACAATTCAAATTGTGCTTGAGATACTGGATGAACTCTTGAAAATATTTATCAATACTACATGTAATCAAAGTCTTTCTGACATTGAGAGGAATGAATTACCTGATTTACTGAGCAAAGCTGTTAAAGGTTACAAAGAGTTCTGCAAGCATACTTTGATGGGCGAACATGGAAAAATGGCTCAATGCTACTACTACTGTTGTGAGTTATCAACTAATTCAAGCAGTTTTTGAAAAGCATCTGTACCGGTAAATTTCAACTGTACTCTGACTCAGTTTTCAGCATGACTGATTTATTTTTTGCATTAAACCAGACTAATTATGACAGACGGTCCTTAATGTGGTTAAGTAACTCAGTCAGGCTGAATCAAGAAAATTCACTGTTGGTTACCAAATTTCGACAACGCACATTTGGAATTAGGCATACAAATGCCAATTTTGCTAGATCACCTGCTGACATGACACTAGAGCAGGCTTTTAACGCCGCTGCCTGTAATCAATTTGTTAATAATCTTACTGCGAACTCTATCTCTGCGTATCAAAGATTGGCTCTCACCATAGTATGAGAACAAAAATATTGACTGCTGTCATGTAAAATCCTGGTTTGTCACAACAAGATAATATATCTAGAGAGAGAGAGAGAGAGAGAGAGAGAGAGAGAGAGAGAGAGAGAGAGAAAGAAAAGAAAGAATGAGCAGAAGAAAAATGATACAAGCAGTTTTTGCAATAGGCCAATTATTAAAATGATTAAAAATACCATTAATTAATTTGATGACAGTATCAAAAAAATGTTTTATGCAACATTTCTACTGGTAGAGCAGCATCATTTGATGTAAGAGATTTCCTGCTTACTGTTAAGTCAGTGGAAAATCAATAACAATTAAGTTTTATTTCTGACTGCAGTCCTGTTATTGGAAGATTTGAGAAACCAACATCATAAAACAAAATTCAAATTTCTCATCACAGTGCACCTCCAGAGTTCAAATGAATAAAGATAAAGAGGCAGGACTGAAAATTGGAAAAACATCTTTGTTCAGCTACTCGCAATTAGCCATGACAAAAAAGTATGTGTAGAACACTTGTTAGACACTTTGGTTCAAATGGTTCAAATGGCTCTGAGCACTATGGGACTCAACTGCTGTGGTCATAAGTCCCCTAGAACTTAGAACTACTTAAACCTAACTAACCTAAGGACAGCACACAACACCCAGCCATCACGAGGCAGCGAAAATCCCTGACCCCGCCGGGAATCGAACCCGGGAACCCGGGCGTGGGAAGCGAGAACGCTACCGCACGACCACGAGATGCGGGCGTGTTAGACACTTTCACTAGGATCAATACCATCTACTCTTTTCCTGTGTACAGGGGTAATGTTAAAAATAGACAAGACCACATTTTCCAAGACACTGGAATCTCAAGTCGACACAATTCAAGTTCATACAAATCTATGTTGAAATAGTAGGCAGATTTTACATCTTATATCAGATTGGGTCCTCCTTGCCACAAACCTTAGCTAATGCAGCTGAGCCTATTCTCATAACATTTTGTTCAAATTATACTCCAGAGATACATATATTCTTCAATCAAAGGTTCCGAATATCAAAATCAATGAGAGTTTGATATTTTTTATAGAATTAAAAGAACCTCCACAAGCCAAACCTACCAATTTTGTGGGAAGACTTAATTATTTTAAGGAGGCTTTGGTATAGATCTTAGTACATAAATGGAGGAATGACCATTTGGTATCAATATGCAAACTAAGAAAGCCTTTATAGCCATTGGAGGTCAGTGCTTCTTACTCTTATCAAGTAAAGGAAAGTCATGTTGTAAAGGCTGGAGAGATTGATTACAAACATCAACATGAAGAAGAGGACACATAGTTTATGTTTCATGTTGGCACAGTGCCACTAATGTCAAAAATTTTAGTAAAAGTCCCTGATACTGATGTTTTAATAATATTACTGACCAGTATGCATAAAGTTTCTGAATCTGACATTTGGGTGGCAGTTTCAGCAACTAGTACAAAAATTAATAAAGGCCTTAACAGCATCAACTGCTCAGAATTAGCAACAGCATCTACCAGCGTTCCACGCACTTACAGGCTGGAATTACATGGCTGCTTTCTACAATATAGGAAACAACAAACTGTTTCAAACTTTCACAAAAAACAAAACCTACAAAAAGACTTTTGTACCATTGTCAGATGACACGATGTTTTCATCAACAAAAAAACTGAGATGGTTGAAGTGTTTACTGCTCTTTTGTATGGCATAAAGCACTGCAAAAACATTAATCACCCAAGATTTAATATTTTCCAAACAAATTATTCAGCCAAAAAAGATAAGATTCAAAGACAAAAAAGGTTAATATTGTGTAATTTAAACAAACTATTTATTGAATTCAAAAAAGTAAATCCTGACATTGAAACTGAAAGGTCAAAATTTTGTGAGTTGAGACCAAAATGGTGTACTGTTGCAGGGATATTTGACACCCATAATGTATGCGTTCGTATCACCACAATGTAAAGTTGATGATTGATTTGCCACTCTTAGAGCTGACTATAAAAATATTTTGGAAGTTATGATAAGCAGTGTTGACAGTTATATGTGTATGATCATGAGAAAAGTCAAGATTGTCCACACAAACAAGTTTTACTTGTTATGCCTGCAGAATCTGAAGATGATGATTTGATGACTAACAATGTAGAATACAAACAATGGGTGACAAAACAGATTGGAAATGGTGACAATCATAAAATCACAAGAAGTGTTTTTTTGAAGTATTGGTAGCTAACCTTGAAAATCTGAAAATGCATTTTTTTTTATCACCAAGGCTGATTGTAAATTTATGAAAGACAGAAAGAAAACCTTGGTAGTTGATGAATGCTTAGCTCTTGTAAACTTTTCTGAATTTTATTCCTTCGTTGTTCAAGATTGGATAAATAAATCATTCACAATTCATTCATTTGTGTTCTATTATAAAGATCAAGATAAACTATAGAGTTGCAGTTTTTGTGTCATAAGTAGAATTGTAAAACTACTATATGTTACCATGGGCTACTGTAATTGAGTGTTCACTAGGGTATTTTTCCCAGCAGCTTTGGTCAGTTAAGACTGTAACTGTGTTACCTGTATATTAGGTGTGTTGCCTACCTGTCAGGCATTGCCCCATTTTGATCACTTTGTTTGAATATATGATCAGTGTCTTACTCGATTCCCCTAGAAACTGGAAGTGGTGAACCGTCTAGAAACTGAGTGATGATATATAAATGGCCACATAACCTACAGAATATTTTTATTTCACGTAATTATCCTCCTGTCTGTTACTTAAAAATATACAGTGTTCATAGAAAAATTGAAACTGCTAATGTTTAATTCAGGTTTTATTTGACAGTTTATTTTTTTAATGTGAAATAGAGAGATGTTGTGGTAAAAATAAAAAAAATACAGATTTTTCATACAGTGCTTGAAAACAAAAGTTCCCCAAAAAATCATTAAAAGTTTTTAAAAATGAAAAATTAAAACATATCAAATATTGCTACAGTACTTCGATGATCTTATATAAAACATGTTTCTCTTATTGCTAAACAACTTTTGCGCTTATCAGTAAGATGAAAACTCTTGGCTTTGATTATGATGAACGTTCTATTTTACAAAATAACAACAATAATTATATAATGTTTTGTGTTTGTGCTTGCAAATTGTATTTGTGTCAAAGGTAATTACTTTGGTTACATAAAAACGCAGAGGTTAGACAAGCAGCTAATTTTTTATTACTTACACAATGCAATTTCCATTTTGTAAGAATATAAAATGCTTAATGGATTAATACTGATGTGTGGTTCTGATTATGCGTGAAACAGACAAACAATAAAACAAAGAAAAGTCATCATTTCCCAGTTCCTCTACCACATATACATTTACGTTCTTTCTCTATCAAAGCTACTAATACTACTGGTGATCCTACCATTTACTACATCATTTATGTACTGTATCAAAATTTGGTAAAGCACAGCTCTAGTCATAAGTGACCACCTTGAACACAACCCTACAGCAGTGCACGCTTCTCAACTGCAGTTAACAAACTACATAAAACAGCACCACCTTCCCGTAAACAAATAGATCTACTTCTCTGTTGTTTGTTGTTGTTGTTGTTGTTGTCGTTCTTGTTGTGGTCTTCAGTCCGGAGACTGGTTTGATGCAGCTCTCCATGCTACTCTATCCTGTGCAAGCTGCTTCATCTCCCAGGACCTACTGCAACCTACATCCTTCTGAATCTGCTTAGTGTATTCATATCTTGTTCTCCCTCTATGATTTTTACCCTACATGCTGCCCTCCAACACTAAATTGGTGATCCCTTGATGCCTCAGAACATGCCCTACCAACCGATCCCTTCTTCTAATCAAGTTGTGCCACAAAATCCTCTTCTCCCCATTTCTATTCAATACCTCCTCATTAATTATGTGATCTACCCATCTAATCTTCAGCAATCTTCTGTAGCACCACATTTTGAAAGCTTATATTCTGTTCTTGTCCAAACTATTTATCGTCCATGTTTCACTTTCATATATGGCTACACTCCATACAAATACTTTCAGAAACGACTCCTGACATTTAAATCTATACTCGATGTTAACAAATTTCTCTTCTTCAGAAACTCTTTCCTTGCCATTGCCAGTCTACATTTTATATCCTGTCTACTTCGACCATCATCAGTTATTTTGCTCCCCAAATAGCAAAACTCCTTACTACTTTAAGTGTCTCATTTCCTAATCTAATTCCCTCAGCATCACCTGATTTAATTCGACTACATTCCATTATCCTCATTTTGCTTTTGTTGATGTTCATCTTATATCCTCCTTTCAAGACACTGTCCATTCCATTCAGCTGCTCTTCCAGGTTCTTTGCTGTCTCTGACAGAATTACAATGTCATCGGCGAACCTCAAAGTTTTTATTTCTTCTCCATGGATTTTAATACCTACTCCGAATTTTTCTTTTGTTTCCTTTACTGCTTGCTCAATATATAGATTGAACAACATCGGGGAGAGGCTACAACCCTGTCTCACTCCCTTCCCAACCACTGCTTCCCTTTCATGTCCCTCGACTCTTATAACTGCCATCTGGTTTCCGTACAAATTGTAAATAGCCTTTCGCTCCCTGTATTTTACCCCTGCCACTTTCAGAATTTGAAAGAGAGAATTCCAGTCAACATTGTCAAAAGCTTTCTCTAAGGCTACAAATGCTAGAAATGTAGATTTGCCTTTCCTTAACCTATCTTCTAAGATAAGTCGTAGGGTCAGTATTGCCTCACGTGTTCCAATATTTCTACGGAATCCAAATTCATCTTCCCAGAGGTGGGCTTCTACCAGTTTTTCAATTCGTCTGTAAAGAATTTGTGTTAGTATTTTGCAGCCATGGCTTATTAAACTTATAGTTCGGTAATTTTTACATCTGTCAACACCTGCTTTCTTTCGGATTGAAATTATTATATTCTTTTTTAAGTCTGAGGGTATTTCGCCTGTCTCATACATCTTGCTCGCCAGATGGTAGAGTTTTGTCAGGACTGGCTCTCTCTAGGCTGACAGTAGTTCTAATGGAATGTAGTCTACTCCCGGGGCCTTGTTTCGACTTAGGTCTTTCAGTGCTCTGTCAAACTCTTCACGCAGTATCATATCTCCCATTTCATCTTCATCTACATCCTCTTCCGTTTACATAATATTGTCTTCAAGTACATCGCCCTTGTATAGACCATCTATATACTCCTTCCACCTTTCTGCTTTCCCTTCTTTGTTTAGAACTGGGTTTCCATCTGAGCTCTTGATATTCTTACAAGTGGTTCTCTTTTCTCCAAAGGTCTCTTTAATTTTCCTGTAGGTAGTATCTGTCTTACCCCTAGTGAGATAAACCTCTACATCCTTACATTTGTCCTCTAGCCATCCCTCCTTAGCCATTTTGCACTTCCTGTTGATCTCATTTTTGAGACCTTTGTATTCCTTTTTGCCTGCTTCAGTTACTGCATTTTTATATTTTCCCCTTTCATCAATTAAATTCAATATTTCTTCTGTTACCCAAGGATTTCTACTGGCCCTCGTCTTTTTACCTACTTGCCTCCGTGCTGCCTTCACTACTTCATCCCTCAAAGCTCCCCATTCTTCTTCTACTGTATTTCTTTCCCCCGATTCCTGTCAGTTGTTCCCGTCTACTCTCCCCGAAACGCTGTACAACCTCTGGTTTAGTCAGTTTATCCAGGTCCCATCTCCTTAAATTCCCACCTCTTTGTAGTTTCTTCCATTTCAGTCTACAGTTCATAACCATTAGATTGTGGTCAGAGTCCACATCTGCCCTTGGAAATGTCTCACAATTTAAAACCTGGTTCCTAAATCACTGTCTTACCATTATATAATCTACACTACTGGCCATTAAAATTGCTACACCAAGAAGAAATGCAGATGATACAAGGGGATTCATTGGACAAATACATTACACTAGAACTGACGTGTGATTACATTTTCATGCAATTTGGGTGCATGGACCCTGAGAAATCAGTACCCAGAACAACCACCTCTGGCCGTAATAACAGCCTTGATATGCCCGGGCATTGAGTCAAACAGAGCTTGGATGGCGTGTACAGCTGCCCATGCAGCTTCAACACGATTCCACAGTTCATCAAGAGTAGTGACTGGCGTATTGTGGCGAGCCAGTTGCTCAGCCACCATTGACCAGACATTTTCAATTGGTGAGATATCTGGAGAATGTGCTAGACAGGGCAGTAGTCGAACATTTTCTGTATCCAGAAAGGCCCATACAGGACCTGCAACATGCGGTCATGCATTATCCTGCTGAAATGTAGGGTTTTGCAGGGCTCGAATGAAGGGTAGAGCCACGGGTCGTAACACATCTGAAATGTAACGTCCACTGTTCAAAGTGCCGTCAATGCGAACAAGAGGTGACCGAGACGAGTAACCAATGCCACCCCATACCATCACGTTTGGTGATACGCCAGTATGGCAATGACGAATACACGCTTCCAAAGTGCGTTCACCGCGATGTCACCAAACACGGATGCAACCATCATGATGCTGTAAACAGAACCTGGATTCATCCGAAAAAATGACGTTTTGCCATTCGTGCACCCAGGTTCGTCGTTGAGTACACCATCACAGGCACTCCTGTCTGTGATGCAGCGTCAAGGGTAACCAAGCTGATAGTCTATGCTGCTGCAAACGCCATCGAACTGTTTGTGCAGATGGTGGTTGTCTTGCAAACGTCCCCATCTGTTGACTCAGGTATCAAGACGTGGCTGCATGATCCGTTACAGCCATAAACCCACTGATTCCATATTCCGCTAACAGTCATTGGATCTTGACCAACACGAGCAGAAATGTCACGATACGATAAACCGCAATCGCTACAGTCTACAATTCTCCAATTACCATGTCTGAGCCTCCTTTAACCGTGACCTTCACCCAAATCATTTCACATTTCGGATCTCCATCAATTTCCTTCGATACTATTGCACTTCTTATCGCTATAAACACGCCTCCCCCTTCACTGTCCAGCCTGTCTCTGCGGTATACATTCCAATCTGAGTTTAGGATTTCATTACTGTTTACGTCTGATTTCAGCCAACTTTCTGTCCCTAGTACTATATGGGCGTTGTGAATGTTTATTAATGAGAGCAGTTCTGGGACCTTTCTGTAGACGCTCCTGCAGTTTACTATTAGCACATTAATATTGTTATTCCCTGTTGCATTTTGCCTACTCCTACCTTGCCACGTCTCAGGAGGCGTCTTGCCGGGCCTAGGGAGGGGATTCTCTAACCTAAAAAACCCCCATGTGCACTCCACACGTACTCCGCTACCCTTGGAGCCGCTTCCGGCGTATAGTGCACGCCTGACCTATTCAGTGGGACCCTACATTTCTCCACCCGATAGCGGAGGTCGAGAAATTTGCACCCCAGATCTCCGCAGAATCGTCTGAGACTCTGATTTAAGCCTTCCACTCGGCTCCAAACCAGAGGACCGCGATCAGTTCTGGGAACGATACTACAAATAGTTAGCTCCGATTTCACCCCGCGAGCGAGGCTTTCCGCCTTCACCAATTCCGCCAAACGCCTGTACGAACTGAGGATGACCTCTGAACCCAGACGGCAGGAGTCATTGGTGCCGACATGAGCAACAATTTGCCGTCGGGTGCACCCAGTGCTCTCTATCGCCGCCGGTAGGGCCTCCTCCACATCTCGGATGAGACCCCCCTGGCAAGCAGACAGAGTGAACACTGGCCTTCTTCCCCAACCTTCCCGCTATTTCCCTAAGGGGCTCCATCACCCGCCTAACATTGGAGCTCCCAATAACTAATAAACCCCTCCCCCCATGTGCCTGCTCGGACCTTGCTGAAGGAGCAGCCACATGTCCACTCACAGGCAGAGCGGGCGATGCCACACGGCCAGCCTCCACATTGACCCTCCACCTCGTGCACCACGAACGCCGCTGAACCCGCAACTCCCCTTGGGGAGAGGGTGGCCCAACCACGCCCAGTACCCGCGGAGATGTCTCGACAGCAGGGACAGTGGGTGAAGCATGTAACGCCTGGGGTGTACCTTGCGACGCACCAGACTCCCCACTGCCGCGGCAGTAGTGTGAGGAGGGCTATGCGAGAGGCGTTCAATGAATTCGAAAGTAAAGTTCTATGTACTGACTTGGCAGAAAATCCTAAGAAATTTTGGTCGTATGTCAAAGCGGTAGGTGGATCAAAACAAAATGTCCAGACACTCTGTGACCAAAATGGTACTGAAACAGAAGATGACAGACTAAAGGCCGAAATACTAAATGTCTTTTTCCAAAGTTGTTTCACAGAGGAAGATTGCACTGTAGTTCCTTCTCTAGATTGTCGCACAGATGACAAAATGGTAGATATCGAAATAGATGACAGAGGGATAGAGAAACAATTAAAATCGCTCAAAAGAGGAAAGGCCGCTGGACCTGATGGGATACCAGTTCAATTTTACACAGAGTACGCAAAGGAACTTGCCCCCCTTCTTGCAGCGGTGTACCGTAGGTCTCTAGAAGAGCCTAGCGTTCCAAAGGATTGGAAAAGGGCACAGGTAATCCCCGTTTTCAAGAAGGGACGTCGAACAGATGTGCAGAACTATAGACCTATATCTCTAACATCGATCAGTTGTAGAATTTTGGAACACGTATTGTGTTCGAGTATAATGACTTTTCTGGAGACTAGAAATCTACTCTGTAGGAATCAGCATGGGTTTCGAAAAAGACGGTCATGTGAAACCCAGCTCGCGCTATTCATCCACGAGACTCAGAGGGCCATAGACACGGGTTCACAGATAGATGCTGTGTTTCTTGACTTCCGCAAGGCGTTCGATACAGTTCTCCACAGTCGTTTAATGAACAAAGTAAGAGCATATGGACTATCAGACCAATTGTGTGATTGGATTGAGGAGTTCCTAGATAACAGGACGCAGCATGTCATTCTCAATGGAGAGAAGTCTTCCGAAGTAAGAGTGATTTCAGGTGTGCCGCAGGGGAGTGTCATAGGACCGTTGCTATTCACAATATACATAAATGACCTGGTGGATGACATCGGAAGTTCACTGAGGCTTTTTGCAGATGATGCTGTGGTGTATCGAGAGGTTGTATCAATGGAAAATTGTACTGAAATGCAGGAGGATCTGCAGCGAATTGACGCATGGTGCAGGGAATGGCAATTGAATCTCAATGTAGACAAGTGTAATGTGCTGCGAATACACAGAAAGATAGATCCTTTATCATTTAGCTACAAAATAGCAGGTCAGCAACTGGAAGCAGTTAATACCATAAATTATCTGGGAGTATGCATTAGGAGTGATTTAAAATGGAATGATCATATAATGTTGATCGTCGGTAAAGCAGATGCCAGACTGAGATTCATTGGAAGAATCCTAAGGAAATGCAATCCGAAAACAAAGGAAGTAGGTTACAGTACGCTTGTTCGCCCACTGCTTGAATACTGCTCAGCAGTGTGGGATCCGTACCAGATAGGGTTGATAGAGGAGATAGAGAAGATCCAACGGAGAGCAGCGCGCTTCGTTACAGGATCATTTAGTAATCGCGAAAGCGTTACGGAGATGATAGATAAACTCCAGTGGAAGACTCTGCAGGAGAGACGCTCAGTAGCTCGGTACGGGCTTTTGTCAAAGTTTCGAGAACATACCTTCACCAAAGAGTCAAGCAGTATATTGCTCCCTCCTACGTATATCTCGCGAAGAGACCATGAGGATAAAATCAGAGAGATTAGAGCCCACACAGAGGCATACCGACAATCCTTCTTTCCACAAACAATACGAGACTGGAATAGAAGGGAGAACCGATAGAGGTGCTCAAGGTACCCTCCACCACACACCTTCAGGTGGCTTGCAGAGTATGGATGTAGATGTAGATGTACATCAAAGTCGGAAACGTGAGGGTACGCATTTCTCTTTGAAATGCTGTTTGTGTATGAGAAATCGATTGGAAACTTTCCTGTCAGCACATTGTAGGTGTAGCCACCGGCACCAACCTTGTGTGAATGCTCTGAAGAGCTAACCATTTGCGTATCACAGCATCTTCCTCCTGTTGGTTAAATTTAGCGTCTGTAGCACGTCATCTTTGTGGTGTAGCAATTTTAATGGCCAGTAGTGTATCTGATACCTTCTAGTATCTCCAGGGTTCTTCCATGTATACAACCTTCTTTCATGATTCTTGAACCAAGTGTTATCTATGATTAATTTATGCTCTGAGCAAAATTCTACCAGGCAGCTTCCTCCTTCATTTCTTTCCCCCAATCCATATTCACCTACTATGTTTCCTTCTCTCCCTTTTCCTACTCTCGAATTCCTGTCACCCATGACGATTAAATTTTCGTCTTCCTTCACTACCTGAATAATTTCTTTTATCTCATCATACATTTCATCAATTTCTTTGTCATCTGCAGAGCTAGTTGGCATATAAACTTGTACTACTGTAGTAGGTGTGGGCTTCGTGTCTATCTTGGCCACAATAATGCGTTCACTGTGCTGTTTGTAGTAGCTTACCTGCACTCCTATTTTTTTAATTCATTATTAAACCTACTCCTGCATTACCCCTATTTGATTTTGTATTTATAACCCCGACAAAAAAGTCTTGTTCCTCCTGCCACCGAACTTCACTAATTCCCAGTATATTTAACTTTAATCTATCCATTTCCCTTTTTAAATTTTCTAACCTATCTGCCCGATTAAGATATCTGACATTCCATGCTCCGATCGGTAGAATGCCAGTTTTCTTTCTCCTGATAACAACGTCCTCTTGAGTAGTCCCCACCTGGAGATCCGAATGGGGACTATTTTACCTCCGGAATATTTTATCCAAGAGGACGCCATCATCATTTAACCATACAGTAAAGCTGCACGCCCTCTGGAAAAATTACGGCTGTAGTTTCCCCTTGCTTTCAGCTGTTCGCAGTACCAGCACAGCAAGGCCATTTTGGTTAGTGTTACAAGGCCACAGATCAGTCAATCATCCAGACTGTTGTCCCTGCAACTACTGAAAAGGCTGCTGCCCCTCTTCAGGAACCACACGTTTGTCTGCCCTCTCAAGAGATACCCCTCCCCTGTGGTTGCACCTACGGTACGGCTATCTGTATCGCTGAGGCACGCAAGCCTCCCCACCAACAACAAGGTCCATGGTTCATTGGGGGGAGAAGGGGGGCGGGCCTCCTTCTCTAGGGTGCTGCAAACTAACATAAAAACAAAAAAGTTAACATCTCCTTCCACAAAGAAGATTTTGGACTTGATGTAGAATAGCACAGTTTTGAATCATGTCATGGGAAGAATGTGTGTGATGGGATCAAGGGTATAACAAAGCGAACTGTAAAAAAAGCTAGGCTGCAATGGACCTATGAGAACCAGACCTATAAATGTTTAAATTCTGTCAAGAGTAGGTAAAACGCAAGCACACACAAGACCTCTACAACTCTCATAACGGGATCACTTGTATGTTCACTGCAACAAACCTGATAGTGAACTTCACCGATGTGGAAAACTTTTACTGCTAACACTTCATAATAAAGACATAGTAGCTAGCAATTTCGATTAACAGTGGTGGATTGCCAAAGTTGATAATACTGAGTGTCAAACCAAGAAGTTTAAGTTACATTTTATCACCCACTTGGACCAAGGACCTCATTTAAAAAAGTTGAGAGGGATAAAGGTCAGATTGCAGTTAAAAATGTAATGAAGCAGCTGTCCCCCCTGAAATTTACAATAGTGATTGTAGAATTTTTAACCTAATGCCCAAACTGAGTGAAGAAGTTTCTCAGCTGTTCTATGAACAGTGTAGTAAAAACAAATTAGACAAGAATATGATAACATAATTAGTTGGTTCATTTTCAACAAAAAATAACAAGTAAGCATAGATAAGCTTAAATTATATAACTGATATACAAGGTGATCAATCATTCATGCAACCGCCAGGCAGGAAATTTTTTCCCCTGCCAGCGGCAAGCCGGTGCCAGCACTGGTGGGCAGTATATTTCCTCACCACTGCGAGTTTTTTTTTCTTTAGAAATTTTGTGCAGGTATCCTATGTTTGTTAAGCAGAACAAAACAGTATATTGAGTGAAAATGTTTCAACTGAAACGGGAAATACATGTGTGATTCATACGTGTGTACAGAATCCACGTGTGCAGTAAGCAGATTACTTTGAGAGGAATTTCCTGATTCTGTTTCCCAATTTGCATATGACTGATCACAATTGGTCAATAAATTTTGTGAAATGGGAAGTGTTATTGAAGGAAACACAGACAATCACTTACAGTACTCACAGGGAAAACTATTCATAACACTGGACATGCTTTGGAAAGGTCTCCTAGAAATTCAGTTTGACATCTTTCTCAGCAAATGGGAATTTCCTGTGAGCCACAGGAACAGCTATAAGTTACCAATGGTAAATGGTACAATCCTATAAAATAACTGCAGTGCATGAACTTAAATCGGGTGGTCCTGCAAAGAGGTTACTGTTTCTTGAGTGGATTTTGAATAGGGTGCATGATGGAGAAATTAATTCATAAAATAACCATTATTGGAGCTCTGAAAAGCCTAATATATCAACATATCACACAAAGCACTCCTGCAACAGCAAAAAATAGGAGTGGTGTGGTATTGGTGATGAGATAATAATAGGCCCTATTCTTTTCCAGGAAAGTGAGAGATGTAAGGAACACATTTGGTGGCCTGTTTTTGGCAGTTGACTGAGAGACCATACTTTGTGACCTTTCAGCATGACTCTGAGAGGGCACTACAGCCACCTTCTCATTACAGGAAATTCATGACTTGTTTCAAGGTAGAGTTATTACTAATAACATATGACCCCTGGTTTCCCCGATTTAGCCTCCTGAAATTTTTCTCTGGGGGCATTAAAAAAGAAACTGTACAAGTGGAATCCACACACTTTAGATGAACTAAAACAATAAATTTTTGTCAAGAAATTGCTGCCATTTCTCAGAGGGAACAACAAAGTGTAACGAGCAATTTTCTAAGCAGGTATCAGAAATGCTTGAACAATACAGGGAGGCAGTTCCAGCACCCCTTGCTTTGTATAAATGCTTAATTTACTTTTTTTATGTTTTTATGTCATGTGTGTTAGAAATAACCTACATGATAAACTGTACTATATTTACTGCAGATCTGTCAACCACACTATGGACACGGCGGCCACATGCCACAAAATCAGGTTCATTAACAGTTGATCACCCTGTACTTTATTCCAACAATGGAAAATCCAGGATGATATTATGAATAGGGAAGTTGCTACTCACCATATAGCAGAGCTCCTGAGTCGAAGATAGGTACTGTCACAAATAAAACTTTCGGCCAGTAGGGCCTTCATCAACAATAGACACCCCCCCCCCCCCACACACACACACACACACACACACACACACACACACACACACGACTGCAGTCTCAGGCAACTGAACTGAAACCACACTGCGAGCAGCAGCACCCCTGCATGATGGGAGTGGCAACTGGATGGGAGTTAGGAGGAGGCTGGGACAGGGAGGGGAAGGGAGGGATAGTATGGTAGGGGTGGCAGACAGTGAAGTGCTGCTGGTTAGATGGAAGGCAGGGCAGAGGTGGGCAGGGAGAGCAGGCAAGAAACAGTGGAAAAGAAGTAAACAGACTGGGTCTGATGGTGGAATGACGGCTGTGTAGTGCTGGAATGGGGACAGGGAAGGGGCTGAATGGGTGAGGACAGTTACTAACGAAGGCTGAGCCCAGGAGGGTTGCGGGAACATAGGATATGTTGTAGGGCAAGTTCCCACCCACACAATTCAGAAAAGCTGCTGTTGGCAGGAAGGATCCATATGGCACAGGCTGCAAAGCGGACATTGAAATGAAGTATGTTATGTTTGGCAGTATGCTCAGCAACAGGGTGGTCCACTTGTTTCTTGGCCACAGTTTGTCGGTGGCCATTCATGTGGACAGACAGCTTGTTGGTTGTCATGCCTACACAGAATGCAGCAAAGTGATTGCAGCTTAGCTGTGGATCACATGATTGGTTTCACAGGTGCCCTGCCTTTGACTGGGATAGGTGATGTTTGTGATCAGACTGGAGTAGGTGGAGGGGGGGAGGATGTATGGGACAGATCTTGCATCTAGGTCTATTACAGGGGTATGAGCCATGAGGTAAGGGGTCGAAGCAGGAGTTGTGTAAGGATGGACGAGTATGTTGTGTAGGTTTGGTGGATGGCGGAATACCACTGTGGGAGGGGTGGGAAGGATAGTGGGCAGGACATTTCTTGAGTTAGTCGAAACCCTGGCAGAGAATGTAATTCAGTTGCTCCAGCCCTTGGTGGTGCTGAGTTACGAGGGGAATGTTCCTCTGTGGCCTTACGGTGGGACTTTGGGTGGTGGTGGGAGACTGGAAAGATAAGGCACGGGACATTTGTTTTTGTACAAGGTTGGGAGGATAATTACAGTCTGTGAAGGCTTCAGTGAGACCCTCAGTAATATCAAGAGGGACCGCTCATACTGCAGATGCCACAAACATGGTTGGCCAGGCTATACGGAAGGCTCTTCTTGGTATGGAAAGGGTGGCAGCTGTCGAAGTGGAGGTGTTGCTGGAGGTTAGTAGGTTTGACATGGATGGAGGTACTGAAATAGGCATCTCTGAGGTGTAGGTCAACATCTAGGAAGGTGGCTTGTTGGGTTGAGTAGGACCAGGTGAAGCAAATGGGGGAGAAATTGTTGAGGTTCTGGAGGAATGTGGATAGGATGTCCTCACTCTCAATCCAGATCGCAAAGATGTCATCAACGAATCTGAACCATGTGAGGGGTTTAGGATTCTGGATTTTTCAGGAAGGATTCCTCTAGATGGCCCATGAATAGGTTGGCATAGGACAGTGCCATGCAGGTGCCCATAGCCATACCCAGATTTGTTTGTAGGTAATGCCTTAAAAGGAGAAGTAATTGTGGCTGAGGATATAATTGGTTATAGCAACTTGGGAGGAGGTTGCTGGTTTGGAATTCGTCAGGCATTGGGAAAGGTAGTGTTCAATAGCGGAAAGGCCATGGGCATTAGGAATGTTAGTGTAAAGGGAGGTGGCATCGATATGAGCAGGGCACCGTGTGGTAAAGGGAAAGGAACTGTGGAGAGTGGGTGGAGGAAATGGTTGGTATCCTTTATATGGAGGGTAGGTTCCAGGTAATAGGTTGAAGCTGTTGGTCTACGAGAGAACAGATTCTCTCAGTGGGGGCACAGTAACTGGCAACAGGTGCGTCCTGGGTGGTTAGGTTTATGGACTTTAGGAAGCATGTAGAAGCTGCCTTCTAGTGTGAGGAGTGGTAGGGATAGTAAAGAGATGGACTTCAGGGAGAGGTTCTGGGATGGGTCTAGGCTTTGAGTAGTGATGAGATCCTAATGGATTTCTGGAATGGGGTCACTGTGGTAAGGTTTGTAGGTGGAAGTATCTGACAGCTAGCAGAGTCCTTTGGCCGGCTAATCCTTGCGGTTCAAAACAGTGGTGGAGCCTTTGTCCGCATGTAGGATCATACGGTTAGGATCAGTTTTTAGATGGCAGATTGTGGTTCTTTCTGCGGATATAAAGTTAGTTTGCATGTTGAGGGATTCGAGGAATGATGGTGAGGCAAGGTTCGAGATTAGGAAGTTCTGGAAAGTTAACAGGGGGTGATTTGGGGGCACTGGGGTTGAAACCAGTCAAGTGATCTACAAGCTAAGCTACAACCACTGTGCTACATTCTATGTAGGCATGACAACCAACAAGCTGTCTTTCCAAATGAATGGCCACAGACAGACTGTGACCATGAAACAAGTGGACCACCCTGTTGCTGAGCACACTGTCAAACATGACATCCCTCATTTCAATGACTGCTTCACAGCCTGTGCCATATGGATCCTTCCCACCAACAGCAGCTTTTCTTAATTGCACAGGTGGGAACTTTCCCTGCAATACACCCTACATTCCTGTAACCCTCCTGGGCTCAACGTTTTTTAGTCACTGTCCTTACCCATCCAGCCCCTTCCCTGGTCCCACTCCAGCACTACACAGCCGTCATTCCATCATCACACCTAGTTTGTTTACTTCTCTCCTTTTTGGCTATTTCTCCCTGCTCCCCCTCCCCACCTCTCCCCTGCCCTACATCTAAACAGCAGCACTTCACTGTCCACCACCCCTACTATACTATCCCTTCCCCTCCCCACCCCAGCCTCCTCCTTTGTCTATTGTTGACAAAGGCCTTACTGGCTGAACGCTTTATTTGTGGCAGTCTTTTTATTGTGCCTATCTGTGACTCAGTATCTTTGCTATATGGTGAGTAGCAACTTTCTTTTTCATAATATTGTACTTTATTGCATTAGACTAGATATCGCAAATGTTAAAAATGTATTTTTGACTCATATCTGTAAGTTTTTTCCCTACCCTCCAACTGATTCTCTAAGTTGAAATTTATACTGAAGTTTGAGATCATAAAAGTCTATTAGTGTGTAATTTTCAGATTTTCATCTAGTCCCCTAACCTAGATACTGCAGGCCAAAAAATGAAAAAATTCAAAAAATCCGTTTTAAGTGTAAGCTTCTCACCACTTATACTCAATAAAAAGTAACAATACTATACAGCATAACAGCATAAAAAATATTAAGGCTGATAAATTACTCCATCTTCAGAGAACTACTATTCAAAAATTGAGAGTTTTTTTTATTTTTGACCAATAACTTTGAGATATCAAAAATATATTAAGGAATGTATTTTGCTAGGTGATAATGGTTTTAATTTGTTGGCCAGAATGTGCTGAAGTAAATGCTTTTTATTTTAAAGCCCTATGACATCCCATTACTGAATAATTAAAAAACTGCAGATGGTTGCATATGCAGAAAAAATGTGGCCTGAAACAAAAATGGCCACTGTTACTAAGTGATAATACAAAATTTTAAAATATTTTTGAGTTCGCTAAACATTAGAAATTTCACCCAGGAAGTATCACATTTTTCTAATATGGTGAAGTAATCATTTTTTTCCCCCTTGGACCAACTGGTATGGAATGACTCTAGATTCTTTTGCTGATTGCAGTCACTTACTCCATAACTAATGGAAAATGAAAGTAAATTAAAACTTATAAGAGTTTTAGTGTGACCACATTCATATTTGATACTACTACTCTGCAAGATGCCAGTATCATTTCAGTTCCTTCATACTCCTCTTTGGCCATACCACGTATTATTCTTGTAACCTCATACACACTGTTTAAGAATTACTGCTCACCACAAAAGAGTAGAAAATAAAGTGCAGTCTTTTCCTGGCTACACTGTTGAAATACATTCTTTTCTCACAATAAAGCCGTGTATCAAGAACTAATCTCTTAAGTGAACAGTTTAAGTGTTATCAGTCACATTGTTATATCCAAAGTTTAAAAAAATAATGACAAAATACACAACAGTAACCACGTGCAAGAAACTTTATAAGGATACTTACTCAACTTGTGTAGCACATTCATTACTGCACAACACACTGATGGTTCTTAACAGAGTGTCAAATTGCAAATGTGGCATTTGATGTTGTGGCATCACAAAGTATGCCCATTATAAACTTTCATGATAAAGGACACTGCATTCTTTCCTACACTACCAGGGCAACTGATTCAATGTTTTGACATACCAAAGAACACAAAAATTAAACTTGTCAATAAATGTACGTCAAAATTGCCTTTTTCTTGTAGGTACATTAGTGGTTCTGGCATAAGAGGGATACTACAGTTCACAAGCCAAAAATAGGTTTTTTTTTTTTTTGGGGGGGGGGGGGGGGGTACATATTTATATGTAATTGGAGATAGAATCTATTAAACATTTGTACAGCCATAAGTAACACAAGGATTTTTATGTATTATATGTCACTAAATGATTATAATAAATCACAGAGATTCAAATAAGTTTACTGTTGATATTTGTTTATTGTATACAGTCTTTGTACAGTGTTAATTGCATAAGAAAGCAAAAGATGTGCTAAGCTATTTATCTTAAGTGGAAAGCAGTAAGCTCTTTCAACACTCATATACAAGTTGTAAAAATAAAGTAACTTTAAGAATGTACAGTAATATACATATGTGTATCACAGAAAAATACTGCAAGTTATATGTTTTATACAACTTTGTAGTTACCTCAGATGATAAAAGTGATTACAAAAGAAACACTGATTCATATATTAGTCTGCAAATATATGGATGGTCCTGCAGGTTCTTAAATAAACTGAATTCATTTAGAGTGCCATTTAAAAGTAACAGCATTTGTACAGAGCCCAGGAGATAGGTAAAATCTTGTTAATAAAATTAAATGGTATCACCTCCCCCTCTTGTATCACTGCTAAGATTATTGGCTGAAGCTTTACTGGCAAGTACTCTTGCAATATATTTCCAATAAGCGACACGGATGACATCATGTTCTTTAGCTAGGGCATCACACAACTGAAAACAAAATACATATTCAAATTAAAAACATAAGAAAATCATACATAGTAAACTGGGATATACCTTTTAATTCATGGTCTGAAGAGCAGGAAGTCTACCTGCCAGAGTTGTAGTATGAATACTGACAAATAAATACTGGGTAATTTTGAAGTCCAGGTTCATTTGAAAAAAAAAACTGTTACAAATAAATGGCCAAGAACAGATAAGAAATAATATTAAATTCTCAAAGCTTTTTTACAATGTTTATAAATGTTCTGTGTATCCACCCTTCATCGAATTGCACACATCTAACTAGTAGCCCAATTCTACTCATACTAGAGCCAGCATAAGAGGAGTGAAGGTGAGAACGGCTGTTGTGATGCAGAATCAGACGTTTTTGAGATTTTGTGGGAGAGTTGGAACAAAAATTTTATCCTTGAAGTAATCACACAAAAAAAGGTCACAAGGTGGAAAGAACAACAATCTTTCCCCAAGGATAAAAAGAGGCCTCATCACTGAAACTTAATCTGCTTGGGAAGTTAACATTCTCAAGACGGTTTTGCATACCAATGCAAAACACTAGACAGTGCAGTTCCTCATCATGGCTTACGGCTTGCATGAACAGCAATTCATACAGTTTCACTCACCATCGCTTATGAAGGATTCTCCACATTGTTCCCTGACGGATGTTGAGTTTTGCACTAGCTCGATACATGGATTTTGTGGAACTTCACAATATCATCTCCCTCACATGATCCACTGTCTGTTCTGTAACACCCTGTTGGTTCGAACATTTTGCATCACACAACCATCCATCCTCCTCGAATGAATTGTACTACTTTACAATGTTGTTGTAAACTGCTGCTGTCTTGTTAAGCTCTTTGTACACTCACTATCAACTGGCAAAAGCCAAATTCTAGCATTCAAAATGCTCTCTCCGGCTGGATAACCACCATTTTCAGCCACTATGGCTGGTGGCGCCTCTGTGGGCAGCTTTCCAAATTAAAAATAAATAACAACTCTGAGAGTTTGTACATTATGTTTAGCCATTTACTTACGCTGATATTTTAAAACGTTTTATGTTCAACTACCGGTATTTTCCCTGTGAGAGGACTGGAACATTATGCACTAAGACTCGTGGTGCCAACTGAGGAGCTGCTTGTAGAAGTAGTGGCTCCAAGGTCTGAAAGTTGATAACAGCCAGCAGAAAGGTGTGCTGACCCCATGTCCCTTAAGACTGCATCCACATGAAGCCATGTTGGTGGATGATGAGACACCAGCTGATCTACATTGAATGGCTTTCAGGTCCTGATCACAGAGTTTAGTTTTTTAGTTTTAATTCATGGACTTTATAATTACCCTGTAGACTGAAGTAGAATTATAGTTTTCCAGTCTCAGTGGTAGTGTCCAGAGCTGGAGGACAATAAAAATCACAAATGGTGAAACTTAATTATAAAGCACATTTATTTTGTGTAACAGAAAATATTCAGTTATATCAAAGGAAAATTCAACTGAGAAAATTAATAACTTCTGAGACACAATGGCTGGCCAGTACTTAATTTCAGGAGGCAGAATGTTTAGTATTGGGGACAGAGACACACAATAGTAAATGTGGTGATGCTATCATAGCTTTTAGACCCATTGATTCCTTCTAAGGGAAGAGAGGGGCATTGGTTGGGGAAGGTTGGAAAGGAAGGGCAGGTAGCTCAGGAACCCAGGATGAGAGGGACCCAACTGTAGTGAGGATGTAGGTAGATAAAGATAAAGGGTGAGGTGTTGGAAAGTATATCAGAGATAATACAATGGTCAGCACTGCACCAGCTTCTGTCCAGAGAGAAGTGGAGATACAATAGGAAGACAAGAGAGGTATAGTGCAATTAAGAACTGAACCACACAACACAGAGCAGGGAGGGGAGAGAGGGGCATGAAATTATTTGCAATTTTCACTTCTCTTTCCTCAATCTATCTTTGCTTTTTACTCTGTTCTTAAATTTTCTGGGCAGCTGCTGACAGAGTGCTTACTAATGTCCCATCCCTGATCTATCTTCTATAATGCCTTCCCAATGCCAAGTTGCCATTTGGGTGTGAACATAGGTAGTTAGGTGTCAACAAATGGATTGCACACAAGAAATGGTCACTCGAGTATGTGTCAGAGAGAATGAACCACTCGAGACGATGTGCAAGCTGGGCAGTGCACAACCCCAAAACGGATGGTGCACACTACAGTCACTGAGCAGCAGAAAGGGGTGAGGTAGCTGCCCAATAAGCTGGAGAAAGTCTGCCCTGGTAATACTGAATGATGGAGGGATGTAAACATTACAAAGGGAAAAGGTCAAGTGAGGAAGGAAAAGGGAACTGCAACAGCTTGTAGGCAGATAGTCAGGGAGATGGGCTGACTATGAACAGGCATCCCATATGAACAGCATGTCTCCCTCATGAGATGGAATGTCGAACTCAGAGGGAAGGTCAAAATGGACCAGGAGGAAACACGAGAGCTCAAAGTGGTTGTGAGGACAATTTTTTCCTGAAGGCAGAGAACAAGTGGACACTGCTACGCTAAGAGCAGCCGTAAATGCTCTATATTGGATCGAAGACCACGATTCGGATCGTGCTCCCTGTGGTCTACAGGAGCATCGCCATTTTTCTGCTGTCAGCCTGTGAAGTACAGTGCAGCAAAACATTTTGTACTGCACACCGGCGACACAGAGGTTGGCCGGGCGAGGGTATATGCTTCTTCCAGTTCAAGTTTTCATCAAAGTGAACACCCAAAAATTTGGAGAAATCTACCCTGTTAACTGAGCCCTGTTCATAAGCTATATCAATTGTTGGTATGACTCTATTCAGTGTACAGAACTGGATATAGTGAGATTTTTCAAAATTAAGGGAGCGTCCATTTTCTGAGAACCACTTAATAATTCTTTGAAAGACATCCTTAACAATATCTTCAGCTGCTTTTTCTGGAATGGGATTTATTATAACACTCATGTCATCTGCAAAAAGTACTCATTCTGCTTGCTGCATGTTAAGTGAGAGGTCATTCACAAGAATAAGGAACAGCAGAGGACCCAAAATTGAACCCTGTGGGACTCCCTTTGTGATGACTCCCCATTCAGGAAGGGAAGAGATGCTGCAAAGGCTGGGGCCCCATGGGAGCCAAGCAAGAACCCGCCAAAGAACGGCGATCCCCTCTGGGGATCTGGCATATGTAATGTTCCTGTCTACCTTTTCGGGTTGGCTTGGATATCACACCAGAAGTTTTTATTTTTTGTTGGAGGGCTGGATATTACGTCTACATCATCTTTACTGTACTCTTTGGTGTTGCCATGTTATTCTTCTTAGCATAGAGTAACCATTTTGATTCCTGAACCTTGAATTTCGGGTAATCTATTAATTATTAACTCTCCATTTTCAGAGCATTGCGGTCCCACCTGTATTCAATCCATGCAGATGCAAAGGAAAAACACAAAAAAATTCTTTTCCTCCTCAAATTACCACTTCAAAAGCTTGAGCAGTAAGGACTCAAATACCAACATACAGTGCCAAGAAGTGTGACTTCATCACTATTGATCCAACACATTTGAGTCATCATCATACAACTTAACTACAGATGCTGCGCCTGTAATTGAGACAAAGGTCTCACCACTCATATCATCAGTTGGTATTTCATCAAGTTCTGATAGGTTCCCATCAAAGTTGAATGGCTTCTTTAGCTCATGAAGTGTCGTCTCCTGACACGAAGAAATTTTTTGAAGTATTCCATTTTCAATCAAATAATTTTTCTTTTGTTATGACAATTATTATTATTTATTCTCTTATCATCACTTAATAAGATAGGAATGAGTCAAAACTGATAGATTACAGCTGAATATTTACAAATGAACAGATGCTTCTACGAGATTAAAAAATCAACTTTGTTATTAACACAATAAATTTGGATTAAATGCCTAACAAAAGAAATAAATCACAGTAAATTGTCTGTAACTGTGAACATGCAAGTAAGTGCAGTGGCAAAACATCATGTGATATAATACCAACAGATGTCACTTGATCACATGACAAGATAACACAAGACATCAAGATTAAATCATGATTATGATCATTTCTTTATTTATTAGCAACTGTGTTTACATATGACCCGCAATCTATAAGATACTGTAGTATGTGTTTCATGGTTACTTTTATGATGAGTCAAACAAGTAGTATCAACAGAAGTCTGTTGTGCATCATTTGAATACTTGATCAAAGCTACGGATTTCTCAAGCTGAACTTGAACAGTTTGAGCCATTTTCAAGCACAATACTAGCTGGAAGGCGTTAGTAACACAAGCTTGGCCAAACACTAGGGCAAATAAGGCAAGGGAAGTGGTGAGCAGGCAGCAAATTTTGTTATGCTGCCCAGCATGTGAAAGTACACCACATACCTTGGCTTTTAATGAATATCTATTTTGTTTAAACTGCAGTTTACCTGAATCCATTTGTAGTCAGAATTGAAATGACTTTAAATACTCAGCAACAGTATTAATTTCTGCAAGTGTCATTGAAAGTCTACATATGGGTCAATGGAGCACTTACGTGTTCCAAGCAGCAATGTCAGTGCTCACTGTGAGGTCTGATGGGAACAAAAGGGGCTGTGTCAGCTGCTGGTTTTACACAACTGAAGAGAGAAAGAGCAACAGCATACAACATGTAAGCAAGAGACGAATGAATACTGTCACATTCTCACATTAACCCAGATGTGAAATCCACAATGTATTAAAAAACAGCTGTGTTCTCAGGTCCCATGGTAACCACAACCTTGGAACTTGCTACATATTCAGGAAAAAAGACAAATATTTGTGATAACCAAGATCATAAATTTCATTGCTGTTTATGTCACTAATAGCAATTTATCTGTGCTATTAGGATGATGATATTGACAGAATGTAGGCCTTCACGGCCGGTGTTGTCTTCAGTTGAAACTTACGGGCTGAGAGACCATGGTCAATGTATAAAATTCCCACCTAAAGTTTCGTCTCCATTTGCAGGAGACAAATTCTGAGGCCATCTGGCTACTGCAGTAGATGTCTCCCGCAGATGGAGACGGAACGTTAGGTGGAAATTTTATACATCGACCACAGCCTCTCAGCCCGGAAGTTTCAACTGAAGATGATACTGATAGTTTTACATTCAGGATGTTACATTCATTTTTGATATGGATACTGTGATAGTAATGTTTAGCGAGCTGGTTATACTGAATTTTAAGGTTGCTTACTGATTTTTCATATATCTTTGGTGACGGGGGAAAAACTAGATGAGCTGACAGACTGACCTGCAGCATAAGCCAAAGCTTCCTTCTGCTTCCGCCACTTTCTCCCTACACCACACCATCTGACACCGCCACCGCCCCACTCCACCTACCAAAGGAAGGTGCGGGTAAGAAGGGGGAGAGAGAGAGAGAGAGAGAGGGAGAAGGGGGGAGAGAGAGATGGAGAAGGGGGGAAGAGACAGAGGGAGAAGGGGGGCAGAGAGACAGAGGGAGAAGGGGGGCAGAGACAGAGGGAGAAGTGGGGGCAGAGACAGAGGGAGAAGTGGGGCAGAGACAGAGGGAGAAGTGGGGGCAGAGACAGAGGGAGAAGGGGGCAGAGACAGAGGGAGAAGGGGGGCAGAGACAGAGGGAGAAGGGGGGCAGAGACAGAGGGAGAAGGGGGGAGAGAGAGAGGGAGAATGGGGGGAGAGAGAGGGAGAAGGGGGGAGAGAGAGGGAAAGGGGGGAGAGAGAGAGGGAGAAGGAGAGAGAGAGAGGGAGAAGGAGAGAGAGAGAGAGAGAGAGAGAGAGAGAGAGAGAGAGAGAGAGAAGGAGAGGGAGAGAGAAGGAGAGTGAGGGAGAAGGAGAGGGAGGGAGAAGGAGAGAGAGGGAGAAG